>NC_134460.1:50608802-51808802 GCF_047948215.1 Lycorma delicatula
AATATGAACCAAACCGGTCCATAAATATAATTTTTCTAAATATCTCAACCCCAGCACCATCTAGCGGGTTCATTATTTGCAGAGATAATTCTTTCCATGTTTTCTGAATATGAGGCAAATCGGACCATAAATACAATTTTTCGAAATATCTCGAAACCAGCGCCACCTAGCGGGTCCAAACTAATTCTGAAACCTTCACTGGCATACCTCCAACCATTTCACAAAGTTTCACGCTATCGGATGAACGGTTTAGGAAGTCGTAAGAGACATACATACAGACAATATTTATTTTTATAAATGTAGATTAAAAATCAGATGTGGACACCACATGACTTCCTTGTACGCCTATTAAATTATATATACACATTTTTTTAAAATGAAAAGTACATACAATTTTATTTCATTAATAACTACTGATATTTTTCATACTTTTTTTAAAATTGTTATTATTGAATTATTATTTATATCGTGAAAATATTTTTTTACAAACACAGGTTAATAATTATTTATAAATCAATATATTTAAATTAAAAAAAAGTTAAAAAAAAAATTTGATGAAGTCTGATTCAAACTGATGTGCCTTGTAATATCCAAATATTTAATTACATAAAATTCGCTATAACTCTAAAACCAATGAAAATAAGTACCACTTAATATATATCGTTGAAAAGCTCTCAATGATGGTTTATTGCTACAGTTAAGAAAAAGTCCATAAACCATATTTTTTTAGACTTTTTTGGAGACTTTTGAATCAGTCGATTGCAATCAAAAGAGGAGGTGCACAACCAGATGTTACAACAATCCTAAATCCAAAATGTCAACATCCTACTGCAAATCGTTTTACAGTTATGCAAGATCCGTACGTACAGACGTCACGCCGAGCTAGTGAAAATGTATTCAGGGATGATCAAAACGGATATTTCAGTTGAAATCTGAAAACCGAAATGTTTCGCTATCGCAATACTTCGTACAAGAAAGTAAAAAATTATCGCAAGTATTTCTACGCAGAAAAATATCATTTTACACAAGAATCTTTAGGCGAATCAGATATTGTACGAGTTAAAAGAATCTGTTTTTTTTATTGACAACTTAATATTGTACTTTTAATATTGAAAAAGAATGCCATAAAAATATATTTCAAAAGCTGGTTTAACTAAATTATAACTATCTAACATATTATTATAAAAATGCATTTTTTAGAACTGTATTCATACAGAATTTATTTTAGTTAAAATCTTAACTGGAATAACGCAAAACATTAAATATAAAACAAAAACTTCAGACAGTAATGTTAAACTTGAGCGTAACTTTTGACAAATTAAAAGATAAATTATTTAAAATAGAAAAGTAACGGATGCTATTTTTTAAAACAAAAGTTTTAAAAATATAGCTAATTTTTAGGAAATTTTTTTTCAAAATTTTCTTACCAATTTAGTATTTATTTTACAAACTTTTAAATATTCTAACAGTTGGAGTAGAAAGAAAATGTTTATAAATATATATAACAAACTTTTACTGTTTAAAGGTAGCAAATTTATAACTTTTTCTTCAAATTTAATAATCATAAACAGAACAGCCCCCAGTGATTAACTAGCCCTTGCAAATCACTTGTTTAACAACTGATTTTCGAAGTCGAAGCTTTTGAGGTTACATCAAGTGTGTCCCACCGGGTTGGTGTAGTAGTGAACGCGACTTCGCAAATCAGCTGATTTGGAAGTTGAAAGTTCCAGCGTTCAAATCCTAGTAAAGGCAGTTAGTTACTTTTATACGGATTTGAAAAACTAGATCTTGGATACCGGTGTTCTTTGGTGGTTGGGTTTCAATTAACCACACACCTTAGCAATGATCGAACTGAGACTATATAAGACTACACTTCACTTACACTCATACATATCCTCTGAAATAATACCTGACGGTGATTCTCGGAGGCTAAACAGGAAAAAGGAAGGTACGTCAAGTGTATCATTAGATTCTGTATTTAACAGGACTTTTAACAATTTCAAAACGAGCATAATTAATAATATCACGCGGCAAAAAAACGCAAGAATAAAGGAAGTTTAACTCCCTACTAATCGAAGAGCCTGAACGAATGTTCCTTGCTACTTTGTCTTTCGTTTATCGTGCGGGTTATTATTTATTTAGCGGCAGTTATAGATTTTTTTTTTTTGTTTTATTTATGGACGGAATTGTTGTTTCCGTTTGGTCCTTGAGAGAAATAATTGACTGGGACTGATCGTGGGACTAGGCACATGTGAGCTTCGTACTCCCGATGTGATTCCCCTTCAGTTCGACCCCTAAAGTCCTTTCGGTGCTAACGCCATTCGGCCTAACGCCTACCGGGAGCCCTAGTGTTTGGAGGAAGCAATGCGCTCCCCTTTCCGGAGGGAGTGGCATACGCCGGATGGGGACATAATTATAAGATTTAGGTAAAGAGGGTGGTGGATGATTGGTGAGGCGAAATTTATTTAGGTAAAGAGGATGGTCACCGGCCTCCATAGCGCGAGTGGTAGCGTCTCGGCCTCTCATCCGGAAGTCCTGGGTTCGATTCCCGGTCAGGCATGGCATTTTTCACACACGCTACAAAGCATTCATCTAATCCTCTGCGGGAAAAAATGCTTGACTGCAGACCTGGAGGTTAAAAAAATAAAAAGTAAAGAGGATGGTGGATGATATTGGTGAGGTGAAATTGAAGTTTGTAGTCTTCCTTCACTCGGGCTGTCTTCGCTGCTGCATCTCTGCTGGGCTTCGTCGTGCGGAATTCCAATTCCTGCTGACAGATCTATTTTCAATCTTCTTTCTTCTTTTCTTCTGTTAATTGTCTTTCGTAAACCGGTTGTAAATTATTTACAACCCGTAAACCTTAAATAGTCCCATGAGTGGAAAGGGCACCACGGGGGAAAGAACAGTCCTCTTCTGTCTTCACGGGGCGGCTGCTGGGATTTTCTTCTACAATCTTCGCTGTCAGCCGGCGATTGTCTTCCTCTTCTTCTTGGATTATTAAATGGTGTGCTTGGGTGTCTTACAATTTTGTAGAAAAAAAAATTGTTGCGAGTGTTGTGAGGAAAGTCGATTGAATCGTTTTTTGTTTTTTTTTATCAAATGAAGATTTCTTTTTTAAAAAAATTTAATTTTAAAATCATCCAAACGAGATAAAAGATAAATTCGAAAAATTAAGCGATAAAAAAATGAGTTATTTCTAAATATTTTGAAAAATTAATGAAAATTAAAAGTTAATGTATTTTTTTTTTGGAAAGGGTTAACAAAATATGCAGACCTAATAGATTTCGTTGTATAAATATTGAATAATTTATATGAATGAAAGAAATTATAACTTAATCTTTATTAATAAAGAAGGATTTTTTTACTCGTATATTCACTCGTAAAACTATTAAAAAAAATAATAATTTGAAGAACTACGCATAAAATAACTGTACCTATATTTTGACCTTTTTCTATGTGCCTCTTGGGTGTTTTGATCAAATTTCACATTCCATGTTATTCTGCACTAATCGTAAAATATACGTTTCACCTCACATCTTCGTTTGTTGTAATCTTGGTGTTCTCTTAAAGTTCAAACAAATTAAATTAGTTTTCTTTAATTAATTATGTCCAGTTTTGTCTCGAAACCACTTCATTTAATCATTAATGATCTTTTAACGTTCTCTTAGAACATCTCTAAATGATCTATGTATCGGCATTTTTCGCTTTCTAATGTATATTTTGTTTTATTCATAAAGGATAACTTAGAAATTTATAAATTTTTTATCTCTAAGAATACACTTCCAATTTGCGTTTATCAACTTATTTTGTTTCTTACTTCACCCTTTTTGTATCTAATCATTCTAAATAAAAAATTAATTAATGATTGTTATTCAGTGTTTCCTTAATAATTTATTTTTTAACATACTTCATCCTTTCATATATTATTACATTTATTTTAATTTGTCGTGTTTAAATGTTCAATTCATCTCTTGGAAATGAAATCCAACCGTTCAATTTCTCTCTCTTACTTATTTATAAATTGTTGACAAAAAAATGTTCAAATAAAATACATGACCTGCTTACTCCAGCCAATTTCACAGTTGCGTCGTACGCGGATGACACGGCGATCTTGGCGGTTGACGCTAGCCCGGTTACTGCCTCGAAAAAATTGCAATCTGCAATGGATGCCACTAGCGTTTGGTTGCGTTTATGGAGGATAAAGGTTAATCCGGCAAAGTCCAACCACGTGATATTCACAATGAGAAGGGAAGATTTCCCTGCGGTTCGGTTAAACGTGTCAAAATACTTCAAGTCAGTACGGTATGGTACCTGGACTTTTACCTTAATCGCCGTTTGACGTGGAGGAATCATGTTAGGGAAAAGAGGAAGTTCCTTGAAATTAAGCTTAAGAAAATGTACTGGATATTGGGTAAGAAATCACAACTTCCTTTGTCCAACAAGGTTCTGTTCTACAAAGCTTTCTTGAAGTCGATATGGACGCACGGTTTGAACTCTGGGGAAAGGCAGTAACAATAACGTGGAGGTCATTCAACGGTTTCAGAATGTTCTACGGAACAAAATCCACGCGTCGTGGTTTGCAAGGAATCCACGATTACGTAGATATTCCATACGTTCAAGAGGGATTTGGACGTCTAGTTCGAGGTATGTGTCCAGGTTGGATAAGTATATTAATCATCTCGCTTTGAATCTGCTAGACAACAGTAGGACGTTAGGAGGCTAAAAAGGCTTCATATGTTTGATCTTGTTGATGGCCCGTTTTGATGATCCGGCTTGTCGGCTTGATGCTCACGTTTATTGTTTCTTGGTTGTTTTAAAGTTACTGTTCTATTAAAGTTATTATTTATTTTGTTGTTTTAAGGTTGTTGGTTGGACATTCAAAGGCACTGTCAAATGTTATATTATTTATGTTATACTATTGTTTTTGTATTACTTGAGGATTGTCATTGGGGTGGTCCTCTTTCAAGTGATGTTCAGTCACGCGACTTACTAATAGCTACATTCTAGTAGCTGATTGAAAGCAAATAAAGAAAGTCTGCAAAAAAAAAAAAATATATATATATATATATACATATAAAAGAGTTAACCCAATTTCAACGTTTTTATTTGTTAATTTTTGTTGTTTTTTCTTCTTGCTCAGTCATGACTGTGGAATTAATAATGTATTAAAATAAGGTAATATGGAAGATGAAGTTTTTAAAAATTAGTTAAATTTAATTATTATATATTAAAAATATATTTATGTTTTTAAATTATTAATGATTTATTACAAAAAGATGAAAACAATGAATAATTTACTAAATAAGTAATCATTCTATTTTCAGTGTAAGCATATACGCATTATAACAGTAGTTATACATGTTACGTTTATTTTCTCTTTTCTTTTTGAATTCCATAAATAAAATGTGATTTGTTCTTGTTTGAAAAGTTATACAAAACGAAAAGTAAGGGCATGTGAATATATTATACTAGAAGGAAGGAAATGTTTCATTAATAATGGGCTGTGTTATTTCAAATATGTAGAAACAAAGAATACGTTCTTTCACATCTGAGAAGTACAAAAATGTCAAACGACTAAATCAAATGTTAAATAACGGTACAGAAAATATCTCTTTACAAGAATTCGAACATTTCAGATATATTAAAATACCTAAACAAAGAAACTATAGCAAAATCTGCCAACAATTAGCATAATTTTTTTTAATTATTTAAATTAAATAATATTTAATATTTAAATTTAAGAATACTTATTATATTATAATTACAGATATCCAGCATGAATTAAAAAAAAAACTGGATTTTTCAACATACGCATATATAGAATTTACATTGTAACTTAGCTACAGAATACTGCAAACTTTTCTCTCATTTTGCTTTTCTTTTTTTAATCTCTTTATTTGTTGCAAAAAGTTCCTCTTTTATAGAAAGGATTTTTTTTTTTATGAAGAATTAATTTAGAAAATAATTAAAACTTTAAAATTATACAGAATAAATAATGTCCACTATCTCAGTAATTGAAATTAAAAAAATAATACACGCTGTTTTAATCCGTTAATAAAAATAAAAGTAATTAGTTCACACCATATTTAAATACATTTTAAAACTAGCCGGTCGGGGCTTTGCCCCCTGGACCCCCGTTTCCCAAGTCAACGCAGGCGAGCCCAGGGGCTGATCCAAGGATTCCCCAGAGCCGCAGAGTTCGCTTAACTTGACATTCCAGTCTGCCCAGATCTCCTGCAGTATTCGTTACCCTCATGGTTGCGAGAATAATACTGATAAATAACAATTAAAGTATTCAGATTATACAGAAATATAAAAAAAAATTAAATTACGAAAGACAGAATAGTAGTAACTATGACAACTAAAGTACGCAGGTCTTTGACGAGAAAATATTCACAACTTATTTCTTGCCATGGTAACAGAAATTCATTTTTAATTATTAGTTATAAATATTGTCAACTTTTTTCTTCTTGAATTAATTTCTCTAATTAACTACTTTACTCCCGAGGGGGCTAAGAATTCGATCTAGGTCTTCCCCCACAGGGGGCTGGACTTCAATAAGGGGGCTAGGCTCAAAACCTTTCCTGAAATAACACGAATTTATCCTGCAAATTTGAATATAATCGGTCGGTTGGTTTTCGCGTTCTTCGAAAAGAAACAGACAGACAAACTTTGGCTTTATGTATATGAAGATATAAAATATGAATTTATAATAATTTAAATAAAATTGTTTTTCCTAAACCAGTCATTATGTTCAAATTAATTATATTTTTATTGCTTTTTTTACGGCTAATTTTTTTAAATACAGATTGGGCCAAATAAAACCATCCCCAGAAATAAAAATTTAAAAATAAAAAGCAAAAAGTAATATCAAATTGCTTACATTAATTGATTCTCGCGTACAGTGATAAGAAAAAAGACATGTTTGCGATCTGTAATGTAATTTTAAAGTTTCTGTTCAAAATGCTCACCATCAGCCGCTTTAAAAAGTTGAACGCGGAGAATAATTTTCAGAAAAACTTTCGGCGATTCTCCAACTGGAACTCGGGCAATCTCTTATTGTATGTTGTCTTTCAACTCTTCTTCTTCTTCAACCCAAGTCCATAGGTTGTTCTTGTAGACTATCCCTTTCATATAGGCCCGGAGGTAAATATCGCATGGCGATAAGTCTGGAAATCGGGGTGGCCACAAGTCCTTACTGATTGTTCTATCCTTCGTGAAATCTCAGTGGATTCGACTGAGAGACCGAGTAGAAGTGTGGCAAGTCTTGCTGGAAGTTTCGAGAAGAAAGTTCTTCTGGAGTCAAGGTATGCGTAAATTCTTCGTACAGTCGTAAATACACGTCGGGATTAACATCTCAAAGAATACTGGTCCGATGAAAAGTAGTATAATGACCTTTACGAATCGAAGATCCGTGATGTAATACTGCACTTATTACTTTGTAAGTGTCACCCTCGATTTATCATTAAATTAAAGAATTTTCTTATGGAATTTATTTCTGTTTTATTTATTCCTTTTTTAATAAAACTAGTATAACCTCTTGTAAAGTGATACTTTAAAAAAAAAAAAAAAAAAGAAGTGATGAGTATTATATAAATATTTTCATCTTCAGTACATTCATTTACATAAGAGCATTTACTATTAAAAATAATCTGTAGTATATTTTCTTTTAAATTTTATTATTTCAAGTACATTATCCAGTTTTTGTACGCTATCTAGTACTATCAGGTACTGCTACCTAGCGACGCGATTCGTAAAGTCACAGTAAAATAATGAATAAAATGACATATTCGAGTCCCGCGGTTCATCAAATAAAAAAAAAATGTTGTCTAACAAATTCGTGGTGTTTTTTGAAAGTATTTTTTACGCTTATTTTTATTTTTCCCCCATTTTCATTTCACTGTTAGGTTAGGTCATGTTTAGAACTGTAAACGTAGTTCGTTGACTTCGTCGTCTATTATACGAAGTTATAACGAACTCCGTAAATTTCTTATTTAATTTTTAAAAATAAAATTACGAAAAAAATAAAATGAAATTTTGGATAAGAGTCAAAATTTACGGGTTAGAAAATCAAGCAACATACCGCTTTTGATTTTTAATATTTACATAGAATAAAATGTTAAATTCCTATGCGTAACAATTGTAATTGTATTTCTATTCATGCAGACGTTGTCAAGTACTTACAAAACAGTACTGTTCTCTAAAATATCCCAAAAAAGGAATACATCTCCTGAACAATATTTAAAAAGAAAAGTTCCAAACAGTAATTATTACAATTGCAGGCCGTTTTATTACTGCGTTAAATAGTAATAATTCATTTACATTAAAAAACGGTACATAATGATATTAAAAAGACCACGTAAGTGAAAAAATGTAGACTGAATGTTTTCGGATTTTTCTGACATTTCCACTTAAATATTTAGTATATCTCTTCCTGTAAATATCGAAATGAAATTTATTATCCCTTTAAAATCATATTTTCTCATTTATCTGTGTTTATTTGCTAACCAAATGCCTTATGAAAAAAAGTAATAACAAACAATTAGTTCTGTTATTATTTATTAAACTAGTTGTCAAACCAGTAAACTTTAATTTCATCTCTACGTTACCCTGTTTACTTCCTTGTACGAAGTAAAGAATGTTTGCTGTATCAAAGTATTTTTAGGAATAACTTCTTCTCATCAAATTAAAAAAATAAAAATAAAAATTATGAATTATGAAACTCGTATATGAATTATTATGAATAATTATGAATTAACTCGTATTAACACCTCATTTTATACACCGGTCTCATAACGAGTATGGCTATAGTACGTTGTCATATTTTGTCACAAAAATTCTCTCAGATTTGTCACCGGGCACATTAAATTTCATTTCTATGAAGAATTTGAACAGAGACATTCTTAATTTTTGTTTAAATATTTAATTAGTTTTAAGTAACATTAAGGAGAGAATTGAAAAGCAGAATAACAATTTTTATGAGGTTAAGGAGGTTCTTACTCGTTGTACGAAGTAAAGGAAGTATTGTGATCTCGAAAAATCTCGGTTTTCAGATGTAAACAGAAATATCCATTTTGACCATTCCTGAATCCATTTTGACTAGTTTTGGCGTGACGTCTGTACGTACGTATGTATCTCGCATAACTCAAAAACAATTAGCCGCAGGATGTTGAAATTTAAGGATATTGATTTATTAATAATTATTATCCTCCGATTGTAAAAATATTTTCACGATAAATAAAAATTTAATAATGAAATAAAAATATAAAAAAATATCAGAAGTTATTAATGAAATAAAATTTTACGTACACTCTCATCTACACAGACGAGTTTGTATCGGCCGATGGATGTGGCTATTTTATTGTTCGTCATGACACCGAGGTATTGTATAAACTTAATGGTTGTTCTGTGTTCTTTTGCGAGGCCTTTGCGATTTACTCCGCCTTGAAAGTTATCGAAACCCGTAGCGATGACAACTTCTAGTAATTACAGACTCTAGGAATGTACTTGAGAGCTTGAGCTGCAATCGTTCTGAATCCATCGTCCAGATTATTCATGATGTCCTTTCAGGGATAAACAAAACTGTGTTACTGGTATTGGTTCCTGGCCATTGCGGCATTCTCGGGAACGAAGGGACCGATGAGGCTGCCAAGAGAGCTGCAATAAATGGCATCTGAGTACAATCGGTAAGTGAGAGAGACTTCATGAGATCAGTCCGTGTAAAATTGCGGGATCAGTGGAATAGATTCTGGCTGCTGAATCCTCCCACGGCATTACATAACATCCGGGAGAACGTGCTTGAGAAATCTCTTTCCCCGAGCAACAAAAGAGACCAAGTCATCCTGACTCGGCTAAGTATTGGACACACCAGGCTTTCCCACGCTCACCTACTTGGCTCTCCTCAGAAGATCTGTTAGGCTTGCAAAGTCAAACGGTTTGTGTACCACCTGCTCTTTGATTTGCCCAATCTTTGGAACCATCTGACAAAACTTAGACCTGGGTTCGGATATGAAATTTTTATTAAACCAGAACGAAGGTATAAAAAGTCTGTTGCTGTTTCTCTTCTACAGGGGAATGAAGAATACGATTTAGTGATTTTTGTGTGATTTATGTATTTTATTTTGTATTTACTGTTGTCACTTGTCCATGTTTATTATTTATTGTTCCTGTTTCTTTATTTTTGTTCTTTATGATTTTCGTTGTTTTATATAATACTACATGATAAATATTACTACAGTCGCTAATGATTATAATTGTTAATGCAACTATAAATAAAAGTATTAAAGAAAAAAGTATGTACTTTTCATTTAAAAAAAATGTGCATATGTAATTTAATAGGGGTACAAGGAAATCATGTGGTTCCCCACATCAGATTTTTTTAAGTAAAATGTAATATGTAGTTTAAATTATCCAAATTATTTAATGTGTACAAAGATATTTAGAAAAAAATTGTTTAATATTTAAAAGTTTATTTAAGATAAAAAAAATTTCTAAAATTTGTATCCTTATAATGCCACATTTAGAAAACATAATTTACAAGGTTAAATGTGTTCATACATATATACATCACTTAGTACTGAAAGGAAATTTAATGAGATTTTATTTAAAGATATTTCAGATTAAATATTTACAATTGTATTATTATTTGATAAGCTAAAAGAAAAAAAGTACAATTTTCATGAATTTTAAACCTATTATTTGAATTATAGCAACCTCTAGAATCTCTCTAAAAACACATCCTATTTTTTTTAAAATGAATTTGAAATAACCTCCCTAAAATATATGCTACTACACCAGATTTCATGAAGTGGTTGTTAGTTAAATTATTTCTACGGTAGAAAGCCAAATACAGGTAAATCACCAACACACATACGCCAGCGGCGTAAATAAATAATGTTTTAATCTATATTTTAGTATTTTTGAACTCAAATGACTTCAAAAGTTTCAGAAATAAAACAAATTTACGGTTTTTTCCGATAGAAACATTTTTCTTGTTTAAAGTAGGTGTATTATTATTACCACAGCCATTTGATTGATATCTAAACAAGTATTATTATATAATATTATTATAAAAACTTATTTCAAGTTAAAAAAAAAATAAATTATGTTACTGATAATTTTGTAAATACAGAAATAAATAAAATGCTCATATATATTATCTTGATTCAAGTTAGGACAACTTTATTTCATCAAACTATTATTTATTTATTTTTTTTTTTAAGATCAAAAGAAAAAATAAAAGGAACAGAAAAGAAGGAAGAAAAAAAAGAAAAAAAAAATTACGGTCCATAACTGTAATAAGTGTAGATAACAAGTAATGTGTCACAAACCATTCCTGAAAATGATTCGTCCATTTTCAAGAAACACATTCGTATCAAGAATTACAAACATATATGCCAGGTTTACTGAGTAGTGATAACTGAAAAAGGTTCCCCGTTGATTTCGTCAATGAATGTACGGTTGTATATCAGCTTGCTAGGCACACCGAATTAACCCACCGAGTTGGTCTAGTGGTGAACGCGTCTTCCCAAATCAGCTGATTTGGAAGCCGAGAGTTCCAGCGTTCAAGTCCTAGTAAAGCCAGTTATTTTTACATGGATTTGAATGCTAGATCGTGGATACCGGTGTTCTTTGGTGGTTGGGTTTCAATTAACCACACATCTCAGAATTGGTCGAACTGAGAATGTACAAGACCACACTTCATTTACACTCATACATATCATCAGCATTCATCCTGTGAAGTATTATCTAAAAACGGTAGTTACCGGAGGCTAAACATGAAAAAGAAAAGAAAGGCACACCGAATTGCAAGTGGTTATTATTTAGTCCTGCAAGAGAAAATTTCTCTCTATTCTCAACTGCCTACTTAATAGAACATTTTTTTTTTTTTTAATAATTTGTTCAATTAAATAGAAGCGTTCTATAAAAATCATTATTTCTCAATAATGTTGCTTTACGCTATCTAACCAGCCAATTTTATTGCTGTGTCACGTATAGCACCTAAAGTTCAAATGATACACTAACTCAGTGTTGCTTTCTCTAAGAGTTATTATGTTTATTAAACGGCCAATAATGAACAGATTGAAATATCATTTGTAGAACTGAAAACTCTACTACATTTTAGTAGGCTGATATGTACAACAATATGTTTTGTACAGCAAAAAAGGAAAAAGGGAAACTACTTACATCTCACTTTCCTTAATAAGCCTTACGTAGGATACTTTTTATATTCAGAATGGTTATATTATAACTCTGAGATATAAGGGACTAACTTATTTCTCATTCAGAATGTCAATAAGTTTTTTTGTTAAAATACTTAACGTATACTCTCTCGGGGAAATCAACTCTGACTTGTTCCTCTTAACCCCTAGTCAGTGGCGGCTCGCGTATATTCACTGTGGAACTGCTATACCTCCTATTTCCACCTGATATTACTCGATAACATTTAATAGAATGAGTCCTTTTTTCTTTAATTCTTTTTTTTAATAATTGGACAATATATAATCCTTAAGCTTAATGTCAGTAGCCATCCACCAGTTTATGAAGAAGATACAAAAATCTTTGTGTGAAACTGTACACTTCCCAGTTCCAGCGGCGAGGTGTTTGGATATTGTGCGCATGCGTACATAGAAAGCTGTACGCGAGGCGACGATGAATAGAGAGCACTATCGCTCCCGCAGTGCCGATCTTGGCGTGCTGGTGGAAGGTAGTTTTTTTATCCCCCGTGTGTTGTGCTTAAAAGCAGTGTACCATGTTCTTGAATGTGATAAAGTGTAGAATTAGATTATATTATGTTTCCAACTACTCTATACGATACATTTCTTTTGGTCCTTTTATTTTATAAAACTTTAACCTTTTATACATGTTTGTTTCATTTTACATAATTTTAAAACAAAGGCCAAACATTTTCTGGAGCAGCACCCCTACTAATTTTATTTACGAGCCGCCACTGCCGTTAGTTAATGTAGATATGATATAATAATGAGAGCCAATAAAAGAACAAATTATTGTACCCATTCTATGGTGTAACACTGCTTACGTACTGTTTCATATCAGCAAGATAGTAGCCCATATAATTTGCATGGGGTGTCTATTTTTTAACAAATATTGTTTCGATAGGATTTGTAATTAATGGTTATATTTTAATTTTATTTATCTATTTCCTGTTTTTAATAAATTGAGGTTCTTGAAAAGGACATCCCATCCGCTTGATTTTGGATCTTTTATTGCTACTTTTTAATTTGTAAATGACGTAAATTAATGTAATGTAACTTAAAAAATAACAACACGATCGTATACAGATCATAAATGAACAGACCAAAAATCAACCGTGTCCTTTTTGAGATCTTCTATTTATTGAAAATAGAAAACAGATAAATAAAATTTAAAGGTAGTGTAACCATTAATAAGAAATAAAAATGATAAAGGCCATTTAAGGCATGACATCAAACATAGGAAAGGGCGCTGACTCAAAGCTATGATAAGATTAAAATAAACTTTAAGCATCAGAACAACAATTTTTTATAATGGACTGGTTCCGAAATGCTTCAACAAGTGATAAAAAATATAAATGAAGCTAAGAAAGGTAAGCAGTAATAAACATAGAAACTATAATGATCTTAACAGAAAAAATAATAGTAATTATTATCTTAAGAACAACAAAAATACTTCTGGTTACCTAGTTTTATCAATTTTTCCAAGTTAAATAGTTTTGTCTTCTAAGATCCAAATATTTCATTAATTAGAATTTCATTCAGCTATAACTGTGAAACCAATGAAAAACCACTTATGATTTACTGCTTACTGAAAAGCTCTCAATGAGGGCTTATCACTGCAGTTAAGAAAAAGTCCAATATTGGGCTTTTTTTGGACACTTTTAGTTCAGTTGATTGCAATTAAAATGGGAGGCGCACAACTAGATGTTTCAACAGTCCTAAATCTAAAATTTCAACATCCTAAGGTTAATCGTTTTTAATTATGCGAGATACATATGTGCGTACGTACGTACATAAAAACGTACATACGTACAGACGTCACGCCGTAACTAGTCAATGGGCTAGTTAGGGATAATCCAAATGGATTTAGGGAAAGTCAAAACAGATATTTCCGTAGAAATCTGAAAACCGAAATTTTTCGCAATCACAATACTTCCTTTACTTCGTACAAGGAAATAAAAAAAATTAATATACGAGTGTGAAGTAAGTTACGACACGAGCCTTGGCGAGAAAATATTGGGATTACTGATTTAAATCAATGATAAAATATATTGTTTACGAAATATTTTTTTTAATTATTTAAAAAAAAAAAAGAATTAAACGTGTTAATCTGCGGCAATATAAAAGATTGTTAATAAACTCTATTAGTTATAAGTTCTGCATTTTCTTTAATATCGATCAGCGTTAAAGATATTTCTTCCTGATATTACTAACAAAAAGAATAAACTTTTGTTACCTATTGGCATAATTACAAATTAATTTCTGCTTGCTAATTAATAAAGTAGATTAAAATCAATCTAAAAAACAGCTGATACATTAAACAATAAAGGATTCTGACTGGTCTGTATTTGAAAAGGTTTTTGATCGGTTGAAAATCTGATTTAATCATAATGAAGATCTGTTTAATAATGACCTTTATTACGTTTCAGGTACCAGCCGCGTAATCAATAGCGTTATAATACAATCGTAGAAAAAAAAATTAATTAAAGTATTATATCTCATCCTTTCATAATACATTTAATATGACAAAGAAAACTGATAAATATGAAAATAGAACCATACTAAAATATGAATTGTTTTTTTTTTTTTTTTATTTACAGTTGCATCAACAATTAGCGACTTATCATCAGTGCAATGTAACCATACCGGTGAAAATATAGACTTTAACAAACTCAGGCCGACCACTCCTTAGGCACGTGATTAATTTGAAACCCAAACATCAAAGAACACCGGTATTCATGATCTAGAATTCTTCATTACATTTATTAAAATTTTAAACTGAAAACTCATGAATTCGAGATTGGTATGCTCGTCGTCGTAGATCAATTTATTTACACATTTAATCATACTCCATACGATTCATTATACTTTTTTTTTATCAACCTAAACCAATTTATCTTTTTTTCATTAAATTTCAGGTTCATTGTGTGAAACAATTGGACACTGTTAACTGTTGGACATTGTTAACTTATCAAGAAAAAGGATAAATATATAGATATAAAACTTGTATATTTTGTAATTTTATTTTTATTAACGTGAAACTAGAAAAAACTGGTTTTCCATGATATTTTCGAAAAAGATTAATTTAGACAATTATAAAAAGGTATGATAACAAATAAACACATATGAAAAATTTCTTAAAAAAGTAAATAATAATATATTTTAAAAGCGAAGAATGACGTAAATGTTAAGAATATTCCAGTAAAGACATATTAAATTTCTGTTACGGATATCAGGGTCTCCTTAGAGACAAGTTATTGTATCCAAGCAACGATTCAGCCTACTCATTGCATATGTATATATAAGGATAGTATTCTGGAAGAAAAAGAGTTAAAGAGATAAAATAAGAAATTGAAAGAAATAAAATGTTAAAGAAAGATAAAATGATGGAACATGTAATGTAGCAGCATTCCTATTTGAAAATCACAAAGCTCTACAAATCTAGAAAAAGTAAGAATCAAACATTCAACCCCTCTTTATGTTATAACCCTTCAATTCTTACTTCCTTTTAACCGTGATCTTTCGTATCGCATTGCGTCAATACAAATAAACCAAATTGGAGAGAGTCGTTGAAATAACCTTCAATAAAATATCGCCAAAAAAAATCTATTGAATGTAATTTAATATAAGAAATGTTCTTTTAGAAAAAAGACTTCAAATTATTTCAAAATTTAATATTTAAATAATAATCTTCTAAAGATTTATTTAAAATTAAAGTATGCAGCTTAGCTTACAAGACAACAAAAGAAAAAAAAAATACTTTTCAAAAAATGGTTATAAAACAATTGCGAAATCATTTAATTAAATTGATTAATTTTGTTCTATAAGAACTGTGTTACGAAACAAGTACTTTTATAACGGGCAGACGTAAACTCTGGATGAGCTTTAAAAGAATTCAATTAAGTGAAAATTAAAATAATGCACAAAACAGAACTGTCAATCTAAATTGAGATGAGTTTAGGCAGTGCCAAATATAATCTTATTCTATTTTCAGCAGTGCTTTTATTTATATATATATTTTACCTATTTAAATAAGGTGCCAAAAAGAAAAGGACAAAAAAGTTTTATATCGAAAACTAATGTTAGATCACGTAGCCGGGTACAATGCCATACTCTAACCTACCGGGTTAGACTAGTGGTGAACGCGTCTTCGAAAATCGGCTGATTTCGAAGTCGAGAGTTTCAACGTTCAAATCCTAGTAAAGGCAGCTATTTTAATACGGATTTGAATACTAGATCGTGGATATCAGTGTTTTTTGGTGGTTGGGTTTCAATTAATCACATATCTCAGAAATGGTCGACCTGAGACTGTACAAGACTACATTTCACTTTCCATTTATACATATCATCCTCTGAAGTAATACCTGACGGTGATTCCCGAAGGCTAAACAGGAAAAAAATGCCATACTCTGTTATGTTCTTACTCTCCATGTAACTTGGCCGGTGATTCAATCAATCAATCTTTTAATTACTAAGTGTGTAAAACAAAATTTGTCCAATTTTTTTGTTATTTTATTTTTATTGGCGTGAAAATAGAAAAAAAAAACTAATTTATCATGAGATTTTCGAAAAAAGTACATTATAAAATTGTAAAAAGATTATTGATAAGGATAAAAATTTGATATCATTTCGTTCACCTAATCCTTAATTATCGCTCTGCCGAGTACTGGTGAATTAAATGATTTTTAAAATGTCCATAACATGTTTTTTTACAAAATACGCATTCCGGGATCTGACAGATGTTTTGTGATAAATTTGATATCGTTGGATCGTCAATGCAACAAAAATTCTACTATAACAATTTTAAAACATTATAAAATAATGGAGGCGTGGTGGATATAATCTAAAACTACTATATGAATTAAAAATGCGTACATAGAAACACGACAGGTGTTTAGTTTAAACATAGTCTCTCTCTTTTATCTGTTTAGCCTCCGGAACTACTGCAAGGTATTTTTTCAGAGGATGATATGAATGAATGTAAATGAAGTATAGTCTTGAAGAGTCTCAGGTCGACCATTCCTGAGATGTCTGATCAATGGAAACCCAACCATGAAAGAACACCGGTATCCACGTTCTAGTATTCAAATCCGTATAAAACTAACTGACTTTACTAAGACGTTTGCAAATCAGCTGATTTGGGAAGATGCGTTCACCGCTAGACCAACCCGGTGAGTTAATAATTCATACTTATTTCCAAGTAACACTACTTGGAAGTCTTAATTGATACAAATAACTTGTGTTGGTCGTAGTATAATCTAAAGTTCTAGTAGTCTTCAGAATTGAATAATTAATTAGTAGAATTCATTTATAACGAACAATTTTTTTTTAATCAAATGAAAATAATTTTAAAAATATTAATTAAAAATAAAAAACTTAAACCCCTAATACATTTCGACTGATTCATCTTTTAAGTTATAATCAGGTGAAATATTTTAAAATTCTATGTTTATAAAAACTATACAATAAATACAAAGCTATTCAAAATGTATAATATTATATAAAAAAAAAAAAAAAACATAGGTTAATATAAATGAGTTTTTGTTGATTAATTTCGCACATATACAGGTGTACATATAAGAATAATTTTATCAAGCATGGCCGTTGGTATGATTATACAATAATAATAATTTATAAAAAGCACTTACGAACAACTTTTTTTATATGTGTTCAAGTACTTTCGGATACCAAATCCATCTTCAGGAACTCAAAAACTTATATTATTCTTAAAATAAAAAAAAAAATAAAACTTATTCATCGTTATGTAAAATGTAAAAATGTACAAAAGTGGTTGTCATGTTTTAAAAAATATGTCTATTTAGCTTCTAGTCACAATAAAAGTTTCCACCGTTATGGTAAAATTGAAAGCAAACGACGTGGTCAACCCAGTCTTTAGTTATAGTTCAGAACTTGCCTGTGTAATATATAATTGACTATTCTTGTTTTATCATTCATTAATTTATTATTATTAAGTACATTATTATTAAGTATATATATTACTTAATATATATATATATATATATATATATATATATATATATATATACGGTGTTTTTCTAAAAAAAATCAAGAATTTCAATAAAATTTTCCGGATTTTAATTATGTTATTATTGATAATGTGTTTAGCAAAATTAGACCGTTCCATTTGCCCTTTTTTTATACCATTGATATGTTCTTGTATTCTAACTGAAAAAAGATCGATTGGTCTTACCAATGTATTGGTAATATCTGCGAATTTTAAACTATATATGCCTTGTCCATCTAAATTAATATTATTCCCGGTCTTTATTATTTTAGATCAATCTGTATTATTTATATGTTTTATTATTCGTTATATATGCAGTTTTTAAACCAAATAAATATAAATATTCTGTTAAACTTTTTATAATTTATATTATATTTGATTTCATTATAACTATTATCGTTGTTATTATTATTAGTTAATTTTATATTATCTATATGAAAATTTTGTGTTTTGTTCTATTATTTAATTTGTCTATTAAACATTTGTTATATCCTAGTTACCGCGATATTCTTACTATTATTTATTTCGGCTTTGAATTTTATATCATCATTGTTTAAATATTTTAAAGTGCCAAATATTAAAGCATTAACTATGGCCAAGCCGTTTGTTTTCCATTTTATCATAACGGTGGAAACGTTTATTGTGACTGGACGCTAAATAGACATATTTTTTAAAACATGATGACACCAGTCTTATACATTTTTACATTTTACATACGATGAATGGGTTTTAATTTTTTTATTTCAAAAATGATATAAAAGTTTTTTTGAGTTCTGAAGATGGATTTGGTATCCAAAAGTACTTGATCACGTAAAAAATTGTTGGTAAGTGTTTTTTTTAAAATTATTATTTCATTTAAGAATAATTTGGATATTGATTTATTATTAATTTTAATCCCGATAGTTATTTCTTCACTATACCTGTAGATAAGCTGCAAAATAGAATAGAACGCACTGTAAAAACGTAAAAAGACAACAGTAAAGATACGATTATAAGATTACAGACAGAAACAGTTTTTATTTTTTTATTTTTTTTAAATATATTTTCACAGAAGAAATATTGAACAGTTCATATTATTTTTCAAATTAAACTTTATTTTTATTGTTATGTGGAGTACTAGAGTATTATATTTAGTCACATAAATAAAAACAATATTATTCCTTTATATCCTATGCATTTTTTGGTATCGCTAAACTGGAAATTTGTCTATTCATACATTTTATAGCTTTAACCTGAACAAAAAAACAACCGATGTCATAGTTAATGCCCTACAAAGCTGTTGTTCGAAATTGTACTAGTCCGTTTATTTATGACACCATTGCATATTAACCTTATTATCAGTGACAATGCTGTGAATTCCAAACTTTTTCATCTTACCTTCCGCAGATTAGAAAAATATGTATATATATATATATATATTTTTTTTTTAAATAAAAATTTCTTTTGTATTATAAAAATATAAAAAAGTTTCAAAACTATATTTAAGTTACTATATTTAACTACGATTTTTAATAGATCTTTTCTATGTTTATTATAATTCATTTGAAAATTTTTAAAAACGTTCCAGAACTCAAATTAAAACGGGCAAGGCACTCTTACACGTTTTTAAAACTCTTTAAAAAGTTTTAAAAAAACCTGGAGCTTTTTTTTAAGTAAACATCACATTATGATGAAAGCATTTGTTAATTATTTCAAACAACGTAGACCTTCAAAAATAAAAAAATTAAAAAAAGTACGGTGAAACTTTTCGAATGTAAAATGTCAATAACTTTATTTATCAAATTATATTTTTCTATTGTTAAAGCTCCTGTGTTTCTTTTTCTTCTGCGCTAAAAGAAATTAAATAAAAGAAGTAAAATAAGAAAAAAGTTTTGTGATAAGGAAAAAGAATAGGCAGAAAATAAGGTACGACAACGGACTGAACAGCAAATACAATAAGTTAACTTAGTATTCAGACTACACAACTCGGTGGCCAAACATAGGGTCACGATTGTTGACCGAGACACAAGAGCGTAGAACTCTAGAGGGCAACTTGCTAAACTTCGTCTTAACTGGGGGTACAATTCGTTATTCGAGTCGGGTTTCGATAGTCCGCAACTATCACTAACAAATAAAGGTACAATGGACAAAATCTATAAGTATCAGGAAGTAATATTTTTATAACGCGATTTAAATATATTACATAAGATTATGTATTATGTAATATATATACGCTTTATTAGGAATTCATATTTTCGTACATTGCTGGAAAAAGAATATATTTCCATAAACAGAATTAATAACTTTACAATTCCTTTTAAAAATTCTAGTCCGAAAAAAATTTCAATAGAATTATTATATATAATACCACTTAAATAGTTTTATATAAATACTTATAAATACCACTTCGCCACGACCTCCGTGACAGCGTGGTAGTGTCTTGGCCTTTCATCCGGAGGTCCCGGGTTTTAATATCGGTCAGGCATGTTATAATGTAAATAAATAAATTATTACTTCCTAGTAATCGTACAAGTAAGTATTGTAATCGCGAAAAATTTCGGTTTTCAGATTTCAACGGAACTATCCATGTTGACCATCCCTGAATCCATTTTGACTAGTTTCGGCGTGACGAATGTACATACGTATATATATCTCGCATAACTCAAAAACGATTAGCCGTAGAATGTTGAAACTTTGAATTTAGGACTGTTGTAACATCTAATTGTGCACCTCCCCTCGACAAAGTCAAAATTAAGCCCAAAATCCAAAAAAATTTGGATTTTTGAGTTTTTCTTAATTGCTGTATTAAGCCTTCGTTGTGAGCTTTTCAGCGATACATAATAAGTTGTAATTATTTTCATTGGTTCCAGAGTTACAACCATATAAAATTTTAATTAATGAAATATTTCTATCTTACAAGGGGTCGAATCAGCACACGGGTCGAATCAGACTTCATTTCCTTTTTTATAACTTTTTTTTTTTTTTAATTTAAATAAATTGATTTATTAATAATTAACCTTTGCTTGTAAAATTTTTCCCACAATAAATAATAATGCAATAATAAAAATAAAAAAATATGAAAAAAAATTGAAGTTAATGAAATAAAGTTTTATGTATTTTTCATTTTAAAAAAAGTGTGTGTATCTAATTTAATAAGCGTACAAGGAAGTCATGTAGTGTCCACATCAGATTTTTATAATTATATTTTCTTATTACAATATGACAAATAGTTAAATACATAATATATTTATATTCATAATTCCGAACTACGAAAATCTTAACTCACGCTTTAAGTTTGAAGTATTTTATGTCACTTCTCAGCATTTTTATCTTACTCTTACCAAGATACCATAAACGGCTCTCAATTTTTCAGATCACTGTTCAGCGACAATTCTCTCTGAGAGAATTAAATGTTAATTAATTTAGACAAACGAACACACATTTTAATTAGACAACCTGTATAATATTTCTACTCCAACGTCGTTTCAATATTCATACCGGACCGGTTAGTAGATCTGTTAAGTGTAGTTCCACATTTAGTTGACTGAGGGTACTACTTTATTTTAACCTTTAAATGTAGGTAAATACTGCAAAACAGTGACGGCCCGAGAATAGGCACTGTGGAACAGCAGCACCCCCTATTTCTACTTGATATTTCCGATAATATTTAATATAATAAGTCCTTTTTTCTTTAATTCTTTCTTTATACTTGGGCAATATATAATCCTTAAGCTTAATGTCAGTGGCCATCCCCCAGTTTATGAAAAAGATACAAAAATCTTTGTATGGAACTGTGCGCTTCACAGTTCCAGTGGCGTGGTGTTTGGCTGTTATGCGCATGCGAACATAGGAAGCTGCACGCGAGGCTGCGAGGGAGAGAGACCACTGCCGTTCCCGCAGTGCTGACACTGGCGTGCTGGTGAAAGGTAGTTTTACTTTTTACTCCGCGTGTGTACGGAACGTTCCTTGTTCGTTCCCTTTTCTAGTTTAGTTGGTAGAAGGAATATAAAAGCGGTTTAACTGTTTTTAGCGATCAGAAGATGGCGGAAAGCAAAGGCTCTTTGATTGCCAAATCTGTCCAAAAACACGCCGGAAGAGCGAAAGAGAAGGAAATTAATAAAAACTAATTATGTATTTGTTTCTGTGTACATAGAAATTTAAATTAAGCATCATTGGACTATAGTGTTTTAGAGCAGACATTTTGTTAAGTTATTATGTACTAATACTAAAAAATATTATCTGTTATGGCATTTTATTTATTCGGTTAAACCGAATTCGGGTTTTTAGCACTATGTGCTAAAAAACCGTATATCGTATTCTTGAATGTGGTTAAGTGTAGAATTAGATTTTAGTCTGCTTCCAGAATTCATTTGTTTTTTGGTTCTTTTATTTTTCAGAAAACTTTAACTATAGTCTTGAAAATACGCAGAAAATAATTTCTAGAAAAGCACCCCACTAATTTTAGCTACAAGCTCCACTGCCGCAAAATATCTTGTCATTAATAGAAGAAATCCGTAAATCTGAGTATAAATGTAACATTTGTTATACGGAAGGGTCCATTAGTTACTTCTTACTTCGATAAGAAGCTGAAAACGACGAATGGTTTTTAACAACAATAAATTTGGATAACATTTGCCCAAATTCTATCTAAAAAGTTTTAAAAAAGAATTAAATTTAGTGCTTTTAAAGTAAATCATTTGGAGGCCTGCAAATATATTAATAAATTTTACTTCTTGTATCCAACGTTCTATGTACTAAGATAAATATATTTTAAATTGGTCGTTTGCAGATTTAGATCCTGGGCTAATTCTTTCAATCAATTTTATAAGACAGTACCTTACAGATAAACAAGTATAATTTTTATGTAGTGAAGAAATAGTTGCTTGCTCTGTTTTGTGTAGTTTGTGAAAAACTCGTAACTCCCATTTTTGAACTAAAATTTTTAATTAATAAAGTGATACATCATCACTTTAA
Source organism: Lycorma delicatula (assembly GCF_047948215.1). Classification (NCBI taxonomy): domain Eukaryota; kingdom Metazoa; phylum Arthropoda; class Insecta; order Hemiptera; family Fulgoridae; genus Lycorma; species Lycorma delicatula. The sequence continues at coordinate 50,631,996 of NC_134460.1, forward strand.
TACACCAACAGAGGAGATTAAACAAACGGTTACTTCATGAGGGTGATCCAATGAAGATAAAATATTAGGTACATCTATTAATTTAATTAAAATAAGATAAAAAAATTAATTAATCTAATTAAAAAATTAGATTAAAAAGGTAAAATGTAATACTCTTCTTACTTTTATTTAATTAATAAATACAATAATACCAATGGTGTGACAAAGCAATGGGCTTTTTTTTTACAACTATATGAGTATTATATTTTTTAAATCCATTTTTACTCCCTTGTACGAAGTAAAGGAAGTATTGTGATCGCGAAAAATTTCGGTTTCCAGATTTCAACGGAAATATACATTTTGACCACCCCCTGAATCCATTTTGACTAGTATCGGCGTGACGTCTGTACGTACGTATGTATGTATGTACGTAAGTACATATCGCGCATAAATCAAAAACGATTAGCCGTAGGCTGTTGAAATTTTCTTTTTAAGACTGTTCTAACATCTAGTTGTGCACCTCCCATTTTGATTGCAATCGACTGAACCAAAAGTGTTAAAAAAAAGCCCAAAATCCAAAAAAAAATCTGAATTCTGAACTTGTTAAGTGTAGTAATAAGCCCTCATTAAGAGATTTTGTGCGATATATATAAGTGGTATTTATTTTCATTAGTTCCAGAGTTCAGCCAAATGAAATTTTAATTAATGAAATATTTGGATGTTACAAGGGGAAAGCACATCTATTCGAATCGGACTTCATCTTCTTTTTTTTTAAATTTAAATATATCGATTTATTAATAATTATTAATCACTGATTGTAGAAAAAATTACTTTGATAATAATTCAATAACAACAAAAAAACAATGAAAAAATATCCGAAGTCATTAATTAAAATTTGATGTACTTTTCATTTTAAAAAATGTGTAAATTTAATCTAATAGGCGTACAAGGAAGTCATGTGTTCTCCACATCAGATTTTTTTTCATTTAGTAAAAATTTTGCTATCAGATAAACTAATAATCAAATTTTGATTATTTAAATGATTTTGTGATGTAAGATTTCACTTATATCCAAATTGCACGGTAACCTCTGGGGAGATGATTTTATAACCAAAAATAAGAAAAATCATTCATTTAAACCTAAGTCAGAAAATGGTTCATTAGCGAAATTCGTTTCGCAAAATATTTAGCTCTGCTTTCTGCTCCTTCCGTACTCAAATTACACCGTGCTGTAAATTACACCGTACTAAAATTCTTGGGGTACAAATCGAAGAGTAAATTTGGTGCTTCCTTATTGTTTTGATGTAACAAATTGAATAAAAGAGGTCCCAGACTTCTATCTTATCTTAGGTTTTAAGAAAAACGGGATTAAAACACGAAAGGGTTTTGTCAGAAAATAATTTTTTTTTTAAAAGTCTGGAATAAAATAACCTTAATTTACTGATAAACAAATAACTATTTCCAGTTAACTTTGTAGAGAATTTAATCATGAGAAAATAAATGTTAATAGTCTACTAAAATTAAACACAAATTTGAGAAGTTAAACTTTAATTAGGAACAAAACATAAAATCTGGATTGGAAAAGAGATGTGATTTTAAATAGAATAATTTTCATCAATGTTTGAACAACATAATGTAAACGAAAACAAATAGAAAACTTATCAATAACAGAAAAATTGAATAAAAAACTTAAAAAAAAAATAAAAATCATATAGTTCTTGGTTCTCTTCTAAAAATGATTAAATATCAAAATGTTACTTGATAAAGCAGTTGCTCAATGTGCCTACCATTATGTTTAACGCACAGTTTAGCTCGGTGAATTCATGCTAGCCGCGCACGCCTAATAGCATATTATCATTCCTAATAGTAACACCCTTCTTCTTGTGTGTCAATACGAGCGGAATAATCTAACCAATTCATCCAACTCCAAAGAAAAAAGTTCTCTGGCGTGAGATCAGGAGATATTTTGCTGTAGAATCGCCTTCCGAAACACTCTGTATTTGAATATATATATATAATTAATGATCATTATATAAATTGACAAAATATCATTATATAAATATCATATAAATAATAATAATAAATAATAATATCATATAAATAATAAAAATATAAAATATCATGTAAATAATAATAATAATAATAATAATAATGCCCTGAGGTAGGTAATCCCCACGTCCGGAACAGAACATCTACGTTCCACGTCCAGGGCGGTAACAGCCGTACTTATGTACAATACATATAGCTGGCTAACGGGGCTCCGAGTAAATTCCTCGGATATGCTTTTCTTTTGACCTGTTTCCACCTTCAGGTCCCCTCATGGATTGGATTTTTCGGCTACCTGCAGGATATGAACAATTTGTTGATTAGGATGTGGACATATACCAAACTTAGAGCTGGCGATGTGGCGGCCACGGTCAAAGTTATTTGCAGGTGTAACGGAGACCTTTAGTCGTCCACATGCCCCCCGTGATGGCAAGCATGTAGTTAAGGTGCCCATGTTCGGAGCATGGGAGCCCTGAAAGCTTCGGTGTGTAGGGGCCTGGAGTCAGTGCAGAGACTGCGCATCCGCTCTCTGCCAGGACATATGCCGGTTCCACCGGAGTACCGGAACGGACCTCCAGGGTTGGTAGCCCTGGAGTGGGGGTGTATCCCGGCGGCTAGCCTTACTACAGAAGGGATTATTTGTTCATGGAAACTGAACAACTAAACGTGGCAGAGGGTTCACGCAAACACCCTCGTTTAGAACCGGCCGTTTCGCCCGAAGCAAAACAGAGAAAAAGTGCGGAAACTAAAAGGATTGAGATTGAGGCTAGAAAAAGCTTACAAAAAGCTTTTTTTAAAAGTAGTAATGTACCGAAACCCAAATATTTGGTCATTACAAAGGAGGATGGAAATTTCTCGAGGGTGAGTCCTTTTCTCATCGCTCGGAAGATAACCAAATGCGCTGGTGGACCTGTAAAAGAAATAAGGAAGACCTTCATGGGACTTCATGTTGAGACTGTAAATGAAGTCCAGTCTCAAAAGATTTTGGGGCTTAAAAAGATTGGAGAACTGGCTGTACATGTCGATCCCCACAGTACGCTCAACACCTCAAGAGGTGTGGTCGTCTATCGGGATCTTCTAAATTGCACGGAGCAAGAAATTGTTGAGGAGTTGTCATCACAGGGAGTAATTGAGTGTCGCTGATTGAACATGAGGAGGAATGGCGAAGTCCTACCTTCAGCCTCTCATGTTCTCACATTTAACCGGCCTACCTTGCCGGAGAAGATTAGAGCGGGGATACATCGATTGGATGTGCGGGCATTTATCCCGCAACCTATGCGATGCTTCAAGTGCCAACGTTCTGGCCACACCGCTATCAAATGTGAGAGAACGCAAATATGCGTGTGCGGCGAAGAGGTGCATGAGGGAGAGCCGTGTAAAGAGCCCCCTACATGCATCAATTGCAAGGGACAGCATTCATGTAGATCCAGGAATTGTCCTGTCTACAAAGAAGAAGTAGCTGTGCAGGAAGTTAAAACCCTGCAGAAAGTCAGCTACATCGAAGCCAAAAAGATTGTTAACGCCCGCAAACCTAGAGCAACAACATCTTATGCTCAGGCTGCAGCTACTGTTCCTGCTCCTGCTCCGATTGCTGTAGATGAGGCTCAAATTATAAATAAACTTGCGCCTACTTTGGCTAACATGATTGAGAGGATCATCGAAAACAAGATGAAACCTTTTGGCAATAAAGAATTTGTTAAGCCAAAGATAGTGGTACAGCCTGCTGAAGATAAGTCGATAAAAGTGAAAGTTGCTCCTCCAGAAAAGAAAACGGATACCAAACCAGAATGTCAAGTCCGTCTCAGCGAGATTCTTGATGAAAAGAAAAAGGTGATACCTACAGAGACTGTTATGGAGGCTCCCAAGCCTCCTGTAACTGAAGTGGCCTCTAAGCCTCAGAGGCCACAAAAAATCACACAGGGGGGGCGAGTGTCCCCCCTCCCACAGGCGGTGACCGGTGCGACCCCCGTGTTGGGGAGCGGCCAGGTTGCCGCCTCTCAATCGGCGCCTGAAACCGGCGCCGATCCATGCCCGTCGTCGTCGGCGGCTTCGGTGGTCTCCGATACGGAGACCGGAAGCCTTACAGGCGACGACCTTCTCCGCGAACACGATACTGTTCGTAGGATGGAGAAGAAAAGGAAAAAGGGATGGCCGAAAGGAAAACCCAGACAATAATTTAATTAAAAATTAGCGAGTCGATTGTACAATGGAACATCAATGGATGTTTTTCAAACATCCATGAGCTCCAACGCTTGGTACATGACGTAGACCCGATTTGTATATGTCTGCAAGAAACGCATTTCCGCCGAAATGAAAATTTTAAATTAAAAGGATTCGATATATTTCGGCGAGATCAACCGCCAAATGTAAGAGTTAGAGGTGGAGTAGCTATATTAACATCGACTAGAGCTACCACCGAAGCGGTTGTTCTAAACACAAACCTACAAGCGGTCGCCGTTAGAATGAAGCGTCCGCTCCAGGTCACTGTCTGCAGCATATACTTGCCGTATTTTGATTGGAATAAGGATGACATAGCAAGACTAATTTCCGAGCTTCCCCCACCTGTTTTACTGGTGGGTGACTTTAATGCTTATAATTCTCTTTGGGGATCAGATCGAGTAGATCCCCGTGGAAGAGAACTGGAAGGGTTCCTGATGAATTCAGAACTTATTATTTTAAACGACGGATCAGGAACCTTTTTCAATGCCAGAGATGGATCGACGTCCTGTATAGATCTTGCACTTATAAGCGGATCGATAGCACCAAGGTACAGCTTCCATGTCATAGATGATCTGCATGGAAGCGATCATTTCCCGGTGCAAATTGCAACTGATGTTACAAGAACAATATATCCCATCCCTAAAAGATGGTTATTTGAGAAGGCAGCCTGGACGAGCTTCACAGCTAGAACGATACTCCCAGAAACAACTGGAGTTATCGGAGACGATGTCGACGCCATAACAAATGCAATAATTGAATCGGCATCGAGATATATTCCCAAAACATCTGGGAAACTTACGAAAAAACCCGTTCCATGGTGGAACGATGAAATAAGTGAAGCTATAAAAACAAAGAAAAGGGCGTATAACGCCTTTAAGAAGCGTCCTAGTATAGAAAATCTTGTTGCCTTTAAGAAATACAGGGCGTATGCAAAACGTCTTATGATAGACTCGAAAGAACGATCCTGGCAGCAATACGTGTCATCCATCGACAAAACTACTACTGCATCAGATGTTTGGAGAAAAGTGAAGGCGATTTGTGGGCGTAATGATTTTGCTCCCATAACTAGCCTTCAAGATGAAAATGAAATTGCAGACACTCCATATGAAATTGCAGAGCTGTTATCCAATCACTTCGAAAAGGCCAGCAGAATGGCCAACTACGAGGAAGGTTTTCGAACCAAAAAAGAAGAACTCGAAGGTCTACTAAATTTTAGAACTGAGTATAATTACTCATATAATGTACCATTTAAAATGGAAGAACTCACGAAAGCGTTGGAAAAAGCAGGTAACACAGCTGCTGGTCCGGATGAAATCCATTATAATATGATCAGGCAGCTGAATACCACTGCAAAACGCAGATTATTAGAACTTTATAATAAAATTTGGCGGGATGGAACGTACCCGCAGCAGTGGAAAAAAGCTCATGTTGTTCCAGTACCAAAGAAAAAGAAAAATTTAACAGACCCCAATAGCTATCGTCCTATTTCTTTGACGTGTGCTATGGGAAAAATACTGGGAAAAATGATTAATAATCGACTCGTCTGGGTTTTGGAAAAAGAAAACCTGATATCACCGTATCAAGCAGGTTTTCGGCAATACCATTCTACCACTGATCAAATGATCAGCTTAGAGGACATTATATATAACAGCTTTATTAAAAGGAAACATTGTGTCGGAGTCTTCTTTGATCTTCAGAAGGCTTTCGATATGACCTGGCGTCATGGTATAATGCTCCAGATACATGAATGGGGCATTCGTGGCAATCTGCCTATACTGCTCAGCAACTACATGAATGACCGTACCTTCCAAGTACGCGTCAACAATGAATATTCATGTGAAAGAATCTTGGAAAATGGCATACCGCAGGGTTCGCCGTTGAGCGGTACCTTGTTTACCATTCCCATTAATAAATTGATACTAGCCATTCCAGTAGAAATCAGCAAAAGCGTCTATGTTGATGATCTGGCAATTGTGTATGCCAGCAACAAGACTGCTATGGTGAGGTACAAATTGCAACGAGCGATCAATGCTCTAAATGAAGTTGCAAGGAATAACGGATTCCAATTCTCACCAGAGAAAACGTGCTGTGTACGCTTTTGTAGGAAGAGAATTCCTCATCAAAGTCCTGCGTTGACAATTGACGATAATCCAATACAATATAAAGATAGCGTAAGATATTTAGGACTAGTATTGGATAAATCCCTTACATGGGGATTACATATACAGGACTTGAGTGATAGATGCAAAAGAGCCCTAAACATTATAAAATATTTATCGAATTTAAATTGGGGCTCAGACAAAGAAACATTATTGAGATTGTATAAAGCATTGGTTCAATCTAAACTAGACTACGGATGTATCGTATATTCATCCGCTAGAAAGTCGCACTTAAGAAAGTTAGACGTAGTTCATAATAGCGGAATAAGATATGCAACAGGCGCTTTCCGCACAAGTCCGGCGGCTAGTCTAATGTCTGAAGCCGGAATAATGCCACTACATTATAGAAGAGAGATCCTTTTGTTAAGATATGCAGCAAATGTATGGGCTTTCCCTGCTCATATAAATAATAAATTGTTTACGAATCATCCTATGGCTGCAGTATATGAACATCGTGCTACCTATTTCAGACCAACCGGAATTAGGTACCACGAATTAAGAAGAAAATATGAAATTGCTATACCAGAGACACTAGCAATTTCTACTAGAGAAATACCGCCATGGCTCTTGCCAGCGGTAAATACAAGTTTGGATCTCTCTCAAGGAGAAATAAAAAAGAAACCAGCAGTGATCATCCAGCAGGAATTTTTAGCAACCGTCAGTAGTTACGAAGAACATATTAGAATTTATACTGACGGTTCTAAAACCGAACATGGTGTTGGATGCTCGATATATGTAAATGAAGAAGCCCACTCTTGGAGACTGCCAGATGTGGCCAGTGTCACGGCAGAACTCACTGCAATTCAGCAAGTTCTTCGCTACACTGAACACTATTGCGAAGAGAGAGTGCTAATATGTTCCGATTCATTAAGTGCACTCGTCGCAATTCGAAACAAGAACATTAAGGATGTCCTAATTGCAAACATCCTGTCCATTTTATACGTACTAAAACAACGAGGACAGCGATGCGTATTTGTATGGACTCCAGGGCATGCTGGTATTATAGGTAATGAAATCGCAGACGAAGCTGCCAGAAAGGCAACAGTCTGCGATGACTTGGATGCATTTCCTGTAAGAGTGGCAGATGTTAAAAACCGTCTAACCAACATAGTAAGAAACAAGTGGAACGCTGAATGGAGGAGTTTAAATACAAAATTAAACTCGGTTAAAACTTCTCCTTATAAATGGAAAAGCGACTTTAAGTTGACTCGCCGTGAACAAGTAGCGGTGACCAGACTTAGAATCGGTCACACGCGATTAACAAATTTATATTTGTTAACCGGCGAAGTGAGACCAATGTGCGGTGTTTGTAATAAAACACTGACAATCAAGCATCTAATAGAAGAGTGTACCATATATGAGGGCCTCAGAAAGAGGTTCCGTCTTACAAATAATATTAGTGCTGATCTGGATAATGGAAATGAAGAAAATATAGTTGCATTTTTACACGCCAGTGGACTTCTTAAAAGTCTATAAAATGGAAGTTTAAAGCTGTGGTAAGAGATACTCTAAGCGGTAGTTTTATATATACATATAAGGGAGTCTCGAAGCGTGGCACGTATAGTGACGGGAGGTAGCCCTCTTGCCTAGGCCATTTTGGCTCACCTGCATTCAAGAGCAGTGAGTCGGGGTGTGTCCGATGATGGCATGGGGGACCCTCAAGGGTGGATTGAGGGCGCGAGGCTATGGGTGTGCGCCGTGCATGCCTATGGCCTGATATAAGAAGGATTCAACTGCCACGGCACCCTGGCACGACTGATATACTGCTCAACGGCGGTTCTGGTCGCCCCGAGGGTGCTTAAGCAAACTATAAATGAGACTTCGTAGAAGAAAGAAAGATATGGTATTGATTAGTTTAATTTTAATTTTAAGTTCATGGTCTTTTGAGAACCTATCTCAAATTTTAATATTGGGGCCCTTTACACCCCGTAAGTGTTTGTGATTGTCCTTGTCTTTCATGTTTTAATGTTTATTGTGAAGTTTGTGGTTTTAAATAAAATGTAAGGGCCCTTTACACCCTTACATATGACGATCCTGATGGAGATAATAATTTCTTTTAATGAATGTGACGAGGGCTAATGATCTTAGCAGTCGATGCCAGTAAAAATTCAGTTAAAAAAAAAAAATAATAATAATAATAATAATAATATCATTATATAAATATAATATATTTTCACCTTTAACATCGCTATATTCGCCTGGATATTTAAGACCACCTAATTCGAATTCACTAATATCATCTTACAGCCTTACAGCCTCAAGCCTATTTTGTAAGTACTAATTAAAAGCCTCAAGCACGTTTTTCAGAAAAAGTAGATGTTTGGTGGAAATGCCACAGAAAGAACAATATGCACAATAAAATTATGAAAAAATTTTAATTACTCAGTAAACTATGTAGATTGTGGTGCAGCGATCCAAAATTCTGTTACACCCTTGATTAATTATTTAAAAAATAAAATTCAACTTTATCTCATAAAAAAAAAAATAATACTGAATTTGTTCTTTATTTGAAAAAAATCCTTGCTATTTATATCTAATCTATCTCTGTTTCTAAAAACTAAAATTATTTGAGAACAAAATAAAAAAAAAAATTCACTTAAAAATTCATATTATTTACAGTGTTATTGAAATTTTTGTGTTAATATTTTTTGTAACATTTATGCTTTGAAATATCAAAATAATTCTAAAATGGTGCGCTGAAAACATTTTACCAAACCAAGGGGTTGCCTGTGATGATACTGTACTCCAGTAACTCTTAAGAGTAGGTTTTCTAATTATCCCCATATTCAGTATTCAAGCTATAAAACCTTTCATTTGAGAAATGGTAATATTTTTCCATTTTCGGTGTGGTTCAGACAGCCTATCTCTATTTGCATTTAAATATTGATCGGCTGATCTATTGGTTTCTTTCACCATCAGTTCAAATAAATTAAGTGTAAATAATAAATAAAAACAGTAGCCTAATTAAGGATACTGTTAAAGAAATATTCAGCCAAAATAATAAATAAAAATAAATTATAAGTGTGCAACCTGGATTAGACATATGTTTTGGGCCGGGGAGTTCCAAAAATTGATGTGGAAGAGGGACATTATCTTCCGGTTCAATGATGTTTCTGTATGCCTCATCTTCTTCTGAATCCCCATCACTATCGCCTGTGATTAATTCATCATCTTCTTCAGCCCCACTGTCACTAGACAATTCGAAATCGCCATAAGTATCATCAACAAAAAGTTATTAATTTCTGCATCGGTAAGACGTCTACTAGGCCCGGACATTGTATATATACATTATATATATATATATACTTCACTTTCTTGTGAACACGATAACTACCGTAATTTTGCGCCAATCATTTTCAAATTGTTCCTTAAACATAACTCGTCCGAAAATCTCGGTCGAGTTCGTTAAAGGTCAAAATTGGACCATGGGAATGGAAATGGAGAGAGCTTTTTCGAAAAAAACAAAATAAAACTATAGCTTTTTTATTAAGTAAAATACCGAACATGTTTAAAGTTTCACCGATTCTTTGCACAAGGGTCTAAAACGTATATAAGCAAAGTTTTTTGATATCACTAACTATCGGCCCAGGGGGTGGAAAAACGGGGTTTTGAAGACAAAAAACCATACCTACCTTAATAGGCACAGCATCGAATTGGTTTAAAGTGGTTGTTAGTCCTCTAAACATTACCTAAAACTAATGTAAGAAATAATTTTTGATATAACAAACACTTACGGCAAGGGATGACCAAAATATTGCTGGAATTGTAAGAAGATGGGGCTTGAGGTATGCTAAACATGTGAAACTTTTTTCACATGTAACCATTGTCGTATTGAAAAAATTTGAAGTTTTTCTTAACTTCAAGGTGGAAATTTTTTTCATCCCCTCCTTAGAACTGGTGAAATCGTTTTTTTTTTAATTTAATTATATTGATCTATTAATAATTATATGAAAAAATCAGATGTTGTTAGTGAAATAAACGTTTATGTACTTTTCATTAAAAAAAAAAAGGAAAAGAAGTTGGATTCGAACCGATGTACCTTCCCCTTGTAAGATCCAAATATTTCATTAATTAAAATTCTATTTTAATTGAATTCTGGAACCAATGAAAATAAGTACAACATTTGATATATCGTTGAAAAGCTATCAATGAGTGCGCATTACTGAAGAAAAACTCCAAAATCCAAATGTTTTGAATTTTGGGCTTTTTTGGACACTTTTGGTCAAGTTGATTGCAATCAAAAGGGGAGGAGCACAATTAGATGTTATAACAGTCCTAAATCCAAAATTTCAAGTTTCTACGCATAATCGTGTTTGAGCTATGCGAGACACATACGTAAGTACAGACGGACGTCACGCCAAAACTAGTCCAAATGGATTCAAGGATGGTCAAATGGAAGTTTCCTTCGAATCAGAAAACCGAAATTTTTCGCGATCGCAATACGTCATTTACTTCGTACAAGGATGTAAAAATCGAGATTTATAAATAACAGTTAATTATTTTAATTGGTCCCAAATTATTTTTATTGGTAAATTGTTCGTGGTTATTGAATTCACACCGTAACAATTCGATTTCGCATATCTTGACGAATAGCAGGCTTAATTGCTAAACCTACCGGGTTGGTCTAGTGGTTAATTCATCGCAAATCAGCTGATTTTGAAGTCGAGAGTTCTAAGGTTCAAATCCTAGAAAAGGCAGGAATAACCATTTTACGGATTTGTATACTAGATAGTGGATACCAGTGTTCTTTGGTGGTTGGGTTTCAATTAACCACACATCTCAGGAATGGTCGACCTGAGATTGTACAAGACTATACACTTCATTTACATTCATACATAATATCATCCATCCTCTTTCATCCTGTGAAGTAATACATTACGGTAGTTCCGGAGGCTAAACAGAAAAAAAGATAACACTCTGAAGTAAAAGATTAAATATATATACATGTTGTTGTTTATATTCTAATGTCTCGACATATTACAAAATAGAATTATAAACGAGTGTTCCGGTCTAAAGTAATAAAAAATATTTGAGACTTGCTATTCAAATCTATTTAAAATTTAAAGAGATAAAACATTTCATTTAATAGACAGAAATAATATTAAAAATGCCTATCTTATAAAAACAAAATTTATAAAAAAAAAAAACGAATAATACACGTGCCATGACACGCTTATAATAAATTACAATACGAGAAACAAGTTTAAATTTATTATATTATAATACAACAGGAATAGGATAGGGCAGCTTACACTTTTATATCAACGCATAACTTTGTATTTAAATGACTTAATGACGTTATATTTAATAATTAAAGGTCCGATGTTTACTCTAATATAAACGAGTTCATGGTTTTAAATGGACTTTTATTCAAAATCAGTAACATATATTTAATAATTAAAAATAAATTGTTTTTTTTTTTGTTTTATAAAATATATATTTTTCAAACCAAATGAATTATCTAATTTTTTTAGTTTTTTTTCTGAAAATCTCGGTCGAGTTCGTTAACAGCCAAAATCGGACCATGGGAATAAAATTGGGGGAAATTTTTCGAAAAGAAAAAAATATTGTTATAACTTTCTTATTAAGTAAAATATCGAATTCGTTTAAAGTTCCTACTATTCTTTGGATAAGGGCCTAAAACTTATATCAGTAAAGTTTTTTGATATCAAACACCACTGACTCACAAGGTGAAAAAAACGAGGTTTTGAAGACAAAAAACCTCATACCAGGCACATATCAGGCACAGCGTCGAATTGGTTTAAAGTGGCCGTGGGTTTAAAGTCCTCTAAACATTACCTAAAACCATTGTCTGAAACAATTTTTGTTGTGACCAATCCTTACGGTAAAAGATGACCAAAATGCTGTTGGAATTGTACGAAGAGGAGCTTGTCTTATGTTAAACAGGTGAAACTTTTTTTCACATGCAACTATTGCCGTATTGGGTAAATTTGAAGTTTTTCTTAACTTCAAAGTGGAAATATTTTTTATCCCCTTCTTTGCACCGGTGAAATCGTTTTTTTTCAACTTTTTTTTAATTTAATTATATTGATTTATAAGCATCGGTGACATTTACCTCCGCTTACGGGCGTGCCGAAAGGAATTTTTTAGATTAACAATTTATTTATTTCGCATAAAATGAGAAAATGATAAGATTTTTCTTTTGTGGTACACTTAAAATAATAATTTCAAAACATAATAAAGAAAAAAGATAGCTTTAAAAGCAATCATGGTTTAAATCGATATGATTGGATGTTATAAAAGAAATAATAAAGAAACTGAAATCGGTCGTAAATATAACAAATTTATCAGTATAAAGATTCATATATATTGTATAGTAGAAAAAAATTATATAAATAAAATATTTATTGATTCAAATAGAATACCGTAGATTCTCATCTGCACAGTATTTTATGTAATTAATGCGTTTGAAATATAAATTGTTTTGGCTGTAGTACAAACCCAGTATAATACCTTGTTTACGCAAGTGAGATAATTAGAGTTTAAGAACTGTTTGTTCTACAGAGCGGTGTTCTTACGATTTCCGAAAACATTAAAATTTCATTATCATGATGTTAGGAAATGAACCAACGCTTCTAAATATTTTACAATTCATATAAATTTACGACTGTGACGTTAATCTTTGATGAACCAAAATAATTTTGGAAATGCACAAGTAAAATTTTATGACTTGAATAGATACTGAAATTAAAATCTTCATTAAATTTTATTTAACGTTATAAAATAGTTTACACTATATTTAATGTTATACGAAAATAGTTTATATATAAATTATTTTCAGGTATAATGCTATATATCTATTACAATACGTTAATGTTATTTTACACATTTACCGGACTACTATAAAGTTAATACAATGACTGCGCTTCGCGCGGACCCCTGTGTTTTATTCTCGCAACGGTACTTACGTATTAACGCCACCGCAGCTACAGCTTTATTTAAAATTGAGTATTTATTTTATTGAGTCGCTTTATTAATTTTAAGAAATGGTTATTTATAAAATAAATAAAAATTAATAAAGAGACTGTTTTGAATCTATGTTAAACTCTATATCGGCCCATTTTCCACCAAAATCAGATTAACTACTTAGTTTTTAAATAAAGGTGTAGCTGCGGTGGCGTTAATACGTAAGTACCCTCGCAACAAATAAGAAATATGTACAGGATTCTAGTATGGTCAACAAAAGAAAGCAGCTGATTTATATTATTATACTTGCATAAATAAAATTTAAAAAAAAGACAAGACAGACTTTTATTTATATTATATTTTGTATATTTTTTGTACAGTTATTTTGTCTATTTTTTGCGCAAGAAATATACAAATCAAATTAAATTAAAAACCTAGATTTGTATAATTTTTAAAACTTTTCTTCTTACTGATTTTTTTTTTTTTTTAATTTGATGATCTTTGAAATCTTAAATACACTGTCAAAAAGTAGTATTCAAGTTTTAATTTTTATTTTATTCGTCTCTAAGTCTGTTGGTTCCAAAGTTAAAGCATGCAATCATTTTTTATCATAAAATATAGGTGTCCCTTTAATATTTTGTTTTAATCGCTTTCCTAGATCGCCTGAACGCCCGCAATTTTCTGTGGGCTTTCTACTGCTTCCTGAAGGTCTCCAGCGCCTACACGGGGTTGTTATCGCCCACTTTGAGAACGAATGTATTAAACAATCATATATTTGAAACATTTATCTCTATATTTAGCAAGATGAAGTACCTCCTCAGTGTGCTCTTTAGGTAAAATACTACATTGATCAAGCATATCCTGAATTAATATTCAGATAAATGGCTGAGAAACAAGTAATTTAAGTAAATGTCCATCACATGATTTAACACCTTGAGATGTTTTCTTATTGGTGATATTCAAACAAGTAGTAATTCCTTCCTTCAAATCCAAATTACCTGAACCATCTCAATATGTACTGAAAACTCCGTTTTTTTTTTAAATATAAAAATCGGGAAAAAATTTGTAATTCAGTAGTTAAACGTTTCCAATATGATAAGGGCAGAATACCGATATTTTGAGCACTTCTTGTGATGTGTTTTAAATATGTAATTGAATTTTTTAATTACTTTATTAATAAATGTTAAAATTAATTTGTAACCCCCCCCCCCGCACGTACGTACCAAATGAAAGCAAAATCTGTTTCAAATTATTTTATTAAAAACGTGTTTAAACCGTCTTCTACAATAAAGTATTTTTAATTACAATATTTATTTGAGATAAATGTTTCTTTTAAACGCCCATTGTAACCAAAATTAATTATGGAAATGATTTAATTTTTTTTAACGCTAAGGATAAAAAAGTTCATTTTTCATCATACATCAGGTAAATATTTTACAAAATTCTTTTGTCTTTTGTGGAACGTTTTCTTCCAAACGTATATGTCGTTTCTTTCTGTACAAACGGGGTTTTAAACAAATTAACACTACTTTAATTAATACACTTTTTTTTCTTTTATGTCATGACATGACATGACAAATAACGTATTCTTTTAAAGACAACAAAATTATAACTGCAGACTTAAATTTTACACAAAGTATTTGTTAATTTTTTTATTTCATTTTACTTACTAATATACTGGTATTTCAGGGTCCAAAACCAACCGCCTACCCCTTTAAAACAAAAAAAAAGGATTTTTTTACAAAAAATTCATGCCTCCACATTAAGTAAATTGGATATGATCCATCGATTGCTAATATCAACTTCCGATTCCCACCGGAATTGTGGTATCCAGACCGAAAGTTCATTCTTTTAAATAAAACATGCATATTCTGACCACGGATTTCGATTCTACGTTTGAATATACGTAAGTTTTGTTTGAAATAAATATGTTTTATCAAAATGCGATTTTTGGCATTTGAAGTTGATCTCGTGCCAAGTCACTATGGAATTTCGTGCGAAGGTTCTTTCAACTTAGAAAAACGAATTTTTGGGATAACATCAATGATGTGTAACCTCAAACTGAAATCATTCTTTCGAATAGCGATATTTGCAACTTCCAGTTCCTACCGGATTTGGGATGTCAAGACCGGAAGTTCATTTTTGGCACGAGGTCAACTTCAAACAGTCATTTAGAAGTCAAAAATCACATTTTGATAAAAAAATGTTTCAAACTAAATTTACGTATTTTCAAACGTTGAATCAAAATCCGTGGCCAGAAAATACATGTTCTATTTTAAAAAATGAACTTCCAATCTGGATAACTCACTTCCGGTGGGAATTGTAGATTGATATTACCAGTAATCGACAGAGCAAACCCAATTTACTTAATATAAAGCCATGAGGTTTTTCGAAAAGCCAGTTTTTGTGGTTTTAAATGGGGCGATCTGGTGGTTTTGGACACCCGATATTGTAATTTAAAACAACTTATATTTGCATCCTATCATTAGTAGTGTTATTTTATGCCACCTCATAATTAGCTAAAAGCAATTTTTTTTTTGGTTTTTCATGATAGTTTTATCCTAAAAATTTTGAATATAAAAACTATTATATTGTTAATAATTTAAATTTCAGCATGGCACTTTTCACACTGTAAAAAAATGTTCACATCAGTTTTAATTGAGTGGGTGATAGCCGATAGTCGTTTTAAAAAAGAAAGTAATTATATTTATTAATATAAATATTCTTAATTAAAATAATTCCAAATAATTGGACATCAAGAGTATGATCATTAGTCCGGTGGAAACTGATAGCTTAAATGAGGGTATTTGAAATTGTTGCTTGTAAAATAAGCTGTTTTTTTCATTTTTGTTGGGAGATTTTTTAAAAACGATTTGAAGTTACGAATTCAGTTTTATTCTCGTAGGACTGCCTCGAAACGCTTCTCCTTCCAGGACTACCGCGCGAGCCACGCTCTATTTTTTGCTTATTTTTTCGAACACATTTAAACAAGTTTTACATAAACTTATGGTCTAAAACTTTTCACCACTTACAAGTACAAGACTTGAAGAAAAAATTGAAATGGACATGATAAAGTTTTTAAGAGCCAAAATAGTTACAGTCGCCTGAAGAATCTTTTTATAAACAAATTAAACCAATAAACAATAAAAATAAACAAAATAAACCAATCTTCTTGTATAACTACTCATTGAATTTGGAATTCCAAGAGTTAACTTTTAAAGCAATAAAAATAGTAAAAAGGTTATTTTGCAATAAATATTTTATTTGCAAAAAACAGCCAATTTAAACGCTTTTTCGGCCTTTTTGCAGTAACTAATTAACAAAATTCTACGTTTAACGGCTTAAATTATAGGTATTAAAAATTAATACAATTTTATTCCGAACTTTTCGCTTTTCGAAAGTTTACCTTGACCTAGAAAATTTAAAAACCGAATTTCACCATCTTTGAACGGCCGCCATTTTGTCCAGTTAGCGAAAATTTTCTCCAATAGCATACAAACAAGTTATATTTACGCTAATGTACAAACCCATGTACTTCTCTAAACTCTACTAGTTTACTTTAAAAAAATCGGCCTTTTTCTCGCACTGATTGGACTGCACAATAATTCGGATATTTTACCTAACCCACCGGGTTGGTCTAGTGGTGAACGCTTCTTCCAAATCAGCTGATTTTGAGGCCGAGAGTTCCAGCGTTCAGCCCTAGTAGAGGCAGTTACATTTATACGTGTGTCCCACCGGGTTGGTGTAGTGGTGAACGCGACTTCGCAAATCAGCTGATTTGGAAGTTGAAAGTTCCAGCGTTCAAATCCTAGTAAAGGCAGTTACTTTTATACGGATTTGAAAAACTAGATCGTGGATACCGGTGTTCTTTGGTGGTTGGGTTTCAATTAGCCACACATCTCAGGAATGGTCGAACTGAGACTATATACGGTTACATTTCATTTACACTCATACATGTCATCCTCATTCATCCTCTGAAGTAATACCTGAACGGTAATTCTAGAGGCTAAACAGGAAAAAGAAAAGAAAAGGATATTTTATCTGTGATCAATTAAAGATTAAATAAATAAACGTGTAAAATACAAATGTAAATATTTTAAATTAAAAATAATATGAATATTTATTAAATTTAAAATGACAGTAAAAATTTACAATCAAAGGAAATATTATAAATTTTTATTCATGATTTCTCCCAACAAACAAAATGTTTGAGAAAAACTTATCCTAAACGCTCAGTAGTCGACCATCGTGGATTGGTTGCTAAAGTATTGAGACATTTTCTAGTACAGAAATAATATATCAAAATTTTAATTAAATTTCAGGTAATTATTAATAGTAGTTATAAAGATAAATTAAAGAGATGAGCGAGTCAGTTACACAGTCGCTAATTATACTTAAATTAAACGAGTACAAAATAATATGATAAATTATTTATTTAAAAAAATTTAAATAGAATTTTTAAAAGATAATTTCCCTAAATCATATTACTTGATTACGTATAGTTAATTATAAAGCTCGGTTTAATTTAGAGATAATGTACTTATTACACATGTTGTGTTAATATCGATGTATCAAATACAGGAAATTAAGTTGTAAGTTAATTAAGTTTAACAGATGTATAACATACGAAACAACATATGGAGAATATAAAATGTGTTACAAGAAGATTAATCTTATTTAACAAGTCTTAGTTTATAATGTACAGTACGTTACCCGTGAACTATATATTCTGAAATCACTTTTTATTTTAATAAATATCCCCGATACCTTTAAAATGGATAGTAATTATTCTGTTATTAAATGAAGCAACAACTTAATGTAATATCAAATATATTAATAATATACCAGATCTATTATTTTAGAGATTGTAATTTGTAGATAATGAATAAAACGTAAAAACCTTACTATACCTGTAATCCAGGTATAGACCTGGATTACATAATTTCCGATATGTTTTTAAGTCTTTATAACCCGCTTAATAATAAACATCTAAAAAACCTCTAGGATGGTTTCACTTTATTCCCGTCATTCGTTTTTTCTGTTAAAATATTAAATTTCATTTTATTATTGAAAAATTGAAGAATTTTTTTTTTAAACTGAATAAGTTTTTTTTGACATGAAATGTCTTTAAAATCACACCGAAACATACGGGTACCAGAACAGAAATTTTTGTAGCGTAACGAAAAGGTCTATATCATCCTGCATTAATAACTCCCTAACTATTAGTCTCAGAGACGTAAATGCTGTTTCATTTTATAACTTACACGCTCAGCTCACCGATACGACTTTGAGTTTGCATCACTGGCGAGCGAGTTGGGAGGGAGAAGGCACAGCGCAGATCGGCCAAAACTGGTGCTCTCGCTCATTTCCACTCAGTGTAGCTCACGACTTAAACGTAATAGCGTGGTGATTCGTATGTTTTTGTGTAGAATTTGTCGAGATAGATCGATTTAAGTAATAATAAGTGCATTTTGGACAATATTTATGAGTAAAATATTACAGTAAACGTATAAAAAAGTATAAAAATTGAATATATCAGCCTCAACCGGGCAAAAGCCAGCCTGAAATAAAAGTTACGCAAAACGTTGTAAAGGAGAGGTTATGGGCCACGCACAGGTACCCCAATGTCCTGTGCCTAGGAAGCAAGACTGTTTTGGGAGCGTCGCAAACAGGCACGACGGGCTCACTGAAGACGCTGACGGCGCATGCATCTCTACCGCTGCTTATTATGGCTTATGTCTCTTACTTCTCACATAACAGACCAGTGTTGAACAAATTATTCGTCAAGTATTAGTCGAAGTAAATATCATGTACCGTTTGGTGTCCATTTTATGTTAAAATTAAATTTAGTACGCAGTCAATGTCTCGTTTTTATTTTAATTTAATACACTTAAAATGACTCGCTGACATACAGACCGACCAATTTATTTGTTGAATTGGACAAATAAAGGAACTAAAATTTTCCATGTGAGACTTTCAGTTTCGATCAAAAAAAATACGATGGTGGCTATCCCCACTAAATTCTACAAGTAAGTTGGCCGGTCTGTAGCTCGGAGGAACTTCATCCAAGATCTGTAACGTCTCAAGTTAAACCAACGGCCGTGCACCCCAACATAGGCCCCCCGGTTTTTTTTTTATTTTAAAATTAATTTGCAATATACTTCGGTTTTACCTTCGAAAGAAACGCAAAAAAATGTAAAATTTTATGTTTAACTAACTCGCTAATAAATGTTAAATAATGTGAAAAATAAAATTTAAACATAATAATAAGTCTTTTTTAACTATTCACGCCTAATTTGGACGTGTTTATGTATTGTCATATTGTGTAATTGCTAAAATACATTCGTAAGAGAAATAGAATTATCAAAATTGATATAAAATTTCGATATAATTGCCCGTTCAATATATAATTGACTAGCTATACGAAAGTTGATACGTAATCTCTTTGAAGATTACGTATTCATTTTTCTCTTACCAACAGACTATCATCAAAGAGTTATCTACCCGGAGACGAATTCCTTGTACCATGACTGTCTCCATTCTCTTCTATTTGCTAAAATACAAGAGAAATGCTAAATTATGCAATACTTTAAGCTAAATTTTGTAAATCTTGATAATCCGCTTTTTTTTTTAGTTATAATTAATTATTAGTTATTATTAATTTTTTTATGTTATAAATTCTAATTTATTTCATATTTTATACTGTTCTTTTTAATAAAAAGTGATTTTAATAAATCCCCTTCTGTTTATAATATGTAACTACCAATTAGCTTTCTTATCCTGAACTGTTTTTTTTCAGCTTCTATTCTTCTTTATGCTCATGATTACTCATTTATTATTCTATTTAATCTTATTTTAAGCTTCTACCCTTCTTTGGTCTTATTTTTTTAGTGTTTATGTTACACATTCAAAATTTATACGTATCACACATCCAACGAAATTCTACAATAGCTAATCATGCCAAAAATTAAAAAAATACAATATTTTTTTAATTTTTTTTAATATTAGTGTGAGTAGATTCATACTATTTCAAACTATTATCTGTGTTTTTATATGAATAAAACTTTATAAAATTCCAAAACATTATTCTGAAAAATGTTAACTACAATTAAAATATTTAAATAATTTGTAAATTATTTCAAAACTAATACTATGTTAAATATTTAAAATTTATTTAATAAAGAAAATTTAATGAAGCTTGTAGTAGCCGATTCCCGATATTTTGGAATAATAGCGTCCTTGGCTTTTTAATCCAGAGGTTCTACATATGAGTCCCCGAAAGTAATTTTTCACACGTTAAAAAAAATCATTTCATTATCATCTATCGACAGTTGTTAAAAAAAATCTGATATGGACACCACATGACTTCCTTGTACGCCTATTAAATTACATATACATAAATTTTTAAAATGCAAAATACATAAAATTGTATTTCATTATTAATTTCTGATACTTTTTTTCTTTTTTTATTGAATTATGATTTATCGTAATTTTTTTTGCAATCAGTGGTTAATTATTAACTCAACATATTTAAATTTGAAAAAAAAAAATTAAAAAAAAGGACATGAAGTCGGATTCGAATCGATATGTCTTCCTCTTGTAAGATTCAAATATATCATTAATTAAAATTTTATTTGGCTATAAATGTGGAACCAATGAAAATAAGTACCACTTATGATATTTGGAAGAAAAGCCTCAATGGGGGCTTATTACTGCAGTAAAGAAAAAGTAAAAAGTCAATTTTTTGGATTTTGGGCTTTTTGGACAATTTTAGTCGATTGCACTCAAAAGGGGAGGTGCATAACTAGATGTTACAACAGTCTTAAATCCTAAATTTCATCCTACGGCTCGTATATTTCGTCCTTCGGGTTCGATTTTTCCCAGTAACGAACTCGACCGAGATTTTGGGTGGGTATATTTTATGTATAAATTTGAAAATGATTGGCGCAAAATTACGGCAGTTATCGTGTCCACAAGAAAGTGAAATATATATAAACTTTTGAACTGACGTTGGTTTTGGGTCTGGGGGAAAATTTCGACATATCTTCGCTTTTCACAAACCCCAAACTACCGTCGCGTCAGTTTAAAAGTTTATATATATTTCATATATACATATATAAATAAATTATTACCTCCCTTAATAGGCACAGTATCGAATCGGTTTAAAGTGGTCGTTAGACCTCTAAAAAGTACCTAATACTTTTGTCTCAAACAATTTTTGATATGTCCAACCCTTACGGTAAGGGATGACCAAATTTTGCTGAAATTGTAAGATGGGGCTTGTCGAATGCTAAACATATGGTAATTGTTTCACATGCTAGCATTGTCGTATTGAGTAAATTTAAAGTTTTTCTTAACTTTAAGGTGGAAATCTTTTTTATCCATTACTTCGCGCCGGTGAAATCTACCTCCGCCTTTCGGCGTGACGAAAGGGATTTTTCAGTATACAATAATTAGCGTGCGGGTGACAATTTTGTATGTATAGTACTTGTACATAGTATTTTTTCAAGTTTATTTAAAAATGAATATATTTATATAACCTAAGATGCTCTCGGTAACATAAGGATACCAACGCGGGGTCCAACATCTAAATCGGTTCAGCCGTTGAGATGCTACGGTGGAATAAAAACATACATACATATAAACAGAATTTAAAAAATTCTTTACACTGGTAACTAACAAAAAGACAGCATTTTAAATCGGTACAAGAATTTTCATTAAATATAAGTCTACAGCATTTAATTTTTATTTAAATGCAAGTCTAATAATTAATTAAATTTTCAATATTAATATAATATAATGAAAATAGTTTGGTGAAAAACTTGAAAAGTATTTTCAGACGACCACTTACTAAATATGGTCGTCTTTATGATGAGGGATAAAACACAAATTATTTTTTCTTTGTTGTTGAAAATCTATAAATATATGAGGAATATAAAATTTAATATCGTGTTTTCAACTTTTATTTTTGTCATAAAATTTTTTACTGACTATGAAAAAAAGCTGGCAAAGTATTAAAGTATGACTCGACCAGCGTAACCGGTCAAATAATGCAATACCTTGCATAGCTTTTTCATTGTAAAATCTTTCCGGCTTCGGTAGAAAGTCTTTTGCAATTCAGTCACTGAAAGTCTTATTTTTATTTTCATATTACACATCTAAATATAAGTAATAAAAAAATTTCCCAATTTTTTTGTATTTTTGGTTCCGTATCAATGGAGTTTTTTTTATTGATTATAATGATTACCAAAATAAGATTTAAGCATTAAAATTTCCAAATTTTAAATAAAATAATGTTTGATTTTGGAGCTCTCTTACTTTGTGGGAACAATTTAATAAAATCTATTCATAAAGAAGTAATCCTTAAAAAAAAATTTTAAAAAGAAATTATTTACAAATATTAAAAAAATACAGTATAACTTTAATTATAGTAATTAAAATAGTTACTTCTTATTTGGATCCAGGGTATACATTTTTTTAATTACAAAAATTAAAAGAATTAAAAAAAAACCACAAGAGTATTATAATTTAAATTTTTCAAACACGGTAGCGTTGGTATATGAAATTAGATATAATTTCATATAATACAAAAATAAAATAAAATTCAAACTTATTAACAATTTATATTATGTTTCTAGTACTTTCGGTCATTCGACCATCCTCAGAAGATAAATTTTTCTAATTTAAAACATTAAAATTAAAAAATCTGATGCAGACACTACATGACATCCTTGTACTCCTATTAAATTACATATACACCTTTTTTTTTTAAATGAAAAATACATAAAATTTTATTTCATTAATTACTTCTGATATTTTTTCATTTTTTTTTTACAATCAATAATTATTAATAAATCAATATATTTAAATTAAAAAAAAAAAAGTTAAAATTAGGAGATGAAGTCTCCTATTTTACTTCCCTTGTATTGGCCTTCCCCTTGTAAGGTCCAAATATTACATTAATTAAAAGATTTATTTCGCTATAACTCTAGAACCAATGAAAATAAGTACCACTTATGACACGTGGTTGAAAAGCCTAAATGAGGGCTTATTACTGCAGTAAAGAAAAAGTCCAAAATACAAATTCTTTTCGATTTTGAAATTTTTTGGACACATTTGGTTCAGTCGATTGCATTCAAAAAGGGAGGTGCACAATTAGATGTTACAACAGTCCTAAATCCAAAATGTCAACATCCTATGGCTAATCGTTTTTGAGTTATGCGAGATGCATACGTACATACGTCACGCCAAAACTAGTCAGAATGGATTCAGAGATGGTCAAAATGGATATTTCCGTTGAAATCTTAAAACCGACATTTTTCGTGACACAATACTTCCTTTACTTCGTACAAGGAAATAAAAATGATAAAATATTAAAATAATAACAACTGGTCGTTATGATTTTAATATTTTATAATTTTTAATTTACGTTTTTAATTTTAATGCTC
The DNA here is from genome assembly GCF_047948215.1 of Lycorma delicatula. Taxonomy (NCBI): domain Eukaryota; kingdom Metazoa; phylum Arthropoda; class Insecta; order Hemiptera; family Fulgoridae; genus Lycorma; species Lycorma delicatula. Next base: position 50,655,774 of record NC_134460.1, read on the forward strand.
TAAATTAGAAAAAAATTCTCTCCTAGGATGGTTAAATGACCGAAAGTAATAGAGACATTGTATAAACTGTTGGTAAGGTTGAATTTTATTTTATTTTTATATTGTAACTAAGACTATTATATTTTTTTAAGGGAGGAATATTTTTAAAACTTCTAGAAATATTCAAATATAGATTAAGCTTACATTTGCTTAAGTAATTTTTTTTTTAAATCTAACACCCCCTCCAATAAAGGTTAAAATCAGAATGTAAAATTTTGAAAAACTTTTTCTACGTTTAAGACCCCGGATTTATAATTTTAAAAACAGTAGACATTTTTTGATATATATTCTGATATGATGATTAAATACAAAAAAATAAATATTAACATCGAAGTGAGATAGAGCGAAAAATAAAAAAAAACAACATATATTTCAATTTTAAGGTGTGGGAATAGAATTTTATTTATTTTTAAATTGATTATTTACATATTTAACGTGGATAACAAATTTTCCAAAGGTTTTTTCTAAAGCGCCTGCGAGAAAGTCGAAAAGGTTTTTTTCGCGATATCCCCAACCCCTAAACGAATTTAAAAAAAAAATGTGACAAATGCCCGACGTATAGAAAAAACTTTAGCCAAATTTGTAGAAAATCGGTTTGGTCAATCCTCCGCGAATTTTCCGTTTTAAAAAATTTGATTACTTATAATCGAAAACAAAAGTCATTTATCGAGAAAAAAGTTTTTAATCGTAAAAGTTTACATTAAAATGATGTACACTTTCCTATATAAAAAAAAAGTTTGATTCAAGAAGGCGGAAAAAAATTTCAAACAGGCAGTAATTATGTAGATCCACACTTGTTTTTATGTCCAACCTCAAATTTTAAATATGAAGCCGTTTTCATACTTATAATACCACTCTGTGTAAGGTTAAAAAAAAATTTTAAATCAATAACTTTAATTATTTCAGTTTAATTATTTTTTATTTCAGTTTTTTAATTATTCAGTTTTATTTTTTAACCGGGATATTTAATCCGGTTTAAAATAATGTCATTAAATTTTTTCAATAACTATTATTTTTGTATTGACTGATTTCCAAAACTCTGAAGACATTTTGTTTATAAAATAAAAGCTTAACATTTAGCAAAACTTATTTTCATTAAACTAATAATTACCGTACGTAACAAAAAAAAAGATTAACATGACAACCATTTTGAAATTTTTGAACATATTTAAATAGCAATTTTTTTATTTATTAGATAACATTAATGTAAATATGCGTACCAATATTACAGTGATTTCTTAATTTATTCCTGACATGTAAATTTTTCTTTAAAAAATACATAAAGAGGGACAAAAGGAAAACGAAAAAGGAGTTATTTTCTCATAACACATTTTTCGTTTATTTTAATATGTTGGGTACGAAAATGAATAACCAGATAGTCATTTCTGTGACTATTTGTAATGCCGTCAAAGAAATTCTCACAACGGAGAATTCTGCTATCATAAAATAAAATATACTGATTTATTTTCTTCTACTCTTTTATAAAAAAAATAAATAAACTTACTTGTGTTTTTAGTTATCTAGTGGTTAACTCGTTTTCACAGGTCCTACGTGCTGAAGTTCAAATCCTAAAAAAGGTTAGTTGATTTTAATCGAATTTGGAAGCATATAATGGATACCGGTGTACTTTGAGGGTTGGAGTTTAATTAACCACACGTCTCAGGAATGATAAGCCTGAGTCTGTGCAAAACTACACACCATTTACATATCATCCTAATCTTATTGGGCCGTAGGATGGGGTTGCTTATTGTTCAATAGTTGATCAGATTTCAACGTACACAAAAGTAAGAAAAATATTTTTAATGAATATTTGTAAGATTTAATAAAAATTCAGAATTTTGTTTTTTTAATATTCTCCTCGATGTTTATTTTTTTTTTTTTTTAAATTATGTTATTTCACTCCTTTAACATTTTTATTTTAATTGAAAAATATTACTTCTAAATCAAAACCAGTGACTATATCATTATGTGTTTAAGATTCTTATTTATGAAAAATAAATTATTATCTTTTGTCATTATTGCATTACTTTAAGCAAGAATCTTTCAGGTAATTCTATTTAGTCTACCCTAGACAGAATTTATATCTATCTGTCAATTTATACTGCGAAAAATCCCACATTGTGGTCACTATATGAATCCTCTGTAACCATGTACCTTTCGGGCGACCTTCAACTCTAGAATATTTTTTTGGGACAATTTATCCACCGTCTTCATCCTTTACATATATATACCTCACTATATCTGATAACCCACCGGGTTTGTCTAGCGGTGAACTCGTCAACACAAATCAGCTGATGACGAAGTCGAAAGATTCAAATCTTAGTAAAGGTTCAAATCTTACTTTGTTACGGATTTGAATACTAGATGTATACCCGCGGTCTTTGGGGTTGAGTTTCAATTAACCATACATCTCAGGAATGGTCGACCTGATACTGTACAAGACTGCACTTCATTTATATTCATACATATCATCCTCTAAAGTAATATCTTACGGTGGTTCCGTAAGCAAAACAATAAAGGAAAGGTATATCAGATAGCTTATTGTTTTTATAAATACTCTCACCCGTTATTTTTCCAATGTCATTTGTAGCTTTAAATGTTATTTTCTTATATACTCCAATCTAAATGCACTTGATGAAGCAAACATAATTAAAATAACATTTTGAAGTAAGTTTTTAGAGTATTTTATTATAAAAATTTGATTTGGTTAGTCGTTTCAAATATGTATATTTTTAACGCTTTTCTTTTCCAATTGTTTTTTTTTTTGGATCAAAAAAATAATTAATTCTCTCAAAAAGCTTAACTTAAGAGAGGTTTTTTATAACTTGCTCTTATAAGTAAGTTTGGATGTAAGTAGCTCTAAAATTAATATTTTTCTGACACTATTGTGTCAGGGTTATGAAATTTTAACTTTATACCAAATAGTATGTCATCACAAAAATACTTCTTATATGTAAAAACTATCATTTTCGTGTTTGATTCATCTTCAAAAATGGTAAAAATATGTATAAATGAATGCTAGTTTGCAAATATTATCTAATCGTAATGATTTTAAAAGTTTAGAAATCTATTATTAAAAATAACTAATTTATAAATTTAAAAAAATTTAATAAATTATTATAAATAAATAATTTTTTTATACGTTATAAATAAATTTGTAAATATGATTGGTAATTTAAAATTAGATATTTGTTCAATATAAAAATATTTATTAAATACTATTACTAAATTTCTTATTGTAAATCATCACAGAAAACATGTAATCGTAAATATTTTTTATATCCGTGGGCTTATACTCTAAATTTATTTTTTTTAAATTTACATTATTGCAATACAACAGGGAACATAAATAACAGATTGGACTACAAAGATTTAGATAAAAATGTTCTTGAATTTAAATTTTATTTAAAAAAACAAATCTTAACAGATGTATCAGTAAACTAATATGTAAAGTATAAATTAAGCTATAAACAAGTAATTATCATACATTTATTGAAAAGGAACAGCAGCACAAGTACGGTTAAACCCTATTAATATTCAGCGAAGAGAATACAGGCTATCAGATGTACAGTTCCATAGCACGAGTATATCCAAGGGGCCTTCCACTGTTAACGTAGTCCTGTCATGCTCACTGGAGCGGCAAATCAAGTAACTAAGTGGTATATATTCCATCATTCAAACTACCCAATAACTTCAACACTTCCACGTTATCAAATACTATCACATAAATTAAACTTTAGGAGGCGTATCTATAATTTCTGGATCCCTAACACTTTCATGCTTGGAAAAGCAAATCTAATTTACTTCATTATATAATGGTAAAATATACCTTTTAACTGAATATCAAGAGTTGGAAACCGCACCAAAAAAAAATGTAATAAATTTTTAACGCAGCAGAAATGTTTAATTCAGAAATCAGACATTTAAAAATGATAAATAATAAGCCCAATGGAAATTCTTTTTCTTTATATATTGAAAAAACGGATTTCCTAATCACCTGTAGAACAAAGAGGATGTAACTGAAAATTATTTTTATATGGTAAATAGTATTTGTATACTCTGCGTGCAAAATATTTGTAGCACTACAAAGTGACTAAAACTGCATCGATTTTCATAACAGTTTACAGTATGAAAATTGTTGGCACTTTTAGTGCAATTCTGTAAGTTACACGAGCTACGATTTGAGAAATGTTTGATGGTAAACTATGCTCACCATCTTGCCCAAATTGAAAAAATACAATTCGTAAAAAAGTTATTAATAAAACGAATAAAATTTATATAATTGTCTACCAGACATTTTTTTGTTGAGCCAAAATAAAGCATGAGGCTCAAAAGAGCCTTAACCTAATACAGATGTTTTATAACTTGGTTTTAGAAATATATTTGAATGTAAATAACTATAGACTTATGATGTTTTGTGACGCACGATTGTGTTACAAATATTTGTAAATTTTAAGTTATTTGGATCGCATTTTTTTATGAAATTTTTATTTTAGAATGGTTCCCATTACATAAATATTACTCAATTATTACATTAATCTATATATTTATTTGCATATATAGGCATATATATATATATGTTACGATAAATTTGATTAATGCGGTGATTATGCATAATGACCGATGAATTTGATTAACCGCCTCCAATGTTGAAGAATAACCACACATAATTTGTATGTTTAACGTTAATTAGACGAGGTTAGAGAGCTTAAGCGTGAAAACATTATATTTCTCTTCAAATAGATTAGTAATAAAGAATACTTTTAAAAAAATATCTTGAATTTTATTAGACGACGTTTACTTTTCCATTTGATGAACCGCGAGACTTGAATATGTCGTTTTATTATTATTTTTTTTAATGTACCTTTACGAATCGCGCCACTAGTTAGCAGTGCTTAATAGTAATAGGTAGCGTACAAAAACTTCATAATGTACTTGAAATAAAAATTAAAAAGAAAATATACCACAACTTGTTTTAATAGTAAATGCTCCTATGTAAATGAAAGTACTGAAGATAAAAGAATTCTTTTAATTTCCATCACTTCTTTAAAAAAGAACACAAAAGTATTAGTTTACAAGCGATTATACTAGTTTTATTAAAAAAGGAATAAATAAAACGGAAATAAATTCGATTGGTAAAATGGAATTGAAGAATAGAAATAAAGAGTTACACTTACAATGTAATTAGTTCAATAAATATTACATCACGGATTTTCGATTCGTAAAGGTCATTATACTAGTGTTATTAAAAAAGGAAAAATATGGTATGAAGTGAATGATATGACTATCAACAAAAAAATTTGTCCTTGAAGTTCAATTTTGATTTATTAATAATTATTAACCTCTGATTGTAAAAAAATGGTTTACGATAAATAATAATTCAATCATACCAATTAAAAAATATCAAAATAATTAATGAAATCAAATTTTATGTACTTTTCATTTAAAAAAAAAAATGTGTATATGTAATTTAATAGGCATACAAACAAGACTTGTGGTGTCCACAACAGATTTTTTGTGAAGACGCATCTAAACCAGTTTAAAAATCCATTTTTTTTTTAAATCGTAAAATTATATTTAAAAAAATATAAAAATCGTAAATTAAATCACTGTAAGAATTTTTTGCTTTACAAATTAATAATATGTAGTACATTTTTAAATGGAGATATTTATTTCATAAATAATAACGGTTTGAAAAAAGTGCATTTTATTTTCAAATTCTTAAATCTTAATAATCATCTGATCTAAAGTATTAACATTCATTGATTAATATAAAATAAGAAATACATAATTTTAATTTTTTGTAATAATTAAAAACGTTCAACTTCTACCGTAAATTATATCACACGAAGAAAATATTTATATAATAACCTTGGTAATTTAAAAAAAATAAAACTTTCGTTTCGACAATAAGTTGGCTAAGAGCGTGCCAAACAATTAATCATTTCTAACTGGACTGCTCACATATAAAAATATTTATGATTTATGTCAATTTTTTTAATGCAAATGCTTTTAAAATATAAAATTTTAATATAACTATATTTTATTGTTTAGTTAGCTACTACACTATTAGTAGACGCAACAATATCATTAAAAGAGTGCTGCAATACGTTTTTCATAAATAAAACGTATAGTTAGTTGTCTGTAAAAACAATTTTGTTTTGGCAAAGTACAGATAATTAAATAAAAGATACCCCATTTAAAAATTGTGTTTAAAATAAAATCGAACTAAAGATTAATTTATCAATAAGCTAGAAAAAATTTATTAATAAAGTTTTAATTTTTCGTTTATTTAATTTAAGTAGAATTATTGACAAAATTTTCATTTAACAAAAATATTGAATGTTTTTCTTGAAATTAATTATTATTACGAATTTGAGTGAGATTTCCTTCAATTTCTACCTCAATTTTTTTTCTAATAGGTGAATCAAATACACACGTTTAACAAAAATAAAAATTATTTATAATAAATATGACAACGCTTATTGAAAAATTGCCGCCTTGGTTTAGTACCCTGGTTAATTATTCTAAATCATTTGTTTTGCCGGCTTCCGAGGCGCGAGTGGTAGCGTCTCGGACTTTCATCCGAAGGTCCCAGGATCGAATTCCGGTCAGGCATGGCATTTTGACACGCTACTTGTCATTCATCTCGTCCTCTGAAGCAATACCTAACGGTGATCCCGGAAGTTAATAAAACAACAAAAAAACTTTTGTGTTACTGGTTCAATTAAATAAATAATAGTCTTTATTATTTAATATTGTAAATTAATTTTATTATAATATCGAACTTATAATAATATTAAATATGCCAATTTTATTTTATTATAATATTGAACTTGTATACTTGTGACATTATATGTATCACAGGGAAATGATGAAAACGAAGATTTGATCAAATCCCTAAGGTAGATGATCAATTCACGGAAAATGTTAAAATTACGTCGTCTCTGATAACGTCGTCTCTGTTGTACGCCACCCCGGTATGGGCTGATGGGGTTAATGTCCAGCGCAACAGAAGAAAACTAACTAGCAGTCATAGGAAATCGCTTCTGGGGGTAGTTTCGGGGTACCGAACGTTATCGTATGATGCACTGTGCGTGCTTTCTTCGGTGCCCCCGATAGAATTGCAGATTAAAGGATGAAAACTAAGGGCGTCCGGTGTAGCCAAAGTTGAGGCCAGTTCTATTATACGAGAACAATGGAAGGTGGCATGGGCGGGTTCAGCAGTGGCCGCATGGACCAGAAGAATTATTCCGGACCTGGATGCTTGGCTAGATCGCTCTCATGGTGAATTAGATTACCACACAACGAACGCAACTCATGTCGGGACATAATGCGTTTGAACAATATCTGCATAGGTTTGGCAGGAGAGAGTCACCAATTTGTTGTTACTACGATGCGGTTGACGATGCCGAACACACTATTTTTGAGTGCAGACAATGGGAGGAACAACGTATAAATGCAGGACTGATGCATACCCGACTGGAGCAGCTCTCGGAGTGGCTCTTGGCTACGTTCGGAAACTGGAATAATTTTACAATATTTGCAAGAACAGTTATCAGAATAAAAGAAGATGAGGCAAGATGACTGGGATACTGAGGGGTGTAGTTTATAGTAGGGCTGCGGACAGCCCCGTTCCTGAGGGCTCACATGCCCTGGTGTATGGGTTCCTGCGATGGAGCGGGAACTCCTGGGGTCCGTTAGGTGCGAATAAATGAAAATACCGAGACCCGGCCGGCGGTGTGGGTTCCCGGATACGCTTTGGCGGCTTCGGTTCCTGCACCGTCGGTTTGAGGCTGGCAAAAGGCAAGACCGAGACCCGGTCTCCGGCGGGAGGCTGGGAACGGCATAGCCGGGCCTGGTTCTTACGTTGGAGATTAGAGGCAGGCAATTAAAAGATCCGGAAAGGACACGTCCCCGAGTCGGGTATACTTAATTGGATGTCCGGCTCGGGGATGTAGGGCAAAAAAAAAACCTACGCTCGCTTCAGTCGCTAACCTCGTCTGATTGACAAGGTACTTTATCATGTCGCTAATTCAAAATCACTTACTTTCTTTAGGGAAATCACCCACAGAGTTGTAATTTTAACATCTTCCGTGAATTGATCATCTACCTTAGGGATTTGATCAAATCTCCGTTATCATTTCCCTACGACATATATACCAATATTATATTAACACATTTTGAGTAAATGACGGCTGGCACAAGACTGACCACCAACAAGAGACTAAGAACGTAGTTAAAAATTCATTTAAAAAGTAGTAACAAAAAAAATGAGAATTTAGCAGGGATGGACCTTCATTTAAAAATTAAATATCTCAATTAAAGAACCTCATTTAAATAACCCTGTCATAACAACGCTATAGCTGAAATTTGTGTACACTTTGCATCTCTATAAAGTACGGTAAGGAAAGACGACGGTTTTGAACCATTTCTAAAACGCTATCACTACAAACCTGCATAAATGTGGTATTGCTGGATAGGGAATTACCTCCCAGGTGTGCATCTCACAAATTAAAGACGAAAAAGGTAGTGAAAAAGTGTTGAAAATGCAAAAATGGTAGTTAAAATTCAAATGTTTCACTGGCTCATTGATACGTACAATCGCAATCACGCGCCACCGTACGGTTGTTGTGCTAGAAACAATCAATACTGTTTTATACTAACATATTGTTTGTAGAAGCATTATTTTTCTATATTTTCTATGTTGTGTAGGGTTTGTTACTGCAACATTTCAATAATTTTATTTACTTTTTCTCCGTTTAGAAATAAATTATTACTGCAGTTAACGTTACTGATTTTATTTTTTGAAATTTAAACCGTGAAATTTTCGCACGGTCCCCTTGTTGAGATAAAAATGAAAATTCTTATTTTCCTTTCGACCTTATTTATTCAATTATTTAGTTATTATCTTATTAAAAATTAAAAATTAAACACACATTTACTATAATATTTTTTTTTAAACCAATAAAAAAGTGCGACAATGAGAAATAATTGAAAATTTGTAAAGTTATTTTGTTCCATAGTACTAAAATTATACATACAAGAGCTTTAATATTTCAGCCTGGTTGATTAAAAGATAATTTACATATGAATTATGTATATTCCACAGTTGTGATATATTTTTAATACTATTTTTACTTCATTGTACGAAGTAAAGGAAATATTATAATCGCGAAACTTTTCGGTTTCAAGATTTCAACGGAAACATCAATTTTGATCATCCCTGAACTCATTTTGAATATTCGGCGTGATGTCTGTACGTACGTACGTACATACACATACGTATGTATGTATCTCGCATACCTCAAAAATGATTAGCCGTAGGATGTCGAAATTTTGGATTTAGGAATTTGTAACATCTAATTATGCACCTCCCGTTTGATTACTATTGACTGATACAAAAGTTCCAAAAAGCTCAAAATCCAAAAGAATTTGGATTTTGGACTTTTTCTTAATTGCAGTAATAAGCACTCATTGAGAGCTTTTCTACTATATATCATAAGCGGTACTTATTTTCATTGTTCCAGAGTTACAGCGAAATAAAATTTTAATTAATGAAATATTAGGATCTTGGGGGAAGGCAACATCGGTTAGAATCAGACTTCATCTCCTTTTTTTTAACTTTTTTTTTAATTTAGATATATAGAATTACTAACCTCTAATTGTAAAAAAAAATGTAAATAATAATTCAATTATAACAAAAAAATATCAGAAGTTATTAATGAAATAAAATTTTATGTACTTTTCATTTAAAATACATGTATATGTAATTTAATAAGCGTACATGAAAGTCATGAGTTGTCAACATCAGATTTTTTAATCTGATAAATTTCATATTTAAACAAAAGGAAACTTAAGTTGATAATTTGGAGCAGTAAAAATTTAGCAAAGATTATATCAACCTTTTTATTTTATGGATTGAAGTTATAAATGTTCTTAAAACTCAAAATAACACTTCAGATTTCACGAATCCACATTAAATCATATCCGAGACTAAAAGAAATTAAAAAAAATTTAATTAAATTTAAAAAAATGTAAATCCACTTAAGTCACTGAAAATTTGTATGAACTGCGTATTCTGGAACTGGACATTATATATATTGCTACAGTCTCGAAAGTAACATGGATTTTGATAACACAACTATCTATCTAAATAAACTGTACCTACTAAATTCAACCATAATAGATATATTTAGACGTCCCACTATTATACTAACATTATATTAAACCAAACAATAGTTATACGAGTAGGTAGGTGTAATAACATATTCAATACCGCTATATCAAAGTACATACAAACATTGCTTTATATCAGTAATCAGCCAATGTTAGTAGAATTATCAGTTTAATACTTCATTATAACACATCATAACTTCCAAAAATAATAATAATAGTAAACTAATCGAACCTTCAATAAACTAGTCTTATATAAAAAGTATATTTTATCGAATCATGAAACTTTGATGATAACTGAACAATACACATAACCATTATTAACTTAATAAAGATCATTTGCTGGTTTTTTGCTTCTTAAAGATAAAATTCCAAACCAACAAAAAACTGTTTATCAAATATTTATACAATTAAACAATTTTGAGTCTTCTGTACCCACCCCTCGAGCTCTTTAACGATAATAAACATTCTCACTGTTCAGCAGCTTTTTATGAAAACACCAACAAAAAAACTGGTTAGATAAAAGAAGAAATAAAGTGAAATTATTTCACAAGAATATTCGAGAATACTTCAAATTAAAATAATTATAAACTGAAATAAACTCCTACAATATATATATATACACTAGTTGCAGAGGCGTGCCATATGCATGCCCTCCGGGCGCGATGCACTGGCGGGCGGCGTCTCGGAATGGGATTATTAGGTGTCCAAAATTGATTACCTCTTGTATAAGAATTTTTTTTTTTTTGAATGATGAAAATTGATAACAAAAGGTAAATTAGAAATTTAACTCTAGAAACTGATAATAACGAATCGGGATTTTCCGCTAGTGATCGGTAAATTCTGATTACTACTTTTTGGTTACAGTTCATTATTTTGTGAAAAAAACAATCACATAAACAAAAAAATATATTATTAATATATATTTTGTATATATATATATATATATATATATACATACAGAGAGTTTATAAAATGGTGGGCTGGCTATACTTTTTCGGATTCTACTTGTAAAACTAAACAAAAAATGTCCTTAAAAAAATGATAATTCTCCTTCGTTCTCCCTCTATCCGCTATTTTGTTTATTTTTATATAAAAATGTATATATTAAGTTTGTATATACGAATCAAATTAATATTTGGTAAGCTTCTATGTAATAAAGTTAAAAAAACTAGCAAACAATAAAGACTTAATACCTTCGCAAATTACAAAATGGTGGCCATGTTTATTTTTCAAACTGTTATATCTCCATAAATATTAGTTTTATCAAAATTTATGTGTTTATTAAAATAGTAAGTATTTTATTATGAACATAATTATTATTTTTTTTTTTTTTTTAAATCGGTTTACAAATAGCCGAGTTATGGAAGAAAATTGATATTTTAATTATGGGTCTGTTTTCATGTCTTCCACTTTACGTTCAATTCGATGAAATATTAATTGTTTTTATTTATTGTTAATTCTAGTATTGTAAATTAGTATCAAATTAAGTAATCATTTTCTCACATTAACAGATCTAATAATTTCGACACAAAATTACTTTAATTTTCTCCCATAACTCGACTGTTTTTTAACCGATTTAAAAAAATAAAATATCATTTTGTTCGAAATAAAAGACTTAATATTTTAGTAATAACATAAATTTTGATGAAACTCTTATATTTATGAAGATACAACGGATTTAAAAATAAACATGGCCGCCATTTTATAATTTGCGATTATCACGACGCTTTTGAAATGTTAATGTTATTCATCTGTCCGAACTTGAGATAAAATTATATAAAAATAACAAAATGGTGGACAGGGTGAGAACGAAGGAGAAATTGTCATTTTTCCTAAGTATATTTTTTGTTTAGTTTTACAAGTAGAATCCGAAAAAAGTACAGCCAGCCAGTCATTTTAGAAACACTTTGTACATGCAATATATAGATATATAACAAATATACACCTGACCACCACGAGACATCTACTAACGAATCGGGATATTTCGCTAGTGATCTAAGTTAAGGGACACACAAATACCCTTTATTAGGGTAGAATTATTAAAAAATTTAACACACATTTTCTTCTGTAAAATAAAATTCTTTGGTATTACTTATTAAAAACAAATATTAGAATTCAAAAAAGCGATAAACAAATATTTTAAATTTATTTAAACATATATATAATACTATATTATATTAATCCGATCAACCTCAGTACAGAATAATAAAATAAAATAAAATAGGATGACACCTACCTTATTCCATAATTCAAGCACGAGTGCTTTCGCGTGTCCCTCGTATCATCAGTTCCTCTATAAAAATTTTCAAATCATTCATACCCAATTACACATTAAAACCGAAATTAAAAATCCTATACTACACATAAAATTTAAAATTGTTAAAAAATCTTTTACCAAATTAAAATGAAAACAGAAATTGAAACTAATCATTTTTAAATTCAATTGTTTTTTTTTAAATTTAAATTAATTTTTAAATTCAAAATGTTTTAAAAATTAAAATTAAAAATTGCACATATATATAAAAGAGCATGAAATCATTTAATAAAATTAAATTCAAAATTAAAATCAATAATAAAAACAAGATAGAAATCCACGTGGACTAGCTAGCCAAAGTTATGTGACTGTACAGAGTTCAATTTTAATTTTAATTTTAATTTTTTAAATATTTCAATTTAAACATTTTTAGTTTCAATTTCTGTTTTGATTTTAATTTGGTAGAAGATATATAACAATTTTAAATCTTATGTATAGTATAGGATTTTTAATTTCAATTTTAATGTTTAATTTGGTAAAAATGATTTTAAAAATTATAAAGAGCAATTGATGATGCAAGGGACTCGCGAAAACGCTCTTGCTTGAATTATGGAGTAAGTATATATTCTGGTGTCCTATTTTATTTTATTATTCTGTACTTAGGTTGATCAGATTAATATAATATTATATATATATATATGTTTAAATAAATTTAACTATATACAAAATTGTCACCCGCAAGGTCTTTAATTATCCTACATTAAAGAGCAATGTTTTTTTTTTGGCTATCGTGTTTTTTAATTTTAAAATTATCTCTTCTTAAAAATAAATGATTACTCTTTTTAGCAAAGACTGCTAAATCAAAAACAATTTTCTAATAAGCTTAAATTTTCATTCAAAAACTTTCCTAATTCTGTTTATATAGAAAATAATCGGCCGATACTTAATAAGAATATGTACGATTGAAAATACGTTGGGATTTTATTCATGTCTGTTTATTTAATATATCGTTGATGATGAAGTAATTCTTCAAAACGTAATAGCTATAATAAACAACGATCACATCCCAAGCTTAGTAGGAAAAGTGAGAAATGAAGTAATATCATATTGATTTTTCGCAAAATCAAATATATGGTTATACATTAGCCAACTAAACCTCCAAAATCTAGTTGATTTCATTCTATTCAGTTAAAAAAGTAATACCATTACTTACTCAAAGAAAGTAATTATTGACTGCCGCTTGTTATCCCTAATATGCTTTGGTTTCAGAAAGATTGGGTCAAATATATCAAAAAGGAACAAATTAATTGGTTTTTAATAAAAAAATATAGTCTGTGACCGAGAATATAATCTATACTTTTAATTAAATAATATATTTTAAAATGTTCGGGTGAAGTAAAACATCAAACAATAAAGTTCAAATAAATAATTTTATGAATAATTATATTCTACTCCTAGGATTCTTTTCTTTTCAATTATTTATCACAATTACTTTATTACACCTTTTGTAAAAAAAAAATCATTATACAAAGCCCGAGCGAAAGGTAAGGCAACCAATATTGAAAAAAACATACATGGAAACCTACATATGACAAACCTTTAACTTCCTTGTACTTCGTACAAAGAAATAAAAAGTTATTGTAATCGCGAAAAATTTCGGTTTCCGATTTCAACGGAAATAACTATTCTGATCATCCCTGAATCCATTTTGACTAGTTTCGGGGTGACATCTGTTCGTACGAATGTATCTCACATAACTCACAAACGATTAGCCGTAGGATGTTGAAAGTTTGGATTTAGGACTGTTGTAACTCTAGTTGTAAACTTCTCCTTTTGATTGCAATCGAATTGACCAAAAATGTAAAAAAACGCCATAAATCACAAAAAATTTGGATGTTTTAGTTTTTCTTAACTGCAGTAATAATCCCTCATTGAGTGCTTTTCGTCGATATATCATAAGTGGTACTTATTTTCATTGGTTCCAGACTTATAGTCAAATAAAATTTTAATTAATGAAATATTTGGATCTTAAAAGAGCACATCGATTCGAATCCGACTTCATCTCCTTTTGTTTTTTTAACATTTTTTATTTTAATTTAAATATATTGATTTATTGATAAATATTAATCTCTGATCGTAAAAAAAAAATCACAATAAATAATAATTCATTAATAACAATTAAAAAAATTAAATTATAAGTTATTAGTGAAGTAAAATTTTATGTAATTTTCATTTTAAAAAAACGTGTATATGTAATTTCATAGGCGTACAAGGAAGTCATGTAGTGTCCACATCAGATTTTTTAAATTTTAAGAAAGAAATAAACATTAAATAATTTCATAACTTACAGTAATTTGTTATGAAAAAAGTTCATAATGTCCTCTCTATGTTAATGCTATACAGGCATTAACAAATTTCTTTCTGCTAGCAACAGCTTTTTTATTGTTTGCAGGACTGATGTGGAATATTTCAACGCAATGTTCCATTTGTGCGAGAATTACGTCTGGCCTCTAAATAACCCTATGAAAAAAAATTCGTGAGAGAATTCCGACGAGGTAGCCACAGACCACAGAAAATGACCTTCTTCCCCTACAACTCTCGTAACAGCAGCAATGTATTAAAACACAAGCCACGATGTCCTGCAGACTATTAAACCGTCTTGTTGCAACCAGCAATCGCGTATATCTTCCCCTAGAATCGCTATTAAATCAGTTATAATCTGCTGGTAGTATTCACATCTTACTGTTCTTGTGAAAATTATGGAACTTACAAATATCTTTTGATAAATAACCCCACAAAACCCCGAAATAAGCGTAATGGAGTCTCAGGTAAACCGTGAAAGTTCTATGCGTTCTAGTATCGGTTGTTCTGGGTCTTTATATAACCACTTAAATGAAACCAAGCCTCATCAATAGGAAAATATTATCCAAGATCAGAATATTACGCAGAAATTAATTGTAATAACACAGTATTTTTTCGTGATCGACTTAAACACGGTACGAACGTAATTTTAATTTCTTTCTGGATTTCCGGATACTCCCGTATGGCATTCCAGTCTGCTGAGATAGCCTTTTTATTGAATCTCGAGGTAATCGTTCAAAGGATGCACGGAGACATTCTAAAAATTCGTTATTTAAAACTGTTGGCCGGACGGACCGTTTTATACACCTGTTCTATCGGTTTCTCGAGAAGCCATTCGTGCAATTTTTGACTTATCAGGTACGTTTGATTGAGGAAAACCTACACCTAAGTCTTTCTGATACTTTAAGAAATAATGCCATTTAAGATAAATCTAAATAATGAATGCACGTTGAGGCTGTGTAAAACGCGCGATAGAATTTTTATAGCATACCTGCCACTGAGAATCAAAATAGAGAAATATTACGTGATTTTTGTATATTCATTATTGCTATAAGATCCAAACTCTCTTTTACCTGTTTATCCTTCGGGAATTACCGTTCAGGTATTACTTCAGAGGATGAATGAGGATGATATTTATGAATATAAATGAAGAGTAGTATTGTACAGTCTCAGTTCCACCATTCCTGAGATGTGAGGTTAATTGAAACCCAACCACCAAAGAACACACCGGTATCCACGATCTAGTTTTCAAATCCGTATAAAAGTAACTGCATTTACAAGGACTTGAACGCTGGAACCCTCGACTTTCAAATCAGCTGATTTGCGAAGACGCGTTCGTTCATCACTAGACCAATACGATTGGTTACAAGGTCCAACCTAAAAGTGAGTTTCCTACTTCACGGATTAATGAAATTTTCAGTGGTTCCGTAACATTTTGTTCGCTCTATGTAAGTTATACGCTTTTATTTTCTGTTTAGCCTCCGGAATTACCGTAAGGTATTTCTTCAGAGGATGAATGAAGATGATAGTAAAAATGAAGTGTAGTCTTTTACAGTTTTAGGTCGACCATTCCCGAGATGTGTGGTTAATTGAAACCGAACCGTCAAAGGACACCGGTATCCACGATCTAGTATTCAAATCCGTATAAAAATAACTGCCTTTACTTGGATTTGAACCTTAAAACTCTCGACTTCGAAATCAGCTGAATTGCGATGACGAGTTCACCCTTAGACCGACCCGGTGGGTTATGTAAGTTAATTTAGTTTTTTGACTCGGTAATATCGACTTTAGATAGATATAACATTTGAGAAACTATTCAATACGGACGTAGTCACTTTAACTTTTGACGAATTTTAACATAATAATGATCAATTACTTTATTTATATATATATATATATATATATATATATATATAAAATTTAATTATGTAAGATTACAGATTTATATATGTTAGCCATAATTATCCTCTTATAGATGGCAGAATAGCCGAAAGCGCTGAAGGAAATCAAATTGGAATTTGGTAAGGTGTTTTAAAATCATATATAATATAAAAGTTATACCAAAAAAATCAAAGTCAAACATTTTAAAAAATCAGAAAAAATTTAAATATTAAATAAAGAAATTATTTAATTGCTAAATTAATTAAAATAATTTAATTAAAGAATTTTTTTATAATTATAGTTTTGTTGGTGCTAGATGTTAACTGCAAACAACATTTTCAAAAACATCATAAAATATCAAAAATTAAGATTTTTTTACATTACGGGTCATTTTTTACAAATAACTTATACCCAGTCAAGTAGTTGTAATATGCGTTTAACAACCGTTACCAAATTAGAAATATAATGAACCGATTTACTGCATTTTAGTATATTAAAACAGGATAATGGTCGGTAAAATTTTCTTTTTTACAGATGTTATTTAAGTCAAAGGAAAAGGGAATATATCTCGTTGGTCGTCTATAATAAAATATTTTTAAAGACCTGTCTGGGCCAATAACAGTGTATACGGTTGTAAAGTTTCGTTCCGTCACACTTTTAAGTAATAAAAAAGAACATATTTGACCCGGGCAAGATATCCTTAGGTGTACTAACTTAACAGTACGTACTCCTTCTTAACTATTTACCAAAGTCAACATCTCTCAGTTAATGTCTGCAGTACGTTGAACGTATAAATTCTTATAGTTATGGTGCATTCAACCACAAACTTCTTTATTTAATTGGTCCTTTGTTTCCTTGCTTCTACAGGCGATAAAACACTTAATATATATATATGTTTAAAACCACAACCTGAAAAGCTCTTTCGCTAATAGAAAATATAATGTTTTCCGGCAAAATTAACTTTCAAATAAAATAAAATAAATTAATTAATTTAATTTCACATTTTTCAAAGATTTTAACAGTCTGTAGCAGTTACTAATATATACATTTACCGTACAATATTCCACTATTTTTGCATCTTTTATACAAAGCATTTGTAATAAGTGTAAATAAAAGTTTTTTATTTTATGCGGAAAAATTATATAAAGAAATTTTATTGCCATTTTGCTTTTATTATAGTTCAAAACAATTTTTTTATTACTACAGTAATAACTGTTGAAAATGAAAATAAATTTTATAAAAGTTTATTATAAAAACGCAAAGTTTGTGAATCTGTCTGTCTGTCTGCATCAGTATCACACCAGAACCAACCGACCGATTGCTTTTAAATTTTTAGGATACGTTTATGTTATCCCAGGAAAGGTTTCAAGCCATAGATCGAGGCACTAGTTCTCTTTGAGGTTGAAATATTAAATATATTTATTAAAGAAAAAAATAATCATTTTCTTCATTATATTTCTGTTGCCATGGCGACAGAAAATTACTAATTATTTTTGCTTTAATAATTATCTGTAAAATATTTAATATTCTCACAACCATGACGATAATAACGTGTCGGTGTCCAGGGATGGACCCCTCTGGCTAGACGGTCCAGCGATCGAAACGAGCCCTGACCGGGGAGTAAATATATAAAAATAGATTAAAATCACCCGAATACAATAAAACTAAATAAAATATATTAACTACTAATTTTTTTTCTAATGTACAAATTAAAAGTAAACTTCTTACGTAACTTATTTCCAGTTAATTCCACGCATTTTTTTCACTAGTTGTGAAAAGATAAACATGATACGATTTGCTGATGATATATTAATTCTAGCTGAGAGTAAAAAAGATTTAGAAGAAACAATGAACGGCATGGATGAAGTCGTACGCAAGACCTACCGCGTGAAAATAAACAAGAACAAAACGAAAGTAATGAAATGTAGTAGAAATAACGAAGATGGACCACTGAATGTAAAAATAGGAAGAGAAAAGATTATGAAGGTAAAAGAATTTTGTTATTTGGGAAGTAGAATCACTGACGACGGACGAAGCAGGATCGATATAAAATGCCGAATAGCACAGGCGAAACGTACCTTCAGTGAAACATAATTTGTTTAATTAAAAATTAATTTAAACACCAGGAAATGATTTTTGAAAGTATATGTTTGGAGCGTAGCTTTATATGAAAGTGAAACTTGGACGATCGGAGTACCCGAGAAGAAAAGATTAGAAGCTTTTGAAATGTGGTGCTGTAGAAAAATGTTAAAAATCAGATGGGTGGATAAAGTGACAAATGAAGAGGTGTTTTGCGGTAAATCGATGAAGAAAGAAGCATTTGGAAAAATGTAGTTAAAAGAATAGACAGACTTATAGGCCATTGGACAGACAGACTTGGAATATTCGCTTTAATATTGGAAGGACAGGTAGAAGGAATAAATTGTGCAGGCAGGCAATGTTTGGAATATGTAAAACAAATTTTTAGGGATGTCGGATGTAGGGGGTATAGGTGCATGTAGGATAGAGTGTATGAAACGACTAGTATTAGGTAGGAATCTAGGAGAGCTGCATCAAACCAGTCAAATGACTGAAGACAAAAAAAAAATTATAATTAACATATAAGATCATATAAATACGAAAAAAAGAGTTCAAGTTATGCAATATATTTTATAGAAAAAGGACACATTCCCAGTGAGATGATAAAATACATGAATGTATTGCAATATACAGAAAAATAAAAACGTTTAAATAATTTAGAAAACATGGAAAAATTCAAACTAAAATTAAAAGTATAGGAGATAGTTAATCAACAATTAAACACTCAATCCGATGTAATATTTAAAAATTTTAAACCGTTAAAATAAAGAATCAGAAGAATTATTTTCAAAAAATTGAATAACCGTTAAGAGCGGGAGGAACAAAGCAGAAGACACCATGATTGTAGGGATGGAGAAAGGAAGGAGCTTAACATCGCTATTTATTCCACGATCCCTACTTATAAATAATAATTTTCCTTTATTGTCCTCAAACAATTCTCATTGCAAATGGAATAAGCCGATCGTCTAATCCCCTCGCGAACGCGAATATTGCTATATAAATTTAAAGGACCTAACATCCTGTTTCAAATTCAAGAAGATGAAGAAGACCACTTATGGACAGCTGGAAGAAAAAGCCCAGCAGTTGTCTGACAGAAGAGAGAGCCCTGCACTTTCCACTGTGCCTTCCTTTTTAGGACCGCCAACTATTTGAGGTTACGGTTTGTAAATTATTTACAGCCAGTTTTATGGAAAGACATGCTAGGGAAGAAAGAAAAACTCACTACTACAGACTGAACCAGATTCAGCCTGAATCCGGCAGTGGCGTGATGATGAAGAAATGCTTCATAATTTTGTTTCACCAACCAGCCTTCCTCCTTTTCTAACTGGTTCGATTTAGGTCACTGTCAGCATATGCGCCTCCCTCCAGCGAAAGGGGTGTATTGTATTCTGGTCTGCCCTGGTAAATCTTTTCAATCTGGTCTAAACGATCAAAACGCAATACAGAACAACTCCGCCCATAAATAAATATTTCCCGCTCGCTAAAAAGGTTGACACAGTAACAAGAGACTTTTCTCTAGCCACTACGATTAGTAGAGAGAGATAAATCTTCCACTATCCCTGCGTTCCGTTCAGGAAGAGTGAGTCTTCCTGAGTCTAAAAGTAGTTTTGAAAGCGTAGGTACTGCTAAACCCATCAACTACGAAAGCTAGAGTGACAGTGCTAGGAAGGTCGGAAAATAACATTTAAATCAATCATGGAAATCTTAGCGGAAATATAAAATATCGTGAAAATTATAATTTTTCATTTAAATACCTTTCTACTTATCTAGAATAAACGTTTCTTCAAGATAATTAGAAGATATGTTAATATATGATTACCAAAGAAACTTTCTTTACAAAATAAAAAAAATATTTTCGAAATAGATCCATTTTATAATAGAATTACCATTCAAATTAAAAAAGAAAGAAAAATTAAACACGTTCAAATAAAAGAGTAGAACTGAAAACCTCTTCTTTGGCAGTGGGACATAAATTTGTGTAGGCTATAATCAATTTATACATACCTTCTACTTAAAAATTTTATAACTATGTAGCTACCAGTATGAGTTAATATTCCAATTTTTCTTTCCCAGCTGTTACGCTTATATTGTATTATAGACAGAAAATTCAGTTATCAATCAAAATCTAACCCCCAGCCGACTCCGATATTTTTTATTTGACGTTTTAAGATCTCTTGGGTCTTTAAAATATTTTCACGTAGTTGTAACAGTAAGTAGGTTATATGTACCTATGTTATTTCACTTTTATATCGCAGGCGAGATTTAATTAACAATCATAAAATTTGTCGTGGTAAAAAAATTTTTAAAAATGTTTAAAAATGTTTAAAATGTTTTAAAAATGTTTAAAAATTTTGTATAGTAAAAAAATTCATTCTATTAAATTGTTTGGAATTTAAATAAATATTTATAAAGTGGTTAGAAGAATAATAAACTCGAATCCTTAGTGGAAAGGTATAATCCTTTGAGAGCGACACCTCAGAAAGAGTTGAAATTTATGGATCGTATCCAATTTTTATATATTAAAAATAAACCTTCTTTTAAAATAACGTAACTATTAATCTTTGCTTTTTTTATAATAACCCTTCCCTTGCTAAAATTTTTAATTCTATAAATTTCTTTTATAATATTTTACAATTTACTCTTACACATCTTAAGCCTATAAATTAAAAAAAAATCTGATGTGGTGTGCACATCAGATTTTACAGTTTATATAGATAGATACTTCTGTTATCATCAAAATCCATGTTACTTTCGAGACTGTAGCAGTAAATATATAAATATATATAAACCATTTTACATTATCCTATAAATACTGTACAAATATTGCCTTAATATTTAAAAACCCATCGCCAGTTGAAATGAAAGTTCGTTAAAGTCAAAGGTAAAATATATTATGGTACTGTTTATTGGCATTTTATTCTTTTATTCCTTGTACGAAGTAAAGGAAGGATAGCGAAGAATTTTTCTTTCAAGATTTCAACGGAAATATCCATTTTGACCATCCCTGAACCCATTTTGATTAGTTTCGGCATGACGTCTGTACGTACGTACATACATATATGTATGTACATACGTACGTACGTACGTATGTACCTCACATAACTCAAAAAGGATTAGCCGTAGGATGTTGAAATGTTGGATTTAGGACTGATGTAACATATAGTTGGGCGCCTCCCCTTTTTATTGCAATCGACTGAAACGAAAGTGTCCAAAAAAAGCCCAAATTCCAAAAGAATTTAGATTTTGGACTTTTTCTTAACTTCAGTAATAAGCTTTTATTGAGAACTTTCCAAGGATTTATCATAAGTGGTATTTATTTTCATTTGTTCCAGAGTTATAACCAAATAAAATTTTAATTAATGAAATATTTAGATCTTAGAGTAAGGCACATCGGTTCGAATAATCTTCATATCCTTTTTTTTATCTTTATTTTTATTTAAATATATTGATTTATTAATAATTATTAACGTCTCATTGTAAAAAAATTTTACGATGAATAATAATTCAATACTAACAAAAAAAAAATTATCGGAAATTTTTAATGAAATAAAATTTTATGTAATTTTCATTTAAAATGTGTAAATGTAATTTAATTGACATACAAAGAAGTCATATGTTGTCCACATCAGATTTTTTTTAACGTACAAAAACGAACATAACAAATTTTTGTCGGTTTTTAAAAAATAACTTTTCCCGACTTAACTTAGTAAATAGTAAATGAAAAATTACCAGTAACTAGAAAAATATTGGTAACAAAAGTATCTAAATTAGAAGAGTAAAGATTGATAAAATTTTTACTGGGTCATTTAACACCGATCATATAAAATCGGAAGTTAGGTTAAAAATTGTTAAAAAAATTTAACTACTTTAATTTTGTTTTCATTTTTGAAAAAAAGTGTTAATCATAAAGTGAAATTTGATTCATTAACAGACAGGTAATAGAGAAATAAAGTTTGTCCATTATTAATCCATATTTTTAGACGAATTATTGAGGACCACATTCGTCGGTAAAGATAAAAAGCAACTAATAAATTCCTTGCAACATCAGAAAATACATAAACAAAACATTACATATACTTTTTATGAAATAACGGGTGGATATCTGCTCAATATATATATATATATATATATGCAACAAAATTTGCTGTTACATACATGATATTTACATTTGAAGCAGGATTTTATAGTATACACACGATCCTATACACATTACTGAAATACACACTCAGTGTACATATGAACATATTCTGCTTAATCCAGATAATGAATATGTAAATAGACTAATTCACGATGTAAATAATGAATATGGATTAATGCATTTATCCCCGAGGCCCAACAGATTATTCAAAACCGCTTTGTGTTTATTTATATTTTTCGTGACTGATAAACCTCTAATCGATATTAGGAAAACCTTAAAGTAAGTATAACTTAGTTAAGTTTCGCTGAAGAGAAGTAAAGTAAGTTTGGCGGTACACCGTCACACAAGAGATCACCCGCTTTATATCTCACGGGGGTTGAGTGAATATACCTCTTACTTCGTAGTAAGTGAAGAAGGTCTCAAGGTAAGGGAATGAAGTTAACATCGCCTGATACTGGCGGTTTTCCAAAGTAACTGACTTCCGCAGTTTAATATCCGACCGGAAAATAAAGGTGTATTTCAACGCATTAATAAATAAATTACATTAAAAATAATTAACCGGTAAATCGACAGAACTATAATTATAACAAAAATAATTATTTAGTTTTAAACTGTACATTAAAAGTTGTATAGAATAAAAATAAAAAAGTTTTAAATAACCTGATGTGGACACCATATGACTTCCTTGTACGCCTATTACATTACATATACGCATTTTTGTAAATGAAAAGTACATAAAATTTTATTTCATTAATAACTTATGATTTTTTTATCACATTTTATTTTTTTATTGTTATTATTGAATTATTATTTATCGTAATTTTTTTTTACAATCACAGGTTAATATATATATTAATAAATGAATATATTTAAAAAAAGGTATTAGAAAAAAAAGAGGTAAAGTCTGATTCGAACCGATGTGCCCTCCCCTTGTAAGATCCAAATATTTCATTAATTAAAATTTTATTTGGCTATAACTCTGGAACCAATGAAAATAAGTACCATTTATGATATATCTTTGAAAATCTCTCAATGAGTGCTTATTACTGCAGTTAAGAAAACGTCCAAAATCCATTTTTTTTTATTTTGGGCATTTTTTGGACATTCTTGGTCAAGTCGATTGCAGTCAAAAAGGGAGATGCACAACTAGATGTTATACCAGTCGTAAATGTCAACATCCAACGACTAATTATTTTTGAGTAATACAAACAAGATATATACGTACGTCCGCACGTACGTACGTATACAGACGTCACGCAGAAACTAGTCATATAACAGTGGAACCAATGAAAATAAATACCACATAATATACCGTTAAAAGCTCACAATGAGGGCTTATTACCCCAGTTAAGAAAAAGTTCAATATCCAAATTTTTGGGGATTTTGGGATTTTTGGTTCAGTCGATTGCAATCAAAATGGGTGGTGCAGAACTAGATGTTACAACATCCAAAATTTCAATATCCTACGGCTAATCGCTTTTAAGTTCTGCGATATACGTACGTACAGACGTCTCGCTGAAACTAGTCAAAATGGATTCAGGGATAGACAAAATGGATATTTCCGTTGAAATCTGAAAACCGAAATTTTACGCGATCACAATACTTCCTTTACTTTGTACAAGGAAGTAAAAAAAATGATTACTTATTTTGAAAATAAATCGTTTTTTAAAAAACAGTATGACACGCGCGTGCGCACACACACACAACATTTATACTGAGTATAAATAAATTATGGAAATCTCTAAATAATTTACCAACCTCTAATCTACCTAACAAATTTACTTTTTGTTTGGTGTTTCACTGATAAAGTTATTTAAGAAATACTGTAGATCATTTTTGAAAGTAGTTGTGAAAAAAAAATTAAATGACCGGCATTTTGATTAGATTATCATAACCCGAGTTTATTAGATCAATGAGAAAATATTGTACAATCCTCTTTAGAATGACACGCACTTCAAATTTTTTAGTTATGGGAGCCACTTGGAGTCTTGGAAGTGATAGTCTCATACCGAAAAAATTTATCATTTTGAGGTAGAATCATTTGCTAAATTAATTTTTCTATATTTAACTGTTGAAAAATTATTTTAGTGGGGTTGCCATACTTTTTTAACACTGACACATGTGTGTGTTTCGTGACGAGTATATACACGTAATTTCTTAACGATGTTAGGGAACGTTGAAATTGTATTACCGGGAAACAAGCGAAAAATATGTTCCTTCCTAAGCGTAATTTTCTATAATTCCTATGAGATGTTCTTTAAATAAATGGCAACTTTCAGCAATAATGCACAGTTAAATTTTTAACTTAATTTTCCCACCGTGTGGTTCTTTTTCTTGGTTCCATGATAAAAACTTCAATGAGAAGCTTTTCCTTTATAATCATAATTTAATATTATTTATTTACTCATCCATCAAAAAATATAATAAAGAATTTTGATAAGTAGTAAAAATCAAGCTACTCATTTAATGTGTTTTCTACTAAATTAGCTCATGGATAAAAAGTATTAAAAAAAAAAAAGACAATACAAATAACTTAATAGATATTTCTGTAATTAAACATAATTAAAATAAAAGAGATTAGGTAAAATGTTGGCTATGCGAAATATCTGTCAAAAATATAAAAAGTATCTTTTAAAAAAAATAATAGTTCATTAAACTTTATACAACACATTATCACTGAAATTCTTGTTTTAACAGCCAAATATAACGTTCAAAGGTACCGCTGTTATCTTTTACGTTGGCAAATTTATTATAAATTGTCCATTAAGAAATCTTTAATTACATATTACATTTATTATAAAAAAAACTGCAATAACCTTTAAATTAATAAAGTTATAATTTATTGAAAATCAAAAACAAGGAAAAGCTTTTTACTTTATTCTTGAGTAAGAAAGCTTTACTGTATACTTTATTAATATGTAGACTGTATCTCTACCGTTATTTTTATAATTACTAGCTCTGACCCGGCAATGCTCCGCCATTGCTAGATTTGAGTATATATATTAATTGAACACAAATCAAAGTTTGATAAAACATTAAAAAACTGAATATTACGGAACCTCACAAAATTTAACCTTTCCCCTTTCTCCTTCTTCTTTTCTTTCCTTCCCTTATCCCTTCCCTTCCCTTATCCTTTTCACCCTATTTCCCTTTTTCACAAAATTCTTTCTTTTCACGTAACTAATATATATTCTGAATACGAGCTAAATCGAAACATAAATACAATTTTTCTAAATATCTCGACCCCAGCCGCACATAGCGGGTTCATTTTTTGTAAAAATATTTCTTTTCACGTACCTAATATATATTCTGAATATCAGCCAAATCGGACCATAAATATTTTTTTTTTGAAATATCTAGACCCCCGCGCCATCTAGCGGGTCCAAACTAATTTAGAAACCTTCACGGGCGTGCGCACAACAATTCACGAAAGTTTCATCGCAATCGGGTGAATAGTATAGGAACGCATACGGAAAAAACAAACAAATAAACATTCATTTTTATATATATATATATATGATTTCAGAAGAGCTTTGATATCGAAGTGAAAGTTAGAAGTCTAACATTTATCCTTAGGGGAATAAATTTGCTTCTCCATTATACGTATTTCTATTTATTTTAACCTTAAAAACCACTTTTAAGTTCACTCAAGTATAAAAAAAAACCTTTACTACATTTACCAATTCCTAGTTTCGGTTACAAAAACTTACTTCTTCGATGAAAAATTATTTTTTTTAATATCTTTAAAAAAAGGCTGACAACAGTTGTAGAACTTTCCCGTCGCGCGGGTAAGCTGCGTTCCGAAAAAGTCTACAACTGTGTATTGTTTCTGATGCACGGCTTACACACACAACTTTTGGATGATGATGCGATTTTGCAAAAAATTATTTTTCAATTATTGTTATTTTTTTTAATTGTTAACAAATGTGCCTAAGAAAAATATGACCCTAATTATGGGAAAATATCGAGATACTGAGGATGACCTGGCTTTACAGCCTCTCCCTTCAAACTTTTAATTTGAAAATTTAATGGCGTCAGTGCCACGTATATAGAATTAAACTGACCACGTTTTAGTCAAAATCGGTCCAGTAGTTCTGGAGGTGGTGATTTAGAAGCCAATACTGAACCCAAGTATATTAACATCCGGAAAATTTCCATCTGGTTTTTCGGGTTCCTTAGGTGTCAAAACGTCAAGGTCCGGTGAAAACAGCATATGCCCAAACTGGACCGATTACAATACTTTTTCTTCCAGAGCTATAGCTCTGCCACAGCTATCTAGACGGGAAAGTAAAAAGATTATAAGAAAAAGAAAGGTTTTCCATATTATATTATATTTCTGATATGATGATCGATGTAAAGGATAAGAACCCATGACTTACACTATTACCACTCAAGTAAAAATCTATCAGATGTTTTATTAAAATCTTACTAATCATAAAATATATTTTTTTGTCATTTTCCTACAATGAATTGATAGTTATTGAATTTAGCTAAATTAGTGTAACAATATGAATAATAATAAAATTCATCCTCTTAATCACATATACAAAAATATTAAAATATATCTGAAATATTTTGTTTGTTACCCTATTTTAGGAAACAGAAAATTAAAAAAAGCCTTTATTATTTTTTTTGTTTAGTCAGTGTCAAACATAACGTGAAATATTTAATGAATATTACTACAAAATATTGCTACCGACTAATAAAAGTATTTTCAGTTTTTCGTCTGCTGACTTTGTGTAACAAACGAAAGGGGTTGAAATATATTAATTTCTTTGTAAAAGGTTAAATTTCATTATTTTTAATATTAAAATATATCTCGTAGGCAGATAAATTTTATTTTATTTATTTTTATTTATTTATTTTTTTCTTTAATTAAAAATACTTTCCAAAGCTGGAATATTTTACCAAAAGGCTTTTGCTTTCAAGCTTCATCGAAGATATTCTCCTAGACAAAGTAATATAAAAAAGTACAAATTAACGCTACGCTTGTTATTACGAAAATATGGATTTGAAAACAAATGTATTAATTTAAACTGAACTGATAACTTCACAGTTTATATATTTATATATATATACATACAGAATGATTCACGAAGAACGTAACAAGCTTTCAGGACATGTTCTACAAATTTAAAATAAAGAAGAATGTTTACATAAGGTTAGGAAACGGTTTTTTAGCGATTGTCGGCTGGCGAAAAATTTCGCCCTGATTTTTGCATCTTCGGTAAAATTAAACCAGATTATAAGTCTTGAGACCCAAATTTAATAGTTTTATATGAAATCTGACCTGAAAAAACTGAAAAAATAAATCCCAGAACTGGATTTTTAATAGTTTCCGACAATTCTGGTTTAAAAAACAAAAGTTTTGGATCTAAAAACAAACTATTTTATATTTGGCTTAAAATAACTTTGGTGAATGAATAATAAATTCATGGAACTTTAAACAACCTTTAGAGAATTGATTCTGACAAAAGTAAAAAATAACGTCCACAAAACAAAAATTAAATAGAAACGTAAAAATTTTAAAGTTTATTTAAAACAAAGCATATCAAAATGTGGTAGATCTTAATTAGGTATTAAAAAAAATTTAGCCATAGTCGTGTCTGATCCTTGGCAATCCCAATTCCTTGGAATTTCCTGGCAGGTTTTAACGGGTGATTTGCCATTGCCTTCCGAATGTGGTTAATTGAAATCCAACCACCAATGAACACCGGTATCCACAGTCTAGTATTCAAATCCATATAAAAGCAACTCCCTTAATACGGACTCGAATCTTAGAACTCTCGACTTCGAAAATCAATATTATTTTGAAATAATGCTGAAAATACCAGCATTGGTAAAAATCAACTGATTTTACGATGACGAGTTTAACCACTAGACTAACCCAGCGGGTTAAGTATTAAACAAAACAAAATTTACATTATTACAAAACAAAATACTTAAATATTTTAGATACCATAATTGTTTTTTCTTTAGATCATTGTAAAAAGAATTTTTTAATTAATAAAAAAAGAACGAAGTATATACATTCGATTATTGATTTAATTATAATGTTACAAATTTATTTTTTAATAAAATAAAAAATACTAGAAGAAGAAACAATTTAATGATAAAGTCGGCGGAATTTTAAACTCAATGAACATATGAACTTATATTTCAACAGAGCGTATAATCAGTATTACAATGTAATTGTTTTATACATGTGCAAAAAGAAAATAAATAATCTTTCTACTATTCAGAGAACAAAAAATCATAAATTGCTATAAATTATGAGCTGAATTTTTTAATTGATATTATTTTTTTTTTTAAGTTTTATTTATATTTTGACCGAAATATTTTTCAACTTTTTAATTCCAACTATCTATCCTTTTAAATGAAATATTGAATAAATTTTTTCATACGCTTCCATTATCATTTTAACCTGAAATTTTTGTATTTAGGATAATTCCCGATGGCTATATAATAATTTGTCATTTTCAACATTAATTAGTTGAAGGTTAATGAAATTGTATTGAAATACTCGTAGATTTTATATTAAAACCAAACAAAGAATATAATTTTTTAATCACATAACACCAACGATATTTTTTTTTTTACTTCGACGTGCGTTTTAAACTAAGGAATTCTTATTAATTTCTTAAACCTTCGATCAAACTATTTAAGATTTTCCGCTAAATGCATCGACTTTAATGATATTTTTTTTATTTTTTAGAAGTTTTGATGGTCTCGTTTCTTGTACAAAACATTAGTAAAAGATTTTATTAAAAAAAAATCATAAACTTATGTAGATAATTCTAAAACTTTTTTTATAAGTCATTACTGCTTAATATTGGATTGCTACAGCATAATTATACAGTGTTTAATGTAATTCCAACATTTATAAGGATCTAAACATGTATATATAGAACAAAAAGGCTGCAAGCATTTAAAACTAAAATATGGAGGTAATTGTAAAAAAACAAATGGATAATTAAACAGAGTAAAAAAAGGCAGTAGTATTGGAACAACTTAACGAGAAGAGAACCTTAATCAAAAGAATAAGGTGGAACAATAAACGGATAAGAAAGATAATAAAAGAAAAGGATTAATTAAAACAATGTAAGAAAAGATCTTTTTTTTAAAAAGAGAGGCTGGAAAAGAAAAAAAGATTATAAAATATCTAAAAGGAAGTGGAAATTATAAGGATTTTAAATTAACTGGAAATATAGGAGAACGGAAGCAGACATTGTAAAGGACTTGCCTTAAGGCAGGTAAACAAATAATGATGGTGTGTACTTACTTTTGATGTATGATCACTCAGATTAAATTTAATTAGGTTAATAGTTCACGGGTTGAATGGTAATCGAAACTGTTCTTTGACACAAGACTGTATGAAATTATTATAATGATTTGTAGCTAGAACTGATTGGCCCACCAAGTGGGCAAGTGGTTAACTCGTCAACGCAAATTAGCTGAATTCGAAGTTGAAAGTTCTAAGGTTTAAATCCTAGTAAAAGTTTTAGTAGGATACTTTTATACGGATTTGAATTCTAGATCGTAAATATCGATGTTCTTTGATGGTTTGGGTTTTATTTAAACCATACATCTCAGGAATGGTCGACCTGAGACTGAACAAGGCTACACTTAATTTTTATTCATACACATCATCCTCTGAAGTAATACCTTACGGTGATTCCAGAGGCTAAACAGAAAAAAAATCTAGTATTGATTAAGTGTATTATCAGTGTTATCATTTTTAGGGTTATATTAACATTACTATATTCGGGATTAGGCAATGATAACCGAGCTAAATTTTGGTGGTTCAGAAAGCTGTATAATGGTAATAATAACAAAATAATGATGGTAATGAACCCTTAATAAGTCCTATTTCAAAATTTAATAGAACCTTAATGAATAAATATAAATTCAAACAGGGATTATTAATAATGTTACAATTAATGTTTTAAAATCTTCCAAACAAATTTATGAAGGTTTTTTTTGTAAATATGTATATAGACGTAAATTAAAAAAATGAAGACATAAAAGGCTTCAAAGATATACTATTAAATATATATATATATATATATATAAATCACCATATTATTTTTTTTTAAATTGCAATATTTTGATATTAACACCTGATTATAAAAAAATATCCCTTTCGGCATGCCGAAAAGTGGAGGTAGATTTCACCGGTGCTAAGTAAGGGATAAAAAAGGTTTCCACCTTAAAGTTGAAAATAAAAAACTTCAAATTTACTTAGTACGACAAGGTTGCATGTGAAAAAAGTTTCACATGTTTAGCATACAACAAGCTCCATCTTACAATTCCAGCAACATATTGGTTACCCCTTGCGTAAGGGTTGTTCATATCAAAACGTTTCAAATGGTTTAGGTAATGTTTAGAGGAGAAACGACCTCTCTAAACCGATTCGATTCTGTGCCTCTTA
Source organism: Lycorma delicatula (assembly GCF_047948215.1). Lineage (NCBI taxonomy): Eukaryota > Metazoa > Arthropoda > Insecta > Hemiptera > Fulgoridae > Lycorma > Lycorma delicatula. The sequence continues at coordinate 50,687,136 of NC_134460.1, forward strand.
AGGGAGGTATGATTTTTTTGTCTTTGAAACCCCATTTTTTCCACCCCCTGAGCCAATAGTTGGTGATATCGAAAAACTTTAATTAGATAAGTTTTAAGCCCTTGTCCATAAAATAGTAGGAGCTGTAAACTAATTCGGTATTCGGCAAAATTATGGCGGTTATCGTGTCCACAGAAAGTGAAATATATATATATATAAATTTTTGAACTGACGGTGGTTTTTAGGTCTGGGGAATGTGAAACGCGAAGATAAGTCGAAATTTTCCGGAAGTCAAATCATGGTACCCGTTACAATTGGTAGCTTTCTTATGAAACCTAAAAATAAAAAAACAAACAAAAAAGTGCTTAATTTGGTGCTGACTTAAAAAATTAAATAAGAATAGATATAAAATCTTTTATTGTTTAGAAACTTTTAGAATTCGGTTTTAATAAAAAAAAAGTATTTAATTTACATCTTCCTGTTGAAATAAGGGACGGAATGTAAAGAAATGACATTTAGTAGCCTATCTACTACTGAGCATGAACTAAGGTTGTTTAAATTAGGGGGATATGTATTATATTTTTACGGCAAGTATATATATTACATACGAGTACATCAAACATATAATATATAACTTTATATATATATATATATATACTTGCCACCACACTTATATTCAACACCACACTTTACAAAACACAGCTGTTTCTTCCTATTAGATGCTTCTTTAGCCGTTCTTTTTCTTTTTATTTCATTTTTACTTTTTCTGTCGTTAAATAAATAAGTATCCTAATTTCTCTGATACTAGTCTATCATCATAAAAAATAGAGTAACTGCGTATTATTCTATTTTTTTGCCAGCATAAATAAATAAATTAATAAAAGATAACAGGATATGATAAACATTTTTTTTTCTGAATTTTTTGTAATGAACAAAAGAAATGAAATTATTTAAAAATCTTCTAGTCTGAATTAAATAACTTTCCTAACAATTAAAACCTATTTATAAAAAGAATTAGAAACAGATCAAGTATAATTAATTACTTTAAGTTGGTAAAAATAAATTTTATTTATATCTTTTATTTAATACAACTATTTTACGTAAGAAATATTGTTAAAAAAACACTTAAAATGTTCCTAGCCAGAATAATTAGTCTAGATCTTACAGTACATATTCAGTTTCCGCACTTGTTTCAAATCCCTTCTTGTCTACACGGACATAAAAGCAAATAAATGTTGCCAAAGAGGCCACTGGTCTGCCAAGTATTCTTTGTCTCTCTCTTTCTTTATATAGTGCAATACGATGCAAGTAAAGTACAGCGACTAAAACCAGCTAAGAGAACAGTTTTGATTGCAATTTGGTACGTAGTCAATTTATTAGATCTAAGGTTAGTAGACGGCTATTAAAATTCCTGTTTATATATCCGATTCACGTTTTAATATTGATACTTCAAAATAGAATCTTTCGAATAAAAGCAAAGGATATAGCATTCTAATATATTATCGATGCACTTTTTTCGTTTTCCCAAACCTTATTACTACGAATTTTATTTATTTAAGAAATTTACTTATTAATTTTACTACTACTACATTCTGTGAACATTAAACATCGTTCATGTTGCTCTGAATTTAACTAAACTCAGGTATGCAATGAAATTAAATTAATAAAGTACAAATACAAAACGAAATTATCTGATCATAATTGATTATAAAAGGGTTATGCCAGTATAAAAAATATTCTCATTGTAATATTCTCTATGTTACAAGCACGTTTATAGAGATTCAGGACTTCATTGACTAATGACTGTCAAGGAAATACTTTCTCCACAACACCTTTTTTTTATTAAAATTGATAAAAAATTAGCGTAAGGTTAATTTCAATCAAAAACAAAACTGAATCTCCAAACTCACAGCCCCTTCCTGGAATTACCTTTGGAGCCCAAGCTCCAAAGGCAATTCTAAAAAGCAAAGGCAAAGGCCTTTACCTTTTGTGTTGGTAGAAACGAAGTGTAAAATTTTATGTGTCCCTGAACTGGTCGAGCCTTATGTGGAAAAACAACAATGCAACTATAGGTTCACTTGAGTCAGAAGATTTATTGAATAATCATTACAAATTCTCGCCAATAAATCGAGAATTTTTCATAGTCCTTTACATGAATCAATTGAATTTGCAGAGAGTACTGGTCAAGTCTGTGTTATAGTTCATAATTTTGTTCGCGTTCGTAACAGCTATAGATTTGAGGATTCATTAAATTGTGATGGTTTTATTTACAGAAGGCTTGGCTAGCGCGCCATGACGCTCGTAAACACCAGAAGGCGTAATGGTGCAGATGAAGCCGGACGAGCACCGCTTTGGGAGAACCGCCTCAGCAGCGCCGGCGGAAGACGGCTGACACCGACACTACAATCCGGAGCTCTGGAGGTCCCACAATAGCGAACACGATGTAATGGGGACCCAACTGCCATTAAGGGAAAGCTCAGTACGATTCCAATGGACGATTCGCAACTTCCGACTACCAGGCCAAGCCGATAACCCCGGCTTCCTGATCAGCAGCCCTTTTCAGAGCTACCATAAGGTTCTTAGGTTCTACATACCGTCGGTGACAAAAAAAATAATAATATAAATATATATATATATATATATATATATATATATATATATATTAACTCAACTAATATATAATATTACTACGATATTTTACAACATAGAATGATTAGAAGATTGTAAATTAGAATGAATAGATAGAATTTTAAGTTTATTACATACAAATGTAATGTATTTATATTAAAAAATAATACGTTGGTCAAAGTTAGCTTTGTTTTGTAAATCGACACTTTTACTTTTTAATTCAAAGTTCACAGTTACAATCGTAAAAGGGACATTTTGTAAGTAGTAAATACATCATTTACAAGAACTTATGGGGTTTTGTAATGTAAACCAACACTTTCTTGTTCTGTTTATTTCCATTTATGTAGCATTCGAGAATTACTACATACGTTTTATCGTATATGGATAGAAGTATTCTTTTTTTGCAACTTGTTAAATAATTAATGAATTTGCTTATTATAGATTATAATAATTTAACTTGATAAACGTGTATGGAAACATTCGATATCGATTACATTTACATTTCCATATATTTATTACATATCAAGTTTGTGTGTGTGTATTGTATTATATATATATATATATATATATATATATATATATATATATATATATATATATATATATATATATATATTATTACATAACCTCAAAACATTCTCGACTTAAATCTAGAAAAAATAGTATATAGTTTGAGTTATTTTGCTATTTTTTGAAAAATAACATTAATTTTAAATACCCAAATGAGACACTAACTAGTACGTTCTTTGTGCAGTAGTAATACAGAATTCCAGATAGTTTAATGCAAGAAAGCATTGCATAATAGATGAAGATGATTTAGCCTAACCGATCACAAATAATATTAGCGGGAAAATAGCATTACAAAGAATGATAGAAACATTGCCGTGTAATACTCATAATTATGGAAGAAACGGTATGAAAATTAAAAAAATTTCACTTTTGTAAAAGAGCTGGCAACTTAACTGGATTTATTTAACATCACTTTGGATTAAAATGGAATCACCAAACTTCCTCGTACGATTTTCATAAAATTGATTAAAATTTCTCATAGACATGAGTTATTACACTAATTTTCAATTTATATTACTCTTACCCGTAACAAAAATATTAAACACCGTATATGCCAATTCAATATAAAAAAGTTCGCCCATTTTTTTAAATTAATATTTTTTAAATACCTTGAAAATATTAATGCTTAAATTTAAAATTACGCGGAAATAATTAGTAGTACACTCAAATAAAAAAAAAAAAAAAAAAAAAAAAAAAAAAAAAAACGGGCTCGTTTAATAAAATGAGAGAACTTCAAATTTCAAAAAATGTTCAAAAATATCCTTGAGGAAAATTTTGTTAAAATGCACAGTTTATAGTTAATTATTTCTTGTGACAGTCAGCAAAATAAAAAAAATTATTTTAAAGTATTAAAATGTGGTAAGATAATATGGATTTATAAGATCTTAAAGAGAACTGAAGGACAATTAATCCAAAAAAAGTAAGACTGGATCAAACACATTTCTAACAATGCAGATTAGCTATATAGATGTAAAAATAGATGATCTGCAAAAATTTACAGTTTTAAGAAATTACTAAAATTAAATATTTACTGTTTACAGTTTTAAGAATTAAATAAAATTAAAAACATCTGACAACAATATTGTTATACTGTCCTGACACTGGTAATTTATTCTTATATAGTGAAAAGATAATGGTAAAAGAACACCACATAACTTCCTTTTATGCCTATTAAATTACATATACACATCTTTAAAATGAAAATTACATAAAATATTATTTTATTAATAACTTCTGATATTTTTTTTCTTTTTTTTATTGTTATTATTGAGTTATTATTTAACGTAATTTTTTTTACAATCAGACCTTAATAATTATTGTTAAAAATATATTTAAATTAAAAAAAGTAGATGAAGTCGGGACGAACCAAAGTACGTCCTCCTTGTAATATCCAAATATTACATTAATTAAAATTTAATTTGGCTGTAACTCTGGAACCAATGAAAAAAGTACCACTAATTATATATCCAGAAATGCTCTCAAGAGGACTTATTACTGCAGTTAAGAAAAAGTTCAAATCCAAATTCTTTTGGATTTTAGGCTTTTTGAACACTTTTAGTAGTCCTGTCCATTGCAATCAAAAGGGGAGGTTCGCAACTAGATGTACAACAGTCCTAAATCCAAAATTTCAACAATCGTTTTTTTTGTTACGGCCAATCGTTTTTGAGTTATGCGAGATACATCCGTACGTACATACATACGTACGCCGAAACTATTAAAAATGGATTCAGGGATGGTCGAAATGGATATTTCCGGTGAAATCTAAAAACCGAAATCTTTCGCAATCACAATATTTCCTTTACTTCGTACGAGGAAGTAAAAATGATATTTAGCAAGCTCCCACCTCGAAACAATCTATTTTTTGGTAAGAAACTGTTACTTGGAGTGTACTTTAGGCCACTTTTTAAACTACATGAGAAAAATATTAAATGGCCGCTATTTTTGTTAGTGTTATTAAATTGATATTTTTTACGTAAACATTTCTGTTTTTAATGTTATTCAAAAAAAGTGTCATAACTAAATCCTTTACACTTACAATTTTTGAATTGCTTCTTACTAACAGAAGCCCTCTTGATGCTTAAAGTGCGGTAGTGTGGTAGTTTTTTTACAAAAAAAAAAAAAATAGATACTTTTGAGATCCCAGCATATGCGAAATTTAATTTTTCTACGTTGAAAATTATTGAAAAGTTATTTAATTATTCCCATGAGAAGATATTAGTGAATAATCGTTTCCTAATAATTTTCTTGCAAAAAATAAACGTTAGAAACGAGATGCAAACCTCAAGATCAATCACTTTCTCTTAAATATATTAATTATTTAATCAGCGTTTGGTGAATCAGGATATCGTGGTTGATTAGCGCTTCCTTTCCCGCTCGGAAGGTGGAGAGTGTGCAGCTTAGTCAAACCAATTATATTTTAACGCTATCTGTTTTTAATACTATTATCCAATTATCTACCTGCTGCTGGGTGGCCCTCAGTTGTAAAAATCAACACATATTATTTATTATAACTACATGAACAAGGGTTGCAGCTTGCTACCAATGAATGCATAACATAATGCGCAGATTATAATACAAATTAATAAAAATTATTCTGTTTTCTTAATTAATAAATTTATATTATTTTCTACGAATGAATATCCAATAATGTATAACATTATAGTCAAACGACATAAGTAGAGCGAAAAGAGATTTTAGTTCTTTATTCTTACTATATTTATTTCGAGGACAAAATTACTTAACGAAAAATCTTGTTTTACATTGAAAGTAAAAGTAAATTAATGATAGTGTAATATACAATTTTTTCTTTCTTTTTCTAGGATAAATAAATGGGAGTGACACAACAAGAAAGCCGTTTAAATCATTGCAACCTTCTTAAGAACCTTCTACCGGCGAAGCAGGTGGGTTATATATAAGCATGAGCTTACTATCTTCTCCACTCGTTTTATTTCTCTCTCACTCTCTCTCGCTCTCTACACCACTCTTTCACTACTTTTTCCTTCCTCTCATCTTACACTATTACTGTCACTTTCTGTACAACTTTTATACATCTACATGTATGACTTCAGTAAATACATACTGTAATATAGGCTATATACATACAAACACACCTACGCAATCCATTTTAAAAGTATTTTTAAAAGATAGTTGAACAAATATCACTTTATATGAGTCATTAAAAATAATATATATAGATAGATTTAACCCTGCAGTATATCATTAGTGATCCGAAAATTCATACAATAAAATAAGGCTATTTTAACACAGAATTCCTTTTTAAATAATACGTCAAAAGTAAAAAATGCAACAACAAAGGACAGAAAACCACACCCAAATACTTTCGTAGCCGGAAACAATTAAAGATTATTTTTATAAAAAATTCAGAATAATAACAGATACTAACGAAAATTAGTTCTATTTTTAATATGTTGACCATAATGTTATGTTACTATTTTTATGTAAATATAATAATTTTGATATACTGGTGTCATTTCATTTTTTTTTTCATATTTGAATATGTATTTAATATTATTTATAATCGAATTTAAATAAATAATTTTCAATGTTTATAATTCAACAATAACTATATTATTTGAACTAAAAAATGAACGAAAATTTATATATTATTAACAAAAATGTAATATTCTTACAAGCATATATAAAATTTTCTCATTTATCCTTTTTAAATAAATTTTCCCAAAAATTTATCATATATTTTTTTAATTAAATTTTATTTGAATAGAAGAAAATTACAATAATTTCATTTTTAATATAATGTAGACTTCGGAAAGTCTACTATTATACCAGTAACATCTGGCCGATTTATAAAAATCAGCTTATAATTCAATACGTCTAATATTCCCGTGGAGTTTTTTTTTTCATGTTACTATTAACCATAATTATAATATTTATTTTTAACAGAATTTTTAAAGTGCGTTAGTAATGAACGATTTCTGAATGGGTAAAAATATTCCATTTTTAACTTTATAGTTATATTAAAAATAAATTTCTAAGTATTAGGTTGTTATATAAGTAAGGTCACATCACTGCTGTAGACTTAAAATGTTATTAATTATAAATATTGTACGATTAAGAATAATTATAACTGCTTATTATTACTATAAGAGATATATAATCACTTCAGTTTTTTCCAAGTAGAAAAACATGTCAAGTGGTACTTCTTTGTATTAAAATATCGATCGATATAAAGTAATTAAATAAATTAACTTCGTATAAATGTAATATATTTATCATTTAAAACAAAGTATTTAAAATTTATTTATATACAGAATGTACCATGAAGTCTTCCCAGAACTTTCGTAACCTTTTCTGCTCGTGAAAATTTTGGAAAAGTTCACATAAATAAATGTCCTAAAATCTTTGTATGTGAGTTACATTGGTCTAGCGTACCGTTTCTAAATAAAATTCGAATTTTTCTAACTTCTCTTTGATCGATTCGACTTGTATTACACTATTTTGTTCAGAATTAAATTCTGTACAAGTTTGTTTAAACGTTTTGTGTATGTGTTTATTACCCAATTAATAAAATTATTGTATGTAAAAAAAAACAGGTTTTTTTACACCAATTTATTGATTTTCATCCCAAATTTCTCAAAATTTACTGTAAATACGTTTCTGAAACTTCTTTTACTCGATATTTCAGGTCGGAAATCACAAGAAATCACTAATTCTGTCTCTTAATTAACGCTCTAAAAATTTCACTACGACCATTTAACCGGGGTAGCTGAAATCCGAGCGAAATCTTTCACTAGCCATAAATCACAAACGAAGCATTTTAGGAAGTGTTAATATGAACGTTTTCCATTACTTACACTGTTAGAATAAATTATGAAAGTCCCGGGAGAACTTCCTTATACACTCTGTGTGTAAATATATATATATATATATATTAATTTCAATTTAATATAAACATTTTTTTAGATAGTTGCTTTTATATAAATTTTAATATTAGACAGTGGATACAGATGTACTTTGGTGGTTCGGGTTCAATTAACCTTTCAAGTACTGTCGGCCTGAGTCTGTACGAGACTACACCTCATTTGGATGTCATCCACTTTTCATTGGGGGAATGGGTATTGTTCACTAGTTGAACAGGTTGCAACGTACATATTAGAAAAATAAAATATATTTTAATTTTGACCCGGTACCTAACTTTTACGTTTTCTACTATCTTCTTTTCAGGCTAATACCAATTAAAAACATATTTTATTTATTGCAAGGTTTAGTTAAATTCTGTGTATTTATTAATTTTTATTAAAAAATAATACTTCAGATCATATCATGTTTTGCTAAAACATTTTAATCTGAAAAAAAATCTGATGTGGACATTACATGACTTCCTTGTACGCCTATTAAATTACATTTACACATTTTTTTTGCTGCACTTCATTTCAAATACGTATATAGAGTACGTAGATACGTACGTATAGACGTCCCGCCGAAACTAGTCAAAATGGATTCAAGGATGGTCAAAATGGATATTTCCGTTGAAATCTGAAATTTTTCGCGATCACAGCACTTTCTTCGTACAGGGAAGTAAAAATGTTATTATTAAAAAAAAATGTTATTATTCAGAGAAAATAGATTTCCAAAATAATTTTTTCAAGCTGGGACGTAAACTTTATTGACATTATAATTACGTCTCCAGAAAAAAATTCATCTATATATATGGATAAATTATACCCGCTATTTTTGATTTCTATTTATCACAAGTGGTGGGGCGCAAACTGTAACCAACTTAGTCTTTCCGGTCTGCTACCGTAAGTTCACTAATTCTGAACGCGTCCACGCAAAATTTCGTATTTGTCTGTTCTTTCGAGCAATAATAAATAGGACAATCTTATTGAAGGAAGTTGGCTACTTAGAAATCATGTATCAATTCTTAATAAATTGATCTTGAACATAAAACTCTTAAATAGCAACGCCAACAATCATTTTATTCCGACAGATATAAAGTTGACAGATAAGCAAATAAATATTTTATTTTGACCAGTACATAATAATACATTATATATGATAGTATGTACCCGTTGAACAGGATGCAGATAAATCGTGTTTTTTTTTTGCAAAATTTCTTCGACAGAGTAATCGTTTCCATATTTTTTTTATTTATTTTATTTTAAATAAATTAGTAGGATAATTTTTCAAATGGTTTAGTAATTCATCGAAAATGTTAATCGAAGCATAATAAGGTTTTCTCGTAAACCAAAGTATTTTGTCATCGCAAATCACTGATTTCGAAGACGAGCTCTAAGGTTCAAATCCTAGTAAGGGTTTTATTTTTATATGGATTTGAATACTAGATCGTGGATACCGGTGTTCTTTGGTGGTCGGGTTTTCAATTAACCACACATCTCGGGATTAGTAGACCTGGGACTGGACAAGACTACACTTCATTTACATTCATACATATCATCCTCTGAAGTAATACCTTACGGTGGTTCCAGAGATTAATACTAAATTAGAAATAAATAAATAAAAAAGTTCCTTTGTCTGGTTTGGAAAAGGTGGATATACTATTTTTTTGAAGAATAAGCGACGATCTGTTTAGGAAAGATTACACATTCAGAAGTATAAACTCAAGGAAGTGTCGACATATTTCATTTTCTAAATATAGGTTTACACGATTTATAATTATAGGCACCAGATAATGATCTGACAGCACACTTTTACATCATAAAAACTCGTTCTGACTTTTTGAGGGAGCACCAAGAGGTGACATTATACTTTATACGGAAATATATGTAGGCCTAATCTCATATATATATATATATATATATATATATATATATATATAAATGAATGTTTTTTGTCCCGTATGCGTTCCTACACCATTCATCCGATTGCGATGAAACTTTGGTGAGTTGTGCGCATAAGTTTGGACCCGCTAGGTGGCGCTGGGGTCGAGATATTTCGAAAAATTATATTTATGGTCCGATTTGGCTCATATTCAGAATATATATTAGTTACGTGACAAGCAATGTTTCTGCAAAAACTACACCGCTAGGTGGCACCGGTGTTGAGATATTTACGAAACAAACAAATATACAAACAGACTTTCTTCTGCTATATATATAAAAGACAATGTTCGTATGTGTCACCGCTATAAACTAAAAAATTACTTGACCGATTTACGCGCAGGAAAAAGGGAAATAGGGAAATAGGGAAAAAGTGAAAAGGGAAACAAGAGAAAGGGGAAAATGAGAAGGGGAAGGAGGAGAAAGGGAAATATGCGGAAAGAGGGGAAAGTAAAAGGGAATGTAGGGGAAAAGAGAAGAAAGGAAAATAGTAAAAAAAGGGTAATAGGGAAAAAGGGAAGAAGAGAAATAGGGAAAAAGAGATAAGTGAAAGGTTTAATTTTGTGAAGTTCTGTAATGTTTATTTTTTTAATATTTAATCAAACTTCCAATCGTGTTCATTTAATCTACATATATAATTAAATCTAGCAATAGCAAACATTGCCGGGTCTGTAAGTAAGCATACGACATTCTTAGAGTTTTATTAAGGCGATTCAAAGTAAAACACAACGGTTTGTTATTTTACAAATGTAATCAATTTTATCATCCCACCGAACACTTATTATCTAATAAATCACCCATAAATCTCGTTTTGTGACCAATCGACCATTATCGTAAATAGGAATTCTATTCATCCAATCATCAATATTATTTGAAATGAATATCCTGTCGCATTTTTTTTTTAACTTGTAGGAATTTAACTTTTTTTTCTTAGCAAAAATTTCGCGTGCAAAAATCGAAACAGCGATAAGATACGTTACAAACAAAACAAGTACTTCACGGCGGATATATACCAATATGGTACACGAAATTAAAGACGTGTTAAAACAAATCGCTCTCTCCCTAGTGTTTAACAATTATGGGCAACAGCACGCTCACATATAAACAAAATTGAAACAAGATAGCAGTCACGTGTATCTATACATTTGTGTCGTAGTGACGTCATTGTAATGTATTATAAATAATAACATTATCTTTAGCTCTACAAAAAAAAAATTATAAACAGATTAAAAATTAATACAATGAATACTAACATGTTACTGTAACTACTTTAATGGAGAACTAACGCTAATTACGTACAAGAAAGTACTGTAATCGCGAAATATCGGTTTTCACATTTCAACAGAAATATCCATTTTCACCATCCCTAAATCCATTTTTACTAGTTTCGGCGTGACGTCTGTACGTACGAATGTATCTCGCATAATTCAAAAACGATTATCCGTAGAACTTTTAAATTTTGTATTTAGGAGTGTTGTAATATCTCGTTGTGCACCATGCCTTTTGATTGCAATTGACTGGACCAAAAGTGTCCAACAACCCTAAAATCATTCGGATTTTTTACTTTTTCTAACTGCAGTAATAAGCCCTAATTGAGAGCTTTGCAACGATATATCATAAATAATACTTATTTTTATTGGTTGCTATTACTCTGGAACCAATAAATGAAATATTTGGATCTTACAAGGGAAAGGCACATCGGTTCGAATCCGACTTCATTTCTTTTTTATTCACTTTTTTTTTAATTTAAATATATTGATTTATTAATAATTATTAACCTCTGATTGTAAAAAATTACAATAAATAATAACAATAAAAAAAATGAAAAAATCAGAAGTTATTAGAGAAATAAAATTTGATGAACTTTTATAAATGTATATATATAATTTAATACGCGTACAAGGAAGTCATGAGGCTTCACATCAGATTTTTCTGAATTCTATTCCTTACACAAAACGATTCTAACAAGTATAAGTATTTACTTATACAGAAGTAAATAATCAACAATTTCCCAAAAAAGTATTTGTAATGACTTCACACTGATTGAATGACGTTCGAAAAAAAAATAATAATAGAGCCAATATATGAAATTACATATGATGAAAATTTATAAGAAATTAATTTTTACATAACAGGATATTATTTAAAAAATATTAGTTAGAATCATAGAGAGAACAGAAATTTAATTTACATGTGGGAGGCTACGGAATATTTATTAAATTTCAGATACCGCAAGTAATGATCTCTGCTTAGCACCATAGAATATTGTCCAAAGTGAGTCGATGTACGAGTTATTTCGTTGTTTCGAATATGAGGCCTCGGGTGTGTAATTCACTAATGTACGAGAACCAAATATTGTTTTATTATTATTAAAGTTACAATATCAATGTATAGAAATCCTACCTAGAGGCCTGACTTTGCTTTGTTTTCACTCTGCTTTTCATTTCATTTCATTCAATTTTATTTTGTTTCTTTTTTTTTTACTTTAATCAATAAGTACATAGAAAGTATAGTTAATATTTTAATTATAAATCTACCAAAGAAGATCCTTGTACATCAAAGAGTTACCAATGTATTTTTTTATCTTATGTTTTTTTTTTTTATTTAACACGTTGCAGGTATTATATATGTAAATAAATCTTGTCAACTTTTACCATTTATTTAACACACCTTTTTTATTTTTTCATTAAACCATTATATAATTAAAATGTTATACATACATAAAATTAAATCCCTCAAGCGAATTTAATTTGAAAAATTAATTACAATGTGGAAAATATATTAATTTGTTTGGTTTTTTTCTTTTTAATCCGTAAGTATAAATATATGATTTTCAATATTTATTTATGTACTTTCATTAGTTCTTTTAAATATTCTTCAATACGCTAAACGGTTTTAGTTTCAGAGAAAAATTCACGCCGGCTTTTCAAATATTAAAAACCATATATAAGTTTATCCTCAAGTCCCTCAGGTTGTCCACTTCAAACGAGAAACTGGTTTTCATATTTTGCACGATAATGGGTTTTTTGTTATCATAAAGAATTAAAATACCGAATGCTTTCGAAAACGTTTTTTTTTTTTTTTTTAACGAATGAAAACATTTTTAATTTTTATCTTCCGAATTACTAATACCGTTATGTAAATTATTTATGGATGGAGTTGTAATATACAATATAAAATTGCTAACACTTATTTTATCTGACGTTGTAGTAATTGTATTTCAATCTGTCTTATCTTATTATATCTTGGGTGTCTACTAGTCGATGCAGTCAATTATTTCAACCGAGTTCTGCTAAGAATGCACTATTGTTATTTTCATCCGACATTGATTCGATTGACTTAATTCTTGAAGTGTCAGATAAACAAAATGCTGTTCGTTTATTACAAACCAAAGGAATTTTACATAATCTTAGATTTCGCGTATAGGGTCATGAAATATATGTCTTTCTTTAAGCGATAGAGAAGATAAATGGTTTTGTACAAAAGCGAGTTGTCGCAACTGTGCTCGTTTAAGGAGCGGTATATGGCTGCAATCTATTAAACTAAAATTTATTTCCTGTGCGCATGGAGTACGAAATACACCAATTTTAAATTTTGTAACGAAGAATTTGGTGGTGGGTAGTGCCTCCAGTTAAATCCCCATCAGGGTTTGGAACGGGGGGGGGGTGGCGACTGGAAGCGTCACAGAGCGGGTGTCTTCCCGGTTGGGGGGTGATATGGGTAGTGCTGTTCACTAAGAGAAATAAGAATAAATTTTGTTGTTGCGAATAACATTTCTGGTGGTATCTTATTATTCATTTGCCTCGAATTTATGAAAACTTACACACGAATTGGCTGTATAAAATGTAGAACTAGGCGCGGGGTTCGTGCTTCCGCGAACTCGGTTAACTAGTTCAGAAGGCAACGATGTAGGACAGTCAAGATGTTCGGAAGAGGCCTGCATCGTAGGCAAAAGCTGAATTTATAAAACACTGATGTAAATGTCTACCGAGACATTTATATCAATGGCATCCCAACGAAGCCTGGCTTATTACTATGAGACTTAAAATGTTAGATGGCGAAAGACGACTCCCGTTAAAGCCCATCAGAGTTAGGAACGGGAGGGGGTGTCTATCGGAAGCGTCACAAGACGGGTGTCTACCCTATGGGGATGGGTGGTGGTAGTGCCGCTGAAACAAACTGCAATATTTTGAAAATGAATCATTTTCCAGGCATGTTACTCCATTAACCCAGTAATAATAGGAAGTAATGGTCTAAACGTTTAAATAGACAAATCTCTTTTTTCAAGGCGAAAAAACCATGTGCAGACATTTTACTCTCATCAGTGGGTGTCTGCAGGGACTGTGTTCGATCGGATCTCGATCGAACGAAAAACACCTTATTAAATTTTTAAAACGAGTTTACTATACCTGGGACGACAATTTCAGATTGTTTGCGGAGTTACGATGACACGAGGTATGCAAATAAAGTAATGAGACTGGTTCAGAAAAACTTTTTATTTACAATCCAATTTAAAGATGAACTCTTTATCACCTTCGAAATAGTTCCCTTGGGAAGTCACGCAACGCTTGAAACAGTTTTCCCATACTTAATAGCAGTGTTGGAACTTAGAAACCGGGATATTCTTCAGATGGTCGGTTAAATTTTTTTAATGTTTTCTACTGTTCCACAATGGTGTCCATTGAGGTGTTTCATTGAATTCGGGAACAATAAAAAGTTGCAGGGACCGAATTCAGGTGAATAAGGTAGTTGAGGAACTTCAGAAATGTTTTATTTGATTAAAACACATTAATTGAGAGTGCAGTATGACAAGGTGCATTGTCATGATGCTGCCCAGTTGTCTTTAATGGCTGGTCTCACACAGGCAACTCTTTTCCGCAGTCTTTCAAGAATTTCTCTGAAAACATATTAATTTACAGTCTGTCCTATAGGCAAAACTGCTTATGGACAATGCTATTGCTTTAGAAGAAACAAATTAACGTGGTTTTCATTTTTTTATTTGCTCATTTTTGCTTTTTTGGGACGTGATGAGTTTGAAGTGTGCCACTCCTTGCTGTGGCGTTTTGATTCTGGGTCGTACTCAAATATCCAAGATTAATCACCAGTAATAACATTTTTTTTTACAAAATTAGGATCGGTTTCAATTCGCCCTAGAAGATCGCGACCAACTTCCACCCTGTTGTTTTTCTGTTCAACAGTGAGGTGTTTTGAGACCAATTTTATACTAACCTTTTTCATATCCAATTCGTTTGTCAAAATTTGATGGACTGTGATACGATTCAAATTCAGTTGTTATAGAATCATTCTGATAGTTAATCGCTGGTCGTACCGTACCAAGTCTCTGATTCGCTCAAAATCGTCGTCACCTTTGGACGTTAACGGTCTTCTAGAGCGTGGATCGTCCGCAACTGATTCCCGGCCATCTGAAAATGCTTTAAACCACCTAAAAACTTGGGCTCATGACTGAACTTTATCTCCATACACCCTTTTCAATTTTTATAAAGGTTTCAGCGGCGTTCTCGCCGATTTAACACAAAACTTAATTGCACAATGCTGCTTATAATTAGAATCACTCATTTTTGTAACGCACAACAAAAACTCATTTCACGAAAAGTTTGTTTACGTTTCATATGGCAATGATAGACTAAAAATATTAATACCTAATATAAATCAGGTGTTCATATAACCATATGTTTACTAGTAACTTTACAGTAGTACCACTTTGGCTGCCAAAAAAGACTAGTCTCATTACTTCATTTACAGACCTTGTATACCTAATCTAAAAGGTTTCAATTTTTTCTCATTAAACTGAAAATCATTCGGTTAACTTTCGAGATCAAATTACCCGACTGCATACAAAAACTTGGAAAGTTTATGGGCACCAGCGAGAAGAAGAAATCGCAATGAGTGGGATTCATCGAGATCTACACTGGACTTCTATTTACGGGAATTCATATGGCTCCAAGTAATGGGATCCAATCCTTCAAATTTTGCAAGATATCGCCTTGTTTTGGCCTTCACAATAATGAATATAAATAAAATTTATATTTTACTATTACAGTACAAATTTAGAAAATGTATCCGCTTTCAAAATAATACAAAAAATTAATTGCTCTAATTTAAAGTGGCACAAACCCCAGAATTTCTATTTTTAAATTAATTTTATGACATCCTAATAAATTAAATAAATTTATAGGTAATATCTAAACACATATTGTGTCTTCTTCCTCTCCTTATTTTGCCGTTCTCGAACGAAATTTGGCAATCATCGTGACTACTGGTATCTTACCCACAGCTCCTACAAAAAATTGGTTTGATGTACAACTAAAACATTCTTTGAGGTTGTGTAGCCATGGTATTCTTCGTTGTTCTATACCTCGCTTTCCGTTTACCTTTCCCAGCATAATCAATCGTAGAAGTCTGTAATATTATCTTCTCGTCCCGTGACCAAATATTTTGATTATTTTTAAGGTCGTTATTAATTGTTTTTTGTCGACATTCTCCATAAGATCTCTGTATTCGTAATTCTCTCTGTCAAAGTTAATCATAAACACTCTTCTGAATAGTCTCATCCCAAGTCTTTTTGTTATATTTTTATTAAGAATAGATCCTTCTATTCTGTAGAGAAAAATAAAATATATACAGCAACAAATTATTATAATCTTTAATTCATTGTTTGCAGGGTAACAGCAAATTTTATTCATCTTATAGAATGTACTATATTCTTTTCTATTCTTAACTTTATTTCTTCAGTATAGACGTTATTTGTGTTAATTCATGTACCTAGATATCTGTTATTTATTTTTAATTGTATGTTGTTACTGTTTGACAATTTAGTAAAAAATTTTTATTTGGTTTTTTTCAAATTCATGTTTAACCGGTACAGTTTGGCAGTCTTTTTTACTTCATGGAAAACTTCAATGTTTTCTGCCAACAAGTCTGTATATCTAATATAAGATATATATATATATATATATTTTTAAATCGAAAATTATAAATAATACAATTAATAATTTCATCCAATGAAGACTGATGTGTCTTGTAAGAACAAAGTTACCCAAAACATACTTCAACAAAAGGTTTAAATAACAACTTTCTATATGTTGTAGACGAATTGAAAAATCAGGCTTATTGTAAAGAGCGTCGTCATTTTACAATCTGCCCGGCAAATTGGAAAATTACCTAGCAATTTCTATTCAACCTGATATTTTTCAGACTTATTATAATAAGCCCATACAACTTTATGAAATGTATCCGCTTTCAAAATAAGACTCAAAAAAATTTATCGCTCAAATTTTAAATGGCAAAAATACCCTGAATTATGCCCAAAAAGATAAATAATCTAAAAAAGAAATCGAATAAAAAGGAAAATTGTTTTTGGTTTTATCACTAACCTTGATTAGCGAAAGTAGTTTGGTTAGATAATTTTTATAATTATAAGCAATAATGCTTAGATCGGACCACAATATATCTTAATTTCTCTTTAATGAGCAAACAGTTTCAAATTGTCTAATTAGCTTAAAGTTGTATGGGCTCATTATTGTATTTTCCAATTTGCCGGGCGCATTGCAAAATGCCGTTTACAATAAGCCTGATTTTCAATTCGCCTACGACGTATACTGTGTAAGGTTACTATAATTCTCTAATTTGTTTCTATATAAGAAGGAAATGGTGACATTATAGGTGAAATGACGTGAGGTAATAATATAAATTTAAAAAATGTTAAACAATATCGACTATAAAAAAATGCACTTAAAAACACACTACACATATACACTCTCTCTCTCTCTCTCTCTCTCTACTTTTTTTTTAATTAAAAAAAAAAAAAAAACGACCAAAGAACATCTGTATCCACGATCCGAATAAAAGCTTTATTATGATTTGAACCTTACAGCTCTCGACTTTGAAATCAGCTGATTCACGATGATGAGTTTTACCATTAGACCAACCCGCTAGCACAATTTTTTTTTTTTTTTATGAATTCACCACATAAGCTCAAAGCTTGTGCGTGGAATTATGAAAATGGAACTTTTTAGAATATACAAAATTCCATGCTAGACCAGGGTCCTAACCCTCTTCTTTTGACTACACCCGATGTAAGTTTTTATGAATTCTTTTATCAAAAAAATAAAAACACAACAGGTGTAAGATATATCACTGCCTCTCTTTATTACTGCAACACAGACTATAATATATAACCATTAAAAAATTATTTTAACTCTTTTTTAAATTTTTTAATAAACTGTCTTAAATTTAAAACAATACTTTGCAATATTTTAGCAATATAACTTAAAAAATAAATATAATAAATATGCAAATAGAAATTACTTACTTCAGATATGTTAATCGTTGATTATTTGTCCAATAATAAACAATGATAAATAAGTAAAATATTATCAAAAATAAAAAACGAAAAGATAAAAGATGTACGTATAATGACAACAAGATAAGGTTTACATAAGACGAGTCACACCCTATATACAGATATCTCTTGCTTATCCCTCACTCCCTAATATTTACTTTACACAATATTACCAGCCTACTTATAGACCTTAAAGATTGATGTTATACAAGAAACTCTTGGATATATTGAAACGAAGGGAAATTTATATTAAAAATATTTTTCAATACACGTATGTATAAATATAACGTAAGGTTATAGTAGTATAACCATAGTTTGAAGGAATATACTGAGATATTGTAAATAAAATAAATATTACTTATTATTTCGGATAAATTACATATTATAAAAATTTGTAAAAATAAATACTAAATGAATGAAATACAACGTTGATATTACGTTGTTTATTATTTTAATTCCAAACTGTATAAATTTTATCTTTAGCGAATTTAATTTAAATGTTAGATTCATTTTCTCATAATTTTTAGTTTTATGTGATAATTAAATATATGCAGTCTTAATAAGTATGATATAATCATAGCTTTGAGTAAAAAACCGTTATATAATTTTCAGATAAAGAATAGTATAAAGTACTCTTACAACAAAAAAAAAACAATTTAATAGATTCCTCTAGCTTTGAATCACAAAATATCCAGAACAAAAAAGAAACTGTAAACGAAAAAATAAACAAAATGGAACGCAAATATACGGTACTGCAACGTCTCTCAACTAGCTATGTTTCTCTGCTATACTCCTTATCATAAAATAAGACTTCAGCCCAAATGATAAAACACCCCATATTTCATAACGCTTTTCCATCCAGCGTACACCTTTTACATACTCAAAACTAGGTTTTATATATATAAATCCTACAGTATAATAGTAGTAAAATAAAATTTAAAAAAATTGTTTAAAACGTATTTTAACATGGGTGTTACACAATTAAAGAATTCCTTCATATTTGTATAATAGGAAACATACCCTACAAATATTAACGATTAATTATTAATTCTAACAAATTTTTTTTTTTTTTTAATAGCAACGATTTTTCTGATTTATATCGGTCAGTTGTAAAGAATTAAAAATTCGATCTCTTACTGGCAATGAAGTCAAAAATTATTTTTATTCCTATAAAATTATTAAAAATAATTTAATAATTACCAATTACAATTTATACAAGTTTTATTTTTGCTAAATTACTTTGTCGTAATATGACGTATCATAAAACATATTTAAAAGCACTAGAAATGACAATACTTTGGGCTCTTCGAATAAAATATTTTTCTAAAATATATTTTTTCATTGACCTCCTAATAACGCTATGATAATAATAATAATTATTGAATTATAGTTCTTCATAATAAAATAATTGGGTACCATCTGGAGAAAAATAATTTTAAAAATTTCGAGATAATACTTAATTGAAAGGGTTGAAAATTTTTGTTTCACCTTTTTTTTATTGTTACACGTAAAAAAAATAGTAAAGTAGTTATTTTTCCTGTTTAGCCTCCGGGAAACACTATCAGGTATTACTTCAGAGGATGAATGAGGATGATATGTATGAATGTAAATGAAGTGTAGTTTTGCACAGTCTCAGGTCGACCATTACTGAGATGTGTGGTTAATTGAAACCCAACTACCAAAGAAACACCGGTATCCACGATCTAGTATTCAAATCCGTATAAAAGTAACTGCCTTTACAAGGACTTCAACATTGGAACTCTCGACTTCGAAATCAGCTGATTTGCAAAGAAGCGTTCACCACTAAACCAACCCGGTGGGTATAATAAAATAGTCAAACATCCTTCAAAGTTTAATCGCTCATTTCATTAACACGCTTCCACAGATTTAAAAATAAGAAAAAGAAAAAGTACATTAAAAAAAAAAGTAAAATTTAAAATACGCTTGATAGCATGAGTATAAAACCAAATCCCAAGTTACCAAACCAAATTATACAATTTTAGGTTGATATACTCTTAAAATATAAGAAGTAGACATCAATACGCACATACATACATTCATAATGAATGTATTGATACGCACATACATTGCTGAAAAGGTAATAATACGCTATACGGTTACTTGCGTTTCCCGTCGCGATCAGGGGATATGTAATGGTGGTAATAGCTGGCTTCGTTAGCCCTTCCGGTCTAGCCAGAGAACTCTGCTCCTTGGATTCGGCTGAGTTCATTAAACATGATTGCGAGAATAACTATGTTTAATAAAAATTAAAGACTCTTCAATTTATAACAAAATATCAGTGTATTGTAATTTATTCAGAGTAAAGGTTTGATCAGTACAGGACCCGAAACTTTGAATGATCTAAGAATGTAGGTTTCAAAACAGTCGGCCTCCATCTAAAAATATTAGTTATAACTGGTTATCGGTACTTCGTACTTGTAAAAATATTTTTTTCTCAATTCTTAGCGTTATCCGATAATCACCAATAGGAGGTGACCGTAATTATTACTTTTATGTTTTTTACTCAAGTAACCGGAGACAAGTGCAGCCAGTCTCGTCGCAAGTAAAGTAACTCTGGCTATGTTGGTTCAGCAACTCCTTAAAAAATCGAAATTAAAAAACCCGAAAATGGATTTTAAATATTTATCTGAAGAGTACATACAAGCCCCAATCTAGTGAATATCTCGTTTAATATAGTCGAAAATGGAGAAAATTTGCAATCACTGTTCAATTTTTTTTTTAAGGTCGCATCTTAAAAGAATTTAGAAATTACTTTTTGATATATGAAAATTACACACATGAAAAGTCAAGTTGTTTTTTACTTCCTTGTACAAAGTAAAGAAAATACTATGACCGCGAAAAATTTCAGTTTTCAGATTTCAACGGAAATATCCATTTCGACCATCCCTGAATACATAATGACTAGTTTCGGAGTAACGTCTGTACGTACGTATGTACGTATCTCGCATAAGTCAAAAACTATTAGCCGTACAATCTTAAAATTTTGGATTTAGGACTCTTGTAACAACTAGTTTTGCACCTCCCCTTTTGATTGCAATGGAGTGAACCAAAAGTGTCCAAAAAATCCAAAATCCAAAAAATTTTAATTTTGTATTTTTTTCTTAACTGCAGTATTGAGCCCTCATTAAGATATTTTCAACGATATATCATAACTGGTACTTATTTTAATTGGTTCCACAGTTATAGCCAAATAAATTTTAATTAATGAAATATTTGGAACATACATGGGGAAAGGACATGTCGGTTCAAATCCGACTTCATCTCCTTTTTTTAACTTTTTTCTAAATTTAAATATATTGATTTATTAATAATGAAAAATACCACAAGTTATTAATGAAATAAAATTTTATGTACTTTCATTTAAAAAAAATGTGGATATATAATTTATAGGTGTACAAGGAAGTCATGTGGTGTCCACATCTGATTTTATTTTTATGAAGATATACTTCTGCAAATAAAAGCCGAATGTCTTCCCCCTTAAGTTCAAATGTATTGAAAATTAAAAAAAAAATTTAGTTGCCTAGATTTTTTCCACTGAGTAGTGGTATTAATTAAATATATATATATATATATATATATATATATATATATATATATATATATATTTATTTATTTTTTTTAATAGAATGAGGTACATAAATATTTTTCTTTACATTTTCTACTCCGGCTTTTCTTTCGGCTAACATATTTAAACCGACATATAAGCAACAACAATCAAAGTTCCTTTCATAGTGATGATGAACTTGGTGAATCTCTTATCGATATGATATCAGTTGATTGGCTCAGTATGTTGATACTCATGTGTGATAGTATATTAAAAAAAGTGAATAAAACAACAAGAAACCTCCGCATCACTCTTCATTCTCTTTAGTAAATATGGCATAGCGCTATTTATCATTCATAGTGACCTCGTAATTCTCGGGAGTGACTTTGTGGTGCCTAACAATGTAATCTAAGTAAACCTAAATAAATACAAAATAAAATACTATCATGAATAAGGAATATAAGTTAAAAAAGTTAAATATAAGTTAAAAAGTTATAAATATAAGTTGAAAATAATTGGAAAAATGATCTTCAATTAAGCTGAAATTAATTTTTATTAACCTAAACATAAAATAATAATAATGAAAGTAAGAAAGATAATATTCTGAGATAATAGTTAATTTGAACGTTATTTTAGTTAGCTTACGTTTAATGATCCTTTAAATTAATAAAAGAGAAGAAAAATTAGTTTGTTGTAGACTAATAAACAAATAACGAGAGCCGACTTGATAGGATAATTAATTATTAATTGGGCCACCAACCGACTTAACCATTTCATTAGTTAGCTTATATTCGTTCAATCGATGCAATCGATTTAATATAACAATATTATGGAACGACTGGTTATTGATTACAAAACGATTTATATATAAGATATCTCTGGACAACAATAATACCCTCAGAAACCATTAACAAATACGACTTTTTTATTACAAAATAAAAACTTATGTGGACATCACATGACTTCTTTGTACGCCTATTAAATTACATATACACGTTTTTTTTTTTAAAGAAAAGAACATAAAATTTTTATTTCATTATTAACTTCTGATATTTTTCATAATTTTTTTTTTATTATTGAATTATTATTTATGGTAAAAGTTTAATATTTATTGTATTGTTTACAATCAGAGGTTAACAATTATTAATAAATCAATATATTTTAATTTTTTAAAAAAGTTAGAAAAAAAAGAGAGAATTCGGATTTGAATCGATGTGCCTCTCCCTTGTAAGATCCAAATATTTTATTAATTAAAATTTTATTTGGCTATAACTCTGGAACTAATGAAAATAAGTACCACTTATATTATATCGTTGAAAAGGTCTCAATGAGTGTTTATTATTGCAGTTAAGAACCGTTCAAAATCAAATTTGTTTTGGATTTTGTGCTTTTTTTGGACACTTTTGGTCCAGTCGATTGCAATCAAAAGAGGAGGTGCACAACTATATGTTACAAAAGGCGTAAATCCAAAATTTCAACATCCTACGGCTAATGGTTTTTGAGTTATGCGTACATACGTACATACGTACGTACGTACAGACATCACGCCGAAACTAGTCGAAAAGGATTCAGGGTTGGTCAAAATGGATATTTCCGTTGAAATCTGAAAACCTAATTTTTTCGGGATCACAATACTTCCTTTACTTCATAGAAGGAAGTAAAAACAGCTAACTTTTTTTTTACTTCCTTGTAAAGAAAGTATTGTAATCGCGAAAAATTTGGGTGTCCAGATTTCAACGGAAATATTCATTTTGACTAATTTCGGCGTGACGTTAGTATGTACGTATGTATCTCACATAACACAAAAACGATCAGCCGTAGGATGTTGAAATTTTGGATTAATTGAAACTCAACAAACAAAGAACACCGGTATCCAACAAAATAGTTTACCTGACTGCTTGGCAATAGACTTAAAACATTATTTTCAATCTTAAATTTACTCAAAGTCTATCAGATATCAGTATATTTTCCTTTTTCCCTCGACCTATCAGGCAGCTATATTTAACACCTCAGAAAAGCGTATAGCAAGAAGTCAATAAAAATAATTTTTTTTTGTTGAATTTCTTCATTTACTTACAATCAGCTACTACAATGTAGCAATAAGTAAGTCGTACTTACTTATTGCCTCTTATTGTCCTCTTAAAAATGATGGTCAGTCGTATGACTGACCAACATTTGTAAGAGGACCACGCAATGATAATCGTCAAGTAATACAAAAACAATAGTATAACATAAATAATATAACATTTGATAGTGCCTTTGAATGTCCACTCGAATTTCCAGTCAACATTAACATTAAAGCAGTTATTTTTCCTGTTTAGCCTCCAGGAATCACTACCAGGTATTACTTCAGAAGATGAATGAGGATGATATGTATGAGTGTAAATAAAGTGTAGTCTTGTACAGTCTCAGGTCGACCATTCCTGAGATGTGTGGTTAATTGAAACCCAACCACCAAAGAACACCTACATCCACGATTCTAGTTTTCAAATCCGTGTAAAAATAACTGACTTTACTAGGACTTGAACGCTGGAACTCTAGACTTCCAAATCAGCTTATTTGGGAAGACGTGTTCACAAATAGACCGACCCGGTGGGTTTCCGATGATCAGTTGGGGACTCTGTACATGACGTGTACCGCTATGACAGTTCCTTGTTGTGATGAAGATCTTCTGAACCCGACATCCAATACGGGGAGTTAAGACCAGAGTCCCGGTGGGGGATCATCTTGGGGACCCCTCAATTGAGGCATAAGGCACACACAAGACCGAGAACCGGCCTTCGGCGTGGGAATAAAAGTTGCAGCTTATTTGGATCCGGAGTCTCCCCGCTGAGGGTTAGAGGCTGGCATAATAGTACGTATCCAACCGGCGGGCCGACCTGTCTTGCCGGACGCACAGCTGGTGGGCGGGAAGGCCCGTTAGAGTTAAAGAACACTCCCGTGGACTGAGTTATACTTGGCTGTGGGTCCGGTTCTGGTGAGGGGGAAAAATTACGTAGAAAAGTACTAAATAAATGTAGTTTTTATGGGTAAGTAATAAAGTTTGTTCAAATTTTTCATTTTTTTTTATTTCGAAACGGACCTTACTATAAAAAAACGCCTCATATTTTTTAACTTTTGCCCCACAAAAAATACCTAAAGAATGAATGGTATAACGATAAATGTACCGTAGAATTTTTCTTTTTAAAATTGTCTTCCTCAAATAACACAGATTTTCAACGAGATAGAGCATCTCGAGTTATTTTGGCAAGTTACATCAGTATATTCCTAAATAAGAATATAAGTCGAATTGGCTTCATACCTAGTTTAGACCTTAACTATCAAATTTCTGATATCTTCATGTGAAAATATATCAAAAACAAGTTACATACCAATCTTTGAAAGGAATATAATTCTTTTCTCTTTAAACTTTTACAGCGAAAGTATAGATAAATGTAGATGGGTAGAAATTAGAAGTTTAAATTAAAAATAATATAGAAATAAAATCCAAGAAATAAATAAACAATAAAAATAATTATTCGTATGTTAAAAGAAAATGAAAATAGTCTCTGTTCAATTGTATTATGACAAAAGTGTATAAAATAACAAGATACGTTAAAAAGAGAATCACTTTATTTTTATAAACTCCATCTTACTGTATATTGAGTTTCTTCTCTTATTTCACTGGAAGCTATGTCGGAATTTTTCTTTGGAAATAAATTCATGATACAAGAATTTTTTTATCGATTCGTTAGCAACAGTTTCATCGGTCATGAGCTAAAGTTTTATGAAATAATTTATAAAATATAGACACCATTATTTTCACACATTCAACGTTCATAAAAATATTTCTGAAGAAAAGCAAATCAAGAAGAAAATTTTGAAATCAATTACCCGTTTTACAAGTTTAAAATAAAAGCAGAAAACCAAGCTGGAGAAAATTTTCCTACAATTTCAGTTTATCTAACAAAATAAAGGTTCATTGAAATATCTTTATCTGACAACATTCTAGAAGAAACACATTTTTGTTTTAATCAGATTTTATAGGATTTATAAATTTACAACAAATTTTATATTTAACCTATCTACCCAAAAATTTGCAAAAGTTTTTTAATATGTAAATAAATGAAATACAATTTAACCTTCATTTTTTATACTTTTGAATAATATTGCCTTATGCATTAAAAAGTGAACAGCTGAAGTACAGAAATTGTTGTGAGTAATATTTATGACATGTTTCTAAATTTTAATTATCTACATCAGCACTTAAAGAATACTAAATTATGATAAAGGAATTAGTTCATAAAAAATAAAAAATCAACAATAAATAAATAAGATAAATTGATGAAAATTTGTGCACTTTCTTACGGAGAAAGTGCACAATAAGAAAATATATTTTGAAATTCTAAGTTTATAGGGTTAAAATGGATTTTGAGTTTTTTAAACCCGATTTTTTTTTTAATTTCTCGGTAACAAATGAAGGTAATCAACTTGATATTTGGTGTATGTAATTATCTAAAATTTAATT
This sequence comes from Lycorma delicatula, assembly GCF_047948215.1. Lineage (NCBI taxonomy): Eukaryota > Metazoa > Arthropoda > Insecta > Hemiptera > Fulgoridae > Lycorma > Lycorma delicatula. The sequence goes on from NC_134460.1 coordinate 50,713,565, forward strand.
TCAAGATTTTTTTTTAAATTCCGAGTTTAAAAGAATAAAATGGATTTTTGAAATTTCTTTGAAACCTGGTAATTTTTTTAATTTCTCGGTAACAAATGCAAATATCAACTTGATTTTTGTTGTTTGAAATTTTCATGTAAGTATGTAAAATTGTTTTTAAATATGTAAATATGGAAAGTTGCTTTTGTAAATATGTGAAGTTGGATTTAGATTGTTCAAAATTAGACAAATGTGTGAAGAAAGGTAAAACAGTTTGAGAAATAATTGCAAATTTTCACCATCTCCGACTATACCAAACGAGATATTCACGAGATTAAGACTTGACAATACTCTTCAAATAAATATCTTAAAACCATTTTCGGGTTTTTATAACTTTGATTTTGTAAGTGGTGCAAAGGTCCCTTAACCAACGGTTTAACCAACACAGCCACTGTTACTGTATGTGTGACGAAACTGGATGCATCTACCTCCCGTTAATTGACTAAAATTAAAAAAAAATTTAATTTAAAATATTGAGAAACGTACGGTCACCTCCTAGTGGTGTTTTTTTTTTTTTTTTCAGGTAACGCAAAGATCTGGACAAAATACATTTTCACAAGTACAAAGTACGGGTAAACAGCTGTAAGTAGTAATTTGAAGATGAAGACAGACTATTTTGAAACCATTATTCTTCTGATCACTCAAAGTTTCGAGTCTTGCACTAACCAAACTGTTGCTCTAGAAAGAAATTACAATACACTATTTTTTTATAGATTGGTTAGGCTTCAATTTTTATTTATCATTATTATTCTCACAAACATGATGTTACTGAACACAGCAGTATCTAAGGGACACAGGCCTCTGACTAGACGGGAAGGGCGAGCAAAGCGAGCTATTACCTGTTACATATCCCCAGATTGCTACGGGATAATTACAGTATTTTAAGGCGTAAAAAAGCATTAACTGGTTTTTAAAATTTTTCGTTTTATGCTACCGTTGTTGAATCAGTCTTTATGAAATTTGGTAAACATATGATGGTAATTCTGATTATGTATTTCGCGAGCAACACCGCAACGGGAAACTAAAAACAATTAGTATGTTCTGTACTGATTACACTGTTGCTCTGAAGAAATTACAATATACTGATAGTTTTTATAAACTGAACATGCTTTAATTACTTACCCGTCTAGATAGCGCTATAGCTCTAGAAAGGAAAGTATTGTAATCAGTCCAATTTGGGCATCTGCGGTTTTCACCGGATCCTTGACGTACTAAACGTACCTAAAGAACCCAAAAAACCGGGTGAAAATTTTCCGGATGTTAATGTTCGTATGTACTTGTGTGTTTTCGGTTTTAGCCTCTAAATCACCTTATATTTCCAGAACTACTGGACCAATTTCGACCAAACCTGTTCAGATTACTTCTACACATGGGGCATTGGATGCCTTTAAAATTTTCAACTTATGGGGGTAATGCTATAGAGAAAGGTCACCCTCACTATATTGAGATTTCGCCTAATTAAGGTCATATTTTTCTTAAACACATTTGTCAACAATTGAAAAATAACAATATCTGCAAAAAAATTTTTTGCAAAATCTTACCCCCACCCCAAAAAATGCTCTAAATTACTACTATGTTGTGAGGTCACTGATGAGCGGTAGAATTAAATAAATGAATAATATTTAAAGTTTAAAAAAGTAACACTGCCTGGCCGGGTCTCGAACTCGATCGCCCGATTGACTTGGAACCTGTTGCGTTAAGCCTCATGGCTACACCATCATGCTGATCGTGAAAGCGAGATTTGTTCTACATAAGTTGTGAAAATTACATTAATCTAGTTAGGGCCGACCGTTGCCCCAGTACCACCACATCCGTGCGTATTAAACACGGTATGCGCGCGCGCTTTACTTAGAATCGTTGAATTAAATAAACGAAACATATTTAAATAAACTAATTATTTTAAATTAAGTCGTGTGTGTGCGCGCGCTTGTGGAAAACAGTTTTAGCGGCGTTACGAGAAAGTCCTACAATTGTGGTCAGCTTTTTTTTTATTTATCATTATTATCCTGATGAGTATGAGTTTAATAAACAGAGGGAGTCTAGGGGCAAATACCCCTGGTTAGTCGGTAGGGCGAGCGAAATGAGTCCTGACCGGCTAAACATTCCCTTCGCGACGAGAAAGGCAAGTAACCACACAACGCAGGCGAAGCCGCAATGAGATACATGTGTTGTGTGTGCGTGTGTGTATATATATATATATATATATATACATACACACGCGCGCGCGCACACAAACACAGAAGAAAACAATTTTGGAAAAAATATCTTACAAGAATAAACAATGACAAATGCTCAAGAAATCGCGAAGGTTGTAGACGGACAAGTATTCGGTAGAAGGATTATGGTAACTGCCTTTTATACACGGTCTATCAGATTCTATGCAAAGCATGAAGAAAATAAAAAAATTGATAGATATACTCATAGTCCTAACTTTTTTTACTAATAAAAAATTCAGAACTAAATTACAAAAGAATAGAGATGACGAAATACTGACAGAAGAGATACGCGTATTAATCGTTTTATCAACATAAAATAATTTTTTTAAATATTCCTAGAATACAAAATGGAATTTTTATGAAACTCGTGCAGCTTCAGTAAACAAAGAAAATAGGGCAATCAATAACTAATAGTTACTATTGAACAATATTTTTTATTTTAACAAACATTTAGAAAATTAAATCTAACTGCATATTCAACCTTAATTTTTTTTTCTTTTATTAGAGAGAGAGATTTTCAGAATTTCTTTTACTTTGAAATGATTTAGTTGCAGCTGCCAAATCTATCTGAAAAGGCTATAAAAGAGTTTGCCAAATTTTAATTAGGGCGTAACAAAATAATATTCTCAACTCAAATAAAAGTAGGCTACATATATCAGTCTTTTCTATTAGAGCCCCGCCACTGAAATTTATTGATATCAGTTCACTACTCATATTTATTGATGTTAGACACTTTATGTTAAAATAATGTTATTTATTAGTACTATCGATCGCTACTGAAATTTATTGATGAGATAAGCTTTATTTACAATGAAACTGCTATTTTTATTCTTACTTTATCAATATTAAACTAATTTATCATTACTTTTGCAGCAAGTTGCTGCATTTATTCTTCTTTTAACCGTTGGTTGCATCGTATCGTAAAGTGAATTATTATTTTATTTTACTAAAATTTCGTTTTTGTAATTCGTTCATCATTTACATAAAAACAAAATTCGGGAATATTTTACAATAGGGTAAACCGCATCAAAATGGTCACCATTGCAGAACAAACTGAGTATTACCAGATTCATATTTGTGTAAATTCAGGTGATATGCATATATTCAGGTCGATATGTTTGAACAGGTATTCGTGGGTATTGTGGCCTTCTCGCCACCGTAATGATTAAAAACTGTGCTACAACATCGCATAGGACATAAAAACCTTCTTTTTAATTTGTAATGTAACTACAGAACGTTTTGATTTTTTTAGGTTATATACAAATTTCACTCGCGGAGCTCTAAAAGAATAGACGCCACATTTAACGTATATGTGTATGATATGAAACTAAATACTCGGTGTTCCTATGGATATCATATTTTTTTGTCTATTATTCAAAGAGAACCCTTAGTCAAAATGCTAAAAAAAACATGTTTCTTAAAAAATCTCTTTAAATTTTTCTTCGGAGTGTTGGTCAAATTTTATTTCAGTAAGTTAAATCATAAAACTTTTTTCCATTACAGGAAGATGATGAGAGATTGAAAGATCAAGTTAGAATTTTTTTTTAATAAATCTTATTTAAAACTATTTTCGTTGAAAAAGTTTTTCTAAAACTCAATCTAATTGATTAAATCATAAATATGTTTCCAACAAAAGGAAATAAGAACTGAAAGGTCAAAATTTTAATAATTTTATTTTAGGAAGGTTGACCGAACACACGTTTCACTTTATTATTTGGAGAATTTTATGTAATTTATCCGCTGAGTATGTAAAAATTTAAAAAAAAATCCAAGACAGAAGTCCAAAATCATTTGAGTTATAAATGTTTTTTTTTTTATTTAAATATCGCTTCAAATTTTGGTTTTTTACTTCCTTGTACGAAGTTAAGGAAGTATTATGATCGCGAAAAATTTCGGTTTTCAGATTTCAATGGAAATATCCATTTTGACGAGTTTCGGCGTGACGTCTGTGCGTATGTATCTCGCATAACTCAAAAACGATTAGCCATAGGATGTTCAAATTTTTGAATTAATACTGTTGTAACATCTAGATTTGTACCTCCCCTTTTGATTGCAATCGACTGGACCAAAAGTGTTCAAAAAAGCTCAAAAACCAAAAATTTGGATTTTGGACTTTTTTTTAACTGCAGTAATAAGCCTCATTGATAGATTTTCAACGAAATAAGTGGTACTAATTTTTATTGGTTCCACAGTTATAGTTATATCCAACTTCATCTCCTTTTTTTTTAACTTAAATATATTGATTTATTAATAATTATTAACCTCTGCTTGTAAAAAAAATTTCCAATAAATAATAATTCAATAATAACAATAAAAAATGAAAAAATATCTGAAGTTATTAATGAAATATAATTTTATATAGTTTTCATTTTTTTTAAAAATGTGTAAGTAATTTAATAGGTATACAAGAAAGTCATGTGGCGTCCACATCAGATTTTTATGACAACCTTTATGACTAAAAAACAAGTCAAATAAGTAAATTATTTTTAAAAATATAATACTTTACTAGAAGTAAGTTGTTGAGTTTGGTTATAAATTTTAATTTTTTGTTTTGTACAAAATAGTTTTCGTTTCCGTAATTCATTTTTCTCATAAAATGTTTCCAAGACTACCATAGAATTTCTAATCAGTGATTTAAATTTTTCTAAAATTTAAAATACTAAAATAGTAAAAACTCTTTTACTAAAAAAATATTTGGAAAAAATCACAAAAATATTAATTTATATCTTTAATTTTCTTATTTTTTAAATAGCTGCTGATATTTGTTAAGTTACGTCAAAAAAGAAAGAAATCTTTCTAATTAACCAAAGATTATTTAACAATTCAAAGGAGTTAAATTAAAAAAAGGGTTTCAAAAGGTGTGCCGAGGCTGGAAGAGATGGAAACATGAAGAATGGCAGTGACGTAAACTACCGCTATAAAGAGGTTTTTCGACACAACCCAGCGGAGATGAAAAAAGTGTGTGAAAGCTGATTTTCCAAAATTATTACATCTTGGTTTAGTTGTGACGCAACAGTAAAAATTTTCAGAAATATTTTCTACTTTTCTCTTTTTCTGTTTAACCTCTAAAACCATCGTAAAGTATTACTTCAGAGGAAGAATGAGAATGATATGTATGAATGTAAATGAAGGGTAGTCTTGAACAGTCTCAAGTCGACCATTCCTAAGATGTGTATTCCCATATACTCACTTCATTTAAAATAAAAATATAACATAAAATAAAACAAGTCGATATGTGTCTTCCAAAGTTTAAGCTGCAGAAACTCGGAACCTTTCAAGAAATTTAAATTCAAATCGCTGAAGAAATTTGCAACATTCTTTCATATCATAAATATAAATGTAGTATTTGTTTAAATTTAAAGTCATTTAGGCTAATGAAGCAGTTAGGAGAGCTAAATGTACATCAAGTGAATTTGATAAGTCAAAACGATTTCGTAAGAGAAGCTCCGGAACTACCGTAAGGTATTACATCACAGGATGAATGAGGATGTTATGTATTAATGTAAATGAATGTCTTGCACAATATCAGGTTGACCATTCCTGAGATGAGTGGTTAATTAAAACCAAACCACCAAAGAACACCGGTATCTACGATCTAGTATTCAAATCCGTATAAAAGTAACTAACTGCCTTTACTAGGATTTGAACATTAGGATATTGCCTGCCTTTATTAGGATATTGACGGAATATTTGAATACTCACAATAAAAGTTATTGTAACTTTAGAATTACTCTTAAAAAACAACTACAAGGGCGTTAAACTGAATTAAATTGGTTTTCCCTATTACTCATACATCTTATGGACCTGTAGTAAGAGATGCTTAAAACTGAACACAGTTGAGGGATTTTCTCTTTAAATCACTCCAAAGATGCAGCTAGATTAAGAGTGAATTTCATATTTCTCATATATTTTGCTACCCAATCATGACATAAGTAAAAATATAGATTTGGAAATAATTAAACTAGTGTTTGAAGAAAAAAACAATTAGAACTTTCCCTTTATTAATCCGAAAAAGGGTGAAACAGGAAATTTCCTTTTAACTACAGAAAAAAGATCTCTTTCGGTACGACGGAAAGTGGAGATAGATTTCACCGGTGCTAAGTAGGAGCTAAAAAAGAATTCCACCTTAATTTAAGAAAAACTTCAAGTCTACTCAATACATACGACAATGGTTGCATGTGAAAAAAAGATTCATATGTTTAGCATACGACAAGTCCAATCAATCTTCTTACAATTTTAGCAATATTTTAGTCATCCCTTGCCGTAGCAGTTGGTTATATCAAAAATTGTTACGGGTAAAAGTTTTAGGCAATGTTTAGAAGACTAACGACCACTTTAAACCGATTCGATACTGTGCCGATTAAGGGAGGTATGATTTGTTTTCTTCGAAACCCAATTTTTTCCACCCCCTGGGCTAATCGTTGGTGGTATCAAAAACTTCACTTAGATAAGTTTTAGGATCGAAAGAATAGAAGGAAATTTAAAGGAATTCGATATTTTATTTAATAGGAAAGTTATAACGTTATTTTGTTTTTTTCGAAAAAGCCCTCCCATTTCCACCCTCATGGTCTAATTTGGCCATCGAGATTTTAGATTGTTATATTTTGTGAATAAATTTAAAAGTGATTGACAGAAAATTACGGCAGTTATTGTGTCCACAAGAAAGTGAAAAATATATATATATAAATAAATGTATAAATAAACGTTTGAACTGACTGTGGTTTTCGGGTCTGGGGGATGTGAAACGCGAAGATATATCGAAATTTTCCGGAAGTCGAATCATGGTACCCATTACAATAGGTAGCTTTCTTATGAAATCTACCTAAAAGTTATTAATACAGCGTTACTGAACAAAGCGGTTTCATATTTCCAGTCTGTATTTCATAAATATTTAATGTGTAACTGTGAGATACCGCATCAGTAATAAATCTAAATTACTTCCTGTTAATATACAATTCAGAAACTATTTACAAATTTTAGTAAATGATTTTTATATATATCTATAGTATTACAAAACAGATTTACATAATGCAGTTATGCCTACGTGTACTATGCCTGTGTGTAGGTATGAATCGTTGTCAATCTATAGCAACCTAGGTATTAAAAAAAAAAAAAACCGCAGGTGGTAATATTTTATAGAAAATTTATCAATGTATTTATGGAAAAGCCCTCAATGAGTCCGTCAGCATAATAATTCTTCCGTTTTCCGAATACTTAGATGTGAAATTTAGAAAAGTTATGTCTTTAAGGAATCACTAAAAAATTATATTTTTTAACTTAAAATTGTTAATATTTAATTATTTTTATTAACTAACCTCTATATCCTTAAGATATTAAAAATAGATCTGCTTAAAATTTCAGTAACTCACCTTGGAAAAACGGGTATTTTAAAAATCTTAGTACTTTATATTAAAAAAAGAAAATCTCTTAAAGGTAATTCAATACTAAGACTTAGCTCTTTACTTGAGAAAAATCTTATTTTAAAAATTACATGTTTATATATAGTTTTTCTACTTTAATTCCAATTAATATACCACTTCGCCGAACTCCACTTCTTCTTTCATCCGGAAGTCCAGATTCGAATCCCAGTCAAGCTTGGCATTTTCCATATGCTACAAAATCATGTATCATAACGTGACTGTTATCGGGCATAAGTCTCTTGTTGTTTTAAAATAAATAAATAATAATAATAATTATATTATTATTATTATTAAAATGTTTTATGTATTTTAATATAAATAAATGCTATGAAATCTAATTACTTAAATTATTATAAATAAATTTGAAATAACGTAAAATACCTGTTTAACGAGATTATGGACTAAATAACGTTGTACTTAGATAAATATTTTGGTTACAGAACGTTATTTTTATTTTTTTGCAGTCATTTTTTGACGCGTACAGTAGAGGAAACAAGATATCATATATATGACATGTTCAGGACATTTCTTATCGCTCTCTATTTTTTCTTTCTTTTTTTTTAAAGGAGCACAATATGTGGTACATTTTCAAATAGTACTGTCATGATAAAAAAAAAAAACAAAATAAGAATTCATGGAATAAGCGCTACCTATCTTTCATGTCAACTTCGTGATAGATTTATCCAGGGTATTCCAAATGATAAATCACATAATTACAAATCTCGTGATTATATAATAAAATTGTAATATTTAGATAGTATATAATTTATAATATAAATTTAGCGATGATAAATTACTGAATTTAAAGATTTCAAAAGAGTTATGTAATAATCAAGAAAATGTAAAATTTAAAAACATAGAAAGTTTAAATAACGGGTAATAGTTAATAAAATACATTAATATAATAGAAAAATCAAGAGACAAATTTCTATAAAATAGTTGCAGAATGCAGTACTGCTTTGGACGTACGTCTGGCCAGGGTTAGCCTGGGGTATGGAAAGGGTAAAGTGTTGGACATATTTCAGGGGAGGGCGCCGTGTTTACGAGTCGGCAAGGCGTCGCGGCGCCTCGTGCATTATTCATGCCCTAATCCTAATCTTCATCCCTTCTCTTTAATCCCCAACCTTTTCTTTTATTGCCTTTTACGCTGAAAACTATTGCACCAGATTACATTTGCTGTGTTTATTCGCTATGCGTTTACTCACGTTAAGTAGGATTTTTTATTCGTTCATGGGTGTATTTAAAATGATGATGATTTATTAAAATCTATAAAATATTAATAATAATGAAAAAAAGGATAAATTTTAACTAAAATTAAAAATAATATTTTGATTTTAAAAATGTATATGTGAATTTAAAATAGTAAAAATTAAAAAAATTTTATCAAGTTAAAATAAAAGTTTATAAAATGTTTTTTTTTAAGGAAAAACATTCCTTTTGTTTTATTTTGTTTTTTCCTTTTTTTAAGGAAACATTACATTATATTTTAAGAAAAATGTGTTTTTTAGGATACGGAAAACAGAAAAACTTGTGATGGTGATAATTTAAGCTCATCAAGAGATTAATCTTTTCTTTCTGATAAAAAACCATAGTGCGTTGGTTTGTTTGTTTCATGCGCTCACATTTTTATTTCTGTCAACATGGCAAACGAAATATAATTAAGTAAAAATAATAATCTTTTTTCCTTAATGAATATCTGTAAAATACTTAATATTCTTACAAACATGAATATACGAACGCGTCGAGGGTCTAGGGAGCGGAGCCCCCTGGCTAGACGTAAGGCTCACTTTGCTTGCCCGACCGACTAGTAATTAAATTAACTATTAAAAAGGACAAACGAAAATAAGCAAATAATATTAACACCAAATTTTATTACGAAGCTAAACGTTTAAAGGGCACTGAATCAAACTAAATATTTTTCATCTAAATCAGTAATAAGTAATTTCTGAAAGTAACGTAGTTATAGCTGAAGAACAATAAATATTACATTTCAGGCAACTGGCAGAAAGTAAGTGTAAAATGATTTATAATTACCTACTTCAATATAATTTTTACTCTGGATATACAGCAAGAACCAGGAATATAAAAAAAGTTGAATCTATCTACGTATTGCTGCTTTTACCACAACGGTTGCAGGAAGCCCAAATATGAGATTAAATTAATTATTCATGGAAATTACATAACCATTTTTAACAGCAACACAGACAATTTAAAAGGAGTAAGGAAGCTTCCTGTTGCCTTTTTCAATCGATTAAATATACTACTTACTGCACTGTTCATCAGTATGTAACTTCCACAACCGAATTTACCGCTAGAATTTAATTCAATTTTCGGTTCCTTAAACGTTTTCTTAATCAGTAATCAACACTATTTCAAAGAAATCAATAAAATAGTTCTTTTATCTCATATGTTTACAAGTTTCTCAGCCGTTAAGGAATATTATTGAAATATGATAATGTGGAGCTCTATCGGATGAATCCATCAGTATTAGTCGTGAAAAAATACAGCTAGAAAAATCTATACGTCAGTGTATACACCACGATACTTAAATAAACTGCTTCTGTTCTGTAGGAAAAGAAAAACTTTAAAATCAGTGACCAAAGAGAAAACAATCACTAAACAGATTTTTATATATACAAAAGTATCCAATCGTCATAGGGAAATATATGAGAGATAAGAAAAAAAAGATATGATAAGAGATGTCACCAAATGAGTAAAAGAATATTTATACATAGAGAGAGACCGTAAAACAAAATAAACAAACCTACATAAAAAAAATAATAATAATTCCAGGCAGTTGGCAAACATCCCAGGAATAATTCCTAGATAGATCACAATTAAGTTATCAAAGGTGGAAACAGAGCACTACTGGCCAACAATTTTGTGTTGACCGAATAAATATACAAGAAGTTGGATTTTACTATCCATATATAGAATAATTGAAAAATAACAAGCTCAGACTTTACCATAACGGAAATCAAACACATTCTTAGTATCACATGATTTAAAAAAAATATTTTATTGGGTTATTAATAGTTACGCTAGACCAAACCCTCCAATTTATTGTAATTGTTTATATAATTAAAAAAAAAACATAATTTTACCGTATTAGGTAGATTTCATAAGCTACTTATTGCAGTGGGTTCCATGATTCGACTAACGGAAAATTTCAACATATCTTCGCGTTTCACATCCCCCAGACCCCAAAACCACCATCAGTTCAACAGTTTATACATTTCACTTTCTTGTGGACACGGTAACTGCCGTAATTTTGCGCCAATCACTTTGAAATTTATACATAAAATATAACGACTAAAAATCTCGGTCGAGTTTATTTAAGGGCAAAATTGGACCGTGGAGGTGGAAATGGGCTTTTTCGAAGAAAAAAATATCGATATAACTTTCTTATTAAATAAAATATCGAATTCGTTTGAAGTTCCTGCTATTCTTTGGATAAGGATCTAAAACTTATCTACGTAAAAGTTTTTGATATCACCAACCATTGACATTGGGGTGAGAAAAATGGGGTTTCTAAGACAAAAAATCATACTTCCCTTAATAGACACAGTATCGAAATCGGTTTAAAGTGGTCGTTAGTCCTCTAAACATTACCTAAAACTTTTGTCTGAAACAATTTTTTATATGACCAATCCTTATTGCAAGGAATAACCAAAATGTTGCTAGAATTATAAGAAGATGGGGTTGTCGTATGCTAAACATGTGAAAGTTTTTTCACATGCTGCCATTGTCGTAATGAGTAGATTTGAAGTTTCTTAACTTTAAGGTGGAAATCTTTTTATTTCCTACTCAGACCGGAGAAATCTATCTCCGCCTTCCGGCGTGCCAAAAGAGATTTTTTGTTAATATGAAATAATAATTCGAAACCAGACCATCTTTAATTCTTAATTAACCGATGAAATCATCAACAGAAATAATTACTATAAAGTCAATTAAAACGCTTCGTCACCTTTCTTGTTATTAATACATCAATACATACATACATTGTATTTTATTGTTATTAATACATACATACATAAATAGAAATAAATAACTAAACATAATAAAACAATAAACCATACAGTAGAGACACAATAAAATAAAAAAATCTGATGTGGATACCACATGACTTCATTCTACCGCCTATTAAATTATACACATTTACTATTATATACACATTTTTTGCTGCACTTCATTTAAACATATTTCATTGGAAAGTGAGATACGATCCTCGATTTCTTTAATAAAGTGGACAGTTACACAATTAATTTGTGGTAGACACCACATACATCATATATTTTTCATATATTTTTTCATAATTTTTTTTTTCATATATTTTTTTATCAGCATTTTATATTGGTTTATATATTAATTTTATTTTACATAGCTGAATTAGTTATGTGGTATAAGTGAAAACGTGTCGAATCCGACTTCATATACATATTTTGTTTTTTAACTTTTTTTTAAAATTTAAATATATTGATTTATTAATAACTGTTACAAATTTTTAATTAAAAACTTCTAATTTCTATCATATTTTTTTTCTATTAGAGATTAATAATTATTAATAAATCAATATATATAAATTAACCAAAAAGAAAAAAAAAGAAAATGAAGTCGGATTCGAACCTATATGCCTTTTTTCCCTTCTTAGATCCAAATATTTCAGTAATTAAAATTTTATTTGTCTATAACTCTAAAATCAATAAAAATAAGTACCACCTATCTTTATGTAAATTTGAACATAACCAAACACCATCAGAAAGTATTTTTTTAGATAACATTTTTTGTTTGTCTTCAGTCACTGGACTGGTTTAATGCAGCTCTCAAGATTCCCTAACTAGTGTCAGCCGTTTCATTTCGGTATACCCCCTACATCGTACATCCCTAACAAATGCTTTAACATATTTCAAACGTTGCCTGTCTGCACAATTTTTCCCACCTACGTGTCTCTCCAATATCAAAGCGACTATTCCAGGATACCTTAAGATGTGGATTATAAATCTATCTCTTCGTTTTACTATATTTCACCAAATGCTTCATTCTTCATCAATTTGCCACAACACCTCTTCATTTGTCACTTTATCCACCCATTTGATTTTTAACATTCTCTATAGCACCAGATTTCAAAAGCTTCTAATCTTTCCTTCTTAGGTATTCCGTTTGCTCAAGTTTCACCTCCGTATAAAGCTACGCTCCAAACATATACTTCCAAAAACGTTTTCTTAACGTTTAAATTAATTTTTGATGTAAGCAAATTATATTTTTGACTGAAAGCTCGTTTCACGTGTAATATTCGGTATTTTATATCGCTCCTGCTTCGTCCATCTTTTGTAATTCTACTTCCCAAATAATAAAATTCTTTTACCTCCATAATCTTTTCTCTTCGTATTTTTGACATTCACTGGTCGATCTACATTATTTCTACTACATTTTATTACTTTCGTTTTGTTCCTGTTTATTTTCATGCGGTAGTTCTTGCGTAGGACTTCATCAATGCCGTTCATTGTTTCTTCTAAATCTTTTTTACTCTCTGCTAGAACTAGTATATCATCAGAAAATCGTAGCATTTTTATGTTTTCACCTTGTACTGTTACTCCGGATCTAAATTGTTCTTTAACACCATTAACTGCTAGTTCTATGTAAAGATTAAAAAGTAACGGAAATAGGGAACACCCTTTGTTGGACTCCCTTTTTTATTACGGCTTCTTTCTTACGTTCTTCGATTATTACTGTTGCAGTTAGGTTCCTGTAAATGTTAGCAATTGTTCTTCTAGCTATACTTGAACCCTAAATTTTTAAATTGTTGAAAATTCTATCCCAGTCTACGTTATCCTATGCCTTTTATATGGTATATAGTCTTTTATAGGTATATCCCTTTTCTAAGTGTACAAATGCCATATTAGTTGGTTTGCTTTTCTTTAATTTTCTTGCTACTATTAATTTGAGCGCTAAAATTGCTTTTAGATAACTAAGAGGCATTAAATTATGTAAAAAATATTTACTTACTCTCTGAGAAAAATTTTGAGATATAGCATCTAGCCATAAAGTCCGTAACTCTCAGCCCAATTATGATCAAAAGTAAATGATAACAATAACCCTTAAGGAAAAATCATAAATTTTCAAATTTCAACCAAACCGGTCCACCCAGTCTGGTGATATGAAGCAAAAAACAGGCCAACATACATAGATACATAAATACGTACATCCTTCTGGAAGTTTTTATTTCTACCAATGTATTTTATGGTTACAGAAAGTATGAAACGATAAGAGTTTTATGCAAAATTTAATCCGATTAGCATAATTCCACTTATTCACTTAAACAGTGAATATAACTGGCAGAAAGATAACATCATGAAATAACTCACTTTTTTCTATTTTTTTTACTGGATTTAATATTATAAAATTGTAGATGAGAATCCCGCAAAAAAAAATTTTTGTTTATTTATCTATAACTAATTAAAGGGTGGCCGCTTAAACTACTGTAATTTTATATATATATATAATAATAATAATATATATATTATTTATTTATTTATTTATTTATCATGGTATTAGAAATATAAATAATTACAAGCCTGATGGGGATTGTGACCCAGAATATTTCAATAAAAAGCATTTGCTTCATTACTAATTACGGAGGTCAGAGCGGTTCATTTTATTAATATCATATTGAGTAAATCAATCATATTAAAACAAAACAGGAAAGTTATGTGATTTGTTGAAGAATGACCAAAGAAATTTCGTTCAGCACAAGTACCCACTAATAATAATTATTTAAGACATTTAAAACTTGGAATTTTTTTTTCTTACTTATCATTAATTCTGTAGAAATCAAACTTTATTAAAATTATTTACATAATTGTTAATAAATACATCATAATAAAGAAATTATATTAAGTCTTCAACTTTAATGAAGTAGTACTGCATAGATATTTAAAATTTCTTGTTAAACCATCTCAAGAATACAACACCCAATTTTTTTAAATAAATAGCACGTATAAATTTATTTTGTAGTCTTTCAAGACATGTATAATTGATATATTCTAATACAGATTCCATAAAGGAGACACGTATTCAAGAAGACTGGGAACAAGGGAAATGTTCACGTAACAACGTATTCTCATCACGAAGATTTACACACGTTCTTAGCCTACAGTTCTTGATGGTAGTAGCGAAACGATTTTTCTTTTTTTGAATGAGAATAATTTGTTACTTTACACAAAATAAATATATTTTTATTTATTCTATAAACCTTTTATATTTAAAAAATAACTGTTAGCATTTTAGATAATTGAAAACAAAATCATAATGCTAACAGAAAATCACCTAAACCACTGAAACCATCGAAGTTAGATGCACACGACTGTAGATGAATGTACACCCATATATGAGAGGTTGTTTCTTATTTTTAATTTTAAGTAATTTTTAAAGCCGATTGGTTTAACAGTAAAAAAACGAGAAAAATTAATAAAACTAAAATGAAATTACTCTTGCGCAATTCTGCGCAAAAAGACCTACTTTTCGTCTCCTGCGCATTAACTATTTCGCAGATAGAAAGTCACTGATTTTCAGAGTTCAACGCACTACATATAATTGATTAACGAGAAAACCCTAAACACAAACATCAAATTTCAAGTCACTCACCGCAGTGACTCACTGCAGAAACGTGTATGAAAAGTACACCAATACAAAGTCAACATAACCAATCAAATTAAGGTTATGTTGTCCATTGTGGACCTTAAAATTGAGCGTACTGAAGTACGTCACAATCAATTTTCATCAAATTTTCAATAATCAACTTTAAATGCACTACTGCAGTATCTCAATTTCAAGGGAATTGATCTAGTAGTTTTTAAGATTATCGAGCAACAATATTTTATACATAGGCCTCTAATTATATATATATATATACAATATTGAAAATACATTTTAAGAGAATGATATTTTCGGATTTCTAATGCCTCAAAACGTAAAGAAAATTCAATTTCACTCCCTCCCCAAACCAACCGTGCGACCGAAAGTAATGCCGCACTTTAATTCAAAACATCGGTAAAAAACAAGAGCATAATTTTGATAATATGTGTTTTTTAACTTCAGAGTAATTTTATCAGTAGATTCACAAAATATAAAAGTGTAAAAAGCCTGCTGTCACATCAGACCTTTGCAGCTTAAGAAATTAATAAAAGAAATTAAATAACATAGCATGTTATTGAAAATTACAGCCTTTGCAATGGGCAGGAGATATCTAATTTACAAAATTACTATTAACTTTTTAAAAAAGAAAATTTAAGCAATGATAAAAAAAACTAAAAATAATGAGAAATATAAAAACTTTAAGAAATAAAATATAATTCAAAACAATATGTAAATAATTCCTTCAACACAAATATATATTAGCTTATAAAAACGACAACGAGGAAAAGAACCACGAACTCAAACTAAGAAATATCGAAAATAACCCTTAAAAAACTTATAAATTACCACTAAATGATAAAGACAAGAAAAAACCTCATAAACATAATATTTCTATACTCAGATAAAAAAACAAAGAAAAAACTCACTCTCTGAAAAATCAAACGGAGAATGAAAAAAGAGGAACTCTATCAGAAAAAAATCTGATGTGGGCACCACACGACTTTCTTGTACGCCTATTAAAAAATTACATATATACATTTTTTAAAATGAAAAGCCCAAAATTTTATTTCATTAATAACTTCTGATTTTTTTTTGATAATTTTTATTTTTACTTTTATTATTGAATTATTATTTATCGTAAAATATTTTTTACAATCAGAGGTTAATAATTTTATTATCAGATGAATATATTTAAATTAAAAAAGAAAACGTTAAAAAAAGGAGATGAAGTCTGATTCGAACGATGTGGCTTGCCCTTATAAGATCCAAATATTTCATTAATTTAACTTTCATTTGGCTATAACTCTGGAACCAATAAAATAAGTATCACTTATGATAAATCGTTGAAAAGCTCTCAATTAAGGCTTATTACTGCACTTAAGAAAATGTCCAAAATCCAATCTTTTACATTTTTTGGACACTTTGGTCCAGAGGAATGCAATCAAAAGGGGAGGTGCACAACTAGATGTTACAACAGTACTAAATCAAAAATTTCAGCATCCTACGACTAATCGTTTTTGAGTTATGCAAAACACATACGTACGTAATAGAGAAGTCACCCGAAACTAGTCAAAATTGATTCAGGGATAATCAAAATTGGTATTTTCGTTGAAATCTGAAAACCGAAATTTTTTGTGATCACAATATTTCCTTTACTTCGTACAAGGAAGTAGAATGGAGAACTCTAGGATATTTTGAATTTAAAAAAAAAATTTTTTTTTACGATTTTTTTAAAAATAAAATAAAAAGCATGCGAATAAAATTTTCACGAAGTTTATCCTTTTCAATGTATGTCGTATTCTCAAATATCTCCCCGATCTTTAATTCTGTTATGGAAAATACTAAAAGAATTAAATTCTGTTTATTGTACAGTTCTTGAAATGGTCTCTTAATATCATGAAAAAATCAACATAACAAAGAATTTTGTAATCCTGATTTCGGGGAGTATAATAGGAATATTTTTTGAATCATACTAATACTTTCTCTTCGTTATCGTAAAAAAAAAAAAAGAATGAATAACACTAAATTACTAAAACAATAGCATCATCTTCTTACCAATAGTCATTTGTTAGGAAAGTTCACGCTTCAAAATGTTTGAGCTACCTGAATTAAACGTACTTCATACATCGTACTACAATTGAAAATAATATCAAAAATAATTAACATACGCGTAATAACATATTATGGATAATTATACGCACTATTCGGGTAGGTATAATTGTCCAAAATATGGTATAGAAATCAATGACTGATGTTAATAGAAAACGTTCTCATTAGGGACTTGTTGACTCGTTTCCATGGTAACCATGTCGCCAACGAAAACAATTGTATGGATAATTGGATGCCCGAGACAACCCTTGCTGTAGGCCCACAGGTGTGTTTGTCTTTCTTTTCAACAGGTTTCATTAACTAACCAAAGCGACGCCATTACTAACTGAATACACTGTGTCTGTCTACCCGCTTTGCTTGTCTGTCAGTGAAATAAACCGTCTGTTTTTATGTGATTTCTTTTGTCTTTGTTTTATACTTTTTTCACTAATTAAAATTTCAAACACTTTAAGAGATGTCATTTGATATACCATGTGTAATAAATTGTAATCAACGCTAACTCATTCAGTTTAACGCCGTATAACTAACCCTTTTGATGTTCTATTGTTTTAATTTCGGAAAAAATCTGCATATTCAAAATGGTATAAATAAAATATCGTGGAATGTTTCTTTTGATAAAATTTATTATTTTAACAGAAAATTCTAACAGGTGAAAAAATCATATTATGATATCATGACTGTCATGCTTTTAAAAAATATAAAAAAAAAATGCTGAACTATGTTAGTTAACATTCCCGCATTTATAAAGAGCTTAAATTTAACATTTCCTTCGCTGATGAAGTTTAAAATCAGTATTACTCTTGCTATTTTTACGTATTTTCTATTTTTTACTTCTGTAAATATTATTCTGAATTAAATTAAACAATAAAAAATAAACATTCAAAAATAATTTTTTTGCATCAAACATTTGGCAGGGTTATCCTTATTTCCACTCCTTCCAGTTTTTTAAATGATTTTATAAAATATTTATTAATATCCTTCCTTATATCTTAAATAGTTTGTTATTTTACAATTTTATATTCTATGAGTTTTTACTTCCTTGTACGAAGTAAAGGAAGTATTGTGATCGCAAAAAAATTCGGTTTTCAGATTTCAACAGAAATATCCATTTTGATCATTCCTGAATCCATTTTGACTGGTTTCGACGTGACGTCTGTACGTACATACGTACGTATGTATCTCGCATAACTCAAAAACAATTAGCCGCAGGATGTTGGAATTTTTGATTTCGAATTGCTGTAATATGTAGTTATGCAATTCCTCTTTTGATTGCAATCGACGAGACCAAAGTGTACAAAAAAAAGCCCAAAATCCAAAGAATTTGCATTTTGGACTTTTTCTTAACTACAGTAATAAGCCCAGAAAAGCATTGATTTTTCAACGATATATCATAAATGGTACTTACTTTCACTGGTTCCACAGTTATAGCCAAATGTTACTTGAATTACGAAATATTTGTGTTTTAAAACGGAAAGACACATCGGTTCGAATCAGACTTCATCTCCTTTTTTTTTAATTTAAATACATTGATTTATTAATTTTTATTAACCTCTGATTGTAAGAAAAGTTTTAGAATAAATAACAAAAAAAAATGAAAAAAATATCAGAAGTTATAATGAAACAAAATTTTATGTACTTTTCATTTAAAAAAACAAAATGTATATATGTAAGTTAGTAGGCGCACAAGGAAGTCATGTGGTGTCCACATGAGATTTTTTAGTATACATTTTTGTATTAGTCAATTAACTAAATCGAATGTCTAATTATATGTCCTACAGACATAGTTTGTCTACTTATAAGATACTACCATAAAATATTATTTTCTCCTATTGGCCATAAGACATCTAGTTATACTGTTAAACGAGTAAACATTTTAAGAATTTGTAAACATTTAAATTTACAAGTTATTCTATTATAAATTACAAATGAAATTGGTTACACCATAATAAAAATTTATGTTAGACTATTTGCAGAAAGATTAATGTACAAAAAGATTATATAGGCATTAAATTATCATTTTATGTATTAGTCAAGAAATATAAAAAAATAACAAAATTTTAATTTTAGAATTAGCTTTAATTTATATACGACATGTAAACGCTAACCGCCTCTGCTACCTCAACAGAACTTTATAGTCTAATACGATTTTATTACAAAAATCTGATAACATATCATATGATTAGAGACTATTAACTAAATACAAAGCACAAGAAACATCAACGATCAATTACTAACTGTTCCTGAATATTTTTATTGTGATAAAAGTATTCCACCTAATTTATTTTTTACAGAAACTGCGGGAATGAAAAATAAATTTTATTAAATAATAAAAGAACTGAAAAACCGCACTAAAAAATAATAAAATAACATGTATTATTAAATTATTATTTAAATTTTCACAGACACTAAGTCTGTATCAAATTAAAGAACTACACAACCTTAATTTGATGCCATTTCAAAAATTTGAAATTTAAGAAATAATTAACAAACAATAATTTTATAGTTAATTTTATTTTTTTAATGTAATTCATGTTAATATTTTTCTAGTTTAATTTTTATTTAAAATATGTAAGGCCTACAAAAAATGCCGTCCGTATGTGAAAAACACAATTTGCAAGTAACAAAAGATGTAAGAAAATTTACTTTTTGGTAAAAATAACAAAAGGGAATGCAGAGAATGAACGTATACACTTCACCGAGCCTGAATTATAACTGTCTAGAAAGCGAGAATATTTCTTACTTTTTAACCTAGCCTTAGTTTTGTTAACAATCTAAATTTTATGACTGAATTTGATTACCGAAATATTTGTTAAAACAACTAAAAATCTGATAAGGGTAAAGGTCATATTTTGAGATATATTAATTACTTATAGAAGTATGTGTATTGAACTGTTATTTACAGTATGTCTGCACCTTTGCGACATACACCAAATACGTCGGTGAAAGATCGAAATATTTGCTTATTCGGACCTTCGCCGGTATATGTTGACAAACACAGATAAGCTCTGGTGGAGGTCGAAGCGAACTAGAAATTAATAAAAAAATCTCCGGATACCAATCTGTAAGGTAAATAGATTACGAGAAACCCTCGTAAAAAAGGCAATTTAAATTTAAGCTAAACATAACCTACACTCGCTTTGCTGGCTAACCTCATCTAATTAACGTTAAATATATAAATTATATATGTTATTCTCCAACATTTGAAGCGATTAATCAAATTCACCGCATTTATAAAAAAAAATTTAATCAAATATTCAGCATTTTATAAATTGAAAGAGCCAATCAGGATATTCAGAACATGTTAACTACATGGTTGAACGAAAAAATATTTTTATTTAACTTTCACCATCAGCGAATGCTGAACACACTGGTGAATTTTGATGCGACAAGCTTTCTCGGAATAACTTTGCAGCAGCTTCTTCGCTAACGAGAAGGTCTCATTAAATTCTCATTCTTACAACGAAATAGTTCCTCACGGAACGAAAAAAGGCATTACGATGATGCAGTGCAAACAGGATGATGGTTAATTATATATTATACCTAAATACGAAATGGTAGATAACGATGTAGTAACGATTATCAGTTCGAAAAAAATAAACCTCTACTTTTATATCACCTTACCTGTCTGTCGGTTTCTGATATTAAATTTGTTAATATTATTCCATTTCGAATACAACATAATAGAAATATGTATTTCTAATGGCAAAATTCAAGAAAAATAGAAGTGGTGTCGTTATGAAATAACGTAAATAAAGTAGGTTTCACAAGTGACCGGCAACACAATACATTTTTAACAAATCTTTTGCAGTAAAATAATAGGCTACTTTAATTTTTATCTCTTTCAAACAGCAGTGGCAAATAACACAATATCTAAAACAATATATTCTTTACACGAACATTGTCACCTGTGATTAAAAAAAAAAGATACCACAGAAGAAGAAGCAAAAGAAGAACGACGAATCACAAAGCGACTCACCACCACGAACTGGAGTCCGACTGACCGAGCCCAGCCGGACAAACAGCACGAACGACAGCCAGAGTGAAGAAGTCCAGTAACTTCACCTTACCAACTAACCCACCTTCCTTCCCTAACTTACAATTTTACTTGTCAGCACATGCGAGTTCCTCCGGCGAAGGGAGCGCATTGCTTCCTCCAAACACTAGGGCCCCGGAAGGCGTATTCCCAAAAAATGCTATACCGAAACGACTTCAGTGAACAGACTGAAGAGGAACTTTACGTCGGGAGTACGAGGCTGGTATGCGCCTAGTCTCCCCGATCAGCCCCGATTAATTAATTCGCATTGGTCTAAAGGACCAGAACGCAAAAACCAATTCTGTCCATAAATAAAACATAAAAATTTACAACCGCCACTAAATAAATAATGACCCGACCGATAAACGAAAGACCCAGCAGCAAGGGACATTTGTCCAGATTCTGCGATTAGTAGGGAGATAATAAACTCCCGCTACTCTTGCGTTCCGTTCCGTAAAAACAATGTGGATACACCCATTTATGGGTGTATCCACATCCCTTGTATTACAAGGGATGGATCTCATAAAGGAAGTTCATTAATGTAGCTACATTTTTTTTTAAACATTATTGTATGAAAATATGTTTAGATTTAATCTACATTTCCTCAAGATTTTTTTTATAAATTAACTATCTCATATATGCATTTTACATTTTGGTTTTGATAATCTTCAAAAAACTTAAATGGCCCGGCACTGTATATTTAAACAAGGGTAGTAAACAATTTCCTATATTAAGTTTCTCTGAACAAACCCATTGCTTCTAAATTTGTTAAATTTTCTTTTTTTTCGGTGAACATAAATTGAAAAAGAATTAAACGCATAATACATTGCATTAAGTTACACTTGTATAAGTACAACCAGTATAGTTAAATCACTTACAGAAAAACGAATGAGCCCTAATATCCTCCCTCTGGATGATAATCTAAACTATCATCTGTTACGATATGACCATATTTTTTACGTTATTTAAGAAACAAATTTGAATTAAAAAAAATTCTTACCCGAAACCTTAATTAAAATGTTATAAAAACTCAAACTCAGTGTCTATTTTAAGTTACTCAGACTGTAATTTCTTCCCGATTGAGCATCATTAACAAAACTTCAATTTTAATGATCTTATCAGACTGTATTGTATACAACATTAAAAGATCTAAAGTTAAAATAAAGTAAGGTTGAAAAATTTCGTAGTTTTAGAAGATTTTTAATTTTTTTTAAATACAGTGGTATAAATATCGTGGGTTGTTATGTCAAAAAAAAAAAAATAAAACAACTACATTCACTGAATGTATGAATAACATATTTTGCTCTAACAATGGAAATAATTTTAATGGTGTAAGTTTATTGGCATTTTAAACAGACATGACCTTCTCGCTATATTAATTCAGATTCACCTTTATTTATAATCCATTAAATCATATATAATCGGGTATATATATATATATATTATTATAATTATTAATATTATTATATATATGATATTATTATAGTAAAATGCATCATTGCTCACGGAATTTTAAAATAAATAACAATTAATTAAAAATCAGAATAAAAGTTATATTTAATAATGATGTATGTAACATATATATTTATTGTTATGATATATATGCACGTTGTATATGGATGCAAAAAATTTATCAGAAGGTTAACTAGATATTATCTGTGACTGGTTAAACAACCATGTATATATATATATATATAGGGTAAGTTTTTAAGCAAATATTATTGAAAAATTCTACAATTTACAGATATGATGTAACAGTAATATTTTTATTGAACAAACTAATTCAATTAACGTATTACAAAGGTATATAAAATGAAAGATGAAAGAAAAAAAATGAAATATAACAATTTTTTTATTTTCAAACATTATTTTTGTTTTAAGTAAACGAGATATTTATATAACAGAAATTTTATACTACAATATTGTGATCCTAAAAATAGAAAATATGTAAAAATATCATGGAAACTAAGTAAAAATCTTTCGAAAAATTTATTTTAAAAAAGTAATGCAAAAATATATGTTGCTAAATTAATGTAATGAACAAATAAAAATATATTCCTCTCCAAAAAGAAATATATAGAAATGTTTTTAACATTAAAGATTAAATGTTACAAAAAAAAATTAAGTATAACATCTTATTTCTTAAGTTGAAAGCTATTAGTGTAAAAACCCTTGGGATGTTAATAAAACATTATTTTATCTAAGCCAAAAGCAATATAAATTATTGCTATCATGATGGATCACGAGGCACTTTTGCTTAAAAATTAAAATAAATTTAATAATATATTGTCAGTGTTATTTGCAAATTTTATAATTGCAAAGGCCCTTCTTGAACAATCCACTTAACTTATTCAGTTTGGTTTTATATATATATATATATATATAAATTATAGATTCCGCTGACCAAAAATTGTAATTAATTATTTATGTTCAAGCGCTTTCGGAAAATTATTTTCCATCTTCAGGAACACGTGCTGAACCTGCATATAAGTATTCGCTTTACATATTAAAATTGATATAGATTAAAAAAAAAAAAAATATATATATAAATATAACAATTGACCCTCAAGTACAGAATAAGTCATACATTTATACGTCTTGTCGATAAAAGCATCTCAATTGATACGTATAATGTATGATAACAACTGAGACGCTTTTATCGACACCAACGGGCCATGTTAAATAAAATATATCTCAACCCTTACGAATTAATCAATAAAATGATTCATAAATTTTTGCTAGCATTCTACCTTATTAATTATATAATAAGTTTTTTTCTTTTTTTAACCGAAAATATGATAATTTTATTATGCTTTAACCTTTTGTATTAAACATTCTAAAAATATAAAAAGTATCTTCATGAATTGCTACGTGTACAAGAGTACTAATTTTTATTAAATCAACGGTACTCAAATACATATTTGATCAGAAATGTACAATATTTTTTTTAACGCTATGACCGTCAGAAATATTTTGAAAACTTCTTTTCGGCTAAGATTCTTTATATATTAACACCTTCCAACAACAGTAGGATAACAGTAAATAAAATATTTTGCGATTAATTAATTTTTTGGCCATGACCTTTTAGGATTTTCGCGGCCTGTTTCAATGACAAAAAATTAAATATTAAAAATTAAGTTTAATTAAATTAATTATTAATAAACTAAGCCATTTGACTGAATGTGGTGCACACCTGTAATTCTAAGCTATCTGGTATTATTCAAATATCTAATTTTTCTTTTATATAAACCAAATAAACTTTTAATAATTAACACTTCGACTATCGTTTGCATACTATCTAATGTAGTGACGCTTTTGGGTAGAGAGTGTTCATCGTATCCAATCACAGATTAGAGTTAATTATTATTTTTTTATTAAGATATTATACATTCGCACAAAAGTACACTAATTTTAACCACAAATAACACAAATCTTCAAAGAAAAATACAGAAATAAATCTTAAACAAACGTAACACATAGTAATTGCAGAGATGATGATAATAAAAATGTATGTAATTCAACATTTCTTGGGAATTAATACTAGCCTGAAATCAAATACAAAAAAAAACATTGAAAACAGACCAGTACTTCATAATTCCCACTTCATTTTCGTTGACTTTTTTGTCCATTTTAAATATGAAAACAAGAGGTAATAAATTCTGATTTCAAACGAACACGGCCTATTCAAAGCAGCACATAGATTTGTTACACGTGGAAGTCAAATTGTTAATACCTGTAGAACTTTAATATTTAATTTTTCTTCCTAACAGTAGCAGAGGATGAAGCTATTCACATATTCTGCAATATGATGTTATATAAGCTTATTTAAAGATTTTTTTACTTCAATTTTACTGAATTGTAACTCATTTTATAAACCGTGTAAATTGATAAATAAAATTTTAATTTATACCATAAAATTATTAATAATAAAACACTTTATTATGAACAAAAAAATCTTCATTCATATTAATTTATCTTTCAAAAGTCTGAATCAATTGTTTTAAATAACAAGATTGTTTACACTTTGCTATTTAATTTTTTGAGTTTTTTGTTTAATCTATAGCATTTGAGTTGTTAGACCACGAGTTATAAGGGTATTATTCTATATAACTAATTTTTATTATTTGTAGACTTTTATTTCTCCGCGTGTAAAATCGATCTTTGGGTTAACCTAACAGGTAAGGGCTTCAAGTACGGATTAGGTTTCGGCTGTGCCCATCATTGAAAATGGGTCGGCAACCAGTAGTTCAGGAGCAACGTCGTTCAGAAAACGTGAATCCTTGTCTGCCTTTAGTAGAAATCCCAGAAAACAGTCTCGACGCAGACTTATCAGGGACGATATTATATCTGACGTATCTGATGACAGCGAAATTGAAACTTACAATACAAACCCGCATGTAACAGCTGTACCATGGACAGACTGTACTGGGTTCGTATGGACGTAACATATCCCAGTTCAATGTATCAAATGGAGATTTACCCCTATAGAATCGTTTTCAAGATCTCCCGATGGAAAAAACGAACGTAAAAACCGATCTCGGAAGGAGGCAACCAATCTACTGGCATAGTCTTGCATGGCGTCAATGGTATTATGGTGCTAAACGAATTAAATGAAACAATAGTCTGTCAAAATCCGTTATATGCCCACAAAACGCTATATTGAAATAAGAAAAAAATAAACACAATTATAAACATAAGCTTAACCTACGCTCGCTTCGCTCGCCAACCTTGACTAGTGATCGTAGGTTAAATTTGGCTAATTATGTTTATAATTTTATTTATTTATTTTCTTATTTCAATACAGCAATTCAGTTGCGCCATCTGATAACTAACAGTTTGATTAAAACAACGATTGTACATGACGGGCACATAATCAATAAATACCAAAAAAGTATTATTTTTTTAAAAATAATAAATCTAATAAAAGAGTAAGTATTGAGTAATAAAATACATAATATATTAAATTATATAAAGAAATTAATTAAGGCCTAATATGTTTATTAAACAAAGCGATTTTATTACTTTAAATTATACATATTTATATATCTATATATATATATATATATGAAAAGTAGTTGAAATTTATTACCTGGTAAATATGTTGCACGTGGACCTTTACCACTAAAGCTGTCTACCCCAGTAAGGCAGGTGATTAGAGCAAAAATTATAAGTAATCGTATTCTGAAAGAAATAAAAAATAATTCATTAAATAGCTGTCTAACACTTTTAACACAGATTTATACTATCATAAAAATATAACAAATTATAAATTATTTTAATAATTAGACATTATTAAATTAGATTAATTTTAACTCTCATTTTCGGTTTTTATTTTTTATGAGTAACTTATTTGAATGATTTTTATTTGTATTAATGCGAACATGCTTTAAAATATTTATATTTAATAGAAATTGTTTTTTTTTTTTTTTTTTATTTTTTTTTTTTATTAAACAATGTAATACAAATGGATTTATTTTTTTTGTTTTCTGTAAGTTTCGAAAATAACTGCTATTTTTTTTTTTTTTTAAATTGAGCAGACTGATAACCGTGAAAATGTAAGCCTCAAGCTGATACAAGCTTTGAAATATTTGCTGAATCTGTCATTATTTAAAAGTACAAAAATTACATAATGTTTAAGATTCTAATATAAACTTTTATCTAAGTATTGCCCACACCATTTTATTAAGCAACTGTAGTATGTTAGATTACATAAAGTTATGCCGTTGAAATTTCTGTAGTACCATTTATTAGTATCAATTACTAGTAACAAAACAATCATAAAAGCAGGAAGATAAAGAATAAAGGTTTTTACATGCTATTCTTTATCTCATTTTGCTTCCACGGTAGTTCACTTTCGTTTCACGGTTTATGGTTAACGGATAATATACATGCACATAAAGAGAAGAGTAGTACACATGCGCTGTAGCTTTTTGGGATGAACATCGATGTAGTCGATCAACCAACGTAAAACGCTTCGAACACCCTTGTACGAGATATCGAAAATTTCTGTATTATATTTTCTCCCGTAAATATTTTTAACATCGTACTAATATAATCTATAAAATTAAAAAAAATTAAAATTAAAAACATGCTTTTAAAAATCTAAAACAAAAACTGATTACCCAGTAAACATAAATAGAATATAATTTTGTTTTCAACAAAATAATATGTATAAAGTTGTCTATTTTCCCAAGACCACAATGAAAAGTATGGGGCGCGCTTTCATATTCAATATCTACATAAATTCTACAAATATGTCAAAGGTTTTGATGCAAAATGGAAATGATGGCTTCAATAGGCTCAATTGAGATTTACATATCTAGTAAATCTCTTTGGATGAACTAAAGTTAAGGTGAAAAATAGAACTGAGATCGCGCACCACGCTTTTCATTATGGTCTTGCAAAAATAGACAAGTTTATATATATTATTTTGTTGGAAACAAAAATTATCTTATATTTATATTTACTGAGTAATAATACATTTTTTTAGGTATTTTTAAAAGCATGTTTTTTGTTTTCTTTTATTTAATGTGATTTTGTAGGAGAATGTTGAAAATTATTCGGGTCAATACAGTATCAACTGAAGAAGCTTTAAGGCCCAATTTAAAGAAGAGAGAATCTTACATCAGAATAATTTTAAAAATAAAATAAAGAAAATGGAACACGTAGCCTAATGAAGCAACTGAAAATAGTTCATTTTTATTTTAAAAAGAACAGCGACTTTGAAATAAAATTATAATTTAATTATGAAATATAATTTCTTTTTCATTACTTAATACATTTTCTTGCGTAGTTTATTGATAAGAATATAAAAGATTTCTTTGTAATTTTCAAAATTAGCTGGTAATTGGAAAAATGTCTTAATAACGGTGAAATTTTACAAGAAGAAAACGATAACTTTTAGTTTTTTAGTTATAACTTAACAAAGAGGATAAAATTTTACATTTTTTTGTAAATTTTATTTGGGTCGATTAAATTAAAAATCAGTCGGAAATTATATTTTTCTTGAGTTTAAAATCTAATAACGAAATGAAATTGCCTATATTAAAAAATAAATCCGAGAGAAGTTTAATAAAACTACGATACATTTTTTTGCTATAATTTAAAAGTAAATTTTCCTAATTAATTTATTGGCAAAGACACAATGTTATTAGTGTAGTCAGTTTACTGATGTTAAAAAAAATAAACATAAAGTAATCTTCAAGCAGAATACACTAACAGTCATCGAGTAGAATAGGAAATATAATTCTAAGAAGGTATTGAGTTGAGTCCCAAGAGGAGCCAGTTCATTTTAAGTATCATTTTAATTGGATCTGTAACAATAAAATTTTATGTACGAAGAAATATATTTTTACTTAAAACTAAATATTAATAGAATTTTGAATAATATCTCAACTTTTTGTTTAAAAATTTTAATAGAACACACCAAAAAAAAATGTCATACAAAAGGAAAGACAGGAACTGCATTGCGTAAAAGATTGCAGAGGGAATGCATCTTACAATAATATCTTTACGTCACATTTACAACGAGACTATTTTAACAGAAAGAACAGCAGGTAGACAAAACTAAAAAAAAAAGAAAGAAAGACAAAGGAAGTATCGGTCAGTTACAGTTCAGAAAATCAATGCCTTAATAATAACGAACTGTGACTTCATAGTAAAAAAAGTAGTGGGTGAGTATATAGACAGACGAAACAAATGTAAAATGTAGTCCATCCCAATCGTTCGTCGAATCTTTGGTTCATTCAGGCCGAGTCATAGATAACATTCGACTGCTTGTGTTCCTTTACAAGTTCTGCTGCTGCTATTGACACGGTGCCAACTTCCTATCCAGCTCTTTACTGCATCCCTCTTGTTCCACGTCAACCTCTTTCCTTTCCCCCCCCCCCTATTCTGTAGGATTAACGACATTTCCAACCATCCTTAACTTGTCTCTGCTATCAATTAAATCGTTAATTATACCAAGCGGTGGTTAAACACATCTAAAAATTCCTACAACCATCTCAATTAAGAACATTATTAACTATTAGATAATGTAATATAGATACAACTATATAACATCTTTCTCAATTTAAAATTTGTATTATTACTTCCTTTTTTCACTATCTACAACTCTATAATCATGATAAATTTACATTAAGCGTTGTTTTTGTATGTATATGTGTGTATTCTCGCGGACGCATGTGCTTATGTTTAAAGAACTGATATTCTTTATTATTAATAAAAAGTGTTCAAATATGATCCTTAACACCACCGAAATAAATATTTATAGTTCTCTAAAAAGTAGACGTTACTGATTTTTAAAAAATTTAAAAAGCTGAACTGTATTATAAAATCGAACTAAAATTCTAATAAAATTATATTATTTTCCTAATGTATACATTGCATTCTGTTAACGTTTATTAGTGAATGATAAGTAACCTTCACGGTCCAATGAAATGAGGATGTAAATGAGGTGTAGTCTTGCGCAGACTGAGGTTAACCATTCCAGAGACGTGTGATTAATTGAACTCTAACCACCAAAGTAGGCGAGAAGACCTAGTCCCGGCCGTCCAGTTGGTGCTGCTGGAAACGGCATAGCCGGGCTCAGCGTGCTCACTCGGATGGTTAGAGGCAACGGCAACTGAAAAGACCACAGACCCTGCGAGGGACCCCTTCCGGGGGGACCCTAATTAGAGGCGAGAAATGCAGAAGACCTAGACCCGGCTGTCCGGATGGTGCTGCTGGGAACGGTATAGCCGGGCCCAGTGTAGCCACTCGGGTGGTTAGAGGTCGTGGCACCCCCCTCAGGGCCAAATTATGCTGGAAAAGCGGGTCGGCCTTGGGAGGGTGGGTTGAGTAGAAGAAAAATCCACCAAAATACACCGGTATCCATTGTCTAGTATTCAAATCCGTATAAAATCAACCAGGTTCTACCAGGATTCAAACCTCGGAACCTTCGACTTTGAAAATCAGCTGTTAAACTACTTATTTGTGACAACGAGTTATTAACCAACAGACCAGCCCGGTGGGCTAAAAAAAATGATTAAAATGATACAAAAACTGAACTGTTATTCGTAATTAATCGTAAAAGGTTAAGACAATGCCCAAAATAATCTAATTTTATTAGCAATTACATAACCCCTGTTCTGTTTCCAGGAATACCAGATATTACTGACTGATAACTGTTGAAAAGATACTTATAATACTCTCCTGAGAAAGTTTTCCATTTTTCGACGGAAAATCGATTTAAAATAAATTTATAGATAACAACTCATCTCTTTTTTAATAGTATATTAAGAAAGTCACGATGGTGTAGAGTAGTGGAAGTCTCAGAAGCCAAATTTTAAACTTAAAAGATGAAAGAGAATGTAAAAGAGTAGAATATCCATTACGTAGCCTCTGAGAGATAAAAATAAAATGGAGACTGACGTAAGGAATAAGTCAGATGAGGAATGGAAGGGAACCAAATGGTTAGTTTTGCGCACTGGTGATTGGGTGAAGGAAATTAACACATCCCTGCACGTCTCCTTCGCAGAATCGTCTAAAAAGATATCAGCCTTTATCTATTACGGTGAACTGTATGAAAAAATCATTATTCATTCATCGTTCCACCTTAAAAGCAAGGAAATTTAATGAAAAATTTCATCAAAATCGGTAAATGCATTTGGGCTTAACTACATCACAAACAAACGAGTAAGAACAGGTCGAATTAAAATAAAACAGAATCTAGCTTCGCTCTATCAAAAAGTGTAATTAAGGAGATGAAATATACACAATTTATATGCTATATATTTTTCTTTCAGGTACATTTTCAGAACTGAAACATATATCTGGTGACTTTGAATAAAAACCATATTATTTAACCAATTTTCTTTGATGCGGTACACAAGCCATTATTTATTGTTATAATTAAAAATTTATATTTTTTTTTTTGTCTTCAGTCACTTGACTGGTTTGATGCAGCCCTCCAAGATTCCCTATCTAGTGCTAGTCGTTTCATTTCAGTATACCCTCTACATCCTACATCCCTAACAATTTGTTTTACATATTCCAAACGTGGCCTGCCTACACACTTTTTCCCTTCTACCTGTCCTTCCAAAATTAAAGCGACTATTCCAGGATGCCTTAGTATGTGGCCTATAAGTCTGTCTCTTCTTTTAACTATATTTTTCCAAATGCTTCTTTCTTCATCTATTTGCCGCAATACCTCCTCATTTGTCACTTTATCCACCCACCTGATTTTTAACATTCTCCTATAGCACCACATTTCAAAAGCTTCTAACCTTTTCTTCTCAGATACTCCGATTGTCCAAGTTTCACTTCCATATAAAGCGACACTCCAAACATACACTTTCAAAAATCTTTTCCTGACATTTAAATTAATTTTTGATGTAAACAACTTATATTTCTTACTGAAGGCTCGTTTAGCTTGTGCTATTCGGCATTTTATATCGCTCCTGCTTCGTCCATCTTTAGTAATTCTACTTCCCAAATAACAAAATTCTTCTACCTCCATAATCTTTTCTCCTCCTATTTTCACATTCAGTGGTCCATCTTTGTTATTTCTACTACATTTCATTACTTTTGTTTTGTTCTTGTTTATTTTCATGCGATAGTTCTTGCGTAGGACTTCATCTATGCCGTTCATTGTTTCTTCTAAATCCTTTTTATTCTCGGCTAGAATTACTATATCATCAGCAAATCGTAGCATCTTTATCTTTTCACCTTGTACTGTTACTCCGAATCTAAATTGTTCTTTAACATCATTAACTGCTAGTTCCATGTAAAGATTAAAAAGTAACGGAGATAGAGAACATCCTTGTCGGACTCCCTTTCTTATTATGGCTTCTTTCTTATGTTCTTCAATTGCTACTGTTGCTGTTTGGTTCCTGTACATGTTAGCAATTGTTCTTCTATCTCTGTATTTGAACCCTAATTTTTTTAAAATGCTGAACATTTTATTCCAGTCTACGTTATCGAATGCCTTTTCTAGGTCTATAAACGCCAAGTATGTTGGTTTGTTTTTCTGTAATCTTCCTTCTACTATTAATCTGAGGCCTAAAATTGCTTCCCGTGTCCCTATACTTTTCCTGAAACCAAATTGGTCTTCTCCTAACACTTCCTCCACTCTCCTCTCAATTCTTCTGTATAGAATTCTAGTTAAGATTTTTGATGCATGACTAGTTAAACTAATTGTTCTGTATTCTTCACATTTATCTGCCCCTGATTTCTTTGGTATCATTACTATAACACTTTTTTTGAAGTCTGACGGAAATTCCCCTTTTTCATAAATATTACACACCAGTTTGTATAATCTATCAATCGCCTCCTCCCCTGCACTGCGCAGTAATTCTACAGGTATTCCGTCTATTCCAGGAGCCTTCCTGCCATTTAAATCTTTTAATGCTCTCTTAAATTCAGATCTCAGTATTGTTTCTCCCATTTCATCCTCCTCAACTTCCTCTTCTTCCTCTATAAAACCATTTTCTAATTCATTTCCTCCGTATAACTCTTCAATATATTCCACCCATCTATCGACTTTACCTTTCGTATTATATATAGGTGTACCATCTTTGTTTAACACATTATTAGATTTTAATTTATGTACCCCAAAATTTTCCTTAACTTTCCTGTATGCTCCGTCTATTTTACCAATGTTCATTTCTCTTTCCACTTCTGAACACTTTTCTTTAATCCACTCTTCTTTCGCCAGTTTGCACTTCCTGTTTATAGCATTTCTTAATTGCCGATAGTTCCTTTTACTTTCTTCATCACTAGCATTCTTATATTTTCTACGTTCATCCATCAGCTGCAATATATCGTCTGAAACCCAAGGTTTTCTACCAGTTCTCTTTATTCCGCCTAAGTTCGCTTCTGCTGATTTAAGAATTTCTTTTTTAACATTCTCCCATTCTTCTTCTACATTTTCTATCTTATCTTTTTTACTCAGACCTCTAGCGATGTCCTCCTCAAAAATCTTCTTTACCTCCTCTTCCTCAAGCTTCTCTAAATTCCACCGATTCATCTGACACCTTTTCTTCAGGTTTTTAAACCCCAATCTACATTTCATTATCACCAAATTATGGTCGCTATCAATGTCTGCTCCAGGGTAAGTTTTGCAGTCCAAGAGTTGATTTCTAAATCTTTGCTTAACCATGATATAAAAATTTATATATATTT
The DNA here is from genome assembly GCF_047948215.1 of Lycorma delicatula. Classification (NCBI taxonomy): domain Eukaryota; kingdom Metazoa; phylum Arthropoda; class Insecta; order Hemiptera; family Fulgoridae; genus Lycorma; species Lycorma delicatula. The sequence goes on from NC_134460.1 coordinate 50,747,179, forward strand.
AATGAAATTAAACTATTATATAATAAATTTTTCTCCAAAATTTGTAACGTTTGAACAGTTTCTTATTTTAATATTTAAAGGAATACTAAATAGGAATTCATAAATGTTCCATTAGAACGCTGTTAAAAAATGTGAAAATATAGTCATGTTAAACATATTATACAATCTGTATAATATACTTTAGTTGTAGAGATATACTTAAGTTCTAAACAAAGATTTTTTTCTTTGTTTCTATACACCTTTCTTCTAGCAAGTAAATCATTTAATTTTTATTTTTAAATATCCAAATATTTTAGGCATGACACCATTTAAAAATGAGAGAAAATACGAAAAGTCAAACTTTCAGGGGAAAAATACAAAATTAATAAAGTGAAACGTTTTCTGGTGACTGGGAATTTCCGTTCGGATACTTTAAACGTAATACACTTTAACAAATTGTTCAGAAGCTGTTTGTGATTGTTGTAGTCAGGGTTTAATCTGTCTTGACTTAAATTTTTTTCCATTAATGTTCAGGAAGTTTAAAACTACTAGAGCAGCTTTCTTGATTTGAAATCCAAAAGTAACTTTACCCCTTTCTTTGTGTACTGAGGATATATTTAACTTTTAATGATCCATAGATCCTGTTATTAATTAGAATTAAGTGAAAGAAAATGGTAGTGATTACATCACCGTAAAACCGTTGCGTTAAAAAAAAATAACTGGTTTACCTAAGCCTCGAATAATCAAACTTTTAGTAACCAATCAACATTAGAAGTAGTACGAATAGCGCTACTTATCCGTGGTATTCCAATTCACACGCATTATCTGCCGTCTTATGTGTTGTATGAACATATAATTTATGTACAGAGTACGTTGGTTCAATCGACAGGAAATGTCTCGATGATTTGTTCTATTGTCGCCCAATGACTTCGACGGCACGTGGCCTCTTAGAACCTTGTAATAGCCCTGAAAAGGATTGTTTGAAATTTCGGAGTGGTGGATCTGAAAAGGTCCATTTTGTGAGTTAAGAATATTATATATATATATATACACACACACACACACACACACACACACACACTAGCAGAACCGGCAATGCTTCGCTATCGCTAGATATGAGTATATATACAGAATTAATGAACACAAATTAAAGTTTGATAAAACATTAGCAAAGTTAACATTACGGAACTAGATAAAATTTAACCTTTCCCTTTCCCCCTGTTCCTTTTTACCATATTTCCGTTCACTTTCCCCATTTTCCCCTTTCCGTTTCCACAATTTTCCATTCCCCCAATATTTCTTTCTATTATTTCCCTTTTACCTTAATCTTTTCCGTTTCCTTTTTTCTCCTTTCCCCTTTCCATTTCCTTTTTCCGTTTTCCACCTTTTTCTTTTTTCATTTTCCCCTTCTTCCCTTTTACCCTTTCGATTTTTCCCTTTCTCTCTTTTCTCCGAGGTAAATCGGTCCAGTAGTTTTTTAGTCTATAGCAGTCACACATATCGGAAACATGAAAAAGGCTTTTGGTGAATTCTGCGATGATATCCCCTCCAGTGGGGATACTGACATCCACCGCAAGATCCCACGTCGGGCCAGCCAAGGGGTTTGTTCATCCTTCTTATTGGTCTTCTTTCTTCTTCTGCTCCTGGTGGAAGCTGAAGACGGAATAAGCTCTTTTTGTGTAATACTACTTTTTTATAGGCGCCTGCGAGTGGTGGGTTCTAGCGCCGCTTTGGGGAAGAGTTGCGCGTTCAGCTGGCTTGATGGGGAGGAACGCGTGTACAGAAGTGAATTTGGACTGCAAGTTCTCCCGACCTCTACTGGGTAGCATCACGATCGCCGTACGTATAGTAAGCACAGCATGTACCAACACTACATACTCTCAAGTCAGCGGAATCGCATACGCAGGCAAGCCGACTCACAGTGAGATTGAAGTCAGTCGAGATGTGTACGCTACAACGGAAGGTTCAGTGCGTGCTTTGGTTAGCAGGGTTTCAATCAATTACGCGTGTTCAGCGGCATGTGCGAATCGAATTCTAATTATCGATTAGTTTATCGATTCTCGAAAATCAAGTGGTTTCGTCAGTGGGAAGACTTTTAGAGAGACTGAAAGATTGGTTTTACAAACTGGAATTCATCTAAAAGTTTCAGTTAGTAACAAGTCTGTGTATCGTTCAGTTCTGGAAAGTCAATTAAGCGGGCTAGTTACGAAAAACAAATTCCTTTTCCCACTGTTCATAGCACTGTTTATAAGCGCAATGTTTCCGAGCGTACAATTTACGACTCCATCACATTAAACCAAATGACCGCCACCTACGACATCTTTTTGCTGCAGAGGTATTGCACCATGTCGAAAACAATTTCAATTATCTTGATACGTTATTATTTAGTAATGAGACAATCTTTCATACGTGCGGGAAAGTTAATAGACACCATTATCGAATTTGGGGTACTGAAGATCCTAATACCGTAATCAAAAATAAAAAGAACGCATCGAAATTAACATCTGGTTGGACTGTACAAAAATGGCCCTTCCGTGTGTTTTTTTCATGGAAGTCACAATGACAGGACAAATGTATCTTGACATTCTTGAGAACTTTACTGTTTCTCAGATTCCTGCAGGTTTCATTTTCCAAAAAAATGGTGTTACACGACACTTTCATCGAGATGTTACCATGTTCTTGAACAAAACTTTCCCCAGATATTGGATAGGGCAAGGAGGTTCAACTACATGGCCACCTATATCTCCAGATAATATTCCTTTGAACCTTTTTGTCTGGGGATTTATTAAAAGTTCTGTGTACTAAAGAAAAATTTGAGATATGAACGATTTAAAACAGATTTGTTGAAGCTGTACGACTAATGAAGCTGCAGATTTTTCTAAAATCTGACAAGAGTAAGATTGTCATCTAGACGTCTCCTGAGCTACAAAAAGTGCACAAATTGAAATTGACTAACCTAAATTAAAACTTGGTGAGTTGCTCTGATTAGAAAAAAAAATCGTTAAACTATATTAACTGGTTCTCTTGATATAACCTGTTACTTTTGGATTCCTTTAGCCCGGACACTCTGTATAAAAGTTATTCAAAATTACTTGCCTTTAAACTTTTTTTATGTCCTTCTAAACAACTTTTTTTACATATATGAACGTTTTAAATATATATTTTCGAATACTGTAAAAGTTTACCATGTTTATATATTACAAAAAAAAATCATTAATATTGTCATTACCATCTTTCTGGTGAGTATATAAAGAGCAGAACTTATTTTTTTTTTTTTTAATGACTTAACTCCTCAAAACAATTATAAGCGACGAGAATATACCAAGGAATTTTGGGTAATAAATAATTTAAATAAAATTTTAAAGCTTATTTCCATTCAATTTGCACGTGGTACAAAATTCGCCTGAAGTCTTTTTTTGATTTATTTGAAAGTATGTACAAAAAATTATAAAATACACCATTTAATGTTCAGCCTACATACTCTTATTGTTTGAAATTATTTAAATTCAAAAAGGAATAATACTTGTTTCAGATATATAATAATGAATGATTAAAATTACCCCATGAAACCATTTTTACAGTCTGGAAGATTGTGAGAGAAATTTTATCAAGTAATAAAAGCTTATTTTTAATAGTATGTAAGAAATATAAATTTACTATGATTATTTATTTTTATAGGTTTTGGCCAACAATGTACATTAAGTTTGTTGAAAAAATCTGATGTAGACACCACATGACTTCCTTGTACACCTATTAAATTACATAAACATTTTTTTTTTAATGAAAAATACATAAAATTTTATTTCATTAATATATTTTTTTTTTTAATATATTTATTGTTATTGAAATGTTTATTGTAATTTTTTTTTTTAAATCAGAGGTTAATAATTATTAATAAATCAATATATTTAAATTAAAAAAAAGGAGATGAAGTCTGATTCGAACCGATGTGCCTTCCCTTCTAAGAATTAAATATTTCATTAATTAAAAGTTTATTTAGCTATAACTCTGGAACCAATAAAAATAAGTACCACTTACAATATATCGTTGAAAAGCTCTCTTAATGAGGGCTTATTATTGCAATTAAGAAAAAGTCAAAAATCCAAACTGTTTGGCTTTTGGGCTTTTTTCGATACTTTTGGTCCAGTCGATTGCAATCAAAAGGGAAGGTACACAACTAGATATTACAGCAGTCCTAAATTCTAAATTTCTACATCCTACGGCTAATCGTTTTGAGTTATGCAAGACAGACATCACCCCGAAATTAGTCAAAATGGTTTCAGGGATGATCAAAATGTATATTTCCGTTGAAATCTAAAAACCGAAATTTTTCGCGGTCACAATACTTTCTTTACTTCGTACAAGAAAGTAAAAGGATTAAAAAAATAGAATATTAAAAAAGAGATTTATTTTTACATTCTTTGAAAATATATTTTGCAAAGTAATATCAATAAAAACATCTTTAACATAAACATAAATGAAATATATCAAAGAAAAGTAATGGTATGAGTAATAATAATAAGAAGTGCATGTTATCATAAATATAAACTTTACAAATGTGAAAAGAAACAGTGCACATAGTGATAAAACATCAGAAAACATAATCAATACAAAAAGTTAAAATAATAAAATATAAATAGAAGGAGTAGAAAAGTTTTGAACACGAGTAAGCAAAATTGTACCAAGTGCGGGTAATACAAAAGAAGCAGCTTTGCTATGGATGTAATAGCAATATTTCTTAAAAGCGGTTGGATAAAATCCTTCACACAACCAATTTCCGTAGAATGCATTTCATTTCAGTATTCTTTCCCGCTTCAGTTTCTATCTGAGCCGACGTAAAAGCCATTCCTTGTTTTACAAAGAGAGTAAAGTTTATAATAAAATAACGACTTGTTTTTTCCGGTTTCAAACAACAAATACAAATAAAATAATCTCCTTTGATACTCCGAAAATTAAAAAAACGAAAGAATTAAATGAATCGGAATTATTGTAATGATGATGCAGCTTGGTAATAAATTATTATTAGCTTAGAAAAAAAAAAGAAAGAAAAAAAACATTTTTTTAATGATTTAATTCACCATAGAAGTTTGAAACTTGAGCATGGGAATATGGAAATGGGATATTTTGTAGGTTAAGATAAATAATTAAAAAATGATGAGTAGCGGTGATTCTACCCGCGACCTACGAATGATAGACGCTTCTACATCTTCAAAAATAAAAAAAATTTCTCATCGCAAATAAAACACAAAAAAAGTTTATAACATACAAAATTCGAACAAATTTAGTTAAAAGTAACAATTGAAAATCAAAAAGGTTTAAAAAAGTCAAAGTTCAAAAAATGTGAAAATAATCAACAGATAATGTCTTTACTTGCTGAAAAATCCATAATCAATAATCGTATCTTTATGTATACACCGTACCTTAAAATATCAGACCGTTCCATAAAACTACACTGTACCTTTTTGCAGATCAAAACAGCTGTAATGTTTAAATAAAACTTCTGAAATTCAAAAAACTTATAGTGTTTTCATTTCAAAATTTTTAAATGTGAAAATATGTTTGTAAATATAAAATAAAAGTTTCTAATACGACATAAGAACACAGTAAATTAAGATGAGCTGAACAATCCGCCACGAGTATCGTAGGTGAAATTGTTTACGACAGTTTTTTGAGATAAACTGATTTAATTACTAGGTTACACTCTATAATTACCAGGAGGAAACAACCTAAAGCCCTGACAAATGCAGGGGCCTAATATTAGGAGTACACGATTAGATACAACCTAATCCACGTGTGATCACCGAGTAGAAATTTTACTTCGATGGCTGTTAATTTGAGTTAGTGTGGAGATATCAAAGCGTTCACTATGTAAGACGTTGAGGTTGGGATTCGTGTGGGCAGTGGTAACCCTTAATTAAAATAGAAAGACGTGATATGTGTTTTCCACCACGGAGACAAGCGCTACATTGCCCGGTTCATCTCATGTGACGTCATTTGTTCGAGATTGATCTACTACCTCTCTTCACCAGCTGGTCAGGTACATTAGCTATTAACCAACGCTATCTTCAGGGTAATTCAGGTGAGTACGTCTGGTTGCACTGAGTGGAGCTGCTTTATCTCTCACAGTGAGCTTACTGCAGATAAGGGATTGCATACCGTAGGATTTGCCGTGCCAAAATCCATCATGAGCCCGGGATCATGGCCAATGACAACAAAACTTCGTTTTTATTATAACACTGAATACGAGAAGGGTCTAATGCTCACGGGTGGCATTCTGATTTTATGTTGCACTGAAAACCACCTAGTTGTTTAGTGAAAATGAAATCTTGTTTCGTGGAAACATGTAGGAAACAGGAAGTTAACCGGTAGGGCCTAACAAGGTAACTGTCTACGTTACTTTTCTTGCTGACATAGTAATAAATGATCCATACCTACGGGATATCTACGTATCTGCTAAACAAAAAAAAAAACAGCTGAACCACAATATAATTCAACTCTTATCAAATCATTATAAAATTTTAAGCCTGGTTGACCGATCTGGACTGTAATACATTTCCGTAAGGAGGAAAGTAATCACTAACTGCATACTGTGTTGAAATAATTAACTACGTTAAAATTCCATGGTTGTTTCATTTAAAGAAAGAAATCATCAATTGGAATAATTGAGTGTAAACGTTGGTTAACAGTTCAATGTTAATCAAATAGCATTTATTTACGTTGGCTGATAAATAAAATGACATTCTTAAGATCTTGTTATTTCTTAATAAAGTAAATAAAATCTGATCTAAATAAAACTATATGACTTCCTTGAACGCCTATTAAATTATATATACACATTTTTAAAAGTACATAAAATTTTATTTCAACTTCTAATATATTTTTTTTATTGTTATTATTGAATTATTATTTATTATAAATTCTTTTTTACAATCACAGGTTAACAATTATTAATAAATCAATATATTTAAATTAAATAAAAGTTGAAAAAAAAATTAAATGAAGTCGAATTCGAACCGGATATTCCTTCTCTTTATAAGACCAAAATATTCCAATACTTAAAATTTTATTTGCTTATAACTCTGGAACCAATGGAAATAAGTACCACGTATGAAATATCGTTTAAAAGCTCTCAATGAGAGCTTACTACAGTTAAGAAAAAGTTCAAAATCCAAATGTTTTTGATTTTGACCTTTTTTGGATATTTTTGACAAGTCGATTGCAATCAAAAGTCGATTGCAACTAGATGTTACAACAGTCGTAAATCCAAAATCTGAACATCCTACAGCTAATCGTTTTTGAGTTATGCGAGATACGTACATACGTACTTCGTACAGACGTCACGCCGAAACTAATCAAAATGGATTCAGGGATGGTCAAAATGGATATTTCTATTGAAATCTGAATACCGAATATTTTCGCAATCACAATACTTCCTTTACTTCGTAAAAGGTAGTAATAAAAAAGCAGATATTTAGGTAAAATAATATCACAGTGCAGACTAATTCCTTAAAAACTTGGTTTCTTTAAATCCATGTTATCTAAACTAACATCTACTCTCCTTTCAATTACAGATTTGAAATTAGCGTAAAAAATAATAAGACACAGCTTATTTAATACATATAACAGAACAAGTCTAAATCAGTTAAAAATTAAAAAACACAAGAGCCAAAAAAAAAACTAAAAAAAAGGGGGTCCAGCCAGTGCATACACGACATTGAAATGTAGAAGTGCGGAGCCCGTAAATTTCCATTAGATCCGTGTAGGCTTTATGTCAATATGACTTTGTTAAAATATTGAACTTTGCTAAAATGCCCACGTACTGTAAACTTCCCGTTGACTAGATCTTGGAAATGAGATTGTTCATTTCGTTAGACGTATTGATTTTGCTGCATTATTTGTACATAATATAGTCTTTTTTTTCAATTTTTTTTTTTAAATTTAAAAGAAAAGAGAACAGATATCAAGTTTAGACGGTTGAACTAGTTATTAGGAAGAAGGTCCATTTTATCGTTAAATAACAAACTGTTATTGCATAAGGCATTACTAAAGCTAATCTGGGCCTACGGGATACAACTTTGGGGTACGGCAAGCACTAGCAATAACGACATCAGCCAAAGGTTCCAGAACAAATTGCTGAGGAATATTTCACAGGCAACATGGTTTGCAAGAAACAAGAAGATCCACGATTACTTAGGGATGCCATCTATTCGTAAAGAAATTTACCGGCTAAAAAAAATTAAAAATCCTCCTCTATGAATCATGAGACCTTGCCGTTGGTGAGGGGGCTTGAGTGCTCAGGGATACAGAGTAGCTGGACCGAAGGTGCAACCATATCGGAGAGGTATCTGTTGAGAGCCAGACTAAGGAATGATTCCTGAAAGAGGGCAGCAGCTCTTTCAGTAGTTGTTAGGGGCGTGAGTCACAATGACTTAAACGGCCGTATCAACATCACTCAGTCCTCTGAGTACTGCGCAGCTGAAAGCAATGGAAAACTACAGCTGCTTTTTTTCCAAGAAAATGTGGCTCTGCATTTTCACATAGCAACAATGGAGGCGCCTTCCTTGGTAAAATATTCCGGAGGTAAAATAGTCCCCCGTTCGGATCTCCGGGTGGGGACTACTAAGGAAGGGGTCACCAGAAAATTAAAAAATAACATTCTACGAGTCGGAGCGTGGAATGTTAGAAGCTTAAAAAAGGTTGGTAGGCTAGAAAATTTAAAAAGGGAAATGGATAGGGTGAATGTGGATATAGTAGGAATTAGTGAGGTTCGGTGGGAAGAGGAAGGCGACTTTTGGTCAGGTGATTTTAGAGTAATTAACTCAGCGTCAAATAAAGGGCAGGCAGGAGTAGGTTTCGTGATGAACAAGAAGATAGGGAGGAGAGTGGAGTATTTCAAAACGCATAGCGATAGAATCATTGTAATAAGGATAAAATCAAAACCTAAACCGACAACGATTGTTAACGTTTATATGCCTACAAGCGCCCATGATGATGATGAGGTAGAGTGTGTATACGAAGAGATTGATGAAGCAATTAAACACGTAAAGGGAGATGAAAATTTAATAATAGTTGGAGATTGGAATGCAAGCATTGGAAAAGGCAAGGAAGGAAATATAGTGGGTGAATATGGGCTGGGCAAAAGGAATGAAAGAGGGGACCGACTTATAGAATTTTGCACGAAGTATAATTTAGTAATTGCCAACACCCAATTTAAAAATCATAATAGAAGAATATACACTTGGAAAAAGCCAGGCGATACTGGAAGGTATCAGATAGATTATATCATGGTTAAACAAAGATTTAGAAATCAACTCGTTGACTGCAAAACTTACCCTGGAGCAGACATTGATAGCGACCATAATTTGGTGATAATGAAATGTAGATTGGGGTTTAAAAACCTGAAGAAAAGTTGTCAGATGAATCGGTGGAATTTAGAGAAGCTTGAGGAAGAGGAGGTAAAGAAGATTTTTGAGGAGGACATCGCAAGAGGTCTGAGTAAAAAAGATATGGTAGAAAATGTAGAAGAAGAATGGGAGAATGTTAAAAAGGAAATTCTTAAATCAGCTGAAGCAAACTTAGGCGGAATAAAGAGAACTGGTAGAAAACCTTGGGTTTCAGACGATATATTGCAGCTGATGGATGAACGTAGAAAATATAAGAATGCTAATGATGAAGAAAGTAAAAGGAACTATCGGCAATTAAGAAATGCTATAAATAGGAAATGCAAACTGGCGAAAGAAGAGTGGATTAAAGAAAAGTGTTCAGAAGTGGAAAGAGAAATGAACATTGGTAAAATTGACGGAGCATACAGGAAAGTTAAGGAAAATTTTGGGGTACATAAATTAAAATCTAATAATGTGTTAAACAAAGATGGTACACCAATATATAATACGAAAGGTAAAGTCGATAGATGGGCGGAATATATTGAAGAGTTATACGGAGGAAATGAATTAGAAAATGGTGTTATAGAGGAAGAAGAGGAAGTTGAGGAGGATGAAATGGGAGAAACAATACTGAGATCTGAATTTAAGAGAGCATTAAAAGATTTAAATGGCAGAAAGGCTCCTGGAATAGACGGAATACCTGTAGAATTACTGCGCAGTGCAGGTGAGGAAGCGATTGATAGATTATACAAACTGGTGTGTAATATTTATGAAAAAGGGGAATTTCCGTCAGACTTCAAAAAAAGTGTTATAGTTATGATACCAAAGAAAGCAGGGGCAGATAAATGTGAAGAATACAGAACAATTAGTTTAACTAGTCATGCATCAAAAATCTTAACTAGAATTTTATACAGAAGAATTGAGAGGAGAGTGGAAGAAGTGTTAGGAGAAGACCAATTTGGTTTCAGGAAAAGTATAGGGACAAGGGAAGCAATTTTAGGCCTCAGATTAATAGTAGAAGGAAGATTAAAGAAAAACAAACCAACATACTTGGCGTTTATAGACCTAGAAAAGGCTTTCGATAACGTAGATTGGAATAAAATGTTCAGCATTTTAAAAAAATTAGGGTTCAAATACAGAGATAGAAGAACAATTGCTAACATGTACAGGAACCAAACAGCAACAATAACAATTGAAGAACATAAGAAAGAAGCCCTAATAAGAAAGGGAGTCCGACAAGGATGTTCCCTATCTCCGTTACTTTTTAATCTTTACATGGAACTAGCAGTTAATGATATTAAAGAACAATTTAGATTCGGAGTAACAGTACAAGGTGAAAAGATAAAGATGCTACGATTTGCTGATGATATAGTAATTCTAGCCGAGAGTAAAAAGGATTTAGAAGAAACAATGAATGGCATAGATGAAGTCCTACGCAAGAACTATCGCATGAAAATAAACAAGAACAAAACAAAAGTAATGAAATGTAGTAGAAATAACAAAGATGGACCCCTGAATGTGAAAATAGGAGGAGAAAAGATTATGGAGGTAGAAGAATTTTGTTATTTGGGAAGTAAAATTACTAAAGATGGACGAAGCAGGAGCGATATAAAATGCCGAATAGCACAAGCTAAACGAGCCTTCAGTAAGAAATATAATTTGTTTACATCAAAAATGAATTTAAATGTCAGGAAAAGATTTTTGAAAGTGTATGTTTGGAGTGTCGCTTTATATGGAAGTGAAACTTGGACAATCGGAGTATCTGAGAAGAAAAGATTAGAAGCTTTTGAAATGTGGTGCTATAGGAGAATGTTAAAAATCAGATGGGTGGATGAAGTGACAAATGAAGAGGTATTGCGGCAAATAGATGAAGAAAGAAGCATTTGGAAGAATATAGTTAAAAGAAGAGACAGACTTATAGGCCACATACTAAGGCATCCTGGAATAGTCGCTTTAATATTGGAAGGACAGGTAGAAGGGAAAAATTGTGTAGGCAGGCCACGTTTGGAGTATGTAAAACAAATTGTTGGGGATGTAGGATGTAGAGGGTATACTGAAATGAAACGACTAGCACTAGATAGGGAATCTTGGAGAGCTGCATCAAACCAGTCAAATGACTGAAGACAAAAAAAAAAAAAAAAAAAAAAAAAAAAAAAAATTAAAAATACGTACTTAAGCTTAACGCGCAAGAATATCATCTGGTTATTAACTTTTTGGATAATAGTGAAGATGTGAGACGATTAAAGAGGCTACATATATTGGATTTAGAGTCTTTTGTGCGTTGAATATCATCCTTCTGTTATTGAAATTTTGCTGATACTATTTATGAATTACTTTAATTTTGTAATATGAATTCTTTTGTTTTGATATTTTCAATTGTTTAAGTTTCATGGTTTTTGTATTTGTTTCTTATATGCGATCAATGTTAATTTGTTGTCTTCTATTCAGTGGCGGCTCGTAGCTAAATTTTGCTCTTTTTTTCAGGACCTTTTCAAGGCCATGGTTAAAGTTTTCTGTAAAATAAAAGAACCGAAAAAAAATTAATCAAATAAAATAGCTAGAAGCAGAATAATAATTTAATTCTACACTTTATCACATTCAAGAATATGTTACACGATTTTTAAGCACATTGTGCTTAAAAACATATTCGGTTTAACCGAGTAAATAATAGAAAATCAATACAGATAATAACTTAATAAAATGTCCGGTTAAAAACGCTGTAGTCCAACTACAGCTTAATTTAAATTTCTTTGTACACAGAAACAAATATATAATTAGTTTTTACTAATTACCTTCTCTTTCGTCCTTCCAGCGTGTTTTTGGTAAACACGGTTTGGTGTTTTTGGCGTGCCTTTGCTTTCCGCCATCTTCTGATCGCTACTGAAAAACCAACTAAACCGCTTTCATATTCCTTCCACCGACTAAACTAGAAAAGAGAACGAACAAGGAACACACGCGGAGTAAAAAAAAACTACCTTCCACCAGCACGCCAGGGTCAGCACTGCGGAAGTGACAGTGCTTTCTCCCTCGCAGCCTCGCGCGCAGCTTCCTATATACGCATGCACACAACAGCCTAACACCACGCCGCTGGAACTGTGAAGCGCACAGTTTTTTACAAAAGTTTTTGTATCTTTTTCATAAACTGGGGGATGGCTATTGAGATTAGGCTTAAGGATTATATATTGTAAGAGTATAAAAAAAGAATTAAAGAAAAAAGGACTAATTGTATTAAATGTTATCGACAAGTGGAAATAGTAAGGTATGGGGGGGGGGGGGTGCTGCCGTTCCACGGTGCCTATACGCGAGCCGCCACTGCTTCTTTTTTTCTCATATATGACCTGTTACAATTTTTTTTTTTTTTATACTCCATACTCTAATATTTTCTATACTGTGTACTTTTTTATACCGTTCTGTTTTGTTATCCATTTAATTTTACTGTACTCCTTACCTCTGTCAAGTTATACTAACATTTAACTTTTTTTGTTCTCAAGAGCTAATTGTCAAATTGTTTGTATTTTTTTACGCTTAGATATATTTTTATTCGTTTTGTCTTGGAAGGTATCACTGAATGCCTCCATTTCTTGTTATTATTACACAGTACAATTTACTTATAGTTAGTTCATTGTTCAGGAAAAAATATTAAATTTATTTAAACATATATATATAAATAAATATTTATATAGCCTATAACATTCCCGGTAACGTAAGGATTCCAACGCGGAGTCATACATCTAAATCGGTTCAGCCGTTGAGTTGCTACGATGGAACAAACACACATACACCCTAAATACATTACACTCCTTTTTGGGCAGTCGTGTAAAAAGCTTCTCTTTTTTTGTATACCATTGTTATTAATGGTTATACTTTATTATTTAAAATTATCTGTACGAAGATCGTGTCCCACCAGTACAGTTGGCAATATCACACGGAAATGAAGAATACATGACAGTTGCCAAGAAAAATGCTGCAGAACAGGTCAGTAGGTGTTAAAAATGTTAACATTCAAAAAACAGATTGAACGATAAGTATTAATGAATTGACAAAACATCGTAACGTCAAACATTTATAAAAAAAAAAGAAGAGATATAATTATAAACCTAAGGTCAATCTTATAGGTGAAAGTGAATGATCAGGTCAAGTTCAAAAAAAATAAAAATATATATATATATAAAGTAGACATCCTAAGAGACTATAATAATAATAATAATATAAATACACATTAGTAAAGATGAGAGGTTATCAACCTTCCTTCCAACAATCTCATTCAATTAAACATGCCGCAATCATTCAAGGTTACTATACAAACTTCATAAAATGAATTACACAATAAAAAGTATTTAAACAGTTACACAGTTCATTCATATTTTTTTAATCTTTATTCGTTGATTAAACATTTATTTCTTTTTGTAAATACAGAAGGAAAAAATATTTATTTCTTAAGTACCCACGAACTGTAATGTAAAAATAACTGCCTACTAAACTTCCTAAAAATATTTATTAAAACCTATTTTAAAATTAACTTTATTTTATAGTTTATTATGAATAATTATTTTTATTTTTATTTCCCGATCTCCAGAATTAGTGTATAAACAGAATTAAGAAACAGAATAAAAAAAGACAAATTATCTTACAATAAGCAATCTGTTTTGAATACACAATTAAATGTTGCATCTACGGTTATACGAACGGTATTAAGTTTTTTTTTTACAATTTAAATTGATTTTTAGACCTTTCTTTTAGCATCACTGATGTATTTGAAAATTGGTCTTATAAAAAACGACAGAAAAAAATTGATTATTTTCGGTAACTAAGTTCTGAGAAGTGAAAGAAAATGAGCAACACACAAGAAAAAAAAAAGTAAAACTCTTGAACTTTTTACACCATCAGATGTAATAGAAACAATAAGAGGTAAAAGTACAGGCTAAATTAAAAAATAATTAATGGTTGATACATATATTATATAGATAAGAAACAACAATTAAAAGAGTGTATATAAGAAAATTAGAAGGAAAAAGAAAACGGAAGATGACAGGTGGATATAAAAGAATTTTGAAATACTGGAGCTAATAAGAGAATGACGAGGTCAGACAGAGGTAAAGTTGAAGAAGAAGGAATAAATAATTATTTGTCTAGTTCAAATGTCCAACTAGGGCAGCTCGAAGGAAAAAGTTTGGAATTAGTAGGTTTGTAGGTTGGATATTGTCATTAAAGTACTTAAAAACTGTAAGAGTATTCCGGAACATTTGATTATATTTTGTATCTTATACGTGAGAAAAATAGTGAAAAAACGGAATCATGGAAGGAGGCGAATAAAGTAGCTGAAGAATCTGAAATAACGGCTCATCTTATCGATGAAGTCCTTCTTCATAACTGACGAATAATATGCCGCCTTAGTTCAATATCTCGGTTAGGATTAATTATTATAAATATTTTATTGTTCCCTGGTTCATACAAATAAATAAAAGTCTTTCCTTCGTTTATATATAAATTGTTTTTATTATAATCTTGAATTTGTAATTCATATATTTATCATTATTATATTAATTGTACATTCATAACGAACACAAGTTGAGCATCTGAAGGATGGAATCAGACTGGCTATTTTAGTCACAGCCAGCGTAAAGTAAAGCTTTTCTTTAGCGTGGATGGAACCGAGTAAGCCACCAGAAGCTGTGTGCAGCTGTTCAAAGGACTTTTAAAAATTAAAAGTCCTTTAAAATAAAATTTAAAGTTACTCATTTAAATACCTCGTTTAAATAACCCTGCGTATAAATAATAACAGTAGCAGATAAAGACGTGTTCTACTCTAGGTGACCGCCAACAATCACTATCTCCTAACTGTGGCATAGTAATAAGATAACAAGGATATATATATATATATATATATATATATATATATATATATATTTATAATTTAATAGGCGTACAAGAAGTGATGTGGTATTCACATCAGATTTTTCCGTTGTCTTTCTCGGGTCCCGTGATTAACTTGCCATCGTAAATCACTTGCTTAACAGCTGATTTTAGAAGACGTAGAGTCTGAGGTTCTAGTAAAGGTTAGTTCTTTATACGAATTTCAGTAATAGGCAGCAAATACCGGTGTACTTTGGTGGTCTTCTCTTTTTCTTTTTCCTGTATAGTCTCCAGGAATTGCCGTTCAGGTATTACTTCAGAGGATGAAAGAGGATGATATGTATGAATTTAAATGAAGTGGAGTCTTGTACAGTCTCAGTTCGACCATTCCTAAGATGTGTGATTACTTGAAACCCAACCACCAAAGAACACCAACATCCACGATCTAGTATTCAAATCCGTGTAAATATAACTGACTTTATTAGGACTTGAACGCTGTAACTCCCTACTTCCAAATCAGTTGATTTGGGAAGTCGCGTCCACCACTAGACCAACCCGGTGGCGTTTTACTTTGGTGGTCTGTGTTCAATTAACCACACATCTCAGGAATGGTTGGCCTGAGTCGGAACGTAAACTACAATACATTTACATGTCATACATATCGTTGAAAAACATTATGAAAATGGTTTTTTCTTCTTTATATCGCATTGGGTTGTGGGGGAGTTGCTTAATTTTTACGAGTTGAACAGATTGAAACGTACATGTTGAGAAAATAAAAATAAAAATTAAATGAGTTTTTATTAAGAGAAAGCATTTGATTTAAACCCTTATCAGAGAAGAAGGATCAGAAGTATGAAATGTTTGTTCAGTATGAAATAGTTTTCAACGTAAGTAGTTTATTTTAAAAAATCTATTTCGATTTTTTCACTCCACAACTAATATATAATTTCTATTAATCATTAAATTTTCAGTAAATCTTATTTTTAGAGAAATTAATAAATTATATGTACTCTGTATGAATCGTAATTTTACGTTGACTCTAAAATTTTAATCGTTTCCCTTCGCCTATTTAAGCGAAGCTAATGAATCTTTCACCTAATAATAAATTAGATGGATAATCTATTTTGGTTTTAAACGCGACTACTTGTTGGATTATTATACTTTCGAACTGGACACAAAGTGAAATATTATTAAGCTTTAATTTCCTTCATTTTATTTTTTATTTCCGTTAGACCTATATATAAAGACCCCCTTGGAATCGAACATAATTATTTTTTTATTAATCTATCATATACATAATTTATTTTATTGATAAATACAAAATAAAAAAATTATTATTAATTAACTACATAATTATTATGCTAGACACTCAATTAAGAGTGAAAACGTTAATTTCTTCATTTGTATTTTCCAATGAGATAAATCTAGGGTGATATAAAAGTGTGGAAACAGCTTCATATTTCAAAATTATGAGTTACTAGGAAATAGAAGCAAATGTTTAAATAGCAGTTAAAAAATTACTATTTTGTGATGTGTTTGAAATTTTTTGTCACCATACTGTAAGTGCAATAATGAATCAAACTTTTTACTTCCTTTTACGAAGTGCAGGAAGTATTGTGATCGTGAAAAGTTCGGTTTTCAGATTTTTACGGAAATATCCATTTTGACCATTCCTGAATCCATTTTGACTAGTTTCGGTCTGACCTCTGTACGTATCTACGTACCTCACATAACTCAAAAACGATTAGCCTTAGGATGTAGAAATTTTGGATTTAGAACTGTTGTAATATCTAGTCGTGCACCTCCCCTTTTGATTGCTTTCGACTGAACCAAGAGTGTCCAAAAAAACCCAAAATCCAAAAACATTTGGATTTTGGACTTTCTCTTAACTGCAGTAATAAGCCCTCATTGAGAGCTTTTTAACGATACATCATAAGTGGTACTTATTTTCATTGCTTCCAGAGTTATAGCCAAATAAAATTTTAATTAATGAAATATTTGGATCTTACCAGGGGAAGGAACATCGGTTCGAATCAGACTTCATCGCTTTTTTTTTACATTTTTTTTAAATTTAAATATATTGATTTAATAATTATTAACCCGTGATTGTAAAAAAAATTTTCATAATAAATAATAATTCAATAATAAAAAAATATGAAAAAAAATCAGATGTGATTAGTGAAATAAAAGTTTTATGTAATTTTTTAGACATTATTACATGCGTATATTTTTTTAATTTTAATTTAAATATACTTAATAATATTAATAATTATTAACCTGATTGTAAAAAATTCTACGAGAAATAATAATTCAATAATAACAATAAAAAAAAATATCAATTAAAAAAATATCAAGTTATTAGTGAAATAAAATTTTATGTACTTTTCATTTTAAAAAAAATGTGTATATGTAATTTAATAGGCGTACATGGAAGTGATGTAGCGTCCACATCAGATTTTTTGTAAGTAGAAAGGTATGATATGATAAGTAATTTTAATGTAAAATCTTATGAGGAAAACCATGTTAAAATATGCGTTCGGATTTTAGAATAACTACCTTAAAAATAGACTGTTAGGTTTTTCCTAGAGTATCCAAAAAATTAAACTTATTGTTAAAATTTTAACTTATTTGAATTAAAAAAAAAAATAAACCTGTTTTAGGCCTCTAATTCCAAACATCTAATTCTGGTTGCTTATAAATCCGAAAATCCGTAATCGAGTTTGGCATTAGTTGTTTTAAACGGATTACCAAATTTCAAATTTACTTTTTCTTTTACGTATTTTATTTAAATGTAATATTATTACAAATACAACTTCAACTATTTGAATTTAAAAATAAAAATATTTAAATATACTACTACGTATTTAAATATTTAAGTTAAGATGATCAGGTTTTTATTTAAATTTTGTTATTTATAAATACATGACTGACGGAGTAGGGAAGATACTCAATATTAAGAGATTTTTTCGGGGAGGGGACAAACTACCCCTCAAAAAAATTTAATACTTTTACAATTGAAAGCAGTTAAGACAAATTTTAGTTAATACTTAATGCAAAAAAATTCCAATTTTTGTAAATTAATTAAAAAAATTTATGATAATATACAATTAAGAGTAATGTAATTTAATATAGATAATGAAAAACAATAAACTCATGACAGCGTACATAAAAAAGTAATAACTATCACCATTTTCATGAGTATATATAAATTGTAGAAGTCTTTTATAAATCTAGGATTTTAGAATTCGATAAATTCTTACTACATAACTACTACGGTAATAACTCCTGAGACGTAGTTCCTGGAAATTACTGTAGACGTGTTCCAAAAACACTTTTTAAAAAAATTCTGTATTAAAATTTTGCATTAATTTGATTCCGTTAGTTGCACATCTAACGATAATATATTTACAATCAATTATCGCCTAGTAAAACAGAGATAAAACAATAGAAAATTGAAAAAAGTTTTCTTTTTCTTTTTTGCATGTATAAAGTATATTATGAAATTTGGCGATCACCTGGGAAAAACTTTGTCTACGGCGCTAATCAGAATAAATAGCTTGTTGTTTAAAAATTCCTGTTTCAACAACTATGAAGGATCTCAGTTTCCCATGATTTTCTTTTAAAGTACGAAACATGGAAGTTTATACTTCTCTCGATGCCTTGTCACATGTACAAAATATTCCAGCTTTTCATTTTAATTATCTTAACTAACGAGTTTTTTACCATAATGTACGAATAAATCAACCTAAGATCAATACAAATAATGCACTAATTGTATAATGTTAAATCCAACAACAAAAAATTTGTAACTGAACAGGTACTCGTATAAGAAGTCAATCAGTATTTAAAAAAATAGCAAAGCCATAAATGAAAATAACAAGAACTTAAGTAAGTTTAAAGGAAATCTGAATAATGGAGTATTTTGCTGGTTTCATTCTTCAATAACCTCCCAAAAATAACATATTTGCTCCGTATATATTTATTAAAAGCGCCTATGACGAATTAGAGTTCTGAGAATAATTTGAAGTAAAAAGTTCACATATTATAGGTCTCAAGAAAAACGTTCACCATTATTTGTATTCTAACGCGATAAAAACAACCCTTGGAGGGAGACTAATTATACAGAAAAAATTAATGATTTCACATTTTCATTAACTTGAAATTTTTTTATAAAATGAGTTCCAAAACACTTTTTCAAAAAAAAATTTTTTAGATTAAAAAATCTGATGTGGACACCACATGACTTCCTTGTACGCCTATTAAATTACATATACACATTTCTTTTTAAATAAAAAGTACATAAAATTTTATTTCATTAATAACTTCGGATATTTTTTCGTGTTTTTTTTTATTTTATTTTTATTATTGAATGAATTATTATTTATTGTAAAAAGATTGTTTACAATCAGAGGTTTATAATTATTAATAAATCAATACATTTAAATTTAAAAAAAGACTTAAATAAAAAGGAAATGAAGTAGGATTCGAACCGGTCTGCCTTCCCCTTCTAAGATCCAAATGTGTCATTAATTAAAATTTAATTTGGCTATAACTCTGGAATCAATGAAAATAAATACAACTTATGATGTTTCGTTGAAAATCTCTCAATGAAAGCTTATTACTGCAATTATGAAAAGTCCAAAATCCAATTGAATTTTGGGATTTTTTGGACACTTTTGATCCAGTTGATTGCAATCAAAAGGGGAGGTACACAACTAGATGTTACAAGAGTCCTAAATCCAAAATTTCAACATCATACGGCTAATCGTTTTTGAGCTACGCGAGATACATACGTACGTACAGACGTCACGCCGAAACTAGTCAAAATGGTTTCAGGGACGGTCAAAATGGATATTGCCGTTGAAATCTGAAAACCGAAATTTTTCGCGATCGCAATAATTCCTTTACTTCGTACAAAGAAGTAAAAATGGGAACTTACATATTCTTGGAATCGAGTTCATTTTTTGATTGTATTATAATTTATTTAAAGAATATTCAAGGAACTGTTGCTTTAAACTATAATGTAAAGAGATAAAGAAAATCATAGTGCAAAGACCTGTCCTAAAATAAAATACAAATGAATAGAATAAATAAAATCGGGAGTAAATCATTATAAGTTATTTGTCAAAATATAACGAGAAAGATAATAAACAATGTAAAATCTAATTAAAATAAAAAAAGAAACAATTCTCCAACAGTAAATGAATACTTGTACGACATAGATATTAAATTAACTGATTTACTAAGGTCAAGCCGACAAAAAACTCATTAAAAAAATAGCTCAAAATCAATTAGCCTAGTTTAAATATTCTATGGTGCGGTGATTTTAAAAGTGAAACCATTTAACAAAGTAAATATAGTTTAATTATTTTTATTAATTATTTTTTCTTTCGTTTCGTGATAATTTTAACTCTAACTGTATTAAAATGAGGGGGGATAATCAATTACTTTAAACTGTTAATTTATTTCTTCACAAATTAGTTTAACCTGATTATAAAGATTTTAGAGTTAATTATCTAAAAACAAAAACAATATTGTATTTTTATAGACGCAAAACTTTTAAATCATTTAGAATTCTTAGAAATATAAAATTGTAAACATTTTATTAAAAAATACAAAAAAGGCTTAAAAACAAGAGAGTTGTGATCACATAAATATCTGAAACTTTTTTTTTTAATTTACTTATATTACTGTATTTTGTATTTTAACATTGGTTGTAGGGTTTTACTTCCTTGTATGAAGTAAAGGAAGTATTGTGATCTCGAAAAATTTCGGTTTTCAGAACAGAAATATCCATTTTGACCACTCCTGAATCCATTTTGACTAGTTTCGGCGTGACGTCTGTACGTACATATGTATCTCGCATAACTCAGAAACGATTAGCCGTAGGATGTTTAAATTTTGGATTAAGGACTTTTGTAACACCTAATTGTGCACCTCCCCTTTTGATTGCAATCGACTTGACAAAAATATCCAAAAAAGCACAAAACCAAAAAAAAAATTTGGATTTTGAACTGTTTCTTAACTATAGTAATTACTTAACTGAGCCCTCATTGAGAGCCTTTTAACGACATATGTGGTACTTATTTTCATCGGTTTCAGAGTTACCGCCAAATGAAATTTTAATTAATGAAATATTTGGATCTTACAAGGGCACATCGGTTCGAATCCGACTTCATATCCTTTCTTTTCTTTATCTTATTTTTAATTTAAATTTGTTGATTTATTAATAATTATTAACTTCCGATTGTAAAAAAATGTTTACAATAAAAAGTAATTCAAAAACTACAATAAAACAAATAATATTAAAATATATCAGAAGTTATTAATGAAATAAAATTTGATGTACTTATCCCTTTTTTAAAGTATATAGTTGTAATTTAATAGGCGTACAAGGAAGTAATGTGGTGTCCACATCTGATTATTTAATCTACATATAAAAAAATGAATGTCTGTCTGTCTGTTTCTTATGCCTTCCTAAACCGTTCATCCGATAGCGATGAAACTTTGGGGAATGAGGGTGGTGGGACTGCAGCCCCACCACCCTCAGGCTCTAACAAAAGAGCGTGCACGAAAGTGAATTTGCAATTCATCGTCGACCACCACCTGGAGAAGACCAAGAAGAAGAAGAAGATGGAAGAAGACAGAAGAAGTTCCATGGCTGACTCAACATGGGATGCCAACATCCCCGCCGGAGCAGCAGGCCTGGCCGGCCCGCCGAGGGAGTCGCTGTACGCGGACGCTACCTTGCCGCTCCAGCTGCAGCTCGCCGGGCTTCAGTCACCCTGGCCGGCGGTCTCAGTCGCAAGAGTTGGCCCAGCGTGGAATCGCTCGAGGAAAACCCACGTCGGCAAAGGACGACCGACTCCCCGACACAGCGGGGCTCTGGGGACCATCACTGCCACCCTGTAGTGGAGGCCCAACTGCCGCTAAGGGAAAGCCCGGTCGGACTTCACAGGACGAGCCGCAACTCCCCGACTTCGCAGGAGACCAGCTTCCGGACCCAACAGCTCTTCTCAGAGCTAACGTAAAAACAGCCCTTTTCAGGGGCACCATGAAGTTAGTATGTGCCACGTGTCGTCGAAGCCATTCTGCGACAATATACGAGTATATATACATATATTTCACCATCTTGTGGACACGGTAACTGCCATAATTTTGCGCCAATCAAATTATCCCTTAAAAGTAACTCGTCCCAAAATCTCGGTCCAGTTCGTTAACGGCCAAAATTTGACCACGGGGGTGCAAATCGGGCACTTTTTAAAAAAAAAAATATCGCTAGAACTTTCCTATTAAGTAAAATACCAAATTGGTTTAAAGTTCCTACTATTCTTTGGATAAGGGCCTAGAACGTATTTAAGTAAGGTTTTTGATATTACCAACCATTGGGGCAAGGGATTGAAAAAATGGAGTTTGAAGACAAGGAAATCATACCTCCCTTAATGAGCACAGCATCGAATCGGTTTAAATTGGTCGTTAGTCCTCTAAACATTGTCTAAAACGTTTTTCTGAAACAATTTTTGATACGACCAACCCCTATTGCAAAAGATGAACAAAATGTTACTAGAATTGTAAGAAGATGGGGCTTGTCGTATGCTAAACATGTGAAACTTTTTTTCAATGCAACCTTTGTCGTATTGAGTAAATTTGAAGTTTTTCCTAACTTTCAGGTGCAAATCTTTTTTATCCTTTACTTAGCACCGGTGAAATCTACCTCCACCTTCCGGCGTGCCGAAAGGGATTTTTTAATAAATGAAATCGGGCCGGTAAGAGTTTTGTAACAATTTTTTTTTTTTTTGTAAATTTGTGTGCTCAAAAATAAACAGATTCAGTTTATATTTATATAATATAACTAATGCCAAAAAAGTATTAAAACATTTTTGTCAGCTTTTTTTTTACTTTAACAGCCAGTAACACTTTTCTGGATGGAATTTAAAAAAAAATTATTTTATCCTGATTTCAATACATTACGTAAATTGAATCAATTTATTTAAAAGTTCCATTTGGAGGTAGCGAGTTCGAATCCCGGTCATGGTACTTTCACACACGCTACAAACCGTTCAGCTCATCCTCTGAAACAATACCTAACGTTCGTCCCAGAGGTTAAACAGGAAGAAAATTTATTTAAAAGTAAATTTTGAGTCAATATTACTAACGGCGTGCCAAAAGGAATTTTGTTACTTGCGTTCAAAAAATAAATAAAACAATATACTTATGTAGTGTGATTTTGAGATTATCCCATCGTCGGATACTTATCACTTTTAACGGATTTTAAAGACATATTATTTTTTTAAATTATTTATTTGTATGTTTAAATTTATTATTACACAAAACACTTTTTTTCTTTTTCTTAGAAAGCAAGATAACTAACTTTTAATACGGATCAATAAAAAATACCAGAATTTTTGTAAACAAAACCTAAAATTAAAGTGTTACAAAAAAATATAACGTTAAAGTAATAATAAAGACGTAATAACAGTAGTAGCGTAACATTTTATTTTCTGTGTTACTTCGGCTATACATCTTTTATTATTAGTTAACGGCTACGGTCAATGGATATTGTTTCTAATTTCGCACACCATGCAGGCTTTATCCAACTACTAGGTGAAGCATTACTGTGTTTCACGTTCAAGCTAATTTATAGATGCTTGCTTGTACGATACGTGTAGTCTACGTACTCCCAACACATACAACAACAAAAACAGATAGACGCATGCACTCACACCATTCACCTTTAACCTATGAGCCTTGTTGACCTTGATCTAAAGAAGCAATACAAGCAAACCGCAGGAATATGCACCCTTACGATACCTATAGTTAGTATATAAACATATCCTACACCTAAAGGATAATTATTATCCTTATTAAATTAATTTCCCTTAAGAGTTAAATAATATACATTATTCTTAATATAATATGAATATTTATAGGATAAGAAATAATTAATTATCGTAAAAAATCAGATATTATCTTACAGCACACGATTATTATTATTATCCAATTGTTTCATTACTTTATTCTAGAATATAGGCTACATTTTATTCTGTTTTCTTTTTGCAAATAAAATAATCATTATTTCTTTATAACTATATATTAATATTACTTTCGGAAGAAAATGAACGTAATTGTAAAATTCTAATTTTATAATAAAAATCTGTATATTCAACAACTGTATGAGTTTATAAAATAAAAAATAAATAAATAAAAAATTGAAAAAAGGCAATAATTTTATTTTTTACGACTGCACAAAAAACAGTGTAATGTATTTAGGGTTTATGTAAGTATATTTGCTCCACCGCATCAACTCAACTGTTTTATATATATATATATATATATATATATATATATATATAATGTTTAAATAAATTTGAAAAAATGTATCACATGAATGAGTCGTTTTTGAATAACTCGTATTTCAACGCTTCATTCTGAACGATTCGGAAACCTCGTACGTCATAAGTGTAAAGGTGTCTTAGTGTGTTTTACACGGACCACCCAAAAATGAGTGTAATGTATTTAGAGTGTATGTATGTATGTTCTAACGTATCAGCTCAGCGGCTGAACCTATTTAGATTAATAATCCCATGTTGGAATCCTTACGTTACCGATAGTGCAATAGGATATATAAATATGTATATATACATATGATAAATTTAAAAAGTTTGGAAAAAATTATATAGAAAAGTTGACACCTATATACAAAAAAAAGTTGTAAAAATTGCCAACTATATATAAAACTGTCGACCCACAAACTCTTTAATTAACCTATATTAAAGAGCAACGTTTGCCAACAATGTTTTTGTTTTTCTGGCAATCGTGTTTTATAATTTTTAATATTTATCTTTTATTTTTTATACTTTGTCAGCAAGTAAAAAATATGCTTAAGTATGGGTCTGCGACCCATACTTAAGCATATTTTTTTTTTTACAAAAGAACAATTCAGAATCGGAAAACTAAGTGGCTGGAAGTCATCACGAAAGAAGGATTGATTTAAATTTGATTAAAATGTTTTTCTAGAAGAAACAGAATTGAAATATAATGAAGATGGGTGTGGTACAATGGACCTGCCAAAGGGCAGATAACTTTATTTTGTAAATATACGCATTAAATTATCTCATGTAACCCCCCCCCCCCCCCGTGGCAAAATAAAGGTAAAATTAACATATAACGTTTTCTTTTTTTTTACAGAAAGGGATAGATTAATTTTTGGCTTTTTATATGGAACAGTATGTTTAACACAGTAATGAAGTGGACAAGTAATTCCTCATCTTATATATTAAAAAAATTAAGCTAAAAACTTATTTCCAGTTCGTGTGGGCGTAGAACACCAACACTGACTGGATCGGGTTGATTTTTTTTTCTTCTCGGAATGATCAACATGTCATCTAGTGGATCGGACCCCAAACTCGAGTCGGAGAAATTCTCAAAAAATCCTGTTTTTTTCCTTAATTAAAGAACTTTACGAGTTATTTGACTTTTTAAGTTATACTTTTACTTTTTGAGTTATTACTCAGAAAATCACTTTGAAGGTCTGTCAATGCATAATGACATATCTGCAGACTGCTCCGAGAAGAACAAACAAATCAGCCAGATCCGTCCAGTAGATCACCCACACGGATTGGAAGTATGTTTTGATCACGCATTTTACCAGTACTAAGAAAGGAAAGGGGGAAAAAGGGGGTTGTGTTATAAATGGAATAGGCTTTTAGGCGATTTTTTTAATGTATAATATGACTGTAATAATCACGCTGTGGAACAGCACGAGTGCACTAGGTTTTTACCTAGAATAGGTTTCTGACCAATTTTTAAAAAATAAATAACATATTACTTTGTATTAATTATGCTGCAAACCAATAACGGTCCACTAGTTTCTTATTATGCTTGATATGGAACATTAATTATCTCAAAAATTGATTTATCAAATGTTGAATTGACTTGAATATTACCTCAGTTTGCCTACACACCTTTTGTTTATGAAATCTTTTAAACAAATATATATGCATAGAGTGACTTGAAACGATGTTATTAAATTTTCCAGTTTAAAATTAACCCTTCCACCAATAATAAATTTGAAAATTTATCCAAAGGTGATAAATTTGGAATCGCCACTCCGTCAAACTTTCGTGACGTAAAAGGTGTAGCCTGATTTCAAATCCTAGCCAGGTTCGACATTTTTCATACACTAAAAAATTAATCTTTCATAAGTATCGGTAATTGGGCAGTAAGCCTGTAATTTCCTAAAAAGCAATAAAATATAGTATTTTATTTATTTATTTATTATTTTTTTAAAGTATTTACAAGAAAAATATTTACCCGTTAATACTTTGATAAAAGTTAAAAATTATTTCTGCTTCAATAGTATATCGTTTAATATAATATAAGTTGATAAAAATATAATATTGTTGAACTCCGTGTCGGAGTGGTAGTGTCTCGGCCTTTTATCCGGAGGTCCGGGTTTGAATCCCAGACAAATGGCTTTTTTAAATGGTACAAAATTTCATTTCCATAATCCGAAGTACAAGCTTCAAAAACTTCTCTGGTGAATTAATTCATCAAACGAAACAGAAATTTAAGTTTAAACAGTATAATGAAATTTTCATTGGTACGAACGTCTCCCACCAACTTCCTTGTTTTTCCATCCATGTATATTTCTCCAATATATTTACTAGGATTTGAATTCTTCTGTGAAATATAATTTATCTCTATAAATTAATATTATTATTATTTTAGTACAGTTAATGGGGGAAAAAAAGATTGAATTTAGAAGAAAATTAGTAGAGTTAAGAGAAGTACATGGGGTAGTGCAAGTAGATTAGGGTAAGTACAATTTGTTTATATGCGAATGGAGAAAATTTTCGCTAACTGGAAAAAATGGCATTTAAAGGTGGTAAAAATCATATTTTTCAATTTTGTAGGCCCAGGTAAACGACGGCCCGGGCGGCTGTTGCTCGATATGCTGTAGCAGCTATGGAGACTTACGTTCAGCCGAAGAAAGCCTAGGTTAAATAGAGGCCCTGGGGTCCCGATGCGAGTGATAGGGCCGCGGGCGAGTGTCTAGAGGGCCCCCCGATCGGCTAGATGCAATAAAACCGCAGCCACTTCACCGGCTGAGGTCCCGGGGGCTTACACCACTTCCGAGCTTGGCACGTAAGTATGCTGATTGGCACGTAAGCTGATGGCACGTAAGTATGCGTATGGTACGTACGAGTGTTGCGAGAGTTGTTAGTCTGCGTGTGTCTGTGCGCTGGTGGTGTATACGTGTTGGTATGTTTTGTTATGTGTGGATCTGTGTGTGAATGTGGCTTGCTATTTTCTTTGTTATCTGAATGTGTGTGTGGGCGCTTACCCTCCCTTCAGAAGTAATGCTTTACCAGCTATTCCCAGGAGGGGCCGGTCGCCAGGGATAAAGATTTAGTCGGTAGTGCGCAGGAATACATACATCATTTTTACTATCTTGCCGAACCTGTTAGCGAGCCCAACCCTCTTTAAAAAGAAAAAAGTAAACCGCCCAGGCGAAAACGATCTAAATAAAAGTTGTACGATTTTTGCAGTACCTATAATTTAAGCCCTTAAACTTTGAATTGCGTTTATTAGTTGCTGCAAAAAAGCCGAAAAGACGTTCAATTAAAGGTAGTGCAAACGCCTATAACTTTTAATCAGAACATTTTCGCCTAACAATTTTACCTTGGCCTATGAAATTTAAAAAACAATTTTCACCACTTGGAACGTTCACAACTTTGTCCAGTTGTGACGAAAATGTTGTGCAGTCGGCTGTAAAGAAGTTATACTTACCCTAACATTCATCCCCATGTATTTACCTAAACACGACCAATTTTTTAGCAAAAATATCCCTATTGACTAGACTATTATTCAGATGAAAATGAAGTAGTATACTGTAAATTATAAAAGTGAAAAACAAATGGTTCTACTACGTTATGTGCATAGAGTATGTAATACAATACCCAGTTTTTAAATAAACGTTACATTGTTACGCTAATTAACGAAAAAACTTACAAAACTGAAATAAAGTGAACATCACATATTCATTAGCAAAAATTTAACAGCAACTAAATATAGAAATTATTTCGATTTAAATTTCGGTAGACATTGACGCTATTTTTTGATAATCTGTAAACATTCCACACTATAATCCCAGGAACAAGCTTTTTTCTTAAAAAAAAAAAATATATATATATATATAATAAAAATAAAGCAAAATTTATTTTTATGACAACTTCAGTACAGTAGGAAATTTGATTAAATTAATTCCAAAAATAAAATTAGAATTAATAGCATACTAAAAAAAGAAAAGTAAGTTTGGTGATTAGTTCAACATATATATGACTGCTTTAAGATAATAATGAATGACTAATAAAATTTAGGTTTACTATTTAATTTATATTGCTATTTATAATATAATAAATAAGCTTTATTACACATATGGATATATTTGGGTGACAACCTGGTTTTATATTCAAAATAAGCCATTAATTTCTCTCATCTACACTTAACCCAAACAGATATGAGGGGTGAAAAGTTCTAAAATAGATACGAATTAGTACTCTTTAAATGATAAAACCATTACTTTTTATAAAGAAAAAATCTTAAAACTAATTTTCTGAGACTTTTAGTTTTTATAAAACAAATCATAATAATTAGTACTAGCCGGTCAGGGTTCGCTTCGCTCGCCCGACCGTTTAGCTGGGGGCTCTGTCCTCTGAACCATCGACACGTTCGTGTATTTTCTGTTACTGAGAATATTATATATTTTACAGAAATGTTTTAAACACAAATATATATTACCTTTCAGATAATACCTTTCATATTACCTGTTATCTTTCAGATAATACTTCAGAGGATGAATGAGGATGATATGTACGAGTGTAAATGAAGTGTAGTCTTGTACAGTCTCAGTTCGACCATTCATGAGACGTGTGGTTAATTGAAACTCAACCACCAAAGAACACCTACATCCACGATTAGTATTCAACAATATAATATTATAATAGTATTCAAATCCGTGTACAAATAACTTCCTTTACTAGGATTTGAACCTTAGAACTCTTGATTCCGAAATCAGCTGATATGCGATGACGAGTCACCAATCGACCAACCCAGTGCGTTCTGTGATAATCATCAATTTATATTCAAAATTTAATATCCACAGTTAAAGAATTTAAAAGAGATGGGTGAAGTACAGAAAAAATGTGACGTTTATGCAATGGGAGGAGCAAGAAAGATTTTATACAATTTTTAATTCATTAAAATCAAGGTTAATTTCTGAATTTTCTAATCAAATTGTACCTTTGATTACAGTTTTAAAGATTTGAATAAAATTTTATAGAAAGGCATGCAGACCAAACTTAAGATTATAAGATAACATGCTATAATTTTGTATTAAATTTAAAGTAAAAATCATAATTAAAATCCTTTTCTTGTTATTTGCAGACAAGCAAACTGACAGCGATGTTACATGAAGAAAATATTTTAAAATTAACACTACACTAATTTAATCCTGTATTAAAATACTGTGATTTAAAATATGAGAAGTAAAATGATTAAATTTAAAAAATAAAAAAAATAATAATAAATTAACATTCTAACTTTTTTGATAAATATTAACAATTTTCAAACTGCCTCTTTATAAAAGATAATTTAATTAAAAAGTTGTTTACATCCTTATTGAAACTAAAAAATTACAGAGCTGTTGTTTTGTTTAAAGGGAGAGATGAACAACTCTCTAAACCTCTGATAATGTTTATAAACCGTTTCCACCTTGATGAAATCCATTTAGATAAAAATAATTTCAAAAACTTTAGCAAATCAAAGAAAAATGGTCAAAATTAAATACTTAAGTTTTGATAATTTGTCGTATACCTCATCAGAGTCTTTCATCTTCTTTCTCATTAAATACTATGTATTCATGTCTACACCATTACCGAGTGAGTAACTTAAAATCGAATGTAGCCGGCCCCATCTCCAGTAACTTAATTATTACCGTCGCATCTCACCGCAATTGGTTGTATATGTTATTAGTATCGTCTGTTGTAAACTGTTCATACTTCAGTTCAGTAGTTTCGTTGTTTGCTGTTTCTAGAATACCTTAATCTATCTAAGAATGGATCTTGAGCCTTTCAAGAAACACGTCAGTAATCACGGAAAAATTTCCGAATGTCAATATCCCAACGAAGAACATCATATACTATAAGGTATAAAAAATGGTGTACAAGGGTTTAGTTTCAAACGTAAAATGAAGTAGGTGACCTTCCGTTAAGATTCCTGAAGCTATAGCTGAAATTCAAAGAAGAAATTCTGCCGGCTCGAAATATCTGTGCTTAAGTTACCGTAACAAATTGGTGTATAAAATACACATCTTGCCGTAAGATTCTTCACGATTTAAATTTTAAACCATATCGAACACACATAAGAGAACGCTCATAACGAAACGTCTTAATATTTGGGAATTTCTTAAAGCGAAACGTCATCAGACATTGGATGACTGGAAATCTACTTCACGATGAGAAAATCGGAGAATGGAGTACTGTTTGTCGAAATCGTATAATGAAACCAAATTTTTTGATCGGATTATCAATACAGGAGTAATAACCATTTTCGAAGAATTTTACGATCGGTTAACAGATCGTGAACAAATTCTTACTTGTTGACTTTCTCTAACAAGACAAATTAAAGTGTCATACACTTGTTAAACTATTCATTAGCAAGCGTTCATGCGGTTTTAATACAACAAACTATCAACAATGGTCTCCGCCTTCCCCAAATTAGTCTAATTGTGATTTATTCCTTCCGTTTAAGTTATAAAACTTAAAGTTTTAAGACCTCTTATCTTGTGTAGCTCAACATCTCGTTTTGAGTGACGTAAACTTCTTCCTTTCATAAATTTTCTACTTTTCATTTGTTTAACAATTAGGAATTCTTTTAAATTTATATTTGTAGTGTGCTTAAGCTACGGTAATTAATTAACGGTACGTTATTTACGAATTTCAGTATCACGCTTTATATAGAGTGTCCCATATAAAACGCAACCCATCAATCACTCATCCATGAAATTTCATAAGTCAAGCTTACTCCCCTACTCGTTACTGAAATGGACTCGTCCAACATCTGAACATCGCGGCGACGCAGTAGAACACTACCGATAGTAACAACAATGCAATCATAACGTTCAGTGTATTGCTAGAGACAAGTAGATGTTTTCGCTAGATGAACGTGTTTTCATTGTTGAGTCGTACTTCAGTACGAAATCAGTGGTTGCAGTGCAAGATTTGTTTCGCCATAAGTACCCGGATAAACCAGCTCCTAACAAAACATCAGTATTAAGGTTAATCGCAAAATTTAGAGAGACCGGTTCTGTTAATAACAAGGAACACAAAAGATCTGCGTCAGTGTTGAATACAGATACAGTCACTGAAATCAAAGACCGATTACTCGCCTCGCCAAATAAATCGATCAGACGTTTGTCTGCTGAAATTAATTTGGCTAAATCAACTGTTCATCGGGCAATCAAACTATTACAATTACGACCTTATCGCATTCAAACGGTTCATCGACTTCTTGAGCCCGACAAAGAAAAACGGCTACAATATTGTCAACGGTTCCGTCGATTTCTGCGTGAGGGAATTAATGTTATGGATTCGTTATTTTTCACAGATGAAGCACGGTTTCATTTGGATGGCTACGTAAACAGCCAAAAGAGTAGAATTTGGAGCGCTGAAAATCCCCACGTTTATCACGAAAAACAAATACACCCGCAGAAGTTGGGCGTGTGGTGCGCGATATCGCGGAAGAAAATAATCGGTCCTATTTTTTTCAAGTACACCATTAATGCAGAACGATATCAGGATATTTTATTTTAGTTCATCGCACTCTTGGAAGAGGAAGACAGACTCTGCTGGCTACAACACGACGGTGCGACATCGCACTACGCGATGTAGGTTCAACTTCTGATTTCGTCGAGGAATTCTTTGGTAATCGTGTTATCGGTCGAGGCTTGTGGCCACCAAGATCTCCAGATTTGACTGCGGCGGATTTTTTTTACGGGGTTACCTGACAGAAAAAGCCTACAGCAACAAACCACAAACACTTGAACGATTGAAAGTCAATATTGAACAAGCTGTATTAAATATCCAGCCACAAACTTTGAAAAAAGTTGTAAGAAACGCTGTAAAAAGAATTGAAGCTTGTATTCAAGAAGATGGCGGCCACTTCCAACATTTACTCTAAATGTAAGGTAATGGATGGTAATAATAAAAATTACATTTACATTTACACATGCCTTTTTATTATTTCAATATCTACCAATATAAGGTTGGGTTGCGTTTTATATGAGACTCCCTGTATTTTAACTACTACAGTCTATATACAGTTTACGGAACTCCATTTCTGTACTCTGTAATTGTCGGCAAGTACTGGACAAAATTCAAAGTAGTACCCGATTTTTAACATTTTAAAAATCACTTTTTTTAAAACAATAACATTTAATATTATCATTATAAGTTAAACCGTTCTTAACATAGATATCCTACTGAAAGCCAGTATGTATATAAATTCAAATTACATAATTTTTTTTAACACATTTTAGTATCTTTGGATTTGAGAACATCAAGAAATATAAGAATCCAATGGGGCTCATTTTTTTACCAACAGCAATTTACTTTTTATTGTTATACACTATAATAGACTGAAAATTAAAACTCAATATATTTAAGTATGTAAATAATACTGAAATATATATATATAGGTACACGTATATGTACACACGATATAGATACACACGCGTGTGTGCGTTGGTTGGGAGGGGGTGCGCGCGCGAGACAGAATGCAATGCTTGAATATGCATATCCAAAGTCTTTTATTCTAATAAAAAAAGGAATACGGAAATGTTATTACAAAAAACAAAAATACATTTGTGTACAGACGTAACAGGCGATGGTAAAAAAAAAAAAGAAAAGAAGTATAATTATTTCATTTAGTAAAATGCAAATTCTTAAAAGAAACAAGGATGTATATTTAGATCATACATAACAATGAACAATGTTCTTGTAATGAAAATATCGGTATTTGGCAGTTAAATGATAATACGGACCGGCGTATAAATGAACATACGAGTTCTGGCATCATGTAGTTTTCCTGGAAACTCCCACCTACCGACGGAGGTTGAATAAGTTCTCTCCCTAAAGCTATCTGTAATTCATTAACTGACAAAAATTTAATCGAATAAAATGCAAATGTGTTGCTGCTAGCTTTTACATATTGCACAGACATTATTTTAATTTATTTTAGCGTAAAATTTATCTATTACTTTGCGAACAAAAAAAAAACATTCATCACCATCTCGTTTAAAATAATTCCAAGGCAACTTGAGAGATAGCGTACTTCATTAATATATTTCTGCAGTCGAAAAAAAATATCACCCCAAACGATACCCATTAATATTATAATATACCTATTATTGAGCAATAC
Organism: Lycorma delicatula; assembly: GCF_047948215.1. Lineage (NCBI taxonomy): Eukaryota > Metazoa > Arthropoda > Insecta > Hemiptera > Fulgoridae > Lycorma > Lycorma delicatula. Next base: position 50,780,874 of record NC_134460.1, read on the forward strand.
CACAATAATAGTTACAATTGCATTAACAAAGGTAAAATGTAAATTGGTAAGTAGCAATATAACTTGCTGTTTTTGTTCAGTATGAACTTTTGTTAATATTTATAAATTTCTAAAAGTCTTCATCATCTGCTTACCTAATACAAAACATGATGCTAACAAGAGAAAGATATTAAAAATTAAAAAACACAACTGCCAAAATAAAAAACTATTGCTGACAAACATTACTCTTTAATATAGTTTTGAGGCACCAACCGTAACGTACTCTCTCATTTTTCTGAGCCTTAAATGACACATGAACTTTGTTCAGAACAATACTGAAACTTACGTTTTCTAATAGTTTTTAATCGCGTACAAGGAGATTCTTTTTCCCAACAATCCTCCATCCGGTGAGCTTTTTTCGATCACTTCAATAAATTATTATTATTCGATCACGTTACAAGATCGAACATACTCTCTTTTTCTATTTAGCCTCCGGAACTACCGTAATCTATTACTTCAGAGGATTAATGAGAATGATATATATGAATGTAAATAAAGTGCACTCTCGTGTAGTCTCAGGCCGACCATTCCTGAAACGTGTGGTTAATTGTAATCTAACCACCAAAGAACACCGTTATCCACAATTTAATATTCAAATCCGTATAAAAGTTTAAAGTTTACCTTTACTAGGATTTGAACCTTAGAAATCAAGACTTCAAAATCAGCTGATTTGTGATTACGAGTTAACCACAAGACCAGCCCGTAGGGCTCAAAGGATCGAACAAACTGCCCGTCAGAAATTCGTATGATTTTTTTCTAAATGTAAATAAACCTTTATAATTAAGAAGAAGCAACACCAATAAATAAGAGCAAGAAGAAAGAAAATGCTTACATGATCCAACATACTGCTCTTCAAAAATATGATTTTTTAAACATATATAGCTTATGACACTTCCGGTAATGTAAGGACTCCAATGCGAGGTCATATATCTAATTCGGTTCAGCTTTTCAGTTATGCAACGGATTGGTCTAGTGAACTCGTCATTGCAAATCAGCTGATTTCGAAGTCGAGTGTTCTACTCGAAAAATTGATTTAAATGTACTACATGAACGCCTTTTACATTCTATTTAGACAAGTGAATATTACTTTATTCATACTTTTCTGGTGTTTTCGGAGGCTAAAACGGAAAAAAGAAAGATTACCTTTGAGCTGCTACGATGGAACAAATATACGTACATACACCCTAAATATATTACAATACTTTTTGGGGAGTTGTGTAAAAATTAAGTGTTCCAATTAATTATTTTTATAATAAAAATTTTATTTAAAATATATCTATTTTTAATTTATTTTTGTGCTATGGCTATTAATCTAGTTAGTTAATAATCTATAATCACAGCGTGATGAAGTGGAAAATACATATTAAAAAAGTAGTGAACATTTTTATTTACGATGAACTGCCAACCAACCCACCGGCTTGGTCTATTCCCAAACGCGTATTCCCAAATCAGCTGATTTGGAAGTCGAGAGTTCCAGCATTCATGTCCTAATAAAGTCATTTATTTTTCACGGAATTGAATACTAGATCGTGGATACCGATGTTTTCAATTAACCACACATCTCAGGATATGTCGAAACGAGACTGTACAAGACTGCACTTATACATTTCATCCTCTGAAATATTATCTGAAAGGTAATTACCGGAGGCTAAACAGGAAAAAGAAAGGAAGAACTACCAATCATTAGAATAGACGAGATTAAAGAATAGCCTTTAAACATTAAAGAAGGAAGGAGAATGGCGCTTATATCGGTAATGTTTCGTTTCTTCCCCCCACCAAAGTTTGCAAGTTTTTCACCTGGAATTAACTCAAAGTAGTAGGAAATATTGAAATTCACAGTAGCCAGGTTGGAGAACTAACCCAAAAACCCGATAATACACTAACATGCTGTTTTATACCGGTCACTTTAAACATTCTCCATATTAAAAAAAAATATGAGATAATATCTCATATTAATAATATTATATTATATAAAATTTTAACCTCTGGGACCACCGATATGTATTACTTCAGAGGATGAGATGAATGACAAAAATGTAGCGTGTGAAAATGCCATACGTGACTGGGATTCGATCCCGGGACCTCCATATGAAAGGCTGAGAATCTAACCAAACTTAACCTACGCTCGCTTCACTCGCTAACCTCGACTACTTAACAGTGTTGTTTCGATTATCTAAATAATAAATAATTTCAATAATTACTGAATTTATTTAAAAACATATTGTTATTATTATATTCAAAACATTACTGTTAATTAGTCAAGGTTAGCGAGCGTAGGTTAAGTTTGGTTAGATTATATTTATAAAATAAATAAATATAAATGGTTATAAAAATTGTAAATAAGTGGTTATATCGGGTTATTGGGTTATTTCTCCAATCTGGTTATTGTTAATATCAATATTTTCGGGTATATTGAGTTATTCAGCTGAAAAACCAGAATATCTTTGAGGGGGGAGAAATAAAAAAGTATCCTTATTTCAAACATAAATTATTCTCCAATTGAACTCTTATTTATTATCAGTTTAATTATGTTTAATCTTCTAACCTGCATTCTCAAGCAATTTTTACCTAAAGCACTGACATTCATATAATTACCTACCGTTACGAATTCGGTAACAATTATTTACATAAGAATAACTATAGAAATTACGAGTAGGCAGGGTTAGACAAAAATACCAATTTGGATTGGTGGACTTACGTTATGTCGTTAACAGCATTGTTTTCGAAATGGCCAACTGCTCAAGATAAGCGGACAGAACAATTCGATTGGATATACTGTTGGTCTTTAATCCACACACTCTAGTTGTTTGTGAACGCACTGAAGGTAAAAGAACTGGTTCTTTTAAACCGTAATCCTAGACTTTTAATCCAGTAATCCTGGACCAAGCTTCAAGGTGAGATATAGTGTTCTGCAGCAGTCTCTCTGCTGGGGGTGTTGAACTGCTCGCAATGTAAATAGCAAAATCATCAACAAATAGAGAATATGAGACAGGAGCTTGCACACAATTGGTAATACTGTTTATGGCTTCAGAAAATAAGGTGGCAACACTACCTTGAGACACTCCATTCTCAAGTTTACACTACCTTATAGCGAATCGTCTACACGAACACGAAACGTTCGGTGATTTAAGAATCCACGGATAAAAGTAAGCATATTGCCCTTGATTCCCCATTCTTTGAGGGTGTTAAGAATACCACGTCGCCAGGCAGTGTCCTACGCTTTTTTTATATCAAAGAAGATATAAAAAAAGCGAGGTGCTAGTGGTTTAGGAAAGCGTTTTTTATAGCTGTTTCCATTGACACTAAATGGTCAATGGAAGATCGTCCTTGTCGGAAACCACACTGTTCTGGAGATAGAAAGCCATGTCTCCCGAATAACCATGTAAGCCTGCGGTTTACCATTCTCTCCATTATTTTACACAAAACGCTTGTTAAAGAGATAGGGCGGTAGCTTGAGGAGTTGATTTTGTCTTTACCAGGTTTTAGTACTGGTATAATAAATGCTTCTGACCAGCCGGGTGGGAAGACTTGTTCGGAGAATAAACCATTGTAAATTATCAAAAGATGTAGTGCCGAATTAGGAAGGTGTGAAAGCATGGCAAGGCGAATGCTGTCCGGCCAGGGGAAGAGTCACGTGAGTTTTTAAGTGCGTGTAACAATTCCTTAAATATGAATGGGATGTTTAATTCACCAACCGAATCACCAACGTTTAACGATAATACTCTTCTAACTGTATCTTATATCTTTGAAAATCGTTATTATATGATGAAGTGAGAGACACCGAGCGGAAAGATTTTGCTAAAGTATTTGCCACAGCCGAAGATGATGAAAGGACTTCTCCTTCATCAATAAGACCGAAAATAGATTGTTTCGGTGATCCGAAAATTACATGGATTTTTTCCACACAGTAGACGTGGAAGTAGTGCGTGAGATAGTGCTCACATATTTCGTCCATGAACTCCTCTTAGCGTTCAAGAATACTCTACGGCATACCGCTCTAGCCCTGCGATATGAATTTTGATGTTCAGCTGTAGGCCTACGATTAAATTTGCGTAGTGCCTGCCGTCGATTCCTAATAGCATATTTCCAATCATCATTCCACCATGGAACGGAGAGACGTTTAGGATTACCCGATATTTGTGGGATATATCTGTTGGCATTCTCAAGTATAAGGGACGTAAAAGAGGAACATTGGTCAAGGATGTTCGCACCATCGTCATACTATGATTGGAAGGCTTTATGGTATCCATTCCATTTCCAATATGTTGAATCCATCTCCGTGGCCTTCTTTTAACCTCGCGGTCTACACCAATAATAATTGGTCTGTGATCACTGCCGTGTTCTCTGTTTTTCATATTTCCTCTAGTAGAGCAAAAGGTTGAGCCCCAGGAAATATGGTGGACATAGAAGTCTCCTACTATTAACGATGGAGATGGTATTTGTGTGAGGAGATTTAAGACATCTAGAGCACTGAACTCAGTGTTCGGTGAGAGATACAGATTGCAGATATGCAATTTGAAGGGGATAGAGACCTTTAATGCAACAGCAGGAATGAGAGTGGTTAGTTGAAGCCTTGTAGCCGACACCATTCTTCATGAAAATAGCCACTCCACCACTCTCTCTACTGTCTACTGGACAGTCGTATCTCTTACAGAAGTATCCTCTGAGTGTTATTGAATTATGTTGTAGAAGATGAGTTTCTTTGAAACACATGATTAGTGGATCATGGGCGTGCGCCAGTACTCTAATACCTTCAATGCAGGACCGAAGACCTCTAATATTCCACTGAATAATGTTCATAAGGGTAAAAATAAAAATAAAATAAATAAATTTAGTAAACTATATAAAAATTAGTACGTGATTAGGTTTTTCTTTTTTGTATTTCTTATTTTAAAGAACTCCAATGCCCTGGGGTCGGGTGGTTCTTCAACCATATCCTCCAGTATATGAGGTGATGGTGGAGGAGATTTATTTGAATGGGATGCTGCAGTTGACATCCCCGAGGGGGTGGTTAAGTGGGTTCCCTTCATGGGGAGCTTATTAGGTGGCTTACTACCAACTGTGATAGTCCCTGCCCGTACCGGTAAGAGTTTGGGAACAGGGACTTTCGTATGGATCACACTGTTGGATTCACTACCTGCGACGACAGTCTTTTTATTCATTTCTGTCAGCTCTGAAATAGTGGCTGTAAGTGAAGCTACTTGATCAGAAAGCTTCTGAACAAGTTTTTTAAGTTCATTGCAGGATCCGCACTGCTGATTACTAACATTTTTAGGAGTTTGTTTCGATGTAGCGGTGGCAAAAGATACATCTGGTTTAACCAGGTTCCGTGAATTATTTATCTTTTTATATTCTCTGCATGCATCCGGGAAAAATACCTTCTGCTCAGTACAGATTTTGAGAATTGCCTTTTCTTCTTTAAAGGTTAGGCAATCTCGGGAGCCACTGTATGTGAACCACTGCACTTCCCACATTTTTCACCTTCTTCGCAGTTAGTTTCATTTTGACCTTCTTTAGCACATCGAGCAAAAATCTCCGTTTTCGAGCAAGATGTTGTAGTGTGACCATATCCTTGGCATCCCAAACATCGCCGTTGGTTTGGTATGAATGGTCGTACCCGAACCGAGAGGTAACCCACTTTAATCTTCTCTGGTGGAACAGGGAGATTGAATGTCAGTATAACAGACGGTGTCGGTTCTTCTATTCCGCTCTGCCGTTTCATTATACGCTTCACTTCAACATCTTGGGGACGAAGCTCATCAACTATTTCAGTGATATCTATATCTAAAAGGTCTCGACAAAAATTACTCCCCGGCTCGTATTTAACAATTTGTGACATTCTGTACTGATATTTATACCACCCATATTACGGAGACATAAGATAGAGATCGACTCTGTTCATCGTTGAATGTTTCAATCAGAATCGATCCGTCACGTAATTTGCTGATGTTCTTCGGTGAACCACTTGCACCTGTTATAGTTTTGTTTATTAAGAAAGGTGAAACCTTTTGGAGGGAGCCACCTTACTGACTATTTTGGAGAACAACGAATCTTTTTTAGAATTTAAGTCTAATGATTTGTGGTTCTCTTCAGTAGGACTTTTATCCTCGTCAGACAAAGCTGATCGAGGTCTTTTCACAAGACTAAAAATGGTTATTTTTTCAGATGGACCACCAACCATCATTGCATTTATTAATGGAAAACGAATTTTGGTCCCACGAGTACCAGCGAAAAATGAACCACTCTAGCAGAGCGCACGCGTACTGGAGCTAGAGCTGAATACAACTGGGTTCGCCCTGGTGCCCAGAGGACATCGTTCAAGACTCACTACGTACAGCCATTCACCCATCGGCACGATTTGTTCCCACCTTGGGTTACGGTTATGTTTCGTAAGATGTCGCAACACCACCGAGTGTAAATGTAAGAAATATCAGTGTAGGATGTTGTTGTGTACTTGTGTAAGAGTGTAAGTTGTAATTTATGTAGTGTTATTGGTGTAGTATATGTGTATAGTGTAAAGTGTTCTGCAGCTCACTGCATAGTGGGAAGAAAAGCTGCAGAGGTTAGGCCCATGGGGACGCCAACCCCCAAAGTCTTAAAGAATAAGACTCCTTGTCGGGGAAACAACTGATTTACTACGATTATTTTAACCACTAGACCAGCCCGGTGGGTTGCTCTAGTTATTGATGGAGGTTAAATAAAAAAATCTTTTTTTTTTAATTAAATAGTATGTACACTTATCATTTTAACAGGAGCGTATATGAAAAGAAGTTGTACGGTTAAATAATTTCCCTATGTTTTCAGGATGTTTAGTTGTTATTCAATGGTGAAAATCAAAATTTTCAGTTAATCAGATTATGTAGATTTGGACGAAGCATAAATGGATTTAATTATCATTATTATTAATAAATCATATATAAAATTAGTTAGACACAAATGTCGGTAATTTTTTTTTTACAATAAAAATGTTATCGTTGTCAATTACGGACGTTAACCTCGTATGTATTCTAACTTCTATATAACTGATGCTAACGTAAATATTTGAATTATTGATAATTTCCATTCATTTCCATTTTGCAATCAATATCAAATTAAATATTGGCAATGTATCCTTTATAAAATAATTATCATTCTACCACATTCGTTTTAACTACAAAATTTTCCTCTTAATGAAATCGATCCTTAATTTTTTATTTAAAACCGTATATACCCATAAAATCCTTACTGAATTATTTCAATTTAAAAAAAAAATTGTCGATAGCCATTTATTTAACTTTAACATGGAGCTTAAAATTTATCTCTACCAATGATAAATTTTACAGTTATGTATTTATTTACTTATTTTCTTATTAGATTAAAAAAGATTTTCCAGGAATATTTATAAAAAATGTAAAAAGTAATCAACTAATTTTAATTGTATATTAAAGTACTCTGTTGAGCGTTATCAATATACATACTTAGAAACTCCTTGGGTACCAATATTTTAACAATAAATCTAGAAATCTTTTCACATTGAGAAACATTTTTAATTTTCCTCATTAACGGAAAAATAAAACAAAACCTTTACTTAGAGAAATTGAAAAAGTTACAGAGATTTTTAGGGGAAAATTGGTGATTTTTTAAAGATAATATTTCTTATGTATTTTATCTTTTTATAGCTAAAACGTTTACAAAAATAAAATTTTAATTAATTTCATTACCTTCGAGAAGGAGGGGATTATTAATCCAAAGCTATTCAAAAAGATCTAATAAATTTAAAAATTAAATAATTTTAATTTTATAATTCTAAACCTCCAAAAAATAATTTTAATTTTCTAATCTAACCCTTTTTTAAATTTTATCTGTTCTTTTTAATAAAACAATAAAATTTTCAATCAACCCTTATTTTCATTAACCATTTCTTATATTATCTTTCTCATATTTTATTTTATTATTCAATTCATTCTTCTGTTGAAATTTTCATACGTACTATTTGTCTATCTTTTCAAATTTGTTAAAAGTTTCTTTCTTTTTGGCTCTTCCAATTGAAGTGAATTCCTACTTTTTCTCACATCCTCACTTCCACGGTTTTAATACCTTCTTTGGAAAAAAGACAACTATTATTTATTAACTTGCAAAACATTTCTATTTGATAAAAAATAAATAAATATTCTCCCCCTCTAATGCAGATGATTTACAGAACTTTCGTGAAAATATATTATTATTATTATTATTATTATTATTAGACCATATATATATATATATATATATACACGTGTGTATCACGAAGTAGTCCCGGGAAATTCATAATCTACTTCTTAAAATAATGGAAAAAAAGTTCATATAAACATATGTCCTATAATGCTTCGTTTGCGAGTTACGGCCAGTGAAAGATTTCTTTCGAATTTCAGCTACCCCGTTGAAATGAGGTTATTAACTGACATAAATAGTGATTTATTGTGGTTATTGACCTGAAAAATCGAATAAAATAGGTTTCAGACTCATATAAACAATAGTTTTTTTGAAAAATCTGTTGTAAAAATCAATAAATTGAGGAAAGAACCCTGTTTTTATGTTTGACGAACAATAACTTTGTTAAATGGGTTTTAAAAAGATTTCTAGAGAATTAAAAATTTATTGTAAGTTGAAAAGGATCATTTCAATACACTTTTTAATATGGGGTTTTATTTTTAATTAATCACTTCACTGTCAATGTCTGTAGAAGAGTTACCACCGGTAGTCTTCACGTCGCTCTGCCAAAGGTGTCCGCTTCACTACCATCAAGTTCATTAGACATTCCGCATTTTTTTAAACTTTTCCTTACTAATTCCGTGGAAATACCTTCCCAAGCATCTTTTATCAAAATACAAATCTGCTTAAAATCTAGGGGTTTGATTCTTCCTGTAGGCGTGAGAAAGAAATTTTCATCAGCCATCCATTTACTATACAGTTGTTTTAATGCAGATTTAAACGGTTTGTGAATGCAGACATCTAGTGGTTGCAATAGAGATGTCAATCCGCCTGGAATTATTACTTGGTCTATCATACTCTTTTTTTAAATGTCTTTCACTTTATCAGTCGTATGGTCCCGATAACTATCCATTACTAGCATACCGGTATTTTTTTTATTAAGTAAATCTCCTGATCGCTTTTGCCATACACACCTGATCCAATCTAAAATTAAGGTTTCGTCCATCCAACCTGATTCCTGTGCTCAGATAATAACTCCATTTATCTGTACAATAGGAAGAGTTTTTCTTTTAAAAACAATGTACGGAGGTAATTTTGATCCATCAGAAGTAATGCAAAGCATAACACCACACCTTTGTTTTTCATTATCACCAGTGCGAATCGTAACACTTTTTTCACCTTTTTTGTTTACGGTTTTATCAAATGGCATTTCAATATATACGGGGGTTTGATCAGCGTTTCCTATTTGAGAAATGAAGGCAAATAGCCTTTATCTTTTCCAAGATTTATTATGTATTTGTGAAAATGTAATATTTTTGTTCATAAGCGTCTGGGAGTCGTGGAGAAATAGTCGTTTTTCGTCTTATTAACAAATCAATTCGTGCAAAAAATCCTGTTATCAATCCACAGCTTGCTTTAAAATCAACTTTATTCAATGATTTAACGATTTCACGAGCATATGATTGACACATTTCTGTCGTGACAGCATAACCGCATTTCCTTTTTTCCATAACAGTCAAACAATTTCTTTTCTATAACTATGTATTTTGGTTTTAAGCCAAAAAGCCCTTTCATTACCAGTGCCTTACACCAGAAGTAGTTTCTTCTAACGCCAGTCTCGATGCAGCTTTCATCAACGTCAAATTTTCTTCCTGCCGCCCGATTTCTAATTTTTTCAGCTTCTGCTATAAAGCGCAGTTTTTCATTTACTGTAAAAGATCGTAGACGCTGTCCTTTTGTACTCATTTTAATGCCGTAATTAAAATAAATCAACGTATTAAACTTTACAAGATAAACTAAACAAATAAAATGCACATAACCGACCACATATACAATCAGTAGAGTGACTACGGTGAATAGACAAGACTATGGGCAACTGATACTGTAACTGTAGTGTCATTAGAACCGGATGCAGGCTAAACAGAATGAATCAGTTTTATAAAAATACCATAACTTCGTTACTATCGAAAACATGAACATGATGTAAATAAATAAGAAGTATTCTGTGTAAGCGGCATCCGGTATTGATAAACGAAAGCCTAATGTAACTATATTTATGCGATTGAATTAGATATTCTAAGAAAACGTTTGCATTACATTAATTATCCTGGCTAAAGGCTATGTTTCAAGAAAGCCCCCCAGCCTTATTTTTCTCTACAAATCCAAGAAAAAAGTGCGGGAGGTACTCGAATCAGATAGAATAGCCATTTCAACAGTTATCAGATAGAAAATCCATTAAAAATTAGACCAATCAACAAGACTTGTCCTCTTCCGTATCTAAGATTACAGTTATCATTTACCGCTCTCGCAAGTTACTACGATAACAATATAATCTGAATAGAAAAGCCGAAAAATTTACACCAATCGACAATAATTGTTGTGTTCCTTTTTTTGATTACATTTTTCATTTAACGCTTTCGCCGGTTACTATGGTAACAAAATAATCTGAATAGAAAAACCGATAAAAGTTAGACCAATGAATAAGACTTGTCGTCTTCCGTATCTCAGATTACACTTTACATTTAACGCCCACGCCAGTTACTACGGTAACAATATCATCTGAATAGAAAAGCCGATAAAATTTAGAATAATGGGCAAGACTTGTCCTCCTCCTTATCTCTACATATCTCATTTAACGCCCTCGCCGGTTACTACGGTAAGAATATAATCTGAAGAGAAGGCGATAAAATTTAGGCCAATGGACAAGATTTGTCATCTTCCTTATCTGAGATTACAGTTGTCATAAAACGCACTCGCCGGTTACTACGGTAACAATATAATCTGAATAGAAAAAGCCGATAAAATTTACACCAATGGACAAGACTTGTCCTCTTCATCTCAGATTACATTTCTCATTTAACGCCCTCGTAGGTTACTATGGTAACAATATAATTTCGAATAGAAAAGTCGATAAAAATTAGACCATTGAACAAGACTTGTCCTCTTTCGTATCTCAGATTGCATTTATCATTTAACACCCTCGCAGATTACTACGGTAACAATATAGTTTTTAAATGTTAAATAATTGCAATTATTACTGTGTTTATTATTTAAATATCGAAAACGTTACAGTTAATTAAGAAGTTTAGCGAGCGTAAGTTAAGTTTCGTTAGTTTATATTTATAAAATAAATAAATATAAACGGTTATATTTGGTTAATGGGTTATTTCTCCAACCTGGTTGTTGTTAATATCAATATTTTTTGCTATTTTCAGATGTCACCAGGTGAATAACTTGAAAACTTTGGTGGGGGAAAAAAAAGTATTAATGCCGTTACTGATTGGTTTAATTTTCTGATGGCGAAATTTCTTAAAGTGGGAATGAAGAACTTAATAAAACGCTATTAAAATATGTTGGAATTTGAAGGCAGTTACGTAGAAAAGTAGTAAATAAATATAGTTTTTATATATAAGTTGTAAAATTTGTTCAAATTTTTGTAGTTTTTTTATTTATCCCAAAACGGACTTTACTTTAAAAATCGTCTCATACTTTTTAAGTTTTGCCTTACGAGGTATACCTAAAGTAAGAGTGGTTTAACGTAAAAATGTATCATAGAATGTTACTTTTTACAATTGTCTTCCTCAAACAACATTAATTTTCAACGAGATAGAGCATCTCGAGTTTTTTATGCACTTATTTTAATAAGTTACATCAGTAAATTCCAAGATAAGAATATAAGTCGAATTGGCTTCAAATCTAGTTTAGACCTTCACTATCAAATTTCTGATATTTTCATGTGAAAATATGTCAAAAACAAGTTATATACCAATCTTTGAAAGGAATATAATTCTTTCCGTCTTTAAACTTTTATAGTGAAAGTATAGATAAAGGTAAATGAGTAGAAATTAGAAGTTTAAATTTTAAAAAAATATATACAAATAAAATCAAAGAAATAAGTTAGCACTAGAAATAATTTTTGTCGTATGTTAACATAAAATGAAAATAGTTTCTGTTCAATTATATTAAGAAAACGTCTATAAAATAACAAGATACGTTAAAAAGAGAATCACTTTATTTATTAACTCCACCCTACTGTATACCGATTTTCCCCTCTTATTTTACTGGAAGCTATGTCAGAATTTTTCTTTGGTAATAAATTCATGAACAAGAATTTATTATTGATTCGTTAGTAACAGTTTCATCCGTAATGAGCTAATTTTGATGAAATAATTTATTTAACATAGATACTATTATTTTCACACATTCAACGTTCACAAAAATATTTTTGAAGAAAAACAAATTAAGAACATTTTTAAATCAACTAACCGTTTTATAAGTTTAAAATGAAATAAATTTCAAAAAACTAGCTGAGGAAATTGATCTAAAATTTCGGTTTATCTAACAAAATAAAGGTTCTTTGAAATATCTTTATCTGACAATATTCTAGAAGAAACACATTTTTGTTTTAATCAGATCTTATTAAAATGGATATATAAATTTACAAAAAATTATATCATTTATCCTATCTACCCAAAAGTTTGCGAAAATATTTTAATATTTAAATAAATAAAATATAATTTAACGTTCATTTGTTACTTTTGAATAACATTGCATTATGTATTAATAAGTGAACAGCTGAAGTTTAGAAACGGTTACTGAGTAATATTTATGAAAATTTTGTAAATTTTAATTATTTACATTAGCACTTAAAGAATACTAAATTTCGATAAAGGAATTAATATCAATATTTCTTGCAATTTTCAGTTATCTCCAGGTGAAAAAATTGCAAGCTTTTGTGTGGAGTGAGAAATGAAAAACTACCAATTTTATATTTTATTTTGAAACATGCATATTCCCACCTAATTCTTAGTGGATATTAAAAATACATCGATTTTTGGCCGATTGGTTAAAAAACTGTTTTTTTTTTGTGGGGGGGGGGAGTGAGAGGGAAAAAGATCAAGTGATATTTTTATTAAGCATAAAAAATAAAATTTATTAAACGTAAAAAGTATCGGCAAAGGCTCAAAACGTGTAGCAAGTTGCAAGTGAAGCTATTAGTAGAATTTAATAATCTTATTTCATAATAATAAATATTTAATTTAATTTTACACGAATATAAATTTTAATGAATTTGTAAAAACATTTATAGTAGAGTTTACCTTCAAGAATACAATTTAGGAACAAAGCCAAAATAAATATATCATGTATAATTAAGAGACAGCCGAAAATTTATAACTACGTGTCTTCTAATGTAACTATCTTAGTAACTATTAAAAACTACAGTTGGCACCTGCAACTAACTGAACACAATCTGTTTATTTTAAATAAAATAACCTATGGTGTGTGTGTGTGTGTGTGTGTGTGTGTGTGTGTGTGTGTGTGTGTGTGTGTGTGTGTGTGTGTGTGCGTGTGTGTGTGTGTGTGTGAACACACACACACACAAATATATATATATATATATATATATATTCTAATTTCCTATTAATTACATTTCCTAAATTTAAAAAAAAATAATAAAATAAAATCAAAATTCTTTAGTACTTGTAGGTCAAAAGAAAAAATTATAACTTAATGACTGTAATTTATTAAACAACGCCTAATTTATCATGGATTAGTCGTAATACAAACATCTGTTTAGTTTTTTTTTCCTTTACCGTCGCAGGAATTTTCAGATAAAATCTACTTTCAACTTTCTTGATCCGGAATTCGTAAGCAGTTGGATCTTCCTTTTCTAAAGGGTTAAAAAGGGGCTCAATACTTAACAGTAAGATTATTAATTTGCTATTTCATTAGTCGGCAGAAAACTGAAATTTTAAGTTTTTTTATCTTACAGTAAGTTAAATTTCAGCCTTTTAACTATTCGGGAGATGTAAGAATTAGTAATTATTGATTTAAGGTACTTCTATTACAGATTGGACATTTATGTGATGAACTTTAGCAGACGGACCCAAAATCCGAAAGCTGCATTACGTATACTGCTCATATCAAACCGATCATTTTCCATTCGCCGACCGCTTGTACATTGACGGCACTGACGACCGGTACAAGCGCCGTCAAAATATAGTTAAAATAATCTTATTAACTCTATCAATGTATTATGTAATTTGGTTTTATATTATTTTTACGTAAATATTTCATACATTTATCTGATTAATGATTTTCTTCAAGTTCAACTGAAATAAGATTAGTTGCAAACTCTACGGACAATCTCATACATTTCTACAAAATTTAATTTTTTTTTGATTTTTTTTTGTAAAAATATTTTCTGCAAAATATTACTGGTTTTAAATAAACAGGAAATTAATTTTAGAATTTATCTTTAATACAGTTATAATCTCATTTAAAGGAATCTTGTCCGTTTAGCCATCTAGATTATCCAGGCCGATTCACCTCCAAGCATAATTTATTTTTTACAAAACTTCAATATCCAATTTCTTTTGTATTTGACTCAATTTTGTAAAATGAAGTTGGTAAGTTATTATGAAATATAAACCGTAAAATTAATTTCATTTTTAATTTCCCAGCTATAGCGATATATGCTTCTATCTCAGCCATACCAATAACGAGAAAGTATATATTGGTATAAAAAAAAACCTAAAAAAATTGTTTTTTTGTAAGTTTTCTGCCTTACGGAGACATTACAAAAAAAAATACATTTAAATAAATTTTAAATAATCTGCAAAAAACTTTATTCCAGTGCTTATAATGCTGAATAACGTCATGTAATAATATTACTCTGATATAATAAGGTTGTATATGGAAAAAATGCGATAATTTTTTAAATAGTAATGTACATTTTACGTGATTGAATTTACAGTTGGAGTAATTTCGTAACATGTATGTTTCTCTAACTCGAATTTTCCGTAAGTCGATTTTTTCTTTCATTCCCTTGAGTATTCTAATTGTAAGAATTCCGCTTTATTTATACAGCAGTAAACTGTATTTATACAGTTTTTAACTTTTGTGTGCTGGATTGGCGAAGGTGTATATCATTTGCTTTCCCAAACAAGAGGTTTATTATTATACTAATCCCTGCAGAACCAGTTATATTTTTAAGTTATCGGCGCCTGAATACCGTCTCAAAGCACCGCCGTTCAGTCTAGACAAAAGAATTCGTACCACTGATGTTCAGGTTGATGTGTTATTATAGGGGCGGTCAAAAGACAGACGCTATATGAATAAATTGTATGACGAATCAGAATCTCCAGAAATAAACTAATATCTAATAGCAGAGAAAAACCACTGAAAAGAATGCTTTATACGAATGATTTCGGTGATACAGGACGGAGCGGTTCAGGACTGCTAAGACTCCATTTCGATCCGTTTTTTTTTTTTAACGGGTCCACAGTTAAGAAATTGCTTCAGAGGATGAGATGAATGATTTGTATGATTTTGTGTGAAAATGCCATTCCTAGCCGGGAATCGAACCCGGGACCTCTGGGAGAAAGGCCGAAACTTTACCACTCGAGAGGATACAGAACATCCTCTGAAGTATTATCTAAACGGTAATTACCGGAGGCTAAACAAGAAAAGAAAGAAGAAATACTATCCTTTGAAAAACGTTAAAAATCCATCTACGACAAATAAATTTAATACAGAGATTTGTTCAAATGTGTATTTTGTTTTACTTATTTAACAAATCAACACATTATTCTTCTTTACATTATAAAATAAATAGGTAATAAAATAAGTAATATCAAATAATTAAAAATAATTTTTTAAATCATCATTGTGCGAGAGATAAATATTATGCTTCATGCAAATAAAATGTAACTTTAGTAACGTCTTTGCCTACTTAGATTAAAATAGATTTTCAAATTAATAATCTATTATTTATTGATTAATCGTTAGTATAAATTGAATTTATTACGAAAATACCAACCGATTACTTTTAATTAATTTAGGAACATAAATTATTTTCAACAAGTAGAATTTTATTTATTTATTTTTTTATTTATTAGGAAACACTATTTTTTTTATATTTATTTATTCTAGAACGTAGTTAGAAGCGTGGTACCGTTTAAGAAGAAAAATAAAGGTGAAACATGATAACCATTTCAACGAAATTAAAACAAATGAGAATGGTAAACAACGGAATTCACGTAGAAAAACACAGTCGTAAAAAAAATTAAATTAACAAATAAATGATTTATGATAGTTACGTTATGACGTTTACGTTGCAATTGGCAATTATAGAGCTGTAAAAACCTGTTTCTTTATCGCAGCGCAACCTAATCAACATAAATGAAAGAGAAAATACTGTACTGACATATATTTATCTTTCATCTTATGATTATGAGAGTATAATTTTAGACCTTAATTAATTATCACTGTATGTCTGAAAAAAATTTTACGTGATTCTTTTTATTCTACTGTTATGTCTACATATCGTGACGACGATTCTTTTTTGTTTCTTGTTTAGCATCCGAGAATTACCGTTCAGGTAATTACTTCAGAGGATGAATGAAGATGATATGTATGAGTGTAAATGAAGTGTAAGTCTTGTACAGTCTCAGTTTGACCATTCCCGAGATGTGGTTAATTGAAACCCAACCACCAAAGAACACCGGTATCCACGATCTATATTCAAATCCGTATAAAGTAACTGTCTTTACTAGGACTTGAACGCTGAAACTCTCGACTTCCAAATCACCTGATTTGGGAAGACGCGTTCACTACTAGACCAACCCGGTGATTTATATCATGACGACCTACATATTTTAATATTTGCAGAAGATCGAATACACTAGTCTAAAATTATAATTATGATAACCTATATCATTAGTGGAAAGAAAAAAATATACAAAATACTAAGACACTCAGGTAGACTACACTGTAAAACTGATTATCTGTAATTCCTTCCCTCTTACTGGAAGCAGAATAGCAAATTAGTTATCATACTATTTGGATGTCAACATACAATAAGAGTTTAATTTTTAAAACTCTTGAGAAAGAACCCTTCTAGTTAGTTTTGTATAAATTTCTTTATAAACATTTGTTGGAGTTTTCATCACGAAGAATCATATACATGGCGTACATTTCACAAAGGAAAGAGGTGCATAGTTTATTTCTTTACAATATTTTTCTTATATTTTTTTTTTTTTTTTTTTTTATACTTGTGACACGTACAAAGTACCTGAGGTTAAGAGAAATCAGACAGAATTGCTTTCTATGAGAGAAGCCCTAATCAGAATAGAATTAATTTCTGTGTTGAACAGGATGAAGATATCACTTGTAAAGCTGAATATCACCTGCATTTCACTAGAGTGAAAAGATGAAACCTTATGTTCGGTGAAAATAAAAAGGGTCCCAAATTCACATTCCTTAATAAACCTGACAGTACAACAATAAAATATAACAATACAACTGATATACTAAAACTGACTTAATAAAACTACCTCTGCAACAGCACGCCAGACTACGTGTTAAAATCTATGAAGGAGAAAACAAGAATACCGTATACCATGAAACGTTAACAGGATGGCAGGTACGTTGGGATGCATCGGATAAAGGACGCTGGACACATCAACTAATCGGTGACATTAAGCAGTTGATCGAGAGGGGATTAGGTGGGCTAAACTTTTGGCTCACCCAGTTCCTGATCGAGCACGGTGGTTTCAGGTCATACCTTTACAGTAGAAGGAGAGCAGACGATGCTGAGTGTCTTTACTGTGACGAACACCGATACGCCTGAACGCGAGGTCTTCATCTGTCGAAGGTGGATCCAGGAATGATTTGGCTGTGGAGAATATACGGGACCGATTAACACTGAAAATGTAATACAGAAAATGCTCTCGGAAGAGTGAGAATTTAATCAGAGATATTACAGCCAGAAAGTGGTGAGGGGGTGAAGGACAACTTCTAGTGGAGCTGTCGTTCGTCTGTGGTTGAATGAATTGGCGGGGATGACGAAGCGTGGGGGCTATGTACCCGCTAAGCCAGTCCTTATTCAACGTCCCATGACAGTCCGGGGACTGTTTTATGCCTCAGAGCTGACGATGCTGAGAGTCATTATTGTAGCGATCACAATACGCTTGAACACGCGATTTTCATTTGTCGAAGATGGATCCAGATAAGACTTGGCTATGAGGAATGCGCGGACCTGATTATCACTGGAAATGTAATACAGAAGATGCTTAAAGTGGGAGCTAGAAATTAATGCAATAACAAAATACGAAACAAAGATATTACAGTGATAGGAGCTCTGGCGAGGGGGTGAAGAACAGCCTCGCGTGGACCTGTCGTTCGACTGTGCTTGCATGGATGGACGGAGGAAAGGCAAAACTGTTTAAAAGTGTTTATTCAAAACTTTGCCGCCACAATCGAATTAAAAATGATTAATATTTATTTTTATTTCAAGATTTAATTTTTCTTTTATTTTGAGAATACCGAATTTTTTTTTATATAGTCACATCAACAATTTAAATCATTAGCGACTTATCAGTGTAATGCAACTGTACCGGAAAATCTGTAGTCTTGAACAAACTCAGGCCACCATTCCTGAAATTTATGGTTAATTGAAACCCAACCACCAATGAATACCAGTATCCAAGATTTAGAATTTTAGTTTATAGATCTATTGATTTCTTACATTTATTTAAAACTTAATTTCAATATTTTATTAAAATTAAAAGGAGGTAATCATTTAAAATTATAATTCTACAATAATCGATATTTTTGTTTTTTTAATTTTTACCTCGAAATTAGTGCTAAAAAAGCATATAAAAATATTTTTTATCTTTTTTAACCTATTGGATGAAAAGGATGGAGAGGCGTCTATGTGATTTATCATTACTGGTTAAATTTATAATTTTAGCAAAAGAAGTCTTTTTTTATACGTTACTTTTTCTCTTTCTCTTCTTACTTACCTTTACATTACTTACTTCCTTATTTTATTTTTTCTCTCCTTACATTACTTTTTCTCTACTTGCAATTTTTTTGCTTTTAAATAAATTCAATATCTTCACCAATTTTTATCTAAACTAATTTTATAAAGCACAACTTAAAAAATACTTACTTCTTTAAAATAAAAAATTTCGATTCGTTAATCGTCTCCGAAGATCAAAGTTGACCGTCATTGTGCAACTTTTGGAATAAATGATTATCGATAAAATAATAGGCCGATATTTAGCAATAATTTGTGTTTTCCAGTATGATATTTGAACTTTTTAGCTTACAGGATATCGATTAAATAAAAAAAAAACCAGTAACAGTTTTTTTTTTTAAATTGCAAGAATGTATAAAAATTTCCTAGGATGTCTTAATTAACCGATTTAAATTTTTAAAAATGCAATTGAAAGTTTCAGTGTTCTTTTATATGAGATTAAATTTTCAAGTATCTAGAGATTTTATTTCAGGCTCTACACAATTTGGAAAAATCGCATTTTTATTTTAAATCTGGATTGCAAAATTATTGTACAAAATCTGTCAGACCAATTTTGTTAAAATTTGGCGTTGGTTTATCATATGAAAAAATTCTTTGAGGCAAAATCTGAAGGTCTATGTATAATACGAGTATAAGTAGTATACGAAAAAAATTCCCAAAAATCTTCTTTTTTTCTTTTTTTTTGCAGTTATTGCAAATCTTTGCATCACTAATAACGTATTTTTTTATTTGCAACCGATAATATTGTGTGTAAAATTTAATAACAAAACTTATTTTCTCTCTAACTTTTCTCTAAACTAACAGTTATCAGTTATGTAGGGAAACAGGAGAAAAATACGGATATTTTTGCAATGTTTTTACATTTTGTTTAACAAAAATTTAAGCATACGTTTTTCAACTGGCGCATACCATAATAATAATTTCTGATGATATTCCAGAAGCATTAAAACAAAACTTTGCGATCATATAGAAAACATTCAATAATTTCTAATTTGAAACAGATACCGCCTAGACTAGTAGTGTTTTCGCTACAACAGCAACTTCATTATTAACTTAAAAATTAATTATATAGACAATATTTAATTATTTTATACTTTTAATGTAAATACCTACCGACAAAAAAACTATATAAATATATACCTGTGTGAATATTATAGATTTAACTTGTGAAACACAATTTAGGATTATGTTATAAGAAAAATCTTTAGGATAAATATTTTTATAATCGTACTTAAACTGTTATTAATCAATTACAAAACTAATAAAATAAATTTAGATTTTCGCCTAAAACTAGGTATGTGACCCTAGACCATAAAAGCGTTTTATTTGTTTATATTAATTTCGCTACATTTAATGTTTTATTACTCTACGTGATAAATTTATTAAAGATGTTATCCATACAACTGACATTTAATGTAATTTGTGTACTATTAACTATAAATAATATGCATATAGCCAATGAAACGCATTAATTTTACAATATTGCGTATTATTTTACCAAGGTGATCAACAGGTACCCTACTATTATAATACAAAAATTAAGGTAAAAATCAATCATTTGTCAACGCTTGCTGCATGCTTCGTATAATGTTTTTTTTTTTTTCAATGTAAAGGAAGAATGAATATAAAACTAAACATTACTGCAGAACAGGAATAAGAGAATAAATTACGCAAATTTACTGAATAATGAATAGGTGTGTTTACAATTTTAGTGTAATTTTAGAAATTATGCATACTGACCAAAATATTTTAAGCTATGAAAAAAATACAAAATTATACTTCTGCGTAACATTTTGAGTCCCTGAAAATTTGTTTAAGCAAATTTTCATAACTTATTGAAAAAATAAATAAATATACCGATTTTATTTTTAATTAATTTGCCTAATTTGTTCCCCTTTTTTAAAATACTAGTCACAGGTAATCAATATTAATATCATAACTAAATATATCTATTAAAAAAAAGTAAAAAATAGACCTTAAAATAGGTGAATTTTGAGGTCTGTTAAAACGTACGTACGAGGTCTGTAAAAAAAAAAAACCGAAATTTTTTAATTACGCGCCAACGGAGATGTTTAGTGGTGTGGTTGGCAGCACTGTGTTCCGCATAATCTTTTCTGTAACCACATATTCTTGTATTAATCATATCTCGTTTAGTTTTCGTGTTATTGTTGTTTGAGTGCAACGTGTTGAAGTGTTAGTAGCGATTTTTGCAATGTGCATTTTTCGGGAGAAAAGATATATCGTAAAATTTTGGGTGAAACAAGGGAAAACTTTCACCGAACATTTTCAAGTTTTAAAACAAGCTTACAGAGATGATGCTCTGGGTCGTACGCAATGCTCCGAATGTTTTTCACGATTTAAAAGTCAATTGAAGATGACTCTTGACCAAGCAAGAAGACCTTCGATTTTAACTGATGACACACACTTTTAGAAAATCAACAATCTGGTGCGTGCAAATCGACGATTGACGGTCAGAAAACTTGTAGAAAGGATTAGCATCTCGACTGGATTATGCCACGACATTTTGACTGAAAATTGAATGTGCATCGAGTTGCAACAAAGTTTGTTCCTCGTTTGATGACCAAACAGCAGAAAGAACATCGAGTGGACAATTGCCGGTTACTCCTTGAACAAGCAGATGACGATGAAACATTAATGTAAAGGATAGTAACGGAAGACGAAAGCTGGGTTTACGCCTACGTCATCGGGACAAAAGTTCAATCATCAAAAAATCGCACATTACAAAAATTGCTACTAACACTTAAACATGTACTTAAACAACAATAACACGAACACTCTACTAGATATCAACAATCCAAAAACATGTGGTTACAGAGGAGGTTATGCGGAGCACAATACTGCCAACCGCATGTTACTAAATATCTCCGTTAGCGAGAAATTAAAAAAGTTCAGTTTTTTTTTTCTGAACAGACCTCTTATGTATAGTACCAAGATTACGTATACTTCTCCACAAACAAATTATTTTTTAGTATAATTAATCATTTTCAAACAATTTAATTTTTTTTTTCGGTCTCAAGATTATAAGTCACTTCTGTAATCATGATAAAAAATATAAATGTATATTAAACTATTATCATAAATATTCAGAAAAAATTACGTTGAATTTGAATTAACACACTTGGTCTAATGGTTAACTCATCGTCGCAAATCAGTTGTTTAACATTTTCGAAATCGAAGGTTCTGAGGTTCAAATCCTAGTAAAGGTTAGTTACTTTCATACGGATTTGAATAGTAGATAGTGGATTCCGGTGTACTTTGGCGGCTGGAGTTCAATTAACCACACGTCTCATGCATATCATCCTCATCTCATTGGGCCGTGCGGGATTGCTTATTGGTTACTAGTTGAACAGATTGCAACGTACATATAAGGAATGAATATTAATAAAAAATTTTAATTAACGAAGTTCGGTTTATTTTAATTAAATTATTTACGCCGTAGTTTGAAAGCATTAGCTTGTAATTTAATGTTCATGCATCAGATTATTATATTTAAAAAATATTATATTAAAAAAACCAAGTGATAAGAATCTAAAAGTGAGGTAAGAAACAGAATAACAAAGGAACGGAAATCAAGAAAATATATTTACAAAATCATTAGATACAATAAGCACATTATAACCAAAAAAAATAAATATTTAACTTCAGAAATAATGGTTGAAAATTTAACCATTTTTTAATGGTTGAACATTTAAAAATAAGAAAGGCAACATTCAAGGCGAGAACAGGAAAATTTTGATGGAGTATTATAGGAACCAGAAAATTTCCTAAAATTAGAACTACCTGAGAACAGTAAATAATCCTTAAAGGAATAATCTTGCCCATCTCCAAAATTATAAACCGTTTGTATTTTCCCAATTTAATAATAAATCCATAGTCAAAGTTTCATTGGAGATATGATGATTGAGTAAACGACAATACTACGTCACCAGAAATATGAAAAACAGATATCCTAAATAACAGTAAAAAAAACCATATCAAATACTGCAGTATTGAGTAAATCTAATGGCAGAAATAAAATTGGTAAAAGTACCCAAAATGATATGTTCTATGAAATAAACGACCATCCGATCTTCCATCAAAAATTAATTAAAAAGTATATATTTTAGCAAGTAAAAAAAATTTCTCTGACATCATAAGTTGAATTTAAAAGGGAGAATTACAAATTAAGAAGAAACAAAAAATAAATACGTAAAAAGTCTTTATATTAGGAACCCAAAGATTGACACTTAAAGAGCTAACAAAACTAGACGTGTACAATAGTAAATAATTGGCAAAATTATGCATTAATTCAATTATAATTGAATGAAAATTTCACTTATAAATAATTTCTTCCAAATTGCATTCTGAGTAAAGAGAAAATTAATAATAATAGTAATAATAACAATTATAAAATAAATGATTACTACTGTTAACACTGCAGATTACTATTCAAATCAAACCCGATAAATTCGATTTCACCAGGCACATTACTGTATTTGAAAGACTTTTATTACAACAAAATTACATTACAAGTTCTACATAACCTACACTAAAGAACCAATACTAATAAAAAAAACAACATTCTTTTTATAAATCCTTCAATACTGATATATATATATATATATAAGTAGCACACTTGTTATTTATTGTTAATGTGTTTATTATTTAATGTAAATTACAACACACAGTAATTTATATTAACAACTACGAGCATCAAATTAATCTAATAAAAAAATTTATTAGAATGAAATAAAAGTTCATAAAAATGATAAAAAATAAAAATTAATTAGTATAAAATAGGCTTATATGTAATACAAAAATGATAATAACTAGACAGTAATAACTGTTAAAAAATTGTTTTTTTTTTTAAATTTTTTTATTAAAATCACAGTTGAAGTAAAAATTATAGTTAAATAAAAATGACGATTTATGGCTACATAGATAATTTTTTATATGACAGAATAATAAATGTGGAGAAAAGTGAAATCAGAATAAAAATTACTGTAGAAATAAATAAAATAAATTAATAAAATAAAATTATTAATAATCTTCTTAGTTAACACGAATGACTTTTTCTTTTGTTACAATAAATGTAAACATCAATTTTTTTTATATATATAAAAATAAATATTTTATAACAATTTAAAATAGTTGACTTTGTTCGGGTTTTTATTACTGCTTAAATATTGCTCAATAAATATCGTTTAATGTAAAATTGATTCAAAATTTACTTTAAATTTTTTTTTTATTTCATCAGTTTTTATCCTCCAGAGAGTCTCCCCCTACCGGATCTCCTTCACTCACGAAGTGAAAACCTCACCCACAAAAGGAGGGACATCCTCGGGCTGATCTTGTTCAACTAGTCACACACACAAAAAAAAAAATATATATATAAATAAACGAAATCAGTGCTAAAGCTAAAAACGCAACTAGTGTGGCTCACTGAGGTGCTTCAAGACATCAAAATTTTGCAGGCATTGCACTGCAAAATCTCAGAAGAGGATTTGGAAATTTCATTATAACAACTTGCCCGGTGTTAAATTTGCGGAAAAGCCTAAAAAGAAAACGGGGACGGTTTGGACAGAGGAAAAGGGATTTTTCCAGGAAAATGAAAGAGTATTGGAAGATAAGAAAGACTAAACATAAATGACTAATTGTTCTTTCCGGGCCGTAACAAAAAAAAAAAAAAAACGAAATCAGTTAATTCAGTTAATTGTTTGTTAAAATTTGAAATGTTTTTTTTTTAAAAATGGAAGTGACATATTACAGATTTATGATTCTCCGTTGATAGATATTTATAGAACGAAAACGTTTTACAACACCGGATTTGTGAGACGTATAGAAAAAATATAACATAATTCAAATAAATCATTCAAGGTATCACTTGTAGGTACAATCCTATCACATTTGTTTTGATAAGCATGGTATGCTGATTATAGTATATTTGGTTTTCCATGGCCAGTATGGTCCCTGCCAAACCTGGAGACCACTTCACTTGCCGTTTTCTCCAATAACCCTGGCATGGTATGCTTATTATTATTAAGGATACCTATTTAATTTCTGGGATTGTATTGTAAATCGTATTATATTACTTACAATCGTTACGGTTAGAAACACAGTAAAAATCATTCAGCTAGTTCTTTAGGAAAGAGATAATTAACAGGACAATTTTACATTAAGTATATTTATGGAATTAAAGTAAACTTATTGTCGGACTTAGTTAAGACTGTAGATCGCAATATTTAAAAATAATAATAACACTAGACAATATGCATTGTGAGACATCTCACAATGCGTATTGTCTGGCACTTTGATGACAGTGACCCTAATAGAGGATGCAGTTTTAAAGAAAAAATAATTATGATTAATAATAAAATATATAAATAAAAATTACCTAAAATACCAACTGGAGCAAAACAATAAAAAGTATGATCTCATAATTTAAATATAACAAAATTGTTTTAAATGTTAATTAACAAGTGTGTAAAAAAAATTGCTTTACGTAGCGAACAATGAACAGTGAATAAATAAATTAAAAAGATGAAAAAAAATATATATAAAATGAAGAGGTTAAAGAGGATAGGCCAATGGATATTTTTTTTTAATAGATAGGAAAATATAGAATATCATTGAATCAGTTAAGCTATAAGTAAACGTCATTAAAAATACTAATAATAGTAATTTAGGTCATAAATATTTTCATATCGTGTAATAAATTTTGGGACGGAAGTTTTAATCAGTAGTAAAAATTATTTTATTCATTAAAATTAAAGATTTTTATTTCAACAATGAAATTAGATTGAATAACGATCTAAATTAAACGAACCGAATTATTTTATAATATGTATTTTATAGTAATATCAAAGGTTCATTAATTTAATAAATTGGTCATACTTAAAAAATAAATTTCATAATTAATGATATAAATATTATTAATAATTTACAAGAAGCAATTTGTGGTCCCAAAAATGAATAATTACGATTAAAGTAGGCTATCAACATTAAAAAAAAATTTCAGTACGAGGAAATGACGTCATAATTTTCGCTGTTATTTTTGTTATACTTCCTCATTTATTTTTTTATCACGTTTTCGATTTATCAAAATTATATAACGTACTTACTGCTAACTCATAAATAATAGTATATTATCAACAAATTAGTTCATTCATATTTGTTAAAAAATAAAAAAACAAATCTAGCAGCAATTTTACTATGTATATAGGCGCACTTTCATTGAGATAAAAATTTGAAAAGCTAAATATATATATATATATATTACATAAAAAAGATTAATAAGATTCTAAATCCTTATGACCTAACGAAGAAGTATACAATAAGAAACGGATCACAAGAATAGGCAGGACTAAGGACTATACAACGGCAATCCGACCAGGAGTTTTATATGGGGTAGAATGCGTAGCTCTGAACCAAGGGGATATAGACAAACCGGAACTTACTGAAAGACGGACACTAAGGAAAATCCTAGGGCCCAGAAAAACTAAAGATGATTTGAAGTTAAAGAAGGACGAATTATACTGGCAGTTAGATAAAAATTACGGAAGCAATACGTAAGCGAAAAATGACATTCTACGGACATCTGAAAAGAATGGATTCAAACAGGCTTACGAAGATAATTTTTGACAAGTGTAATGGTAAGAAGACGAAGGTTAAATGGTTTAAGCAAATTAAAGAGGAATCAAGAATAGTAAACATAAACGTTACGGATTTTTAGATACAGAACGGTGATTCAGAAAAATTCTTAGAATTCAAACGGATCTGAAGGAGAAGAAAGAATACGCTAACCTATGGCGATCAGAAGAAAGGAGGAAGCTCCTCAATGAAAGAATGAAGGCGTGTTGGAGTACAAAAAATTTAGCCAGAATTTAACTATTCTACGTACTCCTACAATAATCAGTGTCAAAAAAAGAAAAAAATAATAAAAATGGAGAAAAAAGGTGAAGAACACAAAAATAGACTGGGATACATGAAAAATAATAAACTGTTTAGCGAACGCAGATGATCTAGCTATCATATCAGGTTCATTAGAAACAGCCACGAAACTAACAACCTTACTAAAAGAACAAGCAGAAAGGACAGGACTGCAGATTTCCTTCGAGAAAAGAGAACATCAAATCAGCCCTAAAAAATTAATATGAGCATATGGGAAAATTAACAACAGAAATCTATAAATACGGAGGAAAAATAATTGAACTCAACGTCTCTGAAAAAGAAACAATCAGATCAAAAATGAATAAAATGGAATTATCCTATCAATTAACTAAGAACAGTTACAGTAAGAAATATTAAAAAATTCTTCTTGGAATATTTTGTAAAATCTTTTTCTAATGTTATTTACTAAATTTGTTTTCCGAGTTGATTTACAAAATCGTTTCTTATTTATATTTTATAATTTATATGATCAACTTTTAGTAAAAATAAAAGCCATTAATATTTAAAAATCAAATGATACATCTATATAAACAAAAATGTAAATGTTGGTTTGTTCAAAATCTTAAATTTCCAAAAGTACTTTAACGATTGATTTGTAATTTTGACACAACGTTACATTCGAATACGCGCGTGTTTTTATATACCTATTACTTATATACCTTCCTTCCTTTCTTTTTCCTGATTAGCCTCCGGTAATTACCGTTCAGATAATACTTTAGAGGATGAATGGGGATTTATTTAGATGGTTGGATAGAAGATTCGGAGAGGTCGACTTCTATCATACTCAGTTCTTTACAGGTCACGGAAATTTTAATGAATGCCTGTGTAGATTTGGAAGAAGGCCGGAACCGGGCTGGATGTATTGTGGAATAGAAGACAGTGCCGAACACACCTTTTTTGAGCGTGGTAAATGGAGAACACTCAGGGCCACCTCAGGAATTGATGGGAAAAGCCCCATAGAAGTATTTAGATATGTGATGGTCAACGAGAATAATTGGTGGAAGGTGGCGGACTTCGCGAGGGGTGTTATATCACAGAAGGATGCGGATGAGAGGACACTAGGTTTTTAGGGATAGTGATACGGTGATAGGGAAAGGCGGACAGCCCCAGTGGTGAGGGTCGGCATGGTGAGGTGTGCCGGTTTCAAGGATCCACTGGGGACTCCATGGGAAATTAGGTTAGGGGAATAATTGCAAAATTAAACTAAATAAAAGAGAAAAGACCCGACACCACGTCAAGACAAATCATGGTATGGGGTGGTGTCAGAAAAGAGGGCAAAAATAAGTACTCAAAAGATCTGACCGGCGAGCCGACCTGCTATGCCGGACATACAGCCGGTAGGCGGGAAGGCTCGTTAGAGTATTGCAGACACTCCCCTGGGAGGCGTAATACCAACCAGTCGGACCAGCCCAGGGGAGTAGAGTATCAAAAAAAAGAAGAAAAAAAAGGAGTGTAAATGAAGTGTATGTAGTCTTGCAATCTCAGTTCGATCATTCCTGAGATATGTGGTTAATTGAAACCCAACCACCAAAGAACACCGGAATCCCCGATCTAGTATGCAAATCCTATGATTTATATACCTAATTATTATACAGAGATGTATATACCTGTACTCTTTACACACCTAAGATGTCACAACTGTGACAGGTAAAAATATGTTTTTTTTTTTAAAAACAGCACTATATATTGGACGTAAAAGCATCACACACTATACTAAGTATTTTACGATTCCATTTCAATGTTTCCGATGTGTGTTCGCTATAGACTAAAAAACTACTGGACCGATTTACGCGCGGGGAAAAGAGAGAAAGGGAAAAATCGAAAAAGGTAAAAGGGGAAAAATAGAAAAAAGAAAATGTGGAAAGGGGAAAGGATGAAAGGGGGTAAAGGGAAAGGTTAAATTTTGTGAAGTTCCGTAATGTTAATTTTGTTAATGTTTTATCAAACTTTCAATTGAGTTCATTTGATCTATTCAAATCTAGCAATATCGAAGCATTGCCGGGTCTGCTAGTTTAAAATAAATCTCTATCAATAACGAAGCCAGGAAAGCGTTGCAATCCTTTTCCGGTTTTTTTTTATGTACTAAATTGTTTTTCTATTTCTAAATCTATTCTAATCGGTTTATAAACACCCCTGAGATCCTAATCAGACGATCCATGGCGGTAAAAAACTTCAGATTCATTTATTATACAAACAAGAGACGGAGCTATCTACCAACTCTGAATTAAGAAAGCTGAAACAGGTGTCTACAGGTTTACGGAATATCATACGACTGAATAAAATAAAATAAAAATTTTATTTCAAATAATTCAATGAATTATTATCGATTTGGATAAAACAATAAATGTAATTTAAAAATAAACTTATAGAATAGGTTGTTGAAAAATAATTAATTATACAGTGTTTCACAAAGAAACGAAGAAACATTAAGAATATGTTCTACCGGTAAAAATAATATAAAAAAAAGTTCAAATAAACATAATTCTTAAAACGGTTTGTTGTCGAGTTACGGCTAGAGAAAAATTTCGTCCAGATTTCTAGCTGCTCTAATAAAAATAAGTCCTAGTGTAATTTTTGAGATGCAAATTAAGGAGTAACGTTGGTGATTTCTTATGTAATTTTAGCTAGGAAACAGGATAAAACAGGTTCAGAACTGTTAACTCCAGTAGCTTTTAAGATATCCGACGTAAAACAAAATTCGGTGTCGAAAAACAAGATTTTTTAGGTTTATAGTACAATAGCTTTGTTAAATAACTAAAAACTACGGAACATATAGTAACAAAACTTATACTGAATTTAATTCTGAGAAAATTAATATAAACATAATCAATAAAAAGTAAATAAAAAACTTTTAAAAGTTGTTTTTTTTTATTATTTTCATTTATTAGAACATTAATTTCACCAGTAAAACATGTCCTTAAAGTTTCTTCGTGGAACACCCACATAAAATATTAGATATCGTTTTCCTAATGACCAGTTTATAGTTTAATGATTAGCAAGTAATCTAATAATTTAAACAATGAGAAGACAAATAATTTTACGGTAAAACAAAAAGTGTAATTTAATATTAATTCAGTTAGGTAACGTAGATCACAATGGAATGAAAATTGTGTTAAAATTTGTCATAAATCTATATGATGAAATAACCTGATTTTTCTATCCATTTATACTAAGAATAAAAAGAGAAAAAACACTTTTTTAAAATTGGTTTTTGTATTTATTTACGTTAATACTAATTTAAAACGTAGTATATCGCACCGGTAGCGGTATTGTTAATGAACTGTCACATCAGATAGTATAAAAGGGAGCTGTCAAAAATTTATAAAGTAAATAGAGGCTATAGATTAGTTAATCATTAAAGGCTGTTCAAAGTAAAATGCCGTTATACCGACGCTTTTTAATTACTTCATGTTAAAAACCTTCCGCGGTTTAGTTCCGATGAAAGGAATAGTGTAGGCTTTATAAGGAAATACTTGTACCAAAAAGGTCTATTAATAGTAAAGTAAATATTTTACAATAATTAGCGATATGATTTTTTTGCTTTTTTTTTGTTTTGTCGAATCTAATATGCCTTTGAAGGGAAGTTTAAGATAATTACGATGTACAATTTTGTAACTACATCACATATAATTTTAACGTTTACCTGACTATGTGATGAGGAGGGTTTTTTAACTAGATATTTGTTTGTTTTTTTTGATTTTAATCAAAACATATGCATCAATTGTCATGGTATCGATTTAGATGTTTTAAAATTGTGGGAGTGATAGTTATTAAATAACTATTTGAAAAAAAACCTTAAAATAGCACATGGTGAAGGCAATTTCAGCATTAATTATAAATCGAAAGTCTAACTTTTTTTTGTGTAATTCGATAGTTTTATTTTTATCAAAAAAAAAAGGATTCAAAAGAGAATTTTTAAATAATTATGTAAATAATTTATGAAATCTATGAATAAATTTCATGAAAGATACCGATATTAAAAGAATTTGTAATGTAGTAAAAATAATCATAATATTACCAATAAAAATAGACTTAAATTGGATCGTTTAAGTTATTTACAAAAATTGTTCAAATTTTTCAAAAATAGTAAAACATGTTACACATTTATTTTTTTTATAAATCAAATTTTACGTTTGAATACTGATTTTATTATTTTAACTTTTCTGTAAGATGCAAACGAAATATTGTAATCGCGAAAAATTTCGGTTTTAAGATTTCAACGGAAATATCTATTTTCACCAACCCTGAATCCATTTTGACTAGTTTCGGCGTGACGTCTGTACGTATGTCTCTCGTATAACTTCAAAAACGATTAGACGTAGATGTTGAAATTTTGGATGTAAGACTGTTGTAACATCTAGTTATGCACCTCCCCTTTTCATTGCAATCGACTGGATCCAATGTTTCCAAAAAAGGTCCAAAATCCAAAAAATATTGATTATGGATTTTTTTCTTAACTGCAGTAATAATCCCTTATTGAGCGCTTTTCAACGATTTATCATAAGTGGTACTTATTTTCATTGGTTCCAGAGTTGTAGCCCAATAAAATTTTAATTAATGAAATATTTGGATCATGCCAGGGGAACGCATACAGTGGTCGGCGGGAATCCGACTTCATTTCCGTTTTTTTTTAACATTTTTTTTTTAATTTAAATATATTGAATTATTAATAATTATTAACCTGTGATTGTAAAAAAAGTTTTACAATAGATAATTCCATAATAACAAAAGAAAAAACTATAAAAAAATGTAATAAAAGATATTATTATATAAAAAATATTTGTAATTTAATAGACGTAAAGGAGATCACGTGGTGTCCACTCAATTTTTTTTTATAAATCAAATTTCAGGTTTGAATACTGATTTTATTATTTTTTTAATCAATTTTTTTGTTTTTAGTAATTAATTTTTATAAGTTAATTTGAATTAATCGTGTATCGAACTTTTGTCTGTAATTTTTGAATGACAAAAAATATATGCGAATTTGAAAAAAAAATAAATATAAATATAAGTATGATAGATCTTTGTCGATCTCCGTGGCGGAATGTTCCAGGATCGAATCCCGGTCAGGCATGTATTATTCATACGCTAAAAATTACCATTTTTACCATATTTCCACGTACAAACTTCTTTGTAAGCTTCTATCATAAATTAATTCATTAGTCAAAAAAACAAAATTCTTTTGTATTCACAAATGCGCTATACTCATTTTCAGAATATAAAACCTTTCCATTAGAAATACATAGATTTTCTACTAAAACACATTCTTTTATAAAAAAAAAATATTATAACAATAATAAAACAAAGTATCCCATAAGTTTATGTATACAAAAGATAAACATTTTTTGTGAAAATCATTTTCATTTATATAATATGCTGAACATCATAACTATCATTGTTTTGAAAACACATTTCAAGCGCGTCCTCTGTCCACTGCTAAAGAACACGAATCCACATTAGTTTCCATACAAGAAAAATAGACTTTTTTTTTATTACGGCCATCAGGAAAAGCTAAAAAACATAAATAATCTCAAGAAATGTATCATTAACGCCATTACAAGTTTTGTATTTTTTTCTGATACACCGTGGCCGTAATAAAAAAATGTTTATTTTTTATATGTATCGAAATTTATGGACACTGTAATTAAAGTTATCCACATTTTAGGAGAGAAAAAACTACTGAATCGATGCTCAAAAGAAGAAAAATTTAACAAGTAAAATAGTACAGATATTTAGAAATAATGTAAAAGAAAAGAGCAAAAGTCAAAACAAAATTAAAATAAGAATAGCAATGCCTAAGGAAGCAATAAAGATACTGTTATTGTGTAGCATGGTCTAATAGTTATTTTTGTTTTTTTTTTAATTGTTATTGCAAAAAATATAAATTTTTAAATGATTATCTTTAGTGTTATACTGGTTAATATAATTTTAATCTTTTGATAGAAAAGCTGAAGAAGCGTCATACGTTAAGAGTGTACTTATTAACAGATGTAAAAAGGTAGACACGTACAAAACACAAAATAAAAGTGTTAAGGAGTTTTAAATGTTGGCAAGGAAGAGACTGGTGATTATTAAACGGACAGACAAAATGAAAAATGTTAACAAGTGTAAAAACTTAATTTTTTTCAGAGTAGAAAAACTAATCGGCTAGAGCATATTATGAAAGGATAGATTAAAACAGTGCTAGAAAGATTAATAAAAGGTGTTAACAATACAGCCGGGGGTAAAAATTATAGATGATCAAAAAAGAAATAGGAGCAACAAAGGTCTTAAAAGTTTAGCTAGAATCGAGAAGAATAGAAATGAAAACGGTGAAAAGGACCTGCCAAAAGGGACCCATAAGATGATTAAATTTTAGTTGAAAAATATAATTTAATAATGATATACTGTAATGTGGAGAATTCCGGTTTGTTTTATGTTATCATTACACTCTTTTATGGCTATTTACAATATACGGTTATATTTCTTTACTACATCTTTAATCTAAGTAATTGTTAAATTAGACATTTATAGTCATTTTTAGTGCATGTAGTCAAATTACTTAGTTTTGTTGCGTATTACTACACATTACATTATTCTATCTACGGACTAAGTTTTTGTTAAGAAAACCCGAGTATTCACAAGAAAAAAAGGAGATATGTAGTACATATCTCGACAATTCAACGAATAAATGTTCATTTTCATGTGCAGTTCATTTTCATGTGCAGACAAACATTTAATTTGTCTTTCAACCGAATGTCTAATGGCCTTAAGATAACCAAGAACTAATTTGGGTGAGTTTGATTGTACCGTCTCTCAATCCTGCGTGTACATTATCCTTTTCTCAATATTCAGTAATTTCCATTATCTACGATTCTTTTCTTCCAATAATCTACAACGGAATTTAGCTGGACCCATACTAAAAATGGAAATCTAAAAATTTTCTATATCCTTGGAATTTGTGTAATTTTTTGAAGGGAATTACGGCTTAAAGGACTTTATGGTATAAGGCTTAGTGCAATAAATTATTAATAATAAAGTGCTATTAATAATAATGATTTAATTTTATTTAACAATATTAGAGTATTTAGGAGTTTTTTATTTGAGTTCAATTTTTTTGAGCTATTTCTTTTAGAAAGGTTTTGAAGTAAATTAACCAAAAATTCATTTAATTTGCAATATATAAACATAGATATTAAAAAATATTTCTAATTAAACACGATCTTAATTTTATAATCAAAAAATCTGATGTGGACACCATATTACTTCCTTGTACGCCTATTAAATTACATATACACATTTTTAAAAGTATATAAAATTGTATTTGATTTAAAAACTTCTGATATTTTTTCATATTTTTGTTTTTACTGTTGCTAATGAATTATTATTTATCGTAATATATTTTTTTTTCAATAAGTAGTTAATAATTATTAATAAATCAATGTATTTACATAAAAAAGTTAAAAAAAAAAGAAGTCGGATTCGAACCGATGTGTCTTCCCCTTCTAAGATCCAAATGTTTCATTAATTAAAATTTCATTTGGCTATAACTCTGGAACCAATGATAAGCACCAGTTATGATATATGGTTGAAAATCTCTCAATGAGGGCTTATTACTGCAGTTAAGAAAAAGGCCAAAATCCAAACAAAAAAAAATGGATTTTGGGCTTTTTTTTGGACATTCTTGGTCAAGTCGATTGCAGTCAAAAAGGGAGATGCAGAACTAGATGTTATACCAATCGTAAATCAAAAATGTCAACATCCAACGCCAAATCGTTTTAGAGTTATGCAAGATACATTTATACGTACGTACGTATGTATCTTGTATACATATGTACGTACGTATGTATACAGACGTCATGCATAAACTAATCAAAATGGATTCAGGGATGGTCAAAATGGATATTTCCGTTACTTCGTAAAAGGAAGTAATAATATTAATCGATAAGTTATTTTAATTAATTTAATAAAAAAATTTAACAGTAACAATTGAAGAACATAAGAAAGAAGCCGTAATAAGAAAGGGAGTCCGACAAGGATGTTCCCTATCTCCGTTACTTTTTAATCTTTACATGGAACTAGCAGTTAATGATGTTAAAGAACAATTTAGATTTGGAGTAACAGTACAAGGTGAAAGGATAAAGATGCTACGATTTGCTGATGATATAGTAATTCTAGCCGAAAGTAAAAAGGATTTAGAAGAAACAATGAATGGCATAGATGAAGTCCTACACAAGAACTATCGCATGAAAATAAACAAGAACCAATCAAAAGTAATGAGATGTAGTAGAAATAACAAAGATGGACCACTGGGTGTGAAAATAGGAGGAGAAAAGATTATGGAGGTAGAAGAATTTTGTTATTTGGGAAGTAGAATTACTAAAGATGGACGAAGCAGGAGCGATATAAAATGCCGAATAGCACAAGCTAAACGAGCCTTCAGTAAGAAATATAATTTGTTTACATCAAAAATTAATTTAAATGTCAGGAAAAGATATTTGAAAGTGTATGTTTGGAGTGCCGCTTTATATGGAAGTGAAACTTGGACAATCGGAGTATCTGAGAAGAAAAGATTAGAAGCTTTTGAAATGCGGTGCTATAGGAGAATGTTGAAAATCGGATGGGTGGATAAAGTGACAAAAAAAATAATAATAATAAGTGTAATCAAATTTGATTTTACTTTCCGAGATATTGCTATAACAATTATATAGCAGCTGTAGTTGTAAAGGGAAAGTACAGTCAAAATTTTTGATGGGTTCTGTGAATGTTGAAGATATTTCACGAACCCCTTGTTCCAAAAAGCTGTACAAATTTCCGAACGATGTATGTAAGCGTGTGGCCTGTATTTTGATTAATACCTCCGGACCCAGTACAAATTTTTCAGAAAGGTTTCTATGTATGGATGGCATTAAGTTTTGGGAAAAATTAAAAATTAGGGAAGGTTGTTTTGGCGTTCTAAATTCTTTACGTTTTGAATAATTCTAACATTTAGTTTTGAATAGTTGTAATAGTAATAATTTTGAATGTGAAGAAGCTTTTTAAAATTATTAAAATAATAATATATAATAAATGTATAATAGTAATAACATATCCAAAACAATTGCCATGAAATTGTAAGCCGTAGATATAATATCTATATAAGATTTAATATCTTACATAAGATAGGGTTGGTCTAGTGGTGAATGCGTCTTACCAAATCAGCTGATTTGGAAGTCGAGAGTTCCAGCGTTCAAGTCCTAGTAAAGTCAGTTATTTTTACACAGATTTGAATACTAGATCGAGGATACCCGTTTTCTTTAGTGGTTGGATTTCAATTAATCACACATCTCAGGAATGGTCGACTTAGACTTTACAAAACTAAACTTCATTTACACTCACACATATCATCCTCATTCATCCTCTGAAGTATACCTGAACGGTAATTTCCGGAGGCTAAATAGGAAAAAGGAAAAAGATATCATCTCTTCCGCTCATTTAATATAAATAAAATTGTTTTTAACAAAATAATACTGATATAAAAAAAAGGTAAGACACTACTACATTTCTATTATCAAAATCTGTTAGTAGTTTTGAATTTTCTTTAAAAAAAAAAATACACGTTAAATATATGTAATAGGCAACAGATACAAAATAATAGATAATAAACAATATTTAAGCGTTCCATATAGTAAGCAAAAAATAAATAAAATTTTGTTACAAAATTCTTACCGGCCCGATTTCATTTATTAAACAACGAATAATCATAAAAAATATATTATTTCTGTAAATGTGATTAGTATTACGTATAAAAGAAATCGGGCCGGTAAAGTTTTGTAACAATTTTTTTTTTTTCTTATTATATGGAA
Organism: Lycorma delicatula; assembly: GCF_047948215.1. Taxonomy (NCBI): domain Eukaryota; kingdom Metazoa; phylum Arthropoda; class Insecta; order Hemiptera; family Fulgoridae; genus Lycorma; species Lycorma delicatula. The sequence goes on from NC_134460.1 coordinate 50,817,681, forward strand.
CGCTTAAACATTGTTTATTATTTTCTGTCTATTACATACATTTAACATGAATATTTTTTAAAGAAAATTCTAAATTAGTAACAGATTTTGATAATAGAAATGTAGTAGTATCTTACCTTTTTTGATATCAGTATCCTTTTAACAGTTTTATTTATATTACAGAAATTTTTGTTTTTCTGTAAAACGAGATATTTCTAGAAGAAATATCTGCAAGACTCTTACCGTACGGTTTACAATTTCATTGTAATTTTGTTTGGATATCATTACTTTTTCTTGGATTATTTTTTTTTTTTTTTATGAATTACTGATTGTAATCTTATGGATTTATTATTAAAATTTAATGCCTTTGTTTTTTTTCTTCAGTCATTTGACTGGTTTGATGCAGCTCTCCAAGATTCCCTATCTAGTCCCAGTCGTTTCATTTCAGTATACCCTCTACATCCTACATCCCCAACAATTTGTTTTACATATTCCAAACGTGGCCTGCCTACACCATTTTTCCCTTCTACCTGTCCTTCCAATATTAAAGCGACTATTCCAGGATGCCTTAGTATGTGGCCTATAAGTCTGTCTCTTCTTTTAACTATATTTTTCCAAATGCTTCTTTCTTCATCTATTTGCCGCAATACCTCTTCATTTGTCACTTTATCCACCCATCTGATTTTTAACATTCTCCTATAGCACCACATTTCAAAAGCTTCTAATCTTTTCTTCTCAGATACTCCGATTGTCCAAGTTTCAAATACTCCGATTGCCTTTGTAGAACAAACAAATTGAGTTTCACGGCCATTTTTTTTTTTTTTTTGATATTCGTATTATCATTCACTTCATACCATATTTTCCCTGTGTTAATAAAAATAATATAATAACCTTTACGAATCGAAGATCCGTGATATAATATTGCACTTGTTACTTTGTAACTGTAACCCTCGATTTTTATCGTTAAATTCGATTTTACCTATCGAATTTATCTCTGTTTTATTTATTGTTTTTAATAGCACTAGTATAATCTCTTGTAAAATAATACTTTTATTTTTTTTAAAGATGTGATAGGAATTAAAACAATTATTTCATCTTCAATATTTTCATTTACATAACAGCATTTATTATTAAAACAAGTTGTAGTATATTTTCTTTTAAATTTTGTTATTTCAAATACTTATAAAGTTTTTGTACGCTACCTAGCACTATCAAGTACCGCTATCTAGCGGCGCGATTCCAAAAGGTACATTAAAAAAAATGAATAAAATGGCATTTGAGTACCGCGGTTCATCATACTGAAAAAAAAAAACGTTGTCTAACAAAATTCGAGGTATTTTTTTAAAAGTATTCTTTATTACAAATCTAATTGAACTGAAATATAATGTTTTCAAGCTTATTTTATTTATTTTTTTCTCCATTTTTATTTCACTGTTAGGTTAAGTCAAGTTTAGAACTGTAATCGTAGTTCGTTGACTTCGTCGCCTCTTACGGATGAAGTTCTAACAAACTCCGTGATAGATATTTAAATAGTACGTTATCGATTGTTTAATCTATAACGGATCGTAATTTTTTCATATACTAGCCGTTTTACAGTACCATTATTTATTTACGTACATGATCCCCTTTATAATTAAAATACTCCAACAGTACAACTCTTTTAAATAGATTTATTTTTAACAATAGAAATGATTTTTTATACATTTGCTGCAAACATGCTCGTTAAAATCTTTAACTTTGTTATATTAAAATTAAATGTATTTTATAACGATACATTTACTTATTTTTGAAGAATTTTATACAATAGATAATATTTATATCTGCTTTTTTAAAAAATTCAGTGATATGTGTAATTAATAATTTTAATATAAATGTTTATTTCTGTTTATATTTATTTTCAAACAAACGTTTATAATAAGGCTTTTATAAGCCTTATTAGAAGTAAGTATAAAAATAATTTTTCGACATAAATTGTATTGAAAATTAAGTTGCTTTGTACTCTTGATTCATTTTTATAGATTTTTTTTATTGTTCGAAATTATATATATATATATATAATTCTATCCCTAGTCGCCTATCGCTGGCAACGTAAATTATTACTTGTCTCCTACTTGGTTGCTGTATTTTTTTGTCATTGTTTTTCATTTTTGTCAATATACTAATCATTAAAAAAATATAAAATCCATCATGAATATCTTTTGAATAAATAAACTTAACCTACAAACAACATTATAATAATGTTTGTTTTGCATACGTAACCGAAGTAGTTCGCATTTCTATTTTAGTGTAGTAGCAGAGAATATTCACACGAGATGAAAATTTGCACATTAGTAAATCACAGAGTGTGTGCGTCCGTATGTACAGTACATAGGACGTAAATGTATGTCTATTTGGTCAGAATGTTTAACAGGTCAAAAGGGTTAGAAAGTCCCTCAGTCAAGTCTTAGGAAGGTCGGTTGTAGAGGGTCTTGGGGGTTTGTATAGAGGAATGTTTATGTACAGCCGTAGCATCAATCACCACAGCAGTAGTAGGGCTGTTATAGCAAGCAGTATAACGTGTAAAGCAATGTCAAAACCCGACCAAAGTGCACCTTTACTTAAACTTTAATAAGCTCCAGCAAATAGTTCATTCGAATTTAATGCGAGCTGCACAGTAATACACCAACCTACCCAGCTACCACGATATTCTCATCCAAAATCTACACAATCCCTCTGACATTTCCTCACCTTTACACTAACGTACATTACTAAACCTTTCCCGTACTTCTAAATTCATCAACTTTTCAATAGCTAACAACCCCTTTTAATTACCTACAAGAAAAATTATTAATATTCAACTTAATTTTTAATGCATTATATGATTTAGTTACTAATTAAAATTGTGTATCTAAAATATTTTTATATAATTTATTTTGGCAATAATTGTTGTTTAGGTTAATGGGTTAATTAATGGGTCTTATATTGGCAGAAGTGACAGCAGTTCATGAATATTAAAATAAATAGCACAACGTTTCTATAAAGAAAAAAAAAGCTTTTATCAGTCGTATGTAAATCTAATATATTGAATGGTAAAGTTATGAGGAAACAAAAAAAGGCGCTTAATAAAATAATGATTAAAAAACAAAAAACTCGACTACAATTGTAAAAATTTACCAAGAATAATAGTGAAAAAGAAAATATACAAGTTCTTACAGGCATTTTTTTTTCAGGTTAGAGTAAATTAGAATAAGTTACAGTAAAGTAGAGGTTACAGTTAGAGATCGATGAGGGTGGAAGGACGGGGAGAGAGAGGGTGAGAGAGAGAATAAAATGAGAATGTAAGCTGGTGAACTTTTTATTTTTTTTTTTGCCAGCCTATAAATCTACTTTATAAGACATGAGTTATGGAAATTAAAAAACAAAAAATCATGAGTATGTCAAGAGTTATGGAAAAAAATAAAAATAAGTAGACAAACCTTTTGACCAAAATGAGGTAAGAAAAATTACCAAAACAAATATTAAAATATAAGTCAAAAGGAGGAAAAGAGATCGCAGAGAAAATACGAAATTGAAGAAATCTGCAAAATTCAGAACGTTCAAAAATCCGTAATCCGAAAAAAAATAATAAAAATTGATAATTTGTAATAAAATCAAAAAATTGTATTCTCTTTTATTTAGGAGAGGATTAAAATTTCTGTTTCTTTTATCAAAATTTTCATCAAAAACTTCCGGCCTCAATTTTCTTAATGAATCCTTCGCTAATGCGAAGGATTCATTAAGAAAATTTTAGTTACTAATCCTTATTAATATAAGGATTAGTAACTAAAATTAAGTAAGGTTTAATATTAATATTTTAAGATTTTAATATTTTAAGATTTTAATATTAATATTTTAAGATTTTAATATTAATATTTTAAGATTTTAATATTAATATTTTAAGATTTTAATATTAATATTAAACCTTATTAACTTAGTGAATCAATGGCTAAAAACGATAAGTAAATCGAAAGAAGCAGAAATTAGATAGTTTAGATATAAGGCTATTTGATCACGTCTGACCAACAGTAAAATGAAAGTTTGAAATACGAAGTTTATCATTAGTAAAGAAACAGTTATTTATAGAGAAAAGTAGTAAATATCTTATATAGACGAAACGACCAAATTTTGAAGATGAATAAATTTAGAAAGAAGTACATTAAAGCAATAAAGGACTTTTTTAAAAACCAAGAGTAAATGGTTAAGACATATTAGTATTGATTATAATTGTGAGAAAAAATACATATTCTAGAATAAATAAAATAATATTTTAATAATTTATCATTAATAAAGATAAAATAAAATAAAAATCAGCCTCTGTGGAGGAGTGGTAGCGTCTCAGTATTTCATCCGGAGGTTTCGGGTTCGAATCCCGGTCAGGCACGGCATTTTTCATACGCTACAAAATTTCACTTCCGTATCCCACGCACAAGCTTCAAGCTTATATGGCGATTATCATTGAAAAAAATAAAAAGCAAAAAACACATCTGTTTAAACAAATATTTATTGTAAATAATGCAATGTGCACATCAATTAAATACTAAAGAATTGATGAAGGTGAGATGCGTGTAATAATATAAATGTATTTCAGTTGGATCAATTAACAGGATTATTAGTTATCTCATGGAAAAGGAAACTAGTAGTAAAATATTTCCCTCCGTTCTCTTACTGTAATCGCTTTGTATTGTGATATGAACGTCTGCCCTTTCAAATTCACTTATTTTGTCTTGAATTTATGTAACACTAGAACAACGAAAAACTATTTTGTCTTTAGCCTTACAACAGAAGAATTAAGTATTGATTTATAAATAAAATAAATATTAATTACTCAGTTTTAAAGTATAATACAGAAAATTCACTCTTATTTATTAAAAGATAATACACATTTATATTCCTCATATTATTTAGCTCCCTTAATCCAACACTAATAACTACAAAAATTGTTATATACCATCTATGTGTTTTTAGCAGTCATAATGGTTTATTTTTCCATTTAGGTGATTTCTGGATGAGAATAAATTTTAATTCCTATCACAAAAACAAAGTACTGAAAAGAGAAAAATATTCTGTCGAAATTGTTATATAATATTAGCATTCCAAATGTGATTAATTACATCTTTATTGCCTTGTACGAAGTAAAGGGAAGTATTGTGATCGCGAAAAATTTCGTTTTTCAGATTGCAACGGAAATATCCATTTTGACCATCCCTGAATCCATTTCGACTAGTTTCGGCGTGACATCTGTAAAAAAAAACCCAAAAATTTGGATTTTGGACTTTTTCTTAACTGCACTAATAAGCCCTCTTTGAGAGCTTTTCAACGATACATCATAAGTGGTATCTATTCACTAGTTCCAAGGTTATAACTAAATAGAGTTTTAATTAATGAAATATTTGGAACTTACAAGGTCAAGGCACATCGGGTCGAATCTGACGTCATTCCTTTTTTTACTTTTTTTTTAAAATTTAAATATATTGTTTTATTAATAATTCCTCTGATTGTAAAATTTGTTTACAATAAATAATAATTCAATAATAACAATAAAAAAAAATAATTATGAAAAAAATCAGAAGTTATTAATGAAAAATTTTATATACTTTTAAAAATGTATATATGTAATTTAACAGGCATACAAGGAAGTCATGTAGTGTCCCGATCAGATTTTTATTACATTGTAGAACATAATTAAACTACAAATTAAATTTTTCAAAATTTAAAACTCTTTCTATTTTAACAGAAATATGTTTATGCATGTTTTCATTGCATAAGAGTTCATTAGAAAGGAGATATTATTTTTCAACATTTACTACTGATGAAGTTTAACAGTAAAAAAAATTATAGAAAAGATCATTAATAACATTGCTAGTTTTTTAAAGGTAACAAAAAAAAATGGAATGTCATGTGATATAAGTCTAATATGAATGGAACTCAAGATTTAGTGTATAGATTATGCTAACATAATAAAAGTTCTACAGCAGTTTGAAAATATAATATTTTGAGAAACAAATATTTAATAAGCCAGTACATTTTAACAGGGCAATTCGATTAATAATTAAGAACTTGGGGAGATACACCGGGTAACTAAACTATTTCAGCTAACATCAGTTAACTATCAGCTGTCATGAACCAGAGTTGTTCGGAATGTTTTCGGTCTGACACCGAAACAGCCAAGTAAGTACGTCAATGTAAGGATGACAGAATAACTATTTGAAATTTCTCAAAGTATGTTCCTTTGTATGGAGTGAGTGGCGAAGTTTTGGACCCGTGCGATTAGTTTGTTGTTTGTGACGATGGAGAAACGAAACAAATTTTAAAATTTTCTAAAGAAACAGATTAAATTTTAATTCTAGCTGTTATATGGTATATTGTTTTAGAAGGTTGAACTCCTACGGACAAACAAAAAGAATAAGATTACACGTTAAAGGATTCTTCCCCTTTTATCGATGATAAAAAATGAGGTACTGAATTTAAACATGGTCGTACAAAATGATGAACGATCGGGAAGCCCCAAAACCATTACGACCAAAGAAACTGTTTCAAAAATCTACAATTCCGTATTAAATGACCACTGACTGAAGGTATGCAAGCTTGCTGGCATTCCAAACATCTCGCTAGACCGAGCCTACTACATTTTACACGAATGTTTGGGTATGAAAAAGCTTTCCACTCAATGGGAGCCCCATTTGTTATCAGTTGACCAAAAAAGCATTCGACTGAATTTTCTCAAGGGTATTTAGACATTTAAACGCGACTCCACCCAGTTTCTTCGAGTTTCTAAATAAGTAGATGAAATATAGATTCACCATTACACGCCAGAGACCAAACAATAGCCCAAATAATGGGTGGAAGCAAGTGAAAATGCACAAAAGAAAGCAAAAACGGTTCCAAATGAAAAAAAAATTACGCCTACGGTTTTTGGAATCGACGCGGTAAGGTACTTTCATTCAAAAGAGCTTTTTAATTTTCTTTTTACCTTTTTTTTTACCTCCGGAACCACCTTTAGTTATTGCTTCAGAGGATGAGATGAATGAATAGTAGCGTGTGAAAATGCCATGCATGACCGGGATTCGAACCCGGGATCTCCGTATGAAAGGCCGAGACGCTACCACTCGCTCCAGGGAGGCCGGGACTCATAGACTACCAGGAAAAAGGTAAAACTACCGCTAGAGCTTTATTACTGGACCGATTTAAGGTGCTGTTCAGGCTAAACTTTCAAATCTGACAAAAAAATTATTATTTTTTGCACGATAATGCATTTGCACACACGTCTCGGATTGTTGCTGTAAAACTCCATGATCTACGCTTGAAGTGCTACCAAATGCGTCGTATTGAATGTTTTTAGCTTCCAGTAATTACTTTTTCTTTTCAAACTAGAATAAATAACACGCTGGACGAAAATTCAGTTGAAATAATGAGGTCAAAGCTGAGTCAAACCCTTATTTTCCTGATGGACATATCTCATTATAGTGAGGATATTAAAAAGTTAGGAAGTCGCTGATTTTAATGTATCCAATAAGATGTTGAAAAATAAAAAATTAGAATTCAGAAAAATCTTGTATTTTCTTTGTCAGGTCAAGAACTAACCAAATGTCCCTTCTAAAGGAAAATTTGTAGTAAAATATTCCTCAATGTCTTCACACTATCTATCGGTTTTTGTAATTTATTAACTGAAGATTGTCCTTCAAAACTAAAATACTTTATTTTACCTCTACCTATCACAAGGTTCAATGGCAAAATTGTATTTAGACGATGAATAAATGTTTTTAATTACGTATATTATAATGTAGGAGTTGATAGGAAAATTAAAGTCAACAAGCTCCTTATTGGGAAAAAATAACCGCTAAATAAAAGTATAAGCTACTTTATTACAAAATTACCGTATTAGCAAAGAAGTAAAATTTGCAACAAGGTTTTGGTATTTAACATTTACTATCTCATAAATATGATTTATATAAAACCCATAAATCTGTTTTCTTGCTATAAAAATAAAATTAAAAAAATATCTAATTTAAATCAGTGGAAAGAAATTTAAAAAAATCATTCATCGATAAGACTAAATCTTGTTATGACGAAAATACAAATAGTAAATACACTTAATTTTCTGGCAAATAATACTGATTGTAGTTATTTTTACTTGTTTCTTTACCCCAGTGAAACTAAAAGTGTTGTGATACATTTAAAAATAAAACGTTCAAACAAAACTTCATAAAGCAATACTATTAAAATATAAAGTGAAATTTTAGTTTAATAACAGTGTGCGTGTATGCGTAACCACGCATTTTTTAATGTATACAATAAGTAAATATGTAAAAGTCTTTGATATTCAGTACCTAACAATGAAAAAATAATTATAATTATAATTATGCATGAAATTTGTCTTTTTTTTATGTCAACAGATTACACCTTTTTTTTATTTCTACCAAAATTAATATAAAAATGTTTAACAAATCACTGAGGTTTTATTTAAATATTTCCGTGTGTATATATTATATATATATATATATATATATATATATATATATATATATATTGAATTTATTAAAAGAATATTATAAACATGTATTCATTAGTTGAAATATTTTTTTTTAATTATGCACTCTTTTCGTTACTACATATACGATACTGAAATATGAGACGAAATTATATAAAATAACAATAAAGATTAATTAAACAGTTAAACATAAATACTAACTGTTTTACATTCACACCTACGATTGTTTGTTCTGTAATCTAAATCTACTGTACAATAACAGAAAACACGAACGTTAATAATGAAGATAATCATTGCAACCCCACACACAAATTATCATATTACGTTGCAAACCCACAAATTATTATAATAATAGCAATTTGACAGTCTTCTCAGGTAGTCCATTTAATATTAAAACTATAAGTGTTTAGCAACATGCGTTGAAAAATAAAAAATTAAGTAATACTAGAATTAGAAAAAAAATGTAAAGTACAGTCAAAAATTTTTACTAAATTATGTAGATCAAAAAAGTAATTTTTATTATTAAGAGAATTATTTGATTTCTGATTTCCAAAAGGATTCCCTAGTCAACAAATGTCCATAATAGCTTCAAAAATTTAAAATTTTACTAGCCGGTCAAGGGTTTTTCCTACACTCCCGACGCTTTAGTTATCCTCATGGTTGTGAGAATATTTAATATTCTACAAATAATCATTAAACAAAAAATTTGATGTGGATATCAGTTGATTTCCTTGTACGCATATTAAATTACATATAAACATATTTTGTTGCACTTCATTTTAATTTATTTCATTTGAAAGCGAGATACGTTCCTTAAATTCTTTAATAGAGTGGACAGTTACACAATTCCTGAAATATTAATTTTTATTAACATCAAATATTTATATCATTATTAATTCAACAATCTGATATGAAATAATAGGATAGATGAAAAGTCCCTTTATAACTCGCATTACTAGATCACAAAGTGCTAAAAACAAAGAAAGAATAAAAACGAAGAAAATGTTACAACAAAGAAAGCATAAAAACATTAAAAGAAGATGATAAATATAAAGAGGAAGAAACATTAGGACCAAGGAAAGAATAAAAGGATTAAGAGAGGATGATGAATATAGAGAGAGAAAATTTGAAAACTAGAGAACGTGTATGCAAATAAGGATCACAAGAATTACATCAAACCAAAGAACGATTAAATAATTGGCAACAAAAAACAAATAAACGAAATAATGATCAACTCTAACTTAGGGAGAATATTGTCTGAAAGTAACAGCGAAGTAATAAACTAAAAAATAAGAATTTTTTGCAATTTATCTAAGATCGGACATATATGCCTCAGCGTATGTGTTGCTCTTAAGAGGGTCTATTTTTCAGTCACTCTGTAATTAACTTTAATGTAGATAAAATTGAACAGAAATTCCAAAATAATTAAATAAAATTAAACAGAAATTAAACTAGAAAATACAAAAATAATACTATCTAAATTTTAATTTTTAATTCATATTAAATAATCAGATTTTTCATCAAAGTTATTACATATACACATATGGAATAATGCCTATTAAATTATATATACACATTTTTAAAAGTACATAAAATTTTATTTCATTAATAACTTCTGATTTTTTTCATATTTTTTTTTATTGTTATTAAATTACTAATTATTGTAAAAGTTTTTTTTTACAATGTATTTAAAAAAAATAAATTAAAAACGAAAAAAGTTAAACAAAAAATAGAAGTCGGATTCGAACCGATGTGTCTTTGTAAGATCCAAATATTTTATTAATTAGAATTTTATTTGGCTATAACTCTGGAACCAATTAAAATAAGTACCATTTATCATAAATTGTTGAACAGCTTTCAATGAGGGCTTATTACTGCAGTTAAGAAATAGGCCAAAATCCAAAAAAAAATTGAATTTTGGACTTTTTTGATCACTTCTGATTCATTCGATTGCAATAAAAAGGGGAGGTGCACAACTAGATGTTACAAGAGTCCTAAATCCAAAACTTCAACATTCTACTAATCGTTTTTGAGTTATGCGAGATACATACGTACATATGTCACGCCGAAGCTAGTCAAAATGGATTCAGAGATGGTCAAAATACATATTTCCGTTGGAATCTAAAAACCGAAATTTTTCGCGATCGCAATAATTTCTTTACTTCGTATAACGAAGTAAAAACGCCAAGCCTAACTCGGTTGAAAGCCAGATTCATCCAAATGAAAAGCAAAAATGCACCGCTCCACCACGGAGATCAGAAATCGGTGTTTACTTTTATAAAAATAAAAACAGCGGCTACCTTAAATGCGGGCCTAGCAATGGTTTTTTGCAAGATGATATAGCAATATAAGCCTGAAGCTTGTGCGTGGGATGTAGAAATGGAATTTTGTTGCGTATGAAAATGATATGCCTGACGGGGATTCAAACCCGGGACCTTGGGATGAAAAGCCAAGTGCTGTCACTCCGCTACGAGATTGGTGAGGTAGCCGATCTCAATAAAAAATTAATTTCTAAAACCGTTTATTTAGATTAAAAAGAGAGCTTCCTTATATGTGAAATTCAATTTATACTAAGAATTTTTTTGATTAAAATATGACTTAACACTTTATTATAAAACGTATAAAATATAAAATTCTTTATTTAAAATAAAAATGAATAAATAAACATAGAAAAGTAAGATCAAATTGTATTCGTGTACATCTTAATAATGTGAAAATGAATTCCTGATTGCTGACAAAATGTAATCTTTGTTATAAATCAAAGTCAATGCGACTTCATTATCTTTTTTTTTGAACTTTTTTTTTTAATTTAAATATATTGATTTATTAATAATTATTTTAGACCGGATTATTCTCAACATAAAAAGCTTGAAATATGCAAGCAAATAAGCATGAAAAATGCTTAAAATATGCATGAAAAGTGACAAAATATGCAACTTTAAATAATAAAAAAATAGTAATTTTTAGTTTTTTTATTTAAAAATCAGCATAAAATTAGTAAGTAGTTGAAAAATACAATGATAAATTCAATAATTAACATATATTTAACATTTTGTTACTTTCGTTAAGATACACAATCAGAGGTACTGTACCACAGCTACTAAGTGCGCTCTAAGAGCCGTGCAACTAATAGGTTTGGCCGGCTACAACGTAAGATTTCATTTATTAACAAGGTACCCTACCGAAAAATGTAAATATAGCGAAAATATGCATCATCACTAGATTTTAAAAAATATGCAATAACCGGTGAGAATGGGCTTAATATGCAAATGCATATAATCCGGTCTCTAATAATTACTAACCTCTGATTGTAAAAAAAATTTACAATAAATAATAATTTAATAATATCAATACAAAAAAAAAATATGAAAATAAAATCAGAAGTTATTAGTGAAATAAAATTTCATGTACTTGTGTATACGTCATTTTAATAGGCATACAAGGAAGTCATGTAGTGTCCATATCAGACTGGTGAAACATCTGATTATTTAATATTAATTGAAAATTATAATTTAGAATCGTATTACTTTTATTCATGCATTTTTTTCAGTCTACTTGATAATCAATATTGCAATAAAATTTAGTAACCTTTAGTTTCTTTTTTGTTTTCATTCAGCTGATGGTTACATTATAATAATTTAAAAAACATATTATTAGATATATATAAACCTTCATTTATTTAAAAAGCAATAAAGGGACTTTTACTATAACCTAATATATATCTAATAATAGATATATATCAAATATTTATAGAATTAATAAATTAAGAATTTATAGAATTAATAATTCTATAATTATTAATTCGTAATTTGTTTTGTATATACCATTTTATTTAGGCTGATCCGTGCCTAAATCTTTTGATTATTTTTATTTCTGTATAACTTCTTGCTATTACTCTCATGTTTTTTCAATAATAAATTTATTAATTAAGGATCTATAAAAAATATCAATAACATTTTATAATAAAGAAGTGTTTATGAGCTTGTGTGTCAAGGGTTACATCAGAAACTATTGAATCAATACGAAAATTTTGTTCACCGTTTAAAAACTTAATTCATCTTAAGTAACAAAGGCTATATATTTATAATTACGTCTTTTCATCTATCACACCCTAATTTCACCCCCTTTTGTGATAATATGATTAATATTATATACCGTAAATAAAAACATTAAAGTCAGATAGGGAGAAAACTGTTTATCATTGGTATATTAAACTGGATGCTAATTTTTCAGATGCAGGAAAAGGACTACCATCTAATACCACCGGAATCACGCTAATAAATAATTTAACGGGAAAAAATATAGTACATTTTTAATAACCGTTCTTTCTTAAAAAAAAAAAATGAACAAGTAAAAAACCTAAATGGAATTGAATAGATTAATACTTCTTGTTTCCCTCACAACTGCAGTCAACAAAATCATAATGTAATATTAAAAAGTTCTCTTTTCTTAAAAAAATTCCGTGTTCCGTTTCAAAAGACCGGTATAAAAATTACTAATATCATAACCATTATGATGCGTATATCTTTCACTAAAAGCACGTTAATTTCCCTACCTTTCTTCAATTTATAAAAGTTAAAATATTACGATACTGTTTTGTTTTTTTTTTATCAAAAATTGTTCTGGATGGGTACCAGTAAAATACTTTATACCATCACTGAAGTTTCAGCCGAATTACTTACCTACATACTTACATACGCCCTAGCCATCTTCATTAACAAAAACTAAAATTCTTGATATTTAAACTTCATTTCAAAATCCGTTTTTAGCTTCAAGGAAAGTTTTTTTTAATTATAACAAAATATTTTCGAAACCTTTTACTATAATCTTTCCCTAACCGACCTTTTCAATTAAAAAATTGAAAAGTTATAATTACCCAACTGTATGTTTTTTTTCTTCAGAAAACTAAGATTTGGAAAAAGAAAAATCTCTCCATTAATTCAGTGGTGTTAAAATGGTCTGAACCCTAATTCGCATTCTTGAAACCCATCAAATTGTAACTAATCCTATTAAAATAAAAATGAACATGAAAAAAGTAATAATGATATTTAAACGTAAATAATTAAATATGTTAAGACTCAGGGTTATTTAAATGACTTATTTAATTTTTAAATACTCCTATAAATGTTCACTTTTTGTTGCTCCTGTTTAAATATTGGAACTTCAATTATTATTTAATAATATAGGACTTTTAAATTTAAAAATCTTCGGCTTCCATCGAATTGATTCGGCTCTTTACAATTCACTCGGCTCCTTTCGTATGCAATGACTCCTGTCGGCATCACTCGGCTCTTTAACAGTTCACACGGCTCCTTTCGGATGCACTCGGCTCCTGACGATTCAGCGGCTCCATATACAATATATAAGCGAGCTCATCACTTCATTCGGACATGCCATCAAAGAAGTGGATAAAGAGCTTCTCCTAACTATACTATAAAACTTACAATTAACTTAAATCAAATCAGCAATTGCGACTCCCTCCGGAGAAGGGGGCGCATTGCTCCCTCCAAACAGTAAGTGCCCAGTTGAGGCGTATTCCTGCTAGCCTAAGAAGCGTTAGCACCGAAAGGACTTCAGTGGACGGTCTGAAGGGGAATTACGTCGGGAGGACAGGTTTCAAAAGCCTACCCTCCCGCGGTCGGACCATAAAATGGGTTCGATAACGCTGGCAAACAACGGATTGGAATGCTATTAAATCCGTCCTTAAAATCTAAAATATAAAATAACAGAAAACTTAAAATTTAGACCCATCATTAAAAATAAACCCTTAAAACACGCCCGATTCATTCAGCAGCAAAGGACACTGTCCAGGTTCTGCGATTTGTAGGGAGAAATTGTTAAACTCCCGCCAACTTTGCATTCCATTCTATTCGGACAGTCCTATTCGAGTCCTGTTCAAGTCTACAATCTTTAAGACTTATTTCAATCATTAATACAATAACTTATCATTGCATTTATGGATAAAATAACTTATATTAAGATTCACATGTATATGAATAATAATTACAATTCATAATAAAAATAATTATAATCGCAACTCCAATAGACTTAATTTATTACATGAATCAGCACCAATTTTCTTCATACATACAATATTTTACGTAAATATTGCACAAAATACTTAGGATGTTTTCATGTCCCAAGATTTCAGAAGTAAAAAAAAATTGATATAAAAAGTTAATTTTTTTCCCAAAGAGAATGGAAATTTGTAGCGTATGTTAAATGCCGTGCTTGATCGACATTCGAACCTAGGACCTCAGGATGAAAGGTTGATGCGCTACCACTCCACCACGGAGATCAGCATTTTAATAATAATTTTATTTGTAAACATTAATATAACCATTAATTATTATTTAGTATAATCATTTTATTTAATCTTACTAGTTATACCTATTTGTTAAACAAAATAGGTTTCTTTGATGTGTTGGTTCTGGTTAGTTAGAAATAAAAATTTACGTAATTCAGTAACAACTTTGGTGGCAAATATGTTTATTATTATTATTATTATTTTTTTTTTTTTTAAATTAACTGGATAAATAATATTAGTTATTCAAAATAAATAATATTTAATATTTTTCTGAGAATACGTGGACATTACGGACGACCAGCCGTATGAAACCGGATATTATTACAAATATATTAACATCGATCATTATGACGGGGAAAATAATTTGGTTTTTTATTTCAACAATTTTAATTTTAGCCATTTAGAACTGCATAAAAAAAAATTTTGTAGACGAATAAAAAGGTTCTGCCTATCGAATCAAATACTAAATAATGAAGAATAACATAACGATCAGTAACCTATTTTACAGATCACTTATACATAAAAATATGAAGTGGAAAAAATATAAACAGAATATTAACATTTGCAATAAAATTTAACATTCATGTGATATATGTATATATACAATAAACTTTGTCTTTTACTTCAGATGTACCAGATGCTAAGTCTAAATTTATTTAATTTTCTTTTATTTATAACGTTTCCGGTCTGTTGTATGAACTAATCTTTCCTTGTAAACAGTACAGTTTCTCATAATAAAAAATCCGCATAAAAATTTATATGGAATATTTTATTGCCAAAAGTAATAGAAGAAAATGTTATACGAATAAAATATATCATAAAATTATTTTGTATATACATCTGCATTTTATTATTATTTGGAAACAAAAATTGATATATTATTAAAGAATTTGTAAATTATATACTTTCGTTCGATTTTAACATCTTATTGACGATGTCGTCAGAATTACAAGAATCGGGAGAAAAGGTTTTCTACAAGAATTATTTTATTTACTCTATGTTAAAATAAAAAAACTTCGGATACACAAAAAACCGCATTCAGCCAATATAAATTATATCCAATGAAATGTCACAGAAATGAGGACGATAATAACAAATGAATCATAATGTTTGGATAAGAAAACCACAAATAAGAGAGTTTTCAAATTCTATTTAGGTATAAAGTTACAAAGGATGGACGATGAAAGGAAGACATCAAAAGCAACATCACTATAAAGAAAAGCTTCTATATTAAAAATAAAATATTTAATATCAAAGGAAAAATTAAATATTAAAAAAAAAAAATTCCTTAAAAAATATTTTTACGATAGAATTCTATGTTGAAAACACTGGCAATAGGAAAAAAACTGCTTTTTAAATGTTGTATAATTTGGATGATGGTAAAAATATAATAAATTTTTATATAGACAAAGAGACGAATCAGGTAACAGAGAAATATGTTGCATGTTTTTTTACAGAAGAGGTTGGTAATTTGGTATCTTTAGATATCCAGTTTTAGATAAATGTTAACAGCTAGTAAAAATCATTCATTACAAGACTGAATTATATTAAAATAATATAAAAGGATGGAATAAATACATATACATTGACGTCAAAACATTAATCCAGAATATTAAGGGATTGTAAGACTTTGTAATTAATTTTTTAATATTACTTTGTTTATTTTTAATTCTGCATATTTTTAATTTATTTTATTTTTATATTTCCCTCTTCTTTTGTATCATATTTTTACTTTTGGCATCTATGAGACAGTTACAATGTCCTATTATTATAATATTCCAGGCGGTATCTGTTTTGGGTTGAACTTTTTCTATATGATCGCTAATTTTTGCTTTAATGCCTTCAAAATATCATCAGAAATGATTTATTTCGTTAAGCGCCAGTTGAAAAAAGTTGTGTTTTAATTTTTATTAAACAAAATGTAAAAAAATACCCTTTTTTTCTCCTATTTCCCTAGATAACTTTATAACTGTTCATTTTAGAGAAAGATCGAGACAGAAAAAAGTTTTGTTATTAAATTTTACAAATAATATCATCGTTGCAAATCGAAAAATACGTTATTATTGACACAAAAATAGCAATAACTGTCAAAAAAAAATACATATTTTAACATAATTGTTTTCGATTACTTATATACAACCGCCCTTAAAATTTTGTATGAAAGAACCTTTTGATGTGATAAAGCAACACGCCATATTTAAAAAAATTCTTTCTGACACTTTTAGCACAAAAATTTTGCAATCCAGATTTAAAATAAAAGTAAGCGATATTTCCAAATTGTGTAGAGCCTGAAATAAAGTCCCTAGATACTTGAAAATTGAATCACATATAAAAGAGCACTTAAACATGACAATGCATTTTGAAAAATTTACATCGGTTAATTGGGACAGCCTAGGGTTTGTTTTCAATCACACTTGTAATTTTAACATACAAAACTGATTTTTTTTATTTTTAAATCGATGTCTTATATGCTAAAATTTTCAAATATCTTAGTGACGAAATACTGTAAAAATAAACGCGAATTATTTCTGAATATCGGTCTAGTAATTTAACCATAACAATTTATTCCAAAATTTGCACAACGGTGGTCAACTTTGATGGGTTATATCTCCGGAAATAATTAACGAATTTTTTTAAAGAAGCGTCTTTCCGAGTACTTTTTAGTTGCGTTTTTAAAATTAATTTAAATAAAATTTCGTGATGATATTCAATCTGTTTAAAAACAAAAAGGTGCAAGTATGTTTGAAAATTTTCCTAGGCGCTCCTAATCAACCGATTTAAATTTTTCAAAACGCATTTGAAAGTTTGAGTGCCTTTTATACGGGATTAAATTTTCAAGTATCTAGTAACTTTATTTCAGGCTCTACACAATGTGGAAATATCGCTTACTTTTATTTTAAATCTGGATTGCAAAATTTTTGTGTAAAAACTGTCAATTTTTTTGAAATCTGGGGTGTTATTTTATCATATCAAAAAATTTTATAAGGCAAAATCCAGAGGTCCTATGTATAAGGACTCGAAAATAATTCCTAAAAATCTCAGTTATTGCTATTTCTGCATCAATAATAGCTTCTTTTTTTTCGATTTTCTACCGATTATATTGTGTGTAAAACTTTATAATAAAACTTTTTACTCTCTGTCGATCATTTCCCTAAAATGAACAGTTATCTAGGGAAATAGGAGAGAAGGAATTGATATTTTTGCGATTTTTTTACATTTTGTTAAATAAAAATTTAAGCACACTTTTTGAACTGGCGTATAACGAGATAATAATTTCTGATAATATTCTGGAGGCATTAAAGCAAAAACTAGCGATCATATAGATAAAATCCAAATATCGCCATTTTAAAACACATACCGCCTGGACGATAATCACAAGTCAATAATTCAGTAAAACAGTCTTTTGTAATCTCTTTTTAATCACACATAATCAGCCATCGGTAAACCTTTATTATTTTTAGACGAATACATTTCAGGTAGATTTCATAAAAAAAGGTACTTATTGTAATGGGTACCATGGTTCGACTTCCGGAAAATTTTGACATATCTTCGCGTTTTACATTCCCGAGATCCCAAAGCCACCGTCAGTTCAAAAGTGTACATATATATATATATATATATTTCATTTTCTTGTGGACACGATAACTGCCGTAATTTTCCGCAAATCACTTTCAAATAGATACATTAAATATAACGACCAAAAATTTCGGTTGAGTTAGTTAATGGAAAAAAATTGGACCATGGGGGTGGAAGTGTAAGGGCTTTTTCGAAAAAAAAATACCGCTATAACTTTCTTATTAAGTAAAAGATCGAATTCGTTTAAAGTTCATACTATTCTTTGGATAAGGGCCTAAAACTTACGTAAGTAAAGTTTTTTGATATCACCAGCCATTGGTTCAGAGGGTGGAAAACTGGGGTTCCGAAGACAAAAAAGTAATCGTACTTCCCAAAATAGGAACAGTATCGAATCGATTTAAAGTGGTCGTTAGTCCTCTAAACATTATCTAAAACGTTTGTCTGAAACAACTTTTGATATGACCAACCCTTACGGCAAGGGATGACAAAAATTTTGCTGGAATTGTAAGATAGGACTTGTCGTATGCTAAACATGTGAAAATTCTTTTCACATGCAACTATTGTCGTATTGAGTAAATTTGAAGTTATTCTTAACTTTAAGGTGGAAATCTTTTTTATTCTCTACCTAGCATCGGTGAAATTTACCTCCGCCTTCCACTTTGCCCAAAAGGGATTTTTTTTTAATTTTCTATTAGAACTATCTTTAACTTCTAATGAAAGATTATTTATCTCCAGTAGATTTGAAATTTTCCAAAATAAATTTCTTACTATTCATCCTAAACTGACCTCGATCCACCTAACCGACTTATACTATTAGTATAATGTTGAAACTGTTATATTACTTGAATAGACAGAAGTAGTTAATATACTGTCATATTTTATTGAATAATTTATCATTCTTCTGCCGTTAATTTCCATCAATACACGCACAAATACAAAACCAAAAGCTCCATGTATATACTGTAACTACTACCGCCGTTTTACTACCCCCCCCCCCCCACCACAACGATTCCACAAATTACCTGTGTTAGTAATGAAATAATAGATATAACATTCTTAGTTTAGTATTACAAATGTATATTGAAATGATATAAATAAACAAGTAAATACATAACCGTCGCTTATATAAAAAATGTCAATTAAAATACAGTAATAATTTAAATTAAGCAAATAGCATATGAAAAAAACGAAGAATTAATTTAATTAAAAAATAGTTATTGTACAATATTAACAACAAAACGCTTCTTGAAATAAAGATAAAGAATGTCCCATAAGTTTCCATTCATAGGAAAAATAAACAAGATACAAAACGTAAATCATCTTGTGGAACATATCGACAACGCCTTTATAAGCATAAATACAGCTCTGCTTATACCTGTTCTTCAGTAGTGGAGGACACGTATCAAAATGCGTTTTCAAAACAATGATAGTTATGTAAAGCATATTATATAAATAAAATCGGTTTTATAAAAAAATGTTTATTTTTATATGCATGGAACCTTATGTGACATTCTGTAGAACATTAAACAGGTTACAGCCAAAAATAATATTTGGTTACACTGTGACAAAAAAGGTTTTCCCCCGATTTATTTTTATTTTTTATTTATACAACTTCTACAAAAAATGTCATTCTTTTAAGTTGTATGTAATTATAATAATAAAAAAAACAGACCAAAATTTAGGTCTTATTTACATAATTTTGTCTTATTTAGTCCTTATTTGAGACACAAATTGGTGCCTCAAAAAAAAAAAATCCAGTGAACGAGATACAAATAGGCGTCTTGTTACAATTCACAGTTTTGTTTACAAAGGTGAAATAAAAAAAAAAAAAACTGTTTCAATCACATGAAATAATGAAATTTTAGAATATATAGGCTTAAGTGGTTCACAACGCACACGGAAAAACTTTACATTCAATCTTTTATATCATTCAACATTTTATTTGATATACCATTCTCAAATAACATAAATCAGTAGGAAATTTAACATGAAAAAATAATATTTGAGTAAAGCAGCCAATTTTTAAAAATATTTAAAAGGATATAATTACATACACTATTTAAAGTCTTTTTATCAATAATTGTTTTGATTTAATAAAGATTTAGAAAAAGCAGTCCAGTCACATATGCATAACATATCCCTGACACTACGTCTTAATTTGTTTACCGAACTAAATAACAAAATTATTTTACAGTTTAAATTCATTTTGCAACAATCATGTTCTTTTATAACAATAATGTAAATTTTATAATTTGTTTAGCTTAGTAAACTTTAAATGAGGCAATGTACAAAGAAACTGTATGGTAGAATCGTTGTAATTTGCTGCATTATGTATAAAGTTTTTTCCTGAAAAATGGCATGCAATAAAGACCATTAGTAGTTGAAAAATATTATTACACTGAGACATCAAAACGGGACTCGTAGACCAACTAAAAATATAACAACACCCAGAAACGGGTCTCATGGTAGTCAGCCTGTGAAAGAAACTTTTTCATCTGCTATATTAGTCCCAAATCTTGTATTACTGAAATTAAAATAAATAAATACAATTTTTTCCATAAATAAAATTCTTTTTTAAAAAGAAATATGTTACGGATGTCCGTAATTGTGGATGTCATTAAGGATGGCCTAATTGCTAACATCCTGTCCATTTTATACGTTCTAAATCAACGAGAACAGCGATGCGTATTTGTATGGACTCCGGGGCGTGCTGGTATTACAGGTAATGAAATCGCAGACGAAGCTGCCAGAAAGGCAACAGCCTGCGATGATTTGGATGCATTTCCTGTAAGAGTGGCAGATGTTAAAAACCGTCTAACAAACATAGTAAAAAACAAGTGGAATGCTGAATGGAGGAGTTTAAATACAAAATTAAACTCAGTAAAAACTTCTCGTTATAAATGGAAAAGCGACTTTAAGTTAACTCGCCGTGAACAAGTAGCGGTGACCAAACTTAGAATCGGCCACAGGCGATTAACAAATTCATATTTGTTAACCGGCGAAGCGAGACCAATGTGCGGTGTTTGTAATAAAACACTAACAATCAAGCATCTAATAGAAGAGTGTACCATATATGAGGACCTCAGAAAGAGGTTCCGTCTTAGAAATAATATTACTGCTGATCTGGATAAT
Organism: Lycorma delicatula; assembly: GCF_047948215.1. Classification (NCBI taxonomy): domain Eukaryota; kingdom Metazoa; phylum Arthropoda; class Insecta; order Hemiptera; family Fulgoridae; genus Lycorma; species Lycorma delicatula. The sequence continues at coordinate 50,839,181 of NC_134460.1, forward strand.
GGAAATGAAGAAAATATAGTTGCATTTTTATACGCCAGTGGACTTCTTAAAAGTCTATAAAATGAAAGTTTAAAGCTGTGACAAAAGAATCTCTAAGCGGTAGTTTTATATATATATAAGGGAGTCTCGAAGCGTGGCACGTATAGTGACGGGAGGTAGCCCTCTTGCCTAGGCCATTTTGGCTCACCTGCATTCAAGAGCAGTGAGTCGGGGTGTGTCCGATGATGGCATGGGGGACCCTCAAGGGTGGATTGAGGGTGCGAGGCTATGGGTGTGCGCGGTGCATGCCTATAGCCTGTTTATAAGAAGGATTCAACTGCCATGGTACCCTGGCGCGACTGATATACTGCTCAACGGGGGTTCTGGTCGCCCCGAGGGTGCTCAAACAAACTATAAACGAGACTCGTAGAAGAAAGAAAGAAGGATGTGGTATTGATGGGTTGAATTTTAATTTCATGGTCTTTTGAGAACCTTATCTCAAATTTTAATATCGGGGCCCTTTACACCCCGTAAGTGTTGTGTGTTGTACTTGTCTTTTGTGTCTTAATGTTTTGTGTAGTTTGTGTTTTTAAATAAATTGTAAGGGCCCTTTACACCCTTACATATGACGATCCAGATGGTGACAGTAATTTCTTTTAAAGAATGTGACGAGGGCTAATGACCTTAGCAGTCGATGCCCGTAAAAATTCAGATAAAAAAAAAATATGCTACTTATTACTAAATAAATTCATTTTGGTGCACTCTTATAACGAATAATTCAAAACAGATGAACGAAAATAAATTAACGGTTATTTAAATGACACAATATTTTATTTAACAGTAACACAACTTCAAGGTAATCTTTGTTCATATTTGTTCGTGTTCATTCGTATTCTACAGACCAGCGTAAATATCACGAATAACAACAGCCAGACAACTAACATATATTGAAAATAAATATATAATTATGAAAAAGATAAAAAAATAATTTCGTCTAATATCAAGAAAAATAGAAAAAGATCTACCCCGAATATAAAAAAGGAAAAAAATAAACGTATAAAAAAACTTAAAATTTAGATATTTTTACTTTTATTTACATTTTTTCCTGTTTTAATATGAAACTATTTTTTTTTTGTTTTTTTTTTTTTAGTAACAGATGGTGTTGAAGGATTTAGCTGACAGATTGCTTAATTTTAGCCACATGAAATATCCGAATCTCATTTGAAACGAGAAACAAGACAGACAGAAAAGTATACAAGTAAAAGACAGACCAACGAAAAAAAGGAGTATGACTTCATTAAAGTTTAGTACTAAAATAACTCATTCTTTTACAATATTATATAGTGTTTAAAACAAATTCATTGAAATGTATATAAATATTTAAAATAAATAATATAAAAGTAACGTGTAATAGAAAACTAAAATGTTTAATTAAAATGAAAATAAGATTTTATTTGGTATAAATAATTTTATCATTCGCAGTAATTAACTACTATGTACGTATACTAGGGTGTCCCATATAAAACGCAACCCAACCTTATATTGGTAGGTATTGAAATAATAAAAAGGCATGTGTAAATGTAAATGCAATTTTTATTATTATCATCCATTACCTTACATTTAGAGTAAATGTTGGAAGTGGCCTCCATCTTCTTGAATACAAGCTTCAATTCTTTTTACAGCGTTTCTTGCAACTTTTTTCAAAGTTTATGGCTGGATATACAGCTTGTTCAATATTGATTTTCAATTGTTCGTGGTTTGTTGCCGTAGGCTTTTTCTTTGAGGTAACCCCAAAGAAAAAAATCCGCCGCAGTCAAATCTGGAGATCTTGGTGGCCACAAGCCTCGACCGATAACACGATTACCAAAGAATTCCTCGACGAAATCAGAAGTTGAACCTGAGTAGTGCGATGTCGCACCGTCATGTTGTAGCCAGCGGTGTCTGTCTTCCTCTTCCAAGCGTGCGATGAACTGGAATGAAATAAACTGATATCGTTCTGCATTAATGGTGTACTCGAAAAAAATAGGACCGATTATTTTCTTCCGCGATATCGCGCACCACACGCCCAACTTCTGCGGATGTAATTGTTTTTCGTGATAAACGTGGGGATTTTCAGCGCTCCAAATTCTGTTTTGGCTGTTTACGTAGCCATCCAAATGAAACCGCGCTTCATCTGTTAAAAATAACGAATCCATAACATTAATTCCCTCACGCAGAAATCGACGGAACCGTTGACAATATTGTAGCCGTTTTTCTTTGTCGGGCTCAAGAAGTCGATGAACCGTTTGAATGCGATAAGGTCGTAATTGTAATAGTTTGGTCGCCCGATGAACAGTTGATTTAGCCAAATTAATTTCAGCAGACAAACGTCTGATCGATGTATTTGGCGAGGCGAGTAATCGGTCTTTGATTTCAGTAACTGTATCTGTATTCAACACTGACGCAGATCTTTTGTGTTCCTTGTTATTAACAGAACCGGTCTCTCTAAATTTTGCGACTAACCTTAATACTGATGTTTTGTTAGGAGCTGGTTTATCCGGGTACTTATGGCGAAACAAATCTTGCACTGCAACCACTGATTTCATACTGAAGTACGACTCAACAATGAAAACACGTTCATCTAGCGAAAACATCATCTTGACTCAAGCAATGGACTGAACGTTATGATTGAATTGTTGTTACTATCGGTAGTGTTCTACTGCGTCGCCGCGATGTTCAGATGTTGGACGAGTCCATTTCAGTAACGAGTAGGGGAGTAAGCTTGACTTTTGAAATTTCATGGATGAGTGATTGATGGGTTGCGTTTTATATGGGACACTCATATTACTTGCTATATGATACTATACTTTACTATGTATGTATAGCCTATTATAAAGAGCAAGTAAAAATTATAGAAACCCCTCAACAATTTTAAACCATCAAATAGTTTACCTTTTGACAAGAAATAGAATTTCAACTCCTTCTTTGGGCGGCGGGGGGGTAGCCCAGGGGTTGCAAAAAAAAATATTTTAATTGGTTAACACGGTTTGTGTTAAACTTTTTAAAGGTATCCATCTTTAAGACAAGAAAAATGGGATAAATAAACAAATTGTGTGGGGTTGTGTCGGGGCGCATCGCCGCTGGTTTAACGTAAAACGTTACAGACCTTGGATGAAGTTCCTCCGAGCTACAGACCGACCAACTTACCTGTAGAGTTAAATGGGAGAGCCACCATCGTATTTGTTTTGAATAAAACTGAAATTGGTCGGTCTGTATATCAGCGAGTCACTTTTAATGTATTGAATTGAAACAAAAACGAGATATTGACAGCGTATTTAATTTAATTTTAACAAAAAAACAGACGACACTATACGGTTCATGATATTTATTTCGACTAATATTCGACGACAATTTTGTTCAACATTGGTCTGCCATATGACAAGAGACATAAGGCATAATAAGCAACGGTAGAGGTGTTCGCGTCGTCGGCGTCGTTCACTGAGTGCGCCGTGTCAGCTTTGCAACGCTCACGAAACAGTCTCGCTCGCTCGGCATCGGACATTGGGGTACCTGTGCGTGGCCCATAACCTCTCCTTTACAACGATATGCATAATTTATATTTCCGGCTGGCTTTTGCGCGGGCTGAGGCTGACATATTGAATTTTATACTTTTTTACATGTTTTCTTTATTTTTTTATACATAAATAGTCCGAAATGCACTTATTATTGCTTATATCGATCTGTCTCGATAAACTCTAAACACAAACACACAAATCACCGCGGTATCATGTCTAAGTCGTGGCCTACACTGCGTGGAGATGAGAGAGAGCGCCAGTTTTGGCCGATCTGTTCTGTGTCCCCTCCCCGCCAATCCGCTCATCAATGACGCAAAGTCGTATCAGTGAGATGCCATGTAAGCTATAAAATGACACCGCATTTACATCTCTGAGACTAATAATTAAGGAGTTATTAAGGCAGGACGGTATAGACCTTTATGTTACACTACAAATATCTGTTCTGGTACCCGTATGTGTTTCGGTATGATTTTAAAGACGTTTCACGTGAAAAGGTTGGTACGATGTGTAGATCCCAAATAGCGGCGGGATAAAGTTTGGATTTTGAAAAAAATTACACAGATAATTTAACGAACTATTATCACAAATAAATGAATTTATAAAAAAATTAATTAAATGAATATGATGGAATAAATATATATATATTTTTTTAAATTATTTATTACACATTAAGAGGAAATGACTAGCATTTGGAAAAAGAATTTATATAATAAAGTGAATTCTTATTATGAAACGAGTTATTAAGCTTTATTCATGAAGATTACACTTAAAATCCGTTCCAAAAAAATTTATCCAAAATCTAATTGTAGATAGCTGTAACGATTTAAAAAAATTATATATATATATATATATATATATATATATAAGCTGAGTTTTAGAACTGGAATAAAAAATAAAAGGAAAAAAATACAACTAATTGTTTTTTTTTTTGACATCTCAAAAGAAAAGATTTAATATAACTTTAAAATCATTTAAATCTTAATTTAGACTGCTCTACACAGCTTAACACATTTCTCTGTTAGAAAATGGTACGTGATAGAATTTATCTAAAGAAAATTAAAGATACCATGAAACTTAAACAAAGATTCAGTCTTTTAGCTCAGGGACTCGAGAGTCCCCGCACTTCATCACCCGTGTAAGTCCGGGTGAACGACAGTTCCGTACGGAGCTGTCCTTCACCCCTTCGTTTCCCGATATTTCACTTGCAGTATTCCCGACACAAACCCCGTCATAGTTTCGAAGTTCACCGAACATCGTTCCAACGATGGTCCCCACCTCGAGATGCTCATTTACGGCAGTACAGTCGCGGCGTTCCTCGTCCCACCACAGGCACTGGAATATCACGTGTTCCGGCGTATCTAACTCTCGACAGTAGGAACAGAAGGGGTCTTCAGCTCTTCTTCGTCCACACAGGTATGAACGAAAGACCCCGTGGCCGGATCCGTAATGTGGACGATTAATTCCTCACGAGAATGTATATTTTTATTTTGTATACATTGTTTTTCAATTACCTTATGTGAAATTGAAAGACAAAATTTGAAATCTGTTTATTAATAATGTAAGCAGATATGCATGTTGAGATCATACGTATTATCATTGTTCCAATTAGACAAATCAATAAATAGCTGCAACTGTGATAAGTAAAATATCTCGCAAACATTAATGCGTCCGACATAAACATTTGAATTATTATAATAAATTAAACCGTTAATAGCAAAACAGCTATACGAATTAAGGTGATAATTTACATTTATACATTTTATATAATTATGTTATTTAGTAATCAAATAGAAAAATAAACATTTAATGTAACACTTTAATACGGCTAAAACGGAAATAATTAAACACAAGTACATCGTAAATTACAGGTTGCATGTTTTTAAACGGCTTCATAATTAAGTTGCTGTCTGCCTTAACAGTTTTTGTCATGCATAGCCACACCGTGCAGAAGTACAACAGTAGTAATTGTAAAGCGTAATTGAGCGGATGTTAAAAATAAAGAGAATTTACTTTTCATTACAACATCAATTCTATACTTAATTTTTGAAAACAGAAGTATACATAATATATAACGATTATTAATAATAATCGTTATTATTATTAATAATAACGATATATATAAAATATATATGTATTTTTTGTAGAATAAGTTGTGCAAAGCAAAATTGTAATCCCGAGGATGTTTTAGTGATTATATAAAAGGACAAATTGTTGACTTTCGTAGCAAGGTAGTAAAGTCCCATACTTTATCCGGAAGATCGCGGATTCGAATCCGGGTAAGAGACAGATATACGCTAAAAAATTTCGATTCTACTTTCTCACGTACAAGCTTCAAGCTTATTTGGTGAATAAATAATTAATCAAAAAATAAATAAATCTATCGTTTTCTGACTTCATTCAGTCAAATATCATAGAAGCGTATAAATTTCACTTATTTTTGTAAGTATGTGCGCGAATGCACACGCACATATATATATTTTCGTAAAAGGATTTTGCTAGATCTTGACGTTTCGTATTCTTCTTTGTAAAAAAATACATGTCACTGTGAAAGACCGATACTTGACATATGTCGACATTGTCCGTGAATGACAACACGTACCAAGTACGTTGATGAAGAACCGAAATATTTGCATATTCAGACCTTCGCCGGTATATGTCGACATTCAGCATGCACTGATAGTGAAATTTGAATAAAAATTATTTTCTGAAATAATTGAACAAAGGGCAAACCATCTGATCACTTATTTGTATCGTTGTCGTTTATCCATGTAGTTAACATATTTTTTAAATCCTGATTGGCCCTTTCAGTTTATAAAATGCTGAAAATTTGATTCAATTTTTTTATAAATGAGATGAATCAGATTAATTACCTCCAGTGTTGAAGAATAACATCTATAATTTGTATATTTAACGTTAACTGGATGAGATTAGCGTGCGAAGCAAGAGTAGGTTATGTTTGGCTTGGATTCAAACTTCCTTTTTTTACGAGGGTTTCTTAAAATCTAGCTTAGAGCAGATAAAAAATCATATGTGTGTTTGTCGAGATATACCGGCGAAAGTCCGAATAAGCAAACATTTCGGTCTTTCACCGACGTATTTGATATGTGCCGACATTCACCAGAGAATGTTAACATTCTCTAATTTTGGTCTTTCACGGTTACACATACATCATTGAAAATTTTTGGCACGATAGCAATACTTTCTCCCATTAATTTCATAGCCGACAAATTTAACATTTACATTTTAACAACAAAAAAGCAAGAAAAAATGTTGAATTTAAATTACTAGCTATTTTTATGTATGCAAAGCTTTCATTTTTTATGATTCATTTTTAAATATTATCCGTTTAATAGTTTACTATTTTGAAAATTTAAGGCTTCAGTATCACATACTCAATTTTTAGAACTTTTTTACTTCCTTGTACGAAGTAAAGGAATTTTTCGAGAAAGATTTCTGTTTTCAGATTTCAACGGAAATATCCATTTCGACCATCCCTAAATCCATTATCACTTGTTTCGGCGTGATGTCTGTACGTATGTATCTCGCATAACTCAAAAACGTATTTTTTACGTATAAAAACGTAATTAGCCGTAGGATGATAAAATTTTGGATTTACAATTGTTGTAACATCTAGTTGTGCACCACCCCTTTTGATTCCAGTCAACTGAACTAAAAGTGTGCAAATCCAAAACATTTAGATTTTGGACTTTTTTTAGTACAGTAATAAGCCCTCATTGAAATTTTTTCAACTACATATCATAAGTGATACTTATTTTCATTGGTTCCAGAGTTATAGCCAAAAAAATTTTAAGTAATGAAATATTTGGATCTTACAAGGAGGAGGCACATCGGTTCGAATCCGACTTCATTTCCGACTCTTTTTAGTTTAAATAAATTGATTTATTAATAATTATTAACCTCTGATTGTAAAAAAAAACCTTTCAACGATATATAATGTAAGTTGTAATTATTTTAATTGGTTCCGGAGTTATATCCAAATAAAATTCTAATTAATAAAATATTTTGATCTTACAAAGGGAAGGCACATCGGTTCGAATCCGACTTCTTTTTTTTAACTTTTTTTTTTTTAATTTAAATTCATTGATTGAATACATTGTAAAAAAAACTTTTACAATAATTAGTAATTCAATATCAATAAAAAAAGAATCAGAAGTTATTAGTGAAATAAAATTATATATTCCTTTATAAATGTGTATATGTAATTTAACAGACATACAAGGAAGTATGTATGGTACACATCAGATTTGGTGAAACATCCGATTATTTAATATTAATAAAAAATTATAATTTAGAATCGAATTTTTATTTATGCATTTCTTTCATTCTACTTGATAATAAATATCGCTATAAAATTTAGAAACACTCTGTTTCGTTTTTGTTTTCATTTTGTTGATGATTAAATCATAATAATTTAAAACACATACTATTAGATAGATATAATATTTAAATTTACTTAAAAATTAATAAAGGGGTTTACTCTAACCTAATATTTCAGGTAAGATTGTTGAATTAATAATTGTATAAATATTTGATGTTAATAAAAACTAATATTTTATCAATTGTATCCACTTTATTAAAGAATTGGAGGGTCTATCTCACTTTCAAATGAAATAAGTTTAAATGAAGTGCAGCAAAAAATGTGTATAAGTAATTTAATAGGCGTACAAGGAAGTAATGTGTTGTCCACATCAGATTTTTAAAATTATTTTTCGTTAATTTTTCAAAAAGGAAACAAAATTCTTATTATTTCTATTTTATAAACAAATATAATAATAAAACAATTAATAATATAATATTAATAAAATTCGTACAACTGTGGATATATCATTAAATAGACGCAAGGGTAAAATGTAATAGCTGCATTCCTTTACATACATACATCTTGAGTCTCATGTGCCAGAAAACCTAAAACGTTGCTTTATCTACGTTTCAGTGAATGTTTTGCACATGGAACTTGGCTAAGAAGAAACACAATTTCAATTAAAGAGCCATGGAACGATGCTTACGTTCTATCCCCACAATGAAGCAACTACACCGAACATTTATACAATACATGCCTTTTATGTACGTTAAGCCTATTAGATTCCATCTTACAACCACTAAAATTAAAAAATTACTTAAAAGTTGGTAGGAACGTAAGTGTGAGCGTGTGTGTGTGTGTGTCCTCATTTATATTAATATTGTAAGTTTTGTAAAATAAAATATGAATAATTAATAAAACAACTACAAAAAAAACAGCCCTAAAAAGTAAAAAAATAATACATGTTTAATTCTACTTTAAATTTCAACTTTTTGAAATCAGCATCAAATCAAAAACAATTAGTAATAATTTACTAATTCTTAAATTAACAGTGAATTCAAAAGATCGACAGTTGAAATAAATGAAAAACTACTCTTATTAATTCATTTATTTCAGTGCGTTTGTTTTTTAAATATTTTAGTTTTATTTAAGAATTAAATAAATGTAAATGTGGCTACACACATTGCATAAACTACAAAAAAGCGAAAATAAACTGAGTCTCTATAAAAGTTATATAAGTCTATAACAGTTCTGAGAAACAATTGTGGAGTGCTACCATTACAAACCGAGGCTCATCGAAAAGTACATTTTTTCTGTTTGTATTACTTAATAATAAACATAAATTTGTCTAACATTTCGTTGGTAACTTTTCTATGAAGAAACTTTGAGTATCGCCCATCAGGCTACATATCAATTGCGCTACGAAAGTCCAGAACTAAATAATAATGATGACAAAGGAAGAAAAATATTTTTAAAACGTTTACTTAGAGATATAAATTTTTCGTTAAAGTAATCATCCACTTAATTTATTTGGTGAAGTTTTACAGCGGAATCACCAGAAGAAATTCCTCCAAAAAATAATAAAAGAAACATTGAAATCGTTTTGTTTGGTGAATAGTTAGGAATGTAAATATATAATTTTAAGCATTTAAATAAGGAAATTTAGATAATTTAATAAATTAAAGCAAATTTCATTATGAATTGTAATTTATTACAAATTTCATATTGTCATCTGAAACTACTATCCTGAAAAAATTGGGTTTACTATATAAAGTAGAATTTTAATTCTAGATGCCTCCTTAATTTAAAAAAAACTGCAATTTTTTTTTTTGTTAATTTCAGGTAAAGGAAAATGCATAAACAAACTCACTACATTGTGAAGGAGAAAGTGGTGCATGTTAAAAAATTCAATAATCCTAAATTCAAAATATGCCGGTCAACATATAAGGACGAACTGAATGAAAAAAATTAACAATCAAAATTTTAAATTTATAAAAAAAAAACAATTTGACTTCAGCAAAAGCCGACATTATAGTCGATCTTTATCAAATAATATCGATACATTTTCCAAAAAGTAAATAAATTTTTTTTTTTTGTCATCAGTCATTTGACTGGTTTGATGCAGCTCTCCAAGATTCCCTATCTAGTGCTAGTCGTTTCATTTCAGTATACCCTCTACATCCTACATCCCTAACAATTTGTTTTACGTATTCCAAACGTGGCCTGCCTACACAATTTTTCCCTTCTACCTGTCCTTCTAATATTAAAGCGACTATTCCAGGATGCCTTAGTATGTGGCCTATAAGTCTGTCTCTTCTTTTAACTATATTTTTCCAAATGCTTCTTTCTTCATCTATTTGCCTCAATAACTCTTCATTTGTCACTTTATCCACCCATCTGATTTTAAATAAAATAAGTACGTAGTATTCCGGGCCGTATTCGCCGACCTTCAGGAACCGAATCAGAACACCAAAATGAGAAAAACATTGTTTGTTTTCCTTCTGGATGGAATTTTGTGATTTTCAACGAAAATATTATTTTTCAAGAACCTGTAAACCAACTTTAATTAAATTTGGAAAAACAACGGTATCAACCGATCTAGTATTCAAATCCGTACAAAACTTAACTGCCTTTACTAGGACTTGAACGCTGGAAGTAAACAATTAACCCGGCCGTACCCTTTCGCACCGTAATCAAGGTCATAATTTTTATTACTATTAATTTACTTTTATTACTTATTATAATAATTGTTATTGCATTTTCTGGAGGAAATAAAAACAGGTTAAAAATTATCAGCTTGCATTACAAGCTTACGGATGGGTTAATAGTCTGATTTCGAAGTCGAGAGTTAAAACGTTCAAATCCTAGTAAAGGCAGTTACTTTTATACGGATTTAAATACTAGATCGTGGATACCGGTGTTCTTTGGTGGTTGGGTTTCAATTAACCACACATCTCAGAAATGGTCGACCTGAGACTGTACAAGACTACACACTTCACATACTCATACATATCATCCCCATTTATCCTCTGAAGTAATACCTGACGATGATTCCCGGAGGCTAAAGAGAAGAAAAGGGTTTAATAGTTTGCAATAACTCGATTGTTTAACAACGGATTTTTATAAATAAGGTTCCAATTTGTTCAAAATAAGATGCTAAATGAATTTTTTGAAAGTAAAAATTTGATCAAACATGATCAAAAAATTATGATGGCCGCCATTTTGAAATGGTGGCAGGTGACTTTTTCAAAGGTTTTTATTTTGTTGAACAAACTACTAGTCTTATATTTTACAAATCTAATTAAAGTAGGTTTAGCCGTTCCTGAAAAATAATCTTTGTATTGAAAATTACAAAATGGCGTCCGGAAGGAAAATGAAGCAAAATAGAAAGGATTTATGTCGATATGAACGTTTTTGTTCGTTTTGGTGTCCTGAATCGGTTACTGAAGTTCGGCGAATACGTGCCGGAACACTCTGTGTAATGAACAAGAAAGTAAAAAAGAAATTTCCAATTTCAAATTGGTAAATAACCAATTGGTAAAGGCCTTCAGGGTGGAATGGTAGAAGGCCGACAAAAAATTGGGGGCGTTCAGGAGGGCTAGGAAGGCGAAGGCTGATTAAATTAAAAAAATACAAAAATTATGTTTTTCTGATATATTATGTTATCCTTTAATTTATAATAAAAAATACTACTTTTAACTTTACAACCAAAAAGCTTAGAGACGAATAAAAAAAATAATAAAGCTTGAATACTGTGCTTTTCGATAGTAGTATAATTCAAATTTAAAAAATCATCAAATTAAAAAAAAAAAATCAGTGAGAAGAAAAGTTTTAAAAAATTGAAACATTTTCTTCGCGTTTGATCGAGCGCATGAAGGAAACGAAATTTGTTCAGTAAACTGCATTAAAATGGTTAAAAAACTTAAGACTTTAGCTTTAATATATTTTTTTGTATGTCTATATACGATTTTTCTGAACCGAAATATTCCACTTTAAAAAGAAAAGGCCACTTTTGTCTCTAAAAACAACAATTTTAATTACTGTTTTTAAGAACGCATCTAAAAATCAGCATATCTTAAAATCTTCAAATCATTTTCATTCATATGTAATATATATCATATTATAGAAATAATACAATTCTTATGATTATTCGTTTAATGAAATCGGGCCAGTAAGAGTTTTGTAACAAATTTTTCTTTTTTTTTGCTTATTATAAGGAACGCTTATACATTGTTTATTATCTATTATTGTATATTTATTGCCTATTACATATATTTAACATGTATATATTTTTTTTAAATTCTAAATTAATAACAAATTTTGATAATAGAAATGTAATGTCTTACCTTTTTTTTTATCAGTAACATTTTATTTATATTAAAGAAATTTCTGTTTTTTGAATGGAAGAAATGATATCTGCAAGACTTTTACCGTACGGTTTACAATTTCATTGTACAGTGTAACGAAAACTAAATAAAAATATTTTTTTTTAGTGAACATTTTTTTAGGTAAGAATTAAACTTAAATTTTATATTTATCAAATTATTTTAAACATCCCTTCTTATTGAATAAATTTCCTTAAATTGCTTTCATTAAAATTTAAAACGAGAACTAATCTGATATGATAGAAATAGTTGAAACTGCTAACAACAAGAACAGATTATTATTACATCAAACAATCACCAATACGTAAATTAATTGAATAAATAATATTTGTATCTTACCTCAAATATTAACAAATATAAATAAATATTCCAGAATATATATTACGTAGCAAAAGCTATCCACAATAAAAAAAATGTAAATTCAGCGATAAATTTAGAATATTTATTACAGTTTAATGACAGCAAACAATCTTTCAAACACAACAGTAAGTGGAGTGAAGCATAACTGAACGTTTCGTGTATGTCCGTGTAGGTTCGTAAGGTTCCGCCAGACATAGTATTATACGAATAACATCACGTGTGTGGTATAGTGATGACTCATCATTAACGAAGTTAAGTAAATTTTAATCTTTTTTCTTTGTCGGCTGTTGTAATATGTAACAGACTAAAATTACTGTGACTCCAAAACAAAACAAAAACGCAACTATTGCATAACTTTCCCGATCTTTCTGTTAACAGATTTTTATTTTAAATACTCCATAGTGTTATTAAATATTAATTACTTAATTTTGTAATATTTATAGAACACATGCAAAATAAATATATATAATATTTTTTTTTTAAATCAGGGTTCCATTTGACCTCCTCGACAAATTAGTTTTTACCTTAAAAATTTACTTTAAACAAAGTAAAATTGCAAAAAAAAAATTCAAATGTTTTTGTAAAAAAAAGTTTTGTTACATTATAGCCGCCCGTTGCTTAACAGATTCCTCAGACAGTATTTTTTTTAAATATAACAAAATTAAAAAAAAAAATTTAATTCCTAAGTCGGATGAGACAGGACCAGCTGTTTTTTTGTTTGTTTTTTTTTAATTTCTGTGTCGTCTACATTATTTCGTTTAATATAAAATATTAACAATACCTTAATAGATTTCAATTTTGAAAATTAGTGTTAAAAAAAAAATGTTTATTTTAACTAAGAGTCCAATTCCGTCCCTTGATTTTTGTGGCTTAAAATTTTATTAATTGGAGTAATTTATTACTACTAAGTTGGCCCAATTTGGTGCAGTGCTAAAAAATCTAAAAATAATTATAGTTTACTAAAGAAAAAGAAAAATTAAAAGTGTATTGAGATGCTTACTTCTACAATGGCATCGAAAATCAATTCATAACTTGGTATATACAGTGTCTCATTTTTTTGTCTACAGTCACTTGACTGGTTTGATGCAGCTCTCCAAGATACCATATCTAGTGCCAGTCGTTTCATTTCAGTATACCCGCTACATCCTATATCCCTAACAATTTGTTTTACATATGCCAAACGTTGCCTACCTGCACAATTTTTTCCATCAACATTTCCTCCAATATTATAGCGAATATCCCAGAATGCCTTAAAATACGGCCTATAAGTCTGACTCTTCTTTTAACTGTATTTTTCCAAATACTTCTCTCTTCTTCAATCTGTCGCAACATCTTTTCATTTGTACTTTATCCACCCATCTGATTTTTAACATTCTCCTATAGTACCGCATTTCAAAAGCTTCTAATCTTTTCTTCTCAGGTACTCCGATCATCCAAGTTTCACTTCCATATAAAGCTACGCTTCAAACCCATACTTTCAAAAATCTTTTCATGACGTCTAAATTAATTTTTGATGTAGACAAATTATATTTCTGACTGAAGGCTCGTTTCGCCTGTGCAATTCGGCATTTTATATCGCACCTGCTTCGTCTACCTTTAGTAATTTTACTTCCCAAATAACAAAATTCTTCTACCTCCATAATCTTTTCTCTTCCTTTTTTTATATTCACTGGTCCATCTTCATAATTTCTATTACATTTCATTACTTTCGTTTTGTTCTTTTTTATTTTCATGCGATAATTTTTGCGTAGAATTCATCCATGCCATTTATTGTTTCTTCTAAATCTTTTTTACGCTCAGCTAGAATTACTAATATCAGCAAATCGTAACATCTTTATCTTTTCACCTTGTACTGTTACTCCGAATCTAAATTGTTTTTTAACATCATTAACTGCTAGTTCTATGTAAAGATTAATAAGTAACCGGGATAGGGAACACCCATACCGGACTCCCTTTTTTATTACGGCTTCTTTCTTATGTTCTTCGATCATTACTGTTGCAGTTTGGTTTCTGTAAATGTTTGCAATTGTTCTTCTATCTTTATACTTGAACCCTAAATTTTTTTTAAATGCTGAACATTTTATACCAGTCTACGTTATCAAATGCCTTTTCTAAGTCTATAAATACTAAGTATGTCGGTTTGTTTTTCTTTAATCTTCCTTCTACTATTAATCTGAGTGCTAAAAATTTTTGCTGTACGTAACTATCACTGTTTTGAAAACACATTTCGATGCGTGACCTCCACTGCTGAAGAACACGTACGTGTATAAGCACAGCTGGATTTATGCTTCCAATGGTGTTAGTGATGCGTTCCTTGATATGATTTACATTTTGTTTCTTTTCCTTATTTTGCCTATTTAAGGAAACTTACAGGAGACTCTACATGCAGTCAAATTTCAAATTTTTTGATAAAACGGATTTTCGAGATATGAGGCAAAAACTGTTTAAAAATAATGCTCAATACGGCTCCAGATTCAGTTTGATTTTAAGACTAATTTTACAGAGCTTAATAAGTGCTTTTATCGTAATACAGCAGAATTTCGTTCTGCTGAAGAATATAAAACTTAACAAATTCAAAATGGCCAAAACTACTACTCTTTTAATCTATCCAAAATTTAACGTCTGCAATAGAACATATAGAAAATAAATTTAACAAACAGAAGATTTTTTAGGCACGATCAAAGAATTTATTTAAGTCATCCCGAAGATGTTAGTCTAAATTCAGTTAAATTACTTATTTTTAAGTTTCCAAAATATTATAATCTGAGTAAATTTTAGTAAAATATTATGACACCTTAAGTACTTGGTTGATTCTATGAAAATTTTTATAAATCTGAGCTTAATTAATTTTCAGAATAAATCAATATTTTCTGTTATTATTTTTCCGACTTTAGCGATATATGCTGCTATAGCAATAAGAGGAAAGTATATAAAAATTCAAAAAAAAATTGTCTTTTTAAAGTGTTGTGCTTTAAGGAGACATTTAAAAAAGTTTTTTAACAAAAATAAAAGTTTTAATAAACTGTACATAATCTGCGATAAAAATGTTTATAAATAAAAAAATCTATTTTTGTCAGATGGACGTTTGTGCGATTGTACATATACATTTACTTACATATGTATGTTGGCCTGTATTTGCTTATAATTCTGGATTTCGACTTTTTTTCAAACTTTATAGACAGATACTAGCTTCAGGGGAAAAGAATGTATTAAATATTTGATAAAATTGAAAAAAGACGTGGGGTGTTTTGGAAAGGCGTGGTTGTTTTCGAAATAAAATTCCAAATCTTTACTGGGATACATAAGCAAAATACATTTCTTACAAAAGTTGTTTTTTTATCAAGATATGAATTGTCAGAGGTTTTTATTTAATATTCTCTCACTCCCCCAAAAATGTTTTTATATTTTTTTTCTTATTTTAGCTACATGTTGGTCAGAAAAGAAGTTAATAGGAGTTTTTTGCATCCATATTTTGTACATTGATAGGTCTTAAAACCATTATATTAATGTTTTGGTAAAAGTTTTAATGTAAATGGTCTCCGGTAAAAAAAATTTTTTTTTAATTTTAGTAAATTACAATCCATCTCGCAAATTACCCATTGCGTTTAAATTAATTTTTTATTGCCTTATTGTTTAGTATTTCTCACAAAAATATAATTAGTCAAAAATGTCCCTCCTTCCTAGAAAATGATAACTTTGTTTATTTAGAATTATGATTGTATCTTTATATTTCTTAAAGAATTTTATAAAGGTTTTTTTAAATTTATTATCACCGCTTGGAATTATTTTCTTAAAAATTAATTTACCGTAATGCTTCCCCTTGAGTATGAGAGCCCCAAAATAGAAAAAATAAAGATATTCCCAATTTCTTATCTTAATGCCCAGTGCGTATTTTGTTAAAGATAGATAGACAGTAAAATAACTTAACACCCCTCTCCTGATGGGAAATCTCAAAGTTTAAAAAAATCTACAATTTTTTCAAATTTCTATTTTAGTTTATTTAAAATCATTTTAGTGGATATTTTAAATCATTATTTCCCTGATGCACAAATTTTTCAAAATTAAAAAATTTTTAATTAAAAATTTTGGTTATCGTTTTAATTTTTTGAGTATCTTGGCTTCAAAAATTAAAATTAAAAGTTTTAAATAAAATCATTCAAGTAATTTTATATTTAAGAAGTTCGGAAATAATAATTTTTTGTGCGTATTTATTTAACTACATATCAAAAAATTAGATATAAATACATAAAAATCTAAAAAAAAAAAACAATTCATAATTGTTTTTCAATAAAAAGAAATTATTTTATCATCAAGGTACAAAGAGAACGTAAAATTATAGAACTGAAAAGACTTTCAGACGTACCCAGAATATTTTTTCTTACCAGTAATTTTTTTTTTACTTCCTAGCGTAGCCCGGAAGGTTAGGCAATTCAATACAAGCTTTTTATAATAAAAACGGATCTATTAATTAAAAAATAACTTAGATCATAAAGATTAAAATGATTTTCAATTTTAAAATTAGAGGAATAAAATTTTAAATCTAATGTATGCAAAGACCAGACATTTAAAAATTTTTTTTTTTCTATTAAGAACTAAACCGTGATGCTAGTAAGGACCTGACATGAACCAAAATATATTTTTGATAATTGCATAGCCGTTCCCAAGAATAATAAGCATCTGACGCTAGACCAACTTCGGAAAGTGAGAAATGAAGTGATCTCTCGTTAGCTTCATGAACGAATTGAATTTATGGTTACATATTAGTATGCCAAAGCGACTGAAATCCAGCTATAATTCAGCCTAAAAGTTATACGGTGCTAATCACTGTTATATTGTTTGGCTTAAAATGAATAACATTATTTTCCGTGAATACAGGGCTAATTGATATTTCTCATGCATTATCATTATAATCGTAAGAAAATGCAGGACGTAGAATAGTAAAACAATTGTAAATTAATGTAATCATTTCTGTTGTGAGTGTACTGTATAAGTTTTTACTGCCTCAATTTAATAAGTTATTTTAAAAATAATAATTCTTTTAAATTTACCTGTTTTTATTTCAACTTGTCGGCTTGATTAAATAACGGGTGCCAGAAAAAAAATCCGCGATTTTAACTTAAATTTTCCTTGCTACATTTAGAATTAAAAACCTATTTAAAAGTTTTTTTTCTCCTTAATAAAACTCAATATCAGAATTGTTCATAGCTATGCAAATATCAAACCGAATATCCATTTAATTCATACTGGCGCGCATGTGTGCCGGAATCGTTTTCACAGTTGCTGCTATTCCTTGGTACAGATGATTAAATAACAGGTTCTGATGTACGATGTCTTTTACTTAGCCTCAAGAGAAGAATCGACGTCAATTGAGGATTTCAGTGCGGTCAAGCGATTGGAGTTTTCTGTCATTCGGCTTTCTGACGTTGAGCGCAATTCGCGCAATTTTTGCATGATGGAGGGGCTTATTTATAACTAGCTGCAGGGCGTGCTTATGGCACGCCTCCACAGTTAAGCCCTATAGGCGGGATGCCCTGGCAGGCGGCGTCTTGGAATGGAATTATTAGATATCCTCTTGTGTAAAAATATTTTTTTTTGATTGACGAAAATCGATACAACGAAAATTAAATTAGAAATTTAACTTTAGAAATTGATACTAATGAGTCGGCATTTTCCGCTATTAATCAGTACATTCCGGTGCCTATATTTTGGTTATAGTTCATTAGTTTATGAAGAAAAACAAACAAATAATTAAATAAAAAATATGTAAAACGATTTTTAAAACACCAATCTTAAATTAAACGCACTAAAAGGTGAAAAATAATTTCAGGACGGTAACTCAGAATGGATTCGACAACAAGCTTTGATGGTGATACGTAAGATTATGTGAAAGTCATAACTTCAAATTAAAAATTTTATGTTTTTGACAATTTTTTCTTATGCGCGTTTGCACCCGACTCTTTAGGCCATTCATTACCTATAAGAAAAAATTGATAAAAACATCAACTTTTTAATTTGAAGCTATGACTTTCACACAATCTTACATATCAGTATCAAAGCTTGTAGCCAAATCCATTCTGAGATACCGTACTAAAATGATTTTTTACATTTTAACTCGTTTAATTTAAGAGTGGTGTTTTAATTTTTTTTAATTCTCTACTTTTTAGTGAATGTGATGTAAGAGTAGTTTTTAAAAGTTTTTTTATATATTTATTTTTTTCTACTTTTTAGTCTTCATAAGTTTATAATATACAGCTGCGCTAGCGCACAGGTTTAAGTGTATTTGGCGAAAGATCGGATCGGTACGTTTTACGGTGGGTGAGTGCAATCAAAACATAGGGCTAAACGATTTAATTTCCGGATAACCAAGATCCGGTCGATCAAGAATGTACCCAATGCGTTAAACAATTAGTACAATGTTTCAGTAGTTTGCTAACAACATCATAAGCAGTGGTTTTAGGAATGTCATTTAACTACTAACACTACGAAATGACGTTTTGTATTTCATTAGAAAGACAATCAAATTTGTTTCCAGTTGTAGTACTTGTTTTAGGCCTACCCGATGAGTATCCTTTCAAAGCGCTACCGGTTTCCAAAAACTGTTCACACCACTTTTGTCACTCGGAGAATTTCTACGATAAACTTGTATTACTTTTTTGTACTACAGTCACCGGTTTTTTTTCTGCAAACGGTTCACATATTGTGTTCGCGGCGACGCTATCGTACTGAAACCCAGGATCAAAATAGCTTGGCTGTTACGTCAACACTCTAACGCAGCTGGTATCTAAAGGAGAATGAGTAAACTAAAACTAATATTTTTTCACTTCAATAATTCACAAAAAAACCCACAATTGATGGTTGCAAAATAAAAAAATTATATTCGTTCTTGAAATCCCCAGAATTGGTTTTTGTATACTCGGTATAAGGCCGTTAACTTTAACATGATTTTTCACCTCCATTTCTTTGGATATTTTCTCGAACTACTTATACATTAAAATCGGACTAAAAAAAAGTCTTTTGTAATATGTGGTGGCTTCCTTTTAAACTTAAAAAGAAATATTCTTTATAGAATATTTCTAAATTAAATTCTTATTAATAATAAGACTATTCTTAATAGTCTTATCATTATGTATATTGGATCTAAATATCGCGTTTTCTCTTTTTAGACACTTTAGGTAGATTTCATAAGAAAGCTGTATTGGGTACCATGATTCGACTTCTGGAAAAGTTCGACATATCTTCTCGTTTCCCACCACTCTGACCCAAAAACCACCGTCAGTTCAAAGGTTTGTATATATATATTTTTTTTTTACTTTCTTGTGGACACGATAACTGCCGCAATTTTGCACCAATAACTTTCAAATTGATACATAAAATATAACCACCTAAAATGTCGGTCGAGTTTGTTAATGAAAAAAATCGAACCATGGGAGTGGAAATGAAGGGCTTTTTCGAAAAAACAAAATTTCGCTATAACTTTCTTATTAAGTAAAATAACGAATTCGTTTAAAGTTTCTATAATTCTTTGGATAAGGGCTTAACACATATCTAAGTAAAGTTTTTATATCACCAACCAGTGGTCCAGGAGGTGGAAAAAATTTGGTTCCGAAGACAAAACAAAAAATCCTACCTCCCTCAATACGCAGTATCGAATCGATTTCTCCTCTAAACATTACCTAAAACCTTTGTTTGAAACAATTTTTGATATGACTATCCCTTACGGCAAGGTTTGAACAAATTGTTGGAATTATAAGATGGGGCTTGTCGTATGCTAAACATGTGAAACTTTTTTCACATGCAAGCATTGTCGTATTGAGTAAATTTGAAGTTTTTCTTAATTTTAAGGTGGAAATCTTATTTATCCCTCTACTTAGCACCGGTGAAATCTACCTACCACTTCCGGCGTGCCGAAAGTGATTTTTTTTTAGATATTCTTATATCATTTTAATTAGTTGAGTTGATAGATAGAGTTCGGCTGTTCGCTTTTGGCAACTCGACTTTAGACTGACACCGGACGTGAGACTACGGACATGCTTTGAGGCGTTCGTTAGAGGTTAGCAATGGTAGCTCTTGCGCATTTCATTCCGTAACTGGATTCGTCTGTCAACGATAGTGCTTGTACAATGAACACAAGAATTGAAACGCGAATTACCGTGTAATTGTGTTTATATTGTGTATTTTATAACATAAATGTATTCTATTTATCAAATTGTAAATATGCCCCCTAAAAAATCATGCAACTGGAGAAGCTCTTTTCAATATTCTAATTATGTATGACTGAACCCGTCTCTGTAACTGACAGCTTTTGTCCTTGGTGAAAACGTAAGCGTACTTTGCGTTATGGAGGGGGTAAATTCACAGCTATGTCCAGTTGCCAATAAAAAACGGCCGAACTCTTGAACGGTCAGAAAAATGATTCAAAACTTATATCTAAATAATTTCAAACACTTCAAGGAGAAATTTATTATTTTTGTTCTTCTTAACACAAAGAGAGTTTGTCCCAGACCCAGTAACTTACACAATGAAAAAAAATTTATCACGATGTATAAAGCAGTTTAAGCAACGAATTACAAAAGCTATTTCCTTAACATAAAAGAAATGCATTTCTTTGATGTTAGGCTGAGTTATACAACATTATATTCGATGAAATAGTTAAATTAACTAACAACAACAATTGACGGCTAACTAGTCACGAACTTTTTTTTTAGATTAAGATCTAAATTAACGTAGATTATAGTGGCGTTGCTTTACAATTAGGTTGTCCAAAGTCTGACTCTCATTAACTTACCCTTTCTTGACATGGTTTTTTTCTTTATTTCTTCAGTAGTTTATTTCACAAACTATTTTTTATAGTTAATTTTATCTACGTACACTTTATCTTAATCATGTGTTTCATATAATCTAATCTAATCTCAGGGTAAGTAATCTAATCGGTAATCTTTGATGTTCATCTACTTTTACAGTTTTCAGCCTCTACACTTTTTTGTATTACTAAAGTAACTAATCATGTGTGTGATAATATACAATCCCTCAACATGATATTTTAAATAGAATTTATCACTAGTTTCTCTTTTCTGCAATATATCGTAAACCTTATTCTAACAATTAAATTATAATTATTTATATATTTTATTTTACTTATTTTCTAACAATTAAACCGCATAATTTTCAAAATTATCTTTTTAATTTCTTCAAATTACGTGAGAGCTTAACACACTATAATAATCTCAACAAAACAAAAATTGTATAGAAATAACTTTCATTATTCTTTGGATTATAACTAATAAACACAGTTGACTCCACACTTTGAGTTACGTAATTTTAAAGGACGGTTGTATAATTTTGAATTATTTGCATTAAATAAGCAAAAAAAAGTAGATAAAACAAATTTAAAGTTGTTTTACATCACTATTATCATTCAGCATTCTTTCTGACAATGAAGGCATAAAATGTCTCACTGTTTAATCAATTTAAAGTACAATACACAATCATTACGAACAAATATTTGTAGGAAACTTTGAATTATTGTAATTTAAAATTGGACATAAGTAAAAGATTCATAACTTTTATTTACCGAGGTAAAAATTTACGACCTAAGCAAAACAATTAAGTTAATATTAATGTAGTTAAAAAAGCTATTATGAAATAAATTCCCCAACGATATAAATACTATAGATATAATGTATTATTTCTAGAAAAAAGAGGCACATTAAAGACAGTGAGTTGCTTTACTCTGCTTATCATAGTATTTCTTATAAATGTGATACATTTAAACCATCTGAGGTAGAAGTACTAATCATAGTTGCTTTCTCTGATATTATTGATGTAGCCAATCCCTTTTGTGAATAAAGCGAAGCTATAATTTGTACAACTGAACATCTACTGCATTTCAATGGTCTTGGTGTACCAATGTATAGCAATATTTGGCATTCTTTCGTAATTTCCTCCCTCAAAAGATTTCTATTTTTTTTTTTTCAACGATATATACTTGTAACATTGTGCAATATCAACCCTAATTCATTCAAAATGCGTGTCTTTTAATGATTAGATAAAATTATTTTAGAGAAACGATAATATAATTAATAATTCCTATATTTTTAAATATATGAATTTTAATTAATTTGGAAGTGTCACGTGAGGATGAAAAGAGAACAACTAAACGCGAAGTACAGGGAACTGCATTGGCTGCAACGGAGAAACTCATCCACCGAGAAAGTGTAAAGTGCTGCCTCACGTTATCCAATAAAGTACTGATTTACAAGGTTTCCTACGATCATATCTGGACTTAAAGGTTGAGTTGTAGGGAACAGCAAGTAATAGTAACATATATATCAAATAACGCTTCCAAAACAAAGTAACGAGAGCAATTACAGAGGCACCATGGTTCATATGAAATTCATGATTACCTACAGTTTCCGACGGTTCGTGAGGTTGTGAGAAAACGCACGGTTAAGTACCAGCAACGACTTGAAAATCTCGTCAACCACTTAGCAAACAATCTGCTTGATAACAGCAGGGACCTCCGAAGGTTGAAACGCCTCCATCTGCACGACTTCCCCTGCACGATAATTTAATAAATGACAACGCCAAATCTAGTGATATTATTCTTTTGTTTGATTATTATTTATTAGTTTTTTTTTTCTTTATTTTTTTTTTTTATTAATATTTTGTTTTTATGGACTATGAAGTGTTGGCAGAAATATTTTTCCTGATGGACCTTAAGATACTTATAACATATTATTATGAATTGCTTATTTTGGGAGTTCCTTACGAACCACTTATCATGCACTTATTGTCAAACGATTTACTTATGGTTCCATTTAAGGAACCGGTTGTAAATATACTGGTTGATGAATAAAAAAAAATATATAAATTTAAATGTAAAAATTTTTATTAATCATAATTACAATTACTTTTATAAACACAATACGATACTTACTTTGGTAAACAATAATTATATTATAGGATAAAACTCACTAATATGATGAAGTAAAAAATTGAACAAATCTTTCTCATCCGTATGTCAGTGACTCCGTAGAAATTCACATAAATTAGAATCCAGCAACTCTATTAACCATTATGAAAGATTGCATCATTGTTGTATATAATTTGTATATTTTACGTTAATTAAGCGACGTTAGCGAGCGTAGGTTATGCTGATGTACGTACGATTCATCAATATCTTTAAAAAAAATAGAAAACATTTGGGGGTAATTACGAAAGAGTACCCGATATGTTTGCCTCAGTGAAAAGGGCAATAGGAAACCACTCAATCCTCATTTCCTTTTGTAAACCTGGCACGGGTTCTAATTATCTTGAAATTATATAGTAAAATTGGTAGAAATTTGTATCCCAGGTCAGGTAGTATAAAACCTTTTTTGTTATAGCAACTAAGATAAAAACATATTTTCATAAATTTTGTTACATCTATTTTTGAGAGATAATTTTTAAATTTTATGGCCACGAACCTATTCTTAAAGGAGTTGTTAAAATGACTACGAAGAAATGTAGCCATTGGTCAAGTAAGATGATTATTGCTGATAATATTTCATGTAGATTATGTTGGTTTACAAGGATATTGCATTCTAAATTATTTTAGTTTTGCCGTGAATAAATTACATGCCCAAAAGTCTATGTTTAAAAATACCCACACGGAAGCGCATAAAAATTTATGTAAAACAGTAAAATTCAAAAATTTACTCTGATTTTATTCACAAAGTTTTTAAGCAGCAAGCATTGTATGTGGATATACATATCTGAAACTAATCTCTTGATGCATAATTTCTTTTACAGATTTATAAATAGAAGTGTTTATAATTTTTGATATGTAATGAATTTTTTATTACGGTCGATGCCCTTATTTTATCCTTTCTATTTTTCCCGTCACAAAACAATGAATTCTAAATATATATATATCTGTACGGGACGAGGAATCTATCTATAACCAGCCAACTCGGCTTTGAATAACATCTAGAAAAAAAAACAATTAACGGATGGAGTTTTGAGTAAATATTTTTGGTAAGATATTTTAGGATGGTCGCTCACAATGAGTGGCTCCTCTTAAGGGTTAAACATCGATTTATAACGTTCAAGTAGAGAAAATTGTTGATGATGCCAGACTTTTTTTTTAAAAAAGGAACATTGTTATTAGTTAAAGTGTCTGCTAATCACTCAGTAGACATGAATGCTGGCCAGTGTTACTCTCCTTTAAAATAATTAGGTCTACTATTGCTCCGTGACTCTTCCTTATTGTTGAAAAGCAGATAAGTTTTTATATATCTTTCAGTAATCTTTTACTTAAAAACTCTTATAAAAAGAGGACAAAATTAGTGATCTTTTTCCCCAGTCGATTAACAAAGCATTTAACTTCACACCCTTCTACAACACGATTGTGTTTCACAAAGAAGCAATTTTGATTATCACGAAAGATTATTGCAGATTGAGTATCATGAATATTATAGATCTCTCCTATTATTAACGCTTACGAGTATAATAAAATTAAGAGTAACAAATTAAATTGGTCACTAAGGCACAATAATTACTATTAGTAACAACTCAAATACTGCAAATTTTCATTAGGTAATTCTGTAAGATTTCATTGACAAACACTTAACACTTTTTTCTAAAAACTAAAATTTCAAAAATGTATATATCATGAAAAAATATTAAAAAATTACACTTTTCCATGTCACCATTTTTTAAATTATGTAAAAAAAAGTATAGAACAGTGCCTGTTTGACGACGCAATTATCAGAAAGAGGGTGGACCTTCTACTTCTACTGTGCTACAAATTAATTTATAAATAAAAAATTAAATTTTACACCTACTTTTCATCCAAATATATATATATATATATATATATATTATGTTGCAATGAAGTACACATCGTTAACTGAGGACAGCGATTCAATAATTCCGAACTTTTTTTATAAAATAAGAAACAATATTCTAAAATTCTTATCTCCTAAGCAAATTTATGCTTATTAAGATATATAATTGGTTACATTGTATAACAAAGTAATATTTTCATGTTACTACATTTATTCAAATAAATAAACCAGACTTTAAAATAAGATAATTAAAAACAAAATAGTTTTTAATAGTGTCCCTTGGAAAATATTATGGGAATCACGTGAAGATCAAAAGGTAAACTTTTCGATAATAATGGCTATAAAAATCTATATCGAGAGTCTAAAAGTTGTGTGAAGGTATATATACGAAGTTTGTAAATAAAGTAATGAGATTGGTTTAGAAAAAACTTTTTATTTACAATCCAATTATACATGGACTCCTACCACCTTCAAAATAGTTCCCTTTGGGAAGCCACGCAACGCTTCAAACGGTTTTCCCACTCTTCATAGCAGTGTTGAATTCAGAAACCGAAATATCCTTCAGATGGTCAGTTAAATTTAAAAAAAAATATTTTCTACTGTTCCAAAATGGTGTCCTTTGAGGTATTTTTTAAAGTCGGAAACAGGAAAAAGTCGCAGGGACTCAAATCAGGTGAATAAGGTGGTTGAGGAACTACAGGAATATATTTATTTGCCAAAAACTCATTAATTGAAAGTGCAGTGTAACAAGCTGCATTGTCATGATGCAGCATCCAGTTGGTGTCACGCAGGCAACTCTTTTCCACAATCAACAATTTATCGGTAAACATATTAATTCACAGTCTCTCCTGTAGGCAGAAACTCCTTATTTACAATGCTATTACTATCGAAGAAAGAAATTAGAATGGTTTTGATTGTTGATTTGCTCATTTTTGCTTTTTTAGGATGCAACTGATTGCCAGCAATCTGAAAATGCTTTAAACCACATAAAAACTTGAGGTCGTGACAGAGCGTCATCTCCATATGCCCTTTTCAATTTTTAAAACGTTTCAATAGCATTCTCACCGAGTTTCCACAAAACTAGATTGCACAACAATACTCATAATTTTATCACTCATTTTTGTAACGCACAACAAAAACACGTTTCACGAAGTTTGTTTACGTCTCACATGGCAACAGGAGACTAAAAATATTAATGCCTAATATAAATCAGCAGTTCATATAACCATATATTTACTTTGATTTTACAGTGTTGCCACTTTGGCTGCCAAAAAAACTAGCCTCATTACTTACTTACTTACTCGGAAGTTGAATGATGAGTATGAGACGTGGGGCTAGATATAAACGTAAAAAAAAACAAAATAGATTGGGAATGAGGGTAAGGAGATTAGTAAAGTGAAAGGGATGATAAAGATATTTCAACAATATAAATATCTTGGAACAATTTTTACTGGTCTGAAGGAAGAGCAGATAATGATATCCTGTAAAAGGTTAGTAATGGTAGATTGATTACAAAAATTTTTCACCCGGTTTTGTGGACAATTGAATATCAAAAAACACCAAGAAGAGGATATTGAGTTCCTTTGTTGAAAAGTACATCCACTTACGGAGCAGAACTGTGTGCTCTCCAGTCCAGACTGAAAAGTAAGATGACGGCAAAAAAAATAGATGAGTTTTTGGAGGAAGAGTTGTTGGTTGACTATGCAGGATTGAATTCGAATAATATCTTGAAGAAGATGGACAATACAGTTTTGTTAGCTGAAAAAATCGAAGAACGACAACTCACCTGGTATTATCATATGAGACGAATGGAGGAAAGTAGAATACCTTGGAAAGTTTGGTCATGGATTCCAGTTAAACGAAGGAAGAGAAAATGGCGTTTTGGGGTTGCACTATATGGCTTTGTACTGTAAATGAAAGCCGTCAAATAAATAAAAAACAAAATAAAAATTTTAAACAGAAAAACAAAACTTAAAAAAGGAAATTGTAACTGAAATTTTTATGATGCGTAATTCCAGATAAAAATATACCCTTTCTAACAGTACAGTAATTTCTACTATGTGCATAGAAAATGATTCTGATTAATGGTAAAAAGTAAATGAAATTTAAAAAAAATTATAAATATCTAAAATGAGGTAGATAAGGTAATTAGACAAAATAGTGTGCGAGTACACACGCGCACGCGAGTACTTTTTAATATAAAAATCAATCAGATAGCCTATACTACATAGTTGCAGTGTAATCTACTTATTTAACTCTATAATCTAAGATTTTATAAATCAAATTTTTATACATTAAACAACCTGTGCTGTTTAAGAATATTCTAATTTGAATATAAAAACTATGATAATTATTTAATTAAATTAAAATTTAATAACAGATTAATGAAAATTAACATATTATAAATAAAATTTATGCAACATGGTAAGAAGATGAGGTAAATTTCATAAGTAACATAACACCGTTTCATGAAAAAGTATGTTACTGGCTCCGCCCATATACAATACAGTAAAAAAAAAATTGTATAGTTGGCGCCATGCTCTATCGATACTGAGACTAGACGAAGCTCAAACGACATTTCCGTGTTTCACTCTTCAATTTATTGAACTAAATAAAATAATCTTTTAAATAAAAATAGTATACAGTATTTTCAATTATTGGACCCTTTATTCTTATGAATGTAACTATACTTGGCACGGTACCAAAAGTCACAAAAATTTGAGGGTGGTCGAATTTTCTTACTATATAACTTCTGTTACATATGAAATTTCATCTCATTAGTGACATACTTCTTCAAACCTTTAATAAAAATGAAAAAAAAAGTAGTATTTTTTACCAGCTTTTAACTTAACTATCAACTTTACGTAGGCTCGACGCGTAAAAAGATCTAAAAATAAACCCTTTTAACTGTAAAATAACTAACCGTTTCTTATTGTCCTCGTTCAGTTTGGGCATTATTGGGATTTAGATTAGAACATTAAGATTTTCATATTATCAACCATGTTTAATGAAATAGCGACATTATCAGGAAAGATTGCTTTTAAATTTTAAAAAATCTCCTACGTTGTTTTGACTCTCTCTTTTTCTGTGTTGCCTTCGGAACCACCATAAAGTATTATTTCAGAGGATAAATGAGGACATATGTGAATGTAAATGAAGTGTAGTCTTGTACAGTCTCAAGATCGACCATTCCTGAGATGTGTGGTTAATTGAAAGCCAACCACCAAAGAACACCGATAACTCTAATTATGAAGCGATTTATGAAGATTTTTTGGACGTTTTCGTTAAGTGGCAGCATTTGGGGTTTTGTTGGGAATAGTGTAAACGCGCCTTGATACACGTAGACTGAAATGACATCATTGTTGCATATTGCCGGTAACACTGCAGTGTGGCCCGCTGGCCACGACTCGGTGGGGGTAGATTATTTATTGTCGAGAGTTCCAGCGTTCAAGTCCCTAGTAAAGCCAGTTATTTTTTTACAGATTTGAAAACTAGATCGTGGATAACGGTGTTCTTTGATGGTTGGGTTTCAATTAACTACACATCTCAGGAATGGTCGAACTGAGACTGTACAAGATTACACTTAATTACATTCCATTCATATCAGCCTCATTCATTCTCTGAAGTAATACCTGAACGGTAATTCCCGGAGGCTAAACAGGAAAAAGAAAGATTATTTATTGTCAGAGCAATAACGATTCCAGAATTCGATATACACTGTTATTACTTTTTTAATCAATTTTTTTTTTTTTTTTTTTTACAAATGGTCATTTTTAATTTTTTTAATAAAAAACATATATATTATATAATAATAATCAACGTATACTATATAAAAATAAACTTATGAATGACAACAATGAATGACTCTACTCGCATGAACGATTTCTGAAGAATGGAATATCGTAAATAAATTAACTACGGCGCGGTGGCGATGGTAATGACACGCCATGCAACTATTATGTTATTCCATCCCGTAACAAGGCGCGTTTACACCAATCCGAACAAAATGTAAACGTTGCCACTTAACGGAAATGATTCGATTTTTTAATGAAATTTTCAACTCATCGGTAGAGATAAATCATGGCAAATATTCAAACATATTGATAAATAAAATTATAGAACAAGAATCAAAGAATAAATAATGTATTTAATGATTAAATTTATCAAATTATTACACTTACTGTTAAATATTTTTTATTAAAATAAAAAGTGAAAAGTATTACGTAATTTAATTCTTATAATAGCTCTTGTTATTTAGACGATGAATAATATACTAATAATAAAATACAAATTGGATAGCGTATTAATGAGTTGTTAGTATGTAAGAAACAGACGGTACTCTTTTTTGTACTACTATTATTATTATTAATGGGTAGACCACACACGTGTGCATTGTATGTGAATAACAACTTCCAATCCTAGAGCATACATCTGAAAAAAATGAAATAAAAGCCGAAACAACAAAACTAAATATTCTACAGATGACAAATTATGACAACAACAAAAATTATATTCAATAATTTCCGTTTGTAACATAGTAATTACCATTTCAACATTGTAGCAACAGAATAGTACTGGAACATATAATGTTTATTTCCCCTCACAGGAATCGTAGATCGTTTAACGTACGATTTTTCGTCAGACATAGTAATTTAAGTCTAGGATTAAAATTAGCATTTATCATTATTTAAAAATATACATACATTAAGGTTTCATTTCAGATCTTTCATCAATTATAATGCAGTATTTAATTTAATAACATCCGGTTGTTTTCCGTTAACCGCCAGTTTTTTGTCAATGAATATTGATTATATTTATTTTATTAATTTAATAATAATAAAAAATAATAATTGTTATAATTAATTAAATAAATAAATTAAAAAATAATATTTTTACTTCCTTGTATGAAGTAAAGGAAGTATTGTGATCGTGAAAAATGTCGGTTTACAGATCTCAACGGAAATATCCATTTTGACCAACCCTGAATTCATTTTGACTATTTGACTAGATTTTGGAAAACGCGTTCACCACTAAACCAACCCAACCCGGTGGGTTTCCCGTACGAGGCTGTCCCCCGGAAACACCGTGCCAGGACAGGAACTGCCGAATTACGACATGGGTGAAGCCTTACAACCTCAACCTCAGGGTGCATGTCCGTGCAACTTGCAAGAGGGACAGCGAGCTTCCTGCTTGCAGTCCTTCCGCAAGTGGCAGGCCTGTCTACAGATAAAACAGTGATTACTCGTGTCTGGGCAGCAACAAGATTGAGCTCTATGGACCGGACTCCAGCACCGGAAACATAGATCATCGTATATTTATTTATTTGAGCTACTATATAAATTATTTTGTATGAGATCATTTTATGTTCTACGTTTACAAAATATAGGAGAAATTAACATTTCAATTAATTAAATTAATTTTACGTCAATTATAGTACGAACTTAATATTTCTATAGCATTAGTACTTTTTTTTAGAATTAAATAATAATGATTATAATTATATCACTTTTACTCACATTTCTTTAATGCTTTATCTTTTTATGCATTTATTTTTTACAATTTAATATTTTGATTTTGTAGTTTTGTAGGCCTAAAAAACTTTTTAAAAAAATATTAGTTATTGGTGCGTACGTGCTACTTGGAAACAATTTTCGTAAATAACTACGTCACGTCAAAAAAGAAATTCGTAACTTATAGCGTACAATAAATAAATAAACTCATTTCATATACTTTTGTATTACGCCATTGTTACTGTTTATTTATAGCAAAATCTTAATCTAACATACTTGAAAAAAAATATATACTTTCAAGAAATAAATAAATAATTTCATATACATCTTGAAGAAAATAATAATTTTATTTTTAACAACAAATTACCAGAACATACTTCATTACTAAGACGTCATAATTAGATACAGTGCACATCATTGCAAATTAACTGGCGTGACGTTTGGACTACTCTAGTTCCTGGTATGAGACGTCGCTGATGTTAAGAGCAGTGGAGGGGATGCCATAACGTACTACACACCCGCCTTTAGATAGTATAGTTACATATAGTATAGTTACTATTTTTTGGTGTATTTGATATCAAGAATAAATTGTAATTTTGCTGTATATAATAAAATAAAATTCTGACAGAATGAAGAAGTATTGGGAAGCAATCAAGAAGATAAAGGAAAAAACGATCCAGAATTGACTAAAGTGGTCCACTGTGACCTCAAAAAAATAGAGTATTAATTCGTTCGAACATTTCACTGAACAAAAAAAAAAAAAAAAAAATTGTACAATCGTGTATATTCATAAACAAAGATATAATTATTGTTATAAAATATTTATCATTTAATTACTTCAATCTTAATTTATTGTTTAATGATAATGAATAAATTAACATAATGTTTAACTAATTAACTGAATCATTATTATTTATGAATCAATAATTTTTTTTTACTACTGTACTATGTTAATACTATCAGAATATTAACAACAATATATGTCAATAAAATCTAAATATTTAGATCAAGATTTAATTTTAATTAAATAAATTATTATAAAAAAATTATTTTTTAAAACTACAGTATATATATATATATATATGTATTATTTTTTTTTCATTTAACAGGAAATTAAATATAAAACAATATTTATTTTTCCTGGAAACTTTTAATATGCGTTCATAAACAACTGTACTTTAATAAATCTACCAGGCAAAAACAATAAAAATAATAACATCCATTAGTTTATATGCAAATTGAATAAATCTACAAATAAAATTCCTAGAGAAACATCATAATAAATTTTACCATCATAGATTACTAAATAAAAAGTTGCAGTTAGATCTATCTGATTTTTTGTCGAAAATTAAATTTTTTGATAAAGATATGAAGATAAAAAATGGATTTTAAAAAAGACTAAATTAATAACACACACACACACACACACACACACATATATATATATATATATATATACTTCTAATTTCTAACTGATTCACCAAGAAACAGCTCAAACAGCTATACCTAGGGTAGGGTAAATTGATTTTATAACATGGGTGACTATTATTAACGAACTAACTTTTTCTTGAAATTGACAAGACACATGTTTCACCATTTTTCAAAAATCCAATTTGGGTAGCAAGTGAGCGGATTTTGTATGAAATTTTTAAAACTCAAAAATATGATATGAATAATTATTGTATTCTAGGAAGCGATTCTGGATTCTGGGCTCCTTTACCATCGTTCAAATCTGTTAATTAATTAATTAATTAATATATTGTTACTTAATTGTTCAAATAAAATTTAGATTTAGATCAATTTAAATGTAAATAAACCCATTAAAACATCAACCTTTAAATTATGTAAAAATTTTTAAAAAAATATAATTTCTTTTGAAAATTTTTTCTACATGCAAATCCAATCTCCACGTAAATAAATCCGTGGGCAAAATTTAATAAAATAAAAAAAATTATTGGCTAAGTAAAAGTTTACACCAAGTTATTGTAGAGAAATCAACTAAATAAAATAATTATTTTTCAAAATAAACAATTTTATTAGAATAATATTCAATAATCATTTATTTTTTGCCTTAAAATTATTTCTTATATATTGTGTCTTCATGTATTTGTCTTACATTATTTCATGTATATATCAAGAAAAAGGCATTTTTTTCTAACAATTCATGTTTTTAATGGTGAAATTTATAGGATATCTGGGTAGCATAAACGTAGATAGATTGTATACGCAGGACTTTCAGTATCATAAAACAATTATTGGAAAGACTAGGCGAGACAAAGATCAAAATAAAAGCTAGATGAGATAAAATTCCTAAAGTTCTTTAAATAAAATTGAACTAGTATTTGAAATAATCGGGCAGACACAATTCAGATGGTTAGGATATTTTATATGAATGAACAATAAAATATAATTGAGATACCATGGAGGGGAAGATCGGAAGAAATATACACGGAAGTTAAAAGAATGACTGGTGAATAAATAAATAAATATTTTTTTTATTTTCGCGCATAATAAATAATATATAATATAATTAGTATTTATAAACAATCAGATACAAACATTTAAAGTAAGATTTTTTTCAATGACGTTCTACCGTTTTTCTGGCAACACCTTGCTCTGCAGAACTTCTATGGTTTCTGGTTAAAAAATTGTGACGCATTGTTTTCACAGGTCTCTTTTGAAACTAACTTATACCATGCAGGGAGTTCTACAGAAACCGAAACAAATAATAGTCTGACAGTACGAGATCGGGGCTGTACGGTAGATGCGTTAAAACTTTCCAGGCATGTTCTCTAATTTCTGACGGGTCGTAAAATATGTATGCGATCTGGCGTTATCAGCGTGATACACGGCACCCTTTCTGTTAACCAGTTCAGAATAGATAACTGCAACTAGTGCTACAAAAAGTGACGCAACCATATGGAAGAATGTTTCCTTCTTTTTTTGCATGTTTAATTAAAGAAAACTGAGGAAAAATGGGTTACACAATGTAGCAGAGAACATTCATTGTCTCTCAATACATCAGATGTGGCACTTATGCTCAGACCCAGAATGCCTTCACAGAAAAGTACGGTGTGAAGCACCAAACAAGTCCTCCATCTAGCGGCTGTATAACAAGTTCCAAGAGACAGGGTATGTGGCAGATACAGTCAAAAGTGGTCGATCGAAAGTGCTAACAACAGAAAAGTTGATCGACGTGCAAACAGGATATTCTAATAGTTCCAAGAAATCTGTGTGACGCCTAACTAGCCAGTATGATCTCTCCGTGAGCAATCATGAAAGTGTTTAAAGATGTATCCGTATAGAATTCGTGTTATTCATGAGTTTTTATCTGAAGACACTGGAAAACGTGTTGTAGCTTTCTGTCAGTGATTCATATCATCCACAACATTAGATAGGGATGAACACGATGACTGGTTTTGATTGACGAGGCACGGTTCCACCTTAATGGATACGTGAATGCACAAAATCATACGGTGTACAGAAAATCCACATCGTTTCACGGACAAATGTGGGTTCTTTGGAGTGAAATATTACGTAGGCGAATCTTCATGGCATTCCTTCATGGCACAGTGAACAGTGAGCGCTACATGCGGATGGTGCAACTTTAAACACTATACCTTTTTTTTTTTTTCCTGTTTAGCCTCCGGTAACTACCGTTTTTAGATAATACTTCAGAGGATGAATGAGGATGATATGTATGAGTGTAAATGAAGTGTGGTCTTGTACATTCTCAGTTCGACCAATCCTGAGATGTGTGGTTAATTGAAACCCAACCACCAAAGAACACCGGTATCCACGATCTAGCATTCAAATCCATGTAAAAATAACTGGCTTTACTAGGACTTGAACGCTGGAACTCTCGGCTTCCAAATCAGCTGATTTGGGAAGACGCGTTCACCACTAGACCAACCCGGTGGGTTTAAACACTATACCTGCATACCGGCTAGAGTACACCTGGTCTCAGTAGGACATTGCTACGGCTCATACAGCCAAAAACATTATGAATTTCTTGGATTAGTATTTTCATGTACAGGTAATTTCGAAGGGGGTTATAGTCCCTTCGGTCTCCTGTTTTATCTCCTCCTGACTTTTTCTTGTGGGGATACATTAAGGATGCTGCTTAAAAATCTCAACCTTCCCGAATTGCAGAGCGAAATTAAACTACGCGTCCCTGCAATTCCTCAACAAATGTGAAAAGATATGTTTAACAGCATGCGACGTCTTACTCAATTATGTGAATCGCATAATGAAGGCCATTTTCAATAACTACTGTAACTAACTTATTTTCAAATAAGGTTGCGTCTTTTTTTGAACACTCTGTAATTGTCGACAGTAAAGGTCTAAATCTATGGTTCTGTCTAATGCAGCAGCTTGTGGTGCACTATGCCCTTTCAAACCCACCAAACGCACAGCATAACCATCCTGGGCATCAGTGTGGGTTTTGCCACAGACTGTAGAGATTCTCCTCGCTTCCACCAAGATCTTTTTCGCACATAGTTGTTGTAGGTTATCCACTTTTCATCGCTCGATTTCGTTACGTTTCAGTAGAAATTCACAGATAGAAATTCCATTGAGTAAATTTTTCTAAGTCAGATCATATGGCACCCAAACGTCAAGCTTCTTTTTCTAGCCAGCTTTCTCCAAATAGTTTAACACAGTTTGATAGATGTTTAGATCACTGGCGATGTCGTGACTGCTCATATGCCAGTTTTTCTCGACTTTTGCCAGAATACACTTCTTTTTTTTTCTTTTCTTTTTCCCGCTTTAGCCTCCGGCAATTACCGTTCAGATAATACATCAGAGGATGAATGGGGATGATATGTATGAGTATAAATTAAGTGTAGTCTTGTACAGTCTCAGTTCGAACATTCCTTAGTGTGTGGTTAATTGAAACCCAACCACCAAAGAACACCGGTATCCACGACCTAGTATTCAAATCCGTGTAAAAATACCTGACTTAGTAGGAATTGAACGCTGGAACTCTCGACTTCCAAATCAGCTGATTTGGGAAGACGCGTTCATCACTAGATCAACCGGGTGGGTTTTTCCAGAATACACTAACGCTATCACGTGCGCAAAAGGCTCATTACCTTTTAGACTACCTATTACATATATATAAATAAATAAATATATATATATACATATACACTTCTTCATTAGTAAAGTCAAAAATTAATAAGAAAAGAAATTTCCCCAACATTTACCTGGATTGATTAAGGGAAGCTGAGAGAAAAAACTTGATCAGAGCAGTATCGAAGAATACATAAAATAAAAATACATATGATTTATGTTCATGTTAATTATGTAAAATATGAACACATGAAATAATGCTAAATACTAAATATTACAAAAAAAATTATTGAAAACATAATTACATACCAGAAAGCGTTAATGAAAATTTACCAGTACATATTTATGAACACGTTGATGCAGAAATCTAGTTTTTTATATTATTTAAAAATGCTTCGGCAGAGTAATGTTGTTTCTATGAAAGAAAATCTTATAATTTTAATTTTTTGGTTAATCTATCGAGTTGTTATAGTGGTTAACTCGTCATCGCAAATCAGGTATTCTACAGCTAATTTTTTAGGTTTAAATGCTAGTAAAAATAAGTTTCTCTTATACGGATTTGAATTCTAAAAACTGGATACCGGTGTACTATGGTACTTGGGGTTCAATTAACCAGATTTCAGAAATAATCGGCCTGAATCTGTACAATACTGCTCCTTATTTACATGTCACATATCTTCACCCCATTGGGCCATAACGTTGTTTATTGTTTTTAAATTTGAACAGATAGCATCGTACACATTAGTAATAAAAAGAAATTAATTGGTGGGAAAATATTTTAAATGGTTAGAAAATTATAAAAAATGGTCAACGGAATTGTAATAAGGTAGAAAAGCAGATTTGATGAGCTCACTCTACGCCTTAACATGTTTAGAATAGAAGTAAATAATATCATAAAACATCTAATTTTTGACTTGTAGCCTCAAAGATCTGGTCTTATCACTAGCTTTATTATCAGTTACTTTAAATTAAACAAATATAACCATCTCAGGTAACAGATCTATTTCATTTTAAATATAGATATAGTTCTGATAGATACTAAAAATTAAACATCAGTTCATATAATCAACGAAGAAAAAACTCAGTAAATTTAGGACTGTGAAGGTCTTTTTTAAATAATAATACCCCAACAATAACTTTTAAATCCTAGATAAGGCTTTAACTATTTGCAATGTTCATCGTATTTTATATATATAT
Organism: Lycorma delicatula; assembly: GCF_047948215.1. Taxonomy (NCBI): domain Eukaryota; kingdom Metazoa; phylum Arthropoda; class Insecta; order Hemiptera; family Fulgoridae; genus Lycorma; species Lycorma delicatula. Next base: position 50,876,387 of record NC_134460.1, read on the forward strand.
ATATCAGAAAACAGAATAAATAGCATTTATAAACTGTTACGAAATAAAATAATGTTATTTGCATATTCAAATTTTTGTTAAAAAGACTTATAGTCACCACTGGTTGTGTGGTAAAGATATTTATGACCTAAAGGACTCAAGTGATATTAACGACCAACATAAGTTTTAATCCGATTTATTTAACGCTTGTAGAAATATTATATATCTTCTTATACGCATAAAGCTAAATATATCATCTAAAATTTTATGAAATTTAAATTGAATATTGCATTAAATATTCTTTCAATTTAATATTATTTAATATTTATAAATATAAAGTAACGGTAAAAATATTTTTAATCGATTACAGTTCTAAAAACCACCTTTTTTAGTGTTCGTAAATAATTACCGTTGTTTGCTAACATTAGCAAAGTTCTTTAAAAATCTGTCTTTTGACAGGATTCAACTGATCATTCTACGTTCTTCTTTTCTCTCCATCTTGATTACCTTCTTATATGTCTGTAAGCATCTTAATCCTTATTTTTTATCTCTTTCTCCTTTCTTCCACTTTTCCACTACAATTCTTCGTTGAAGACAATTTCTACGTGGAATAAGTTCGAATAATGATGATTGTTCATCTTCATCAATTCTTATTCATCTAAATTCTTCCTCGTCTTTAATCAATATACAAATATACTTGAATTTGAAACATTGGGTGTTTCGTTTTAATCGCCCAAGCGGTTTTCTCGTAAACTACGTACAATACAAAAAATTACCAAAACAAAAGTTACTCAGATTGAAGAGGGACACCTTATAGTGACCATGTATTTAACCTTGACCGTTATTTCAAGATTAACACGATTTTTTTCAAATAGAATTATCTATTTTGGAACCCACCAATGAAAAGAGCAGAAACTTTTACATTGAAACAGGTGGTCACATACATGACCTTGGACGTTTTTGAAGGTCATACAGCTAACCAACAGAGATAATGTGATACGAGTTACACGTTTTTGAAGATCATACAATATTCCTGGAATATATATATGATGCAGGCCATTTATATCGCAAACTATGGGAAAAAGCATAAAAATGACTTTAGACTATCGCATAATACTGCCTCTGATGGTTACCCGTAAGACCAAAAAAGGTCTAAGCCCATATGTATGATCTTATATTTAAATGTAAAATTTTTTTCCCTTTTCATTGACGGGATCAAAAACGTCATTCCAATTGAAAAAATTGTAAAAAACTTAATTAAAATGAAAAGAAAAAATGCAGGAAAGGATCACGTTAACTGATATATTTAAAAATCTGTAAATTAAAAGGAAAAATGCCTTCATAATTTATCAAAGAATCCATAAATTACACTTACAAAACAGCAAAACGAAAACACATTTTTAATCAAAAATAAATATTTATTGAAACCTCATACAATTTTCATTGCTAAATTTTTTTTTTCTGATTAAAAACAAACAACACATAAAAGGATAATTAAATAGGTTCAATTTTTATAAAATGTAAAACATTCAAACAAACAAAATCTATGAATATATTTTACGTAAAAAAAAAAAAAATACGTCAACTGCTGTAATATGTAAGAGAAGATTTTTCATGCGAAAAAAATTCATGCTGCAATGACGACAAAATCAACAAATGTACGAACACACATACATCGCTTTCGTGTTCATATCTACAATCAATCAAAACCAGTCACGTCCACTCATCATTCATTAAAAATAAATCACAATAGGAAAGGGTTTGAGGGATGTATAGCTCAAAATTTTCACTAAAATCAAGCTCTCTACGTTGAATTATATTCAATACAATATAGTACAATAAATTATTTTTGTTTTAAAATCTGCTAACTGATACTGTTAAACGGTTGATAATTCCCATATATAAAATGTATATACTTGTTCAGTCACCTTTTTATTACTTTAATTCTGTTCCTGACACGCTATTTTAATAGTGTATCAGATTTGTTTTTTTAAATACAATTATTTATCAGTCTCGTTTATTGTATAACTACCTATCTGATTTATTCAGCAGATAGATTGAATACCAATAGAAAACTGTGGTTAAAATTTATTCATTTTAATAGAAATTGAGGATACTGTTTATCAATTTATTCCTTTTATTTGCATTTCGTAATCTAAAGCGTTATTCTGTTATTCTACATGTATATTAATAATTAACTAAATTACGTTGAAATATATGTTACTGATTGTGCTTCCAAGCGCTGTCCTTTAAAAACTGCATCAGTAACAGGTAGTGATTTGTTCTCGAATATTCTTTTGATTTGCAGTAAAGTTACTAGAATGAAGGCTATTTGCTGTTGCCTTTTAAGAGGCGGACCAATCCGTACGACCAGAGTAACTTAAGGACATATTCGTTAACTCAAGCCCAATCCATATTCTAATCAAATTTTCACTCGTATCTAAACCAATGAAATATAAGTGCATTATTGCCACTTTCACGTAAACACTACTTCCATAATATACCAGTTATATAACAGTACGTTAAGAAACTAACTGCAAACATTCAGTATTGATAATAGTATGTATTTTTTATTATAATAATTTCATAATTTTTAATATATATATATTTTTTCAAATGTTTAATACGTGTACTTGTAATTTTGTTCAAAAACAGTTTTACAGAATAGTTATGTAGGTTAATTTTAATTAAGACAGTTATTTGAATTTTTAAATAATCAGTTGACCTATTTTAGTTGCTTAGTTTTTAGTATGGCTTAATTCCTCAATTTCAAAAGCTGCATCATTAACAATATCATTAAAACTGTCACAGTTATAATTTATCTCTCTCTCTCTCTCTCTCTCTCTCTCTATATATATATATATATATATATATATATATATATATATTTGTGTGTGTGTGTGTGTGAGTTTTGTGTGTGCGCGCGCGCAAGACTGATTGTTATCTAAACTAACAATTACTGACTTATGGATCAAATCCCATTTTACTTTTTTTTTAAATTCACTTGCTTAACGTAACCGAAACTATCATTTCTCTTTTGATTGGCTTTGTACAGAAATTCAAAAGCTTTAATTTAAAAGTATTGTTTTTTTAATTGTTATCCACGCTAACTCTACTAGATTCTACTCATAATGTAAGGAGTTAACCCATGAATGATCGTCCTCATTAATTTTCAAGATTTTTAAGTAAATCTAACTTGAAAATTTTCTTCAATTGATTTTTTTTTAACCTCTGAGACCACCGTTAGGTATTTCTTAAGAGGATGAGATGAATGATTTGTAGCGTGTGTGAAAATGCCATACCTGACCGGGATTCGTACCCGGGACCTGCGGATGAAAGGCCGAGCCTCTACCACTCCCGCCACGGAGGACGGCTCTTCAATTGATTTAAACAAGTGTTCCTCACCATAGTTTTAGGTGTGTATGAAACGAAACGCCACCGAACTATTTCACATTTTTTGGTGATAATTGACATAACTTTATAACAGTGACGGAATGACAGGTAAACTACAATTATTCATTTTTAATTAAAATAACAGAAAAAATATATATTTATTTGCCTGCCTGTGGCGCGAGTTGTAGCGTTTCGACCTTCCATTCGGAGGTTCCGCATTCGAATCCCGGTCAGGCATGGTATTTCACACGCTACAAAATTGACATTTCATTTCATCTTCTGAACTAATATCCAATGATGATCCCGGAGATTAAAAAAAATATATATTCTTATTTCTTAATTTTTTTTTTCCAGTCATTTGACTAGTTTGATGCAGCTCTCCAAGATTCCCTATCTAGTGCTAGTCGTTTCATTTAGGTATACCCCCCTACATCCTACATCTCTAACAATTTGTTTTACGTATTCCAAACGTTGCCTGCCTGCACAATCTTTTCCTTCTACCTATCCCTCCAATATTAAAGCGACTATTCCAGGATGCGTTAATATGTGACCTAAAAATCTGTCTCTTCTTTTAACTATATTTTTCCAAATGCTTCTTTCTTCATCGATTTGCCGCAACACCTCTTCATTTATCACTTTATCCACCCATCTGATTTTTAACATTCTCCTACAGCAGCACCACATTTCAAAAGCTTCTAATCTTTTCTTCTCAGGTACTCCGATCGTCCAAGTTTCACTTCCATATAATAAGCTACGCTCCAAACCAATACTTTCAAAAATCGTTTCGTGACGTCTAAATTAATTTTTGATGTAAACAAATTATATTTCTGACTGAAGGCTCGTTTCGCCTGTGCAGTTCGGCATTTTATATCGCTTCTGCTTCGTCCACCTTTAGTAATTTTACTTCCCAAATAACAAAATCCTTCTACCTCCGTAATCTTTTCTCTACCTATTTTTACATTCAGTGGTCCATCAACATTATTTCTACTGCATTTTACTCTCAGCTGGAGTTACTATATCATCAGCAAATCGTATCATCTTTATCTTTTCACCTCGTACTGTTACTCTGGATATAAATTGTTCTTTAACATGATTAACTGCTAGTTCTATGAAAAAATTTAAAAGTAACGGGGATAGGGAACATCCTTGTCGGACTCCCTTTCTTATTACGGCTCTTTGTTATGTTCTTCAATTATTACTGTTGTTGTTTGGTTCCTATAAATGTTAGCAATTTATTTGTAATTTTTGTAATCTTGTAATATTTATTTATTTATTTAATTTAATTAGCAAAAAGGAGTAAGAAAATCTATCCTTTCCTGGTTCAATTGGCTGGTAATCTGGTTTGGGAGATATTACAAAGGCAGCGTGAAAATTACGTAATTTTTAATGCAGGGAAAATATTATTAATGATAATATTCAATTCTTGCAAACAAAATTTTTACTATATGTAAACACCTGTTTTGTTTTATTTTTTTATAATTTATATTGTTTATTTTTGGGGGAAACATATTAATTACTATGTGTAAAACAATTTTATGTAACTTGTATGTTGGAACATATTTAACAAATTAGTTTTAATAATCTAATTTGAAGCTAACGTTAACGTCAATGTGCTGAAATACTGCAAGAAATCATTGTAAGAATAGCTTGCTGTTTTACATATGATGTGTATTCATTTAGACATAAGAGATAGTATTAGAATTAGTTAAATGGTTAGAATTAGTTTTAAAAATGGGAAATATTTATACAAATTTCAATTTATGTGGTTTTAAGTTCTGATTTCAACATTATTATTATCAGTTTTTGTAAGTAGACTAGTAAAAACGTACTTATTTTAGAAACAGTATTCAAGGAGATGATTTTTTTATGTTGTGGTTCCATTTTCTGGAAGGAAAGTGGACTCTTGAACTGTGAATACCATATTATGTTTTGCGAGGGAGAGTCCATTGTGCGTGCATGGAGCCTAAACTGTGCCTCGAACAAATCTCATGTTTCTAAAAATTCTCCGACTACAGAATTTACGATATATTTCCTTTGCTTATAAGTGAGAAATATTTCTGTAAAATTATTTTTATAAATAAACACGTATGTCAGTTTATTCGTAAATATTTGCTTATTCAAATTTTAAATTAGGTATATAAACAGAAATACGCCTACATACATACGTATATACAATCACTAAAATTTGTATTCATTAAATATGTCTTACACACCTACATTTATCGTATCCTTTTTCTACAGGATATTGAAAATTTGAAGATTTTTAAAAGATATTGAAAATTTTGAGTTGGTTCTTTGATCATTTTTAAAAAAATTTAATTCATCCGTTGACTTCTGTAGTTTAGAGGAGATGATGAAGACCGCCGGAAAGTAGTGACAACAGTGGTAGAAGAAGCTCACCAGTCGCCCGAAGGAAGAGTGAAGAGGCCTGCACTCAATCCTGTATTGTACTTTTCAGGGCTTCCAGGTCTTTCTAAGGTAACGGTCTGTAACTACAAAGTATTTCAATAAAGTAATGGGACTGGTTATGAAAAACTTTTTATTTACAATCCAATTATACATGGCCTCCATCACCTGCAAATCGATGAAGAAAGAAGCATTTGGAAAAATACAGTTAAAAGAAGAAACAGACTTATAGGTCACATATTAAGGCATCCTGAAATAGACGCTTTAATATTGGAGGGACAGGTAGAAGAAAAAAATTGTGTAGACAGGTAACGTTTGGAATATGTAAAACAAATTTTTAGGGATATAGGATGTAGGGGGTATACTGAAATTAAACGTCTAGCACTAGATAAGGACTCTTGGAGAGTTGCATCAAACCAGTCACATGACTGAAGACAAAAAAAAATGTTTTATTACCAGGGTTAAGTTTTTTTTTTTTTAAAGTATTTATTAATAATGGTAAATATAATGTAATATTAATAATGGTAAATAACTGTAGATCCAAAATATGAAAATCCAGGAATCCTTAAATTTTGACGATGAATTTAAAATATTGTGTTATTTTAATTTTCCAGAGATAGGATAATATTTGGCGCCAAACGAAAAAATAAATTAAGTAAAATTTTTAATATTAAAAATGTACGTAAAGGATTTAATTTTCCTTCTTTAGTGTATAAAAAAAATTCGGATTAAAAGAATGAAAAAAAATTAAATTCCGAATTGAATTAAGTGATAATTTAATTGTTTTTCTTACGTAACAAAAGCGAATAAAAAATTACGTTTGATCAAACTGCTGTAGACGAATATCTAGGGGCTTCAAGTATTGTATAGATAAAAACAAACGTGGCCTTGTTTGAATTAATTAGACTATCCATCTTCTATTACAGCGCCAGTAGCCGTGTTACACAGCAGTAACATGAGTCAGCATTTTTTTTTTTTTATACAAATAAAATATCATTATGGTAATTAAGTGTTTTGTAGAAAGATAACATAATATAAGGATGAAAATAAAAAACTCCAATTATGTTTCAATCGTGTTAAACCGTAAAATAAGGATTATTGTGCCAAATTAGTTCTAATAATCACAAAAGTCTTAAAAAAAATCATGTAAAGAAAGAAAGAAAACCGAATAGAACGATAACTGTCGTTGCAAAATATCTCAGTATATAAAATACAGTTCAGTAAATAACAGTTTGAAAGGTAAAGTATTGTTTTTAAGTAATAAATTGAAGACGAAGTATCGTTATACTGAAAATAACTTCTGTTGGAGTTCAAATTTATTTCTTCATAAATATTATGTATTGATATTTAAGAACTTTTTTAATAAAAAAGAAAAAATCATATTATGCAGTTATTACAATAGAAATCTACTATACTAACGTATTACATATTTTCTGATGAGTTTAAAGCATAATACAAAAATTTGATGTGGACACTACAAGACTTCCTTGTACGCTTATAAAATTACAAACAAACAGTTATTTAAAATAAAAAGTACATAAAATTTTATTTTTACTAACTTCTGAATTTTTTCATTTTTTTTGTTTTTGTTGTTATTATTGATTATTTATTGTAATTTTTTTTTACAATCAAGTTAATAATTATTAATAAATCAATAATATTCAAATTTAAAAAAAAAATGTTAAAAAGAAGGAGATGAGACCTTCCCTTGTAAGATCCAAATATTTCATTAATTAAAATTTTATTTGGTTATAACTCTGCAATCAATGAAAATAAGTACCACTTTTGATAAATCGTTGAAAAGCTCTCAATGAGGACTTATTACTGCAGTTAATAAAAAGTCCAAAATCTAAATGTTTTCGGATTTTAGGTTTTTTTGGATACTTTTGGTTCAGTCGATGGCAATCAAAAGGAAAGGCGCACAACTAGATGTTACAACAGTCCTAAATCAAAAATTTCAAAATCCTACAGCTAATCGTTTTCGAGTTAAGTTACAAACTTACTTACAGACGTCACGCCGAAGCTAGTCAAAATGAATTCAGGAATGTCAAAATGGATATTTCCGTAGAAATCTGAAAACCGAAATTTTTCGCGATCACAATACTTCCTTTACTTCGTACAAGGAATTAATTAATAAACAATAAGTCGCTTTAAAAGAGTAATTTAAAAAAAAAAACACAAATTGCCTGTTATTTTATTTCGCAATCAATTAAAAATTTCTTTTCAACCAAATTCAAAAAAGGAAGATTATGTATTCAACCAGTATTTTTTCCAATTTTTTTATGTTTTTCGCACATAACTTTTTTCCTATTAATCCGATTGAAATAAATGTTATTTTAATCGACGCAGCTGCTCTATTCGCGGTGGAATCATGATATTGAAAACATTTAATAGACAAAAAAATCGGTTTGAAAATTGATAAAAAAACTTTTTAGCCGTCCGGTAGGTAGATACGGACTGGGAATCCTGATCTATATCTATGCGTCACGGTAGATAATGTTCTGTAGGGCAGGTAATGATTTTTGATGGTTTTATTTACGGTTCTGCTATCTTATGCAGAAACTCACATTAAGATATCTCGTCTTAAACCTTTCAGAGACAATGTACATTATAATATACATCATCGGTAGAGACAATGGGAATTCAATAACTCATATACGTGCATCACATTATACGGCCTTCATTCGGTTCCATTTTTTGTTTTTTAAACAATTATTCTTCCATTTGTTTTGTTATTCTTTTTCAAGTTTTATCCTAAAGTTTAAATACCCAGTTTTTTCATTTTTAATAATTTCAAATTAATTTTTTTAAATATTTATTATATTTTCTTTTAAAATTTTACTCTATTGATTATAATATATTTTTAAAAATTGGAAGAAAAACTGAAAAATTAAAATATTTTTTTCGCTAACTTTTCACCAAACGTGAAGTGAGAAATGCTCAAAAGAAAAAAGTTTAAAAATATATTTTACCGACCTAATAATCAATCTATCCTGTTTTTGTATCAACAGTTTTTCTCAAATCATCCGTTTTCATAAGCAACAGCTTGTAATCTCAGTCAAGTACGGGTTATATTTAAAAATTAAATAAAATAATCTAATGTTAGTTTTGAAAAATTGACTAAGTATTGTATTAAAAAATTGATGTGGACACCACATGACTTCCTTGTATGCCTATTAAATTACATATACACATTTTTAAAATGAAAAATACATAAAATTTTATTTTATTAATAACTTCTGATATTTTTTCATTTCATTTTATTATTGAATTATTATTTATCGTAAAAATTTGTTTACAATGAGATTAATAATTATTAATAAATCAGTATATATAATTAGAAAAAAAAGGTAAAAAAGAATATATGAAGTCTCATTTGAACCGATGTGCCTTCCCCTTGTAAGATTCAAATATTTCATTAATTAAACTTTTATTTGGCTATAACTCTGGAACCAGTAAAAATAAGTACCACCTATGATATATCGTTGAAAAGCTCTCAATGAGGGCTTATTACTACAGTTAAGTAAAAGCACAAAATCTAAATTTTCTGGGATTTTTGGCTTTTTTTGGACACTTTTGGTTCATTCGATTACAATCAAAAGGGGAGGTGCACAACTAAATATTACAACAGTCCTAAATCCAAAATTTCAATATAATACGGCTAATCGTTTAGAGTTATGCGAGATACAAACGTACGTACAGACGTCACGCCAAACTAGTCAAAATGGATACAGGGATGGTCAAAACGGACATATTCATTGAAATCTGAAAACTGAAGTTTTTCACGATCACGAAGTTGTACTTCTTACAAGGAAGTATAAAGATTGGAAGAAAAAATACACAAAAAATGATTTTTTTTAACTTTTCATCAAACCTGACTATATAGGTGAGAAATGCTCAAAAAAAGTTTAAAAAATATATTTTACCAACCAATAATCGATCTATCTTATTTTTGTATAAACAGTTTTTCTCAAATTATCCGTTTTTATAACATCTTGTAATCTCAGTCAAATACTGGTTATTTTCTTAAATTTAAACAAAAAAATGTGATATATTCGTTTTGAAAAATTTAGTGTTACATTAAAAAAAATTAACCATTACATAATAAACGGGGAGAAATGGTATTTTATATTTTTATTTTCCTAATGTGTATGTTCAATCTGCTCAACTAGTAAACAATAAGCAACCCCACCCCACCATGGGCCAATGAGATGAGGATGATTTTTAAATGAAGTGTAGTGTTCTACAGACTCAAGCCGGCCATTCCTGATACAAGTGGTTAATTGAACCAACCACCAAAATATACCGGTATCCACTCTAGTCCACTCTAGTATTTAAATCCGAATAAAAGCAACCAACATTTACTAGGATTGAACCTCAGAACCTTCATATCAGTTAAATTAGAAAATCAGTTTAATAACTGACGAGATAAAACCACTAGATCAGCGCGGTGAGCTGAAATGGGATTTGAAAAAAAAATTATATTAATTATAATTGTTTCATTAATTTCTGCTAAGAGGAAAAGCTGATTAATCGCTGTTACTCTTACAATACGGCTACTGCGCTAAATGTTACTATATAATAAAATATATATTATATTATTCAACATACATAATTACCGGTATACAACATATATAAATTCCCATAAGTACGAGTAAGCATATATAATATGCTTATAATATATATATATATATATATATATATACGAGGGTAAGTCAATTGTTATCCGCAATTTAGTTATATTTTTGTTTATGTTGGTAGTACTGTCGTGTTGCGTAGATGACGCATGCGTGGTTTAATTATTATGTATGTGCAAGTTTGATGCTGCTAGCTTAGTTCCATTTTCTCTGCCCTGCCGTTAACCATGGCTGCTCCGCTTTCTGTTTGCACCAAGGAAGAGCAACGTTCAGTGATCCGTTTTTTGTGGTCGGAAGGTGTATCAGGGGCCGAAATTCATCGAAGACTTTCGGTACACTACAGAAACAGTGTGCTGCCGCAACGGAATGTGTACGAACGGATTGAAAAATTCAAAAATGGTCGCACAAGTTTTACGCATGTCGAAGGAGCCGGGCGACCGTTTACCGCCACAAATGAGGAAAACATTGAGCGTGCACGTGACATGATTTTCTTAGACAGACGATTAACTATTGATGAAGTGGCACATCGTATGCAAATTATATATACGGTTCTGCCTACCAAATCATCCACAACAGACTTGGGTTTCATAAAGTCTGTGCAAGGTGGGTCCCAAAACAACTCGCACAGTAGCATAAACAAACGCGCTTGGACATCTGCCAAAAACATTTGAATCGCTATGGTAACGAACGGGACATCTTAAACAGAATCATTACTGGTGACGAAACACGGATCCATCATTACGAGCCGGAGAGTTAACGGCAAAGTATTGAATGGAAACATCCAAATTCGCCCTGCAAATAAAAGTTCAAGACCCAACCGTCCGCAGGAAAACGGATTCATATTTTACTACGAAATAAGACCTCAACCGAATCTGTAAGTTATCTAAATAAATTTTTTAATGCCTTTAAAGTTGTAAAGTCCTTTTTGAATCGCTCGGAACAAAGGCGATGTCTCATTCAGAAAGTTGTGACAGCTCCTAATTGCTTTTCAAACTGTTCGTAAAAGAAGCAATATAGGAAGTGAAGGGAAAATTTTAAACAGAGTAGCTATCCAAGGAAAATTAAAATGTTAAGGATTTTTTTAATCGCACTGATCTTTTTGAAGAATCCAGAAATGAGTCGGTAGAAATATTTAATGACAAAATTTACTGCTAGAAGAGAAATTAATTTTGAAAATAAAGATGAAAACAAAGGTAATGAAGCATGAAAGAAAAAAGGATAATAAGAAATTAAATATTAAGGAAGGGGAATATAATTAAGTGGGGGATTTTGTATTTAAGTAGTAAAATTACAAAGTACAAAGCGATGTAATGTAGACATCAAACGCAGACTGGCATAATCATAAGCAAGAACAGCTTTCGTACAAAATGAAATCTCGTAGTATTAAATATAGATCCAAAAAATAAAAAGGAATTCTTTAAAATATTTTATGAAGTTTATTAATTTATAATAGAAAAAAAATTGACATTTGGAAAAATAGTAGAAATATAACGTTACAGAAAGGTGCTGAAAATTATATGAGTCGATGAATTCAAAATAACTTTTTTCAAAAATATACAGATAATTCAAAATAATATTTTTAAAAATATATAATTCTTCAGTAGACCATGTATTAAGACTTCCAGATTTAATTAATTTGAAGGTAGAGAGATGTGTGGAATGTAAGATCTACAGATTACAAAACCTGGAATATAAAAAACAGATAATTCAGGATTTACGAGATAGGAGGTTAAAGATAACGACAGAACAAAAAAAATAATAGAGAAATGGAGTAACATCAAACAAACCAATGACCGATTGATGTGTAGCTGCTATTTTAAAAAACCTACTTCTTTCAAGACAAGGCGGCGTCAGTTAATTTTCCGAGAAAGTTAATATTCACCGTACTGGTCTGAAATATTGAGTCACATTTCTATTTAAAAATCGTCACCTCATCCGTGACATCATATCTCATAAAAGCGTCATGCTTGATTAAGATGAATTATTTGATATATATTTCATACAATTTAGTACAGATGTTTTTAAGTTAAAACAGAATAATAAACATAACATTCAAACAAATAGTCCATTAAAGACGTTAATGAATAATTTCATTTATTTATTATTAGTATAAAATATTAAATAGAAAAAATATATTTTAAAATAATGTTAACGTTAAAGAAATAGATTTGAACTTATGAATCCTATATGCATGCTGGCGTAAGCAGGTGTACCCAAGATAGATGAATCTTGGTGAGAAAATTGAGATTTATATAAGAAAAAATTCTCCATAAACCTAACAATATATAATACTTAAAACATTATTTATATAAGTATCCTTTTACCAACAATCTTTAATAGTAATGTTCCAGCGCTTTCGGATTATTAATCCATCCTCACGAACACGAATGTGTTATACATTACAATTATTTACTTCACATATCATTAATTATACTAAAGTGAATTTTATAAAAATATAAATATATTAATTGGTCAAAAAGTAAAATAAAATTAACGTTATACGTCATGTCAGTATGAAGGTCTCAGTTATTGAGTATTTTTATAAAATTCAATTTAGTATAATTAATGATATGTGAATTAAATTACTATATAATGTATAACACATCATTGTTCCTGAGGTTGGATTAATAATTAGAAAGCGCTCGAACATTACTATTAAATATTGTTGATAAGTGGAAACTATTGCATAAATAATTTATACATTAATACCAACGGGTCATGCTTAATAAAATTAATTAAAACATGTTACTATTTAAATTGAAAAATATTTTTTACCAACTTTTAAAACAAAAGTTTTACTTTTCTTCATCGAAAGAATGGGGGAGTGAAAATGAATTTTCTTTTCGGTTTAAGGTATGAGGAGTGCGAAAATTCCATTTACTTAAAATGGGGTTTCCTTAAATATATATAAATTTCGTATATGTAATTATATATAAAAAAGCAAAAAAATGATGTATATAAAAAATTAAAATAACATAAATATATGAATAAATAATTAAATTATATATATAAAAAAAAAACAGTCGGTAGGGGCTGCTTCGGTTGCCATTCCCGTCTAGCCAGAAGGCACCGATACCTGAACCCCCGCAGTGTTCGTTACCTTCATAGTTTTGACAATAATATTGATGAATAACAATTAAAGTATTCAGGCTTTATAGAGACCTGAAAAAGGAACTAAATTACAAAAAGAGAATAGTGTAATAAAGTACACACACACCTTTGACGACGAAAGAAATCATACCTAATGTCTGTTGCCATGGTGACAGAAATATAATAATGAAATAATGAATTAATTTTTTTTACTTCCTTGTACGAAGTAAAAGAAGTATTGTGATCGAGAATAATTTCGGTTTTCAGATTTCAAAGGAAATATCTATTTTAACTATCCCTGAATCCATTTTGACTAGCTTCAGCGTGACTTGTGTACGTAGGTACATATCTCGCATAACTCAAAAACAATTAGCCGTAGGATGTTGAAATTTTGAATTTACGACTATTATAACCCCTAGTTGTGCACCTTCCCTTTTGATTGCAATCGACTAGATAAAAATGTCGAAAAAAGCCCAAAATCCAAAATTAAATTTTTTTTGATTTTGGACTTTTCCTTAACTGCAGTAATAAGATCTCATTGAGACTTTTCAACGATATATCGTAAGTGATATTTATTTCCATTGGTTCCAGAGTTATAGCTAAATAAAATTTTAATTAATGACATATCTGGATCTTACACACCAGTTCAAATCTGATTTCCTCTTCTTTTTTTAACTTTTTGTTTTTAATTTAAATATATTGATTCATTAATAATTACTAACCTCTGATTTTAAAAAAGTTTTACAATAAATAATAATTCAATAATAATAATAATAATAATAATAATAAAAAATAAAATATGAAAAAATATCAGAAGTTATTCAAATTGAACTAAAATATGGAATAAAACGTTTTGAAATAAAATTTTATGTACTTTTTATTTAAAAAAAAAAATGTGTTTATGTAATTTAATAGTCACACAAGGAAGTCATGTGGTGTCCACATTTTTTTTTTTAAATAAGGGTAAGGGTTTTCCAAAAAAAAACGCCTTTTAGTTGTTAGTTATTTATTTTTTTTTTTTAATAAATTGGTGGAACGATTTTTCAAATGATTCAGAAATAAAAATTAAAAACAACAGTAGCATAATAAGGTATTTTCTTGGTAAGAGAAGATTCCTTTGGAATTATACGAAAAAAGTTCCGTTGTCTGTTTTGTTAAGTTGGATTTTTCTATTATCTTTCTAAAATAACTAGCTGGCTATTGTTTTAAGCAGACATTACACACACATCCATAAATATGAACACAGAGTTAACACGTTGTAATGTTAACAAGTAATATTAATATAAGCAGTTATGGGTGCTAGATAATGATCGGACAGAATTATACTTTAGTCACAAATTTACTTAATCATAATAAACATTTAATAATGTTAAGCTAACCGCTTTACTAAAGCGCTTCAAAGCAAAACATATAATGTTGTATATTACATGTACAACATCAAAGGACAAACTGTTACCGTACAAAAAACCTTGGTGTCAAACTTGCGGTATATGAAAGAGTGACGATTGCCAGCACGGTAGTGGTGGGAGTATTTTTTTCCTGTCCTTTGCTCTAATTTGTATACAATCTCACATCTCTTTTTTATTAGCGATATCCCTATAGTTAAGATACAGGACAAAACCTTGATTTTTATTAATAATTATAAAACAATTGGTATTTTAAGTACGTATTTCAAAATTATAATAAATAAATATTCCAAATCGATTATTAATTAAAATAAATTCTTTTATACAATATCGTACAAGAAATAAAGAAAAATGAAAAAAATTTCAAACATTCACCAAAGTATGTTCATCATTCACTTTGCTTTGTGTCTGTAAAATTAATTACCTGCCAAAATGTCTTTTGTAGAATGACAGTATTATATAAAAATATATTTTAAGCCAATAACGAAATAAATGATTTATATAACAAAGACGACACAAAAATAAAAAATTAAATCTTTGATGTATCTTAGAAACAATAGAGTAGGTCTTATAATGAATTTTCATATTTAATATTAACTCGAATTTGTATGCAAGATACGGCTTTTATCATAACAATAAGATTATAAGCTCAAAATATTCATTCGATGTGTATAAATTTCATCACCTTCGATTCTAAAGAAAATGCAAAAGAATAAAAGATGAAGGAGATCAAAAAACGGAAGAGGAATTGTTAGTAGAAAGAATGGTGAGGGAGGGGTAAAAGGAAGATAATAAAATACTTAATTATTGGATATACTTCTACGGATCTCTATTATTCTGAAAAATCCAATTTAAATATTTTTTTTCCTGAACTTTATTACCTTTTATTTGTAACTTCATCGGTGAAAGGCCGTTTAGTATTTTATTCAGATAAATATTAATGAATTCTTTTTTTTTATTTGTTTAATATTAAATTAAATATTTTACAAGATAAGATTTAAATTTCCTTTGAAAAAGATATTTGTATAAGACGTTATTTGTACAACACAATAACATTTTAAGAAATCTGAAATCACAGTTGTAGAACTTTCCCGTTACGCAACCTTTTTCTGATGCACGGCTTACACACAGAACGTATTTTAAAATATTTATCATTTTATTTAAATATAATGTTTTTCTATAACAGCTGTACGTCAGTGCTACACTACCGCTCCTTCTGATGTCATGAGCAGTACTATTGACGCAGTATACCCACTTAGCTTTAGAGCAATTTTTTTTTTGGGACGGGATGCGATTTAAAATTTTTTTGCAAATATTATTTTTTTAATTCTTAACAAATGTGCCTAAGAAAAATAAGGCCTTAATTAAACGAAATCTCAAAATACTGAGGGTGACCTTGCTCTACAGACTCATCCCCTAGAGACCTTGTAAGTTAAAAACTTAATGGTATCAATGCCCCATACATAAAAGTACTCTGAGCAAGTTTGGTCAAAATCGGTCCAGTATTTCTAGAGATATAAGATGTGAGAACCGAACATACACACGTGCATACGAAGATCCGGAAAATTTCCATCCGTTTTTTTGGGTTCCTTAGGTATCAAAACAAGATCCAATAAATACCGCATATGTCCAAATTGGACCGATTACAATACTTTCCCCTCTAAAGCTATAGCTCTGCTAAACCGCTTGAAGGGAATGTAAAAATAACAAAGTACGCATGATATTACAAATGCATCAGATAAAAGATATAGTATAATTTTGAAACCGTACATATCACAGTTGAACTAGGATAAAGCGAACACAAAAATAAAAAGAAGAATTTTAAGATTAAAATAATAATTGAAGAACAAAAATAAAGAATCCAAAATTCATTAATGATAGATAAATAAATACTTATTGTAAAAAATACAAACATTCAACATAGCAGCAAAATATAATTATTTTTTAACTTATTTTTACGAAGTAAAGGAAGTATTGTGATCGCAAAAAATTTCAGATTTCAACGGAAATATCCATTTTGACCATTCCTGAATCCATTTTGACTAGTTTCGGCGTGACGTCTGTACGTACGTATATATCTCATACGCATAACTCAAAAACGATTAGCCGTACGATGTTGAAATTTTGGATTTATGACTGCTGTAACATCTAGTTGTGCACCTCCTATTTTGATTGCAATCGACTGGACCCAAAGTGTCCGAAAAACCCAAAAACAATTGGATTTTGGACTTTTTCTTAAGTAATAAGCCCTCATCGAGAGCTTTTCGACGATATAAGTGGTACTTATTTTCATTGGTTACAGAGTTATAGGCAAATGAAATTTTAATTAATGAAATATTTGGATCACGAAGAACGAGAATCCAAAAAAGGTTAGGTAAGTACCTATAAACCAGGTAAGAAAAAACCCACCGGGTTGTTCTAGTGGTGAACTCGTCATCGCAAATCAGATGATTTCGAATTCGAGATTTCTATGGTTCAAATCATAGTTAAGGCAGTTACTTTTACACGGAAATATTCCACTTACAAAAAAAAGAAAAAGAAATTAAAGCTAAAGTCTTAAGCTTTTAAACGATTTTAATGCAGATTACTGAAACAATTTCGACACATGAACAACCCTTACGGCAAGAGATGACCAAAATATTGCTGGAATTGTATGAAGATGGGGCTTGTCGCATGCTAAACATGTGAAACTTTTTTCACGTGCAACCATTGCCGTATTAAGTAAATTTGATGTTTTTCTAAACCTTAAGGTAGAAATTTTTTTTATCCCCTACTTAGCATCAGTGATATCTACCTCCGTCTTCCGGCGTGCCGAAAAGGATTTTTTTTGACAATAGGTAAATTTTTCGTAAAGCTGTCATTTATTTTGTCAAATATTCATTCAGTTCGTTGTAGAAATGAGTTTATTAAATTCAGTTCAAATTCAGTGAGCGTACTTTTCACTTTAATGATCTTTTATTTAGCTGTTGAGGTTTTTTATTAAATATAATAATTAGTTTTTTTTATTATTATTTAAAAACAAAAAAATGTATATGTGTGTATGTGTGTGAGTTTTATTTACTTATCTGGTTTATAAGGTACTTACCTGAACTTTTTCATTCTCGTTTAACGTGTCTGATGAAAATGTTTCAGTAATTTGCTTGATTTATAATGAAATCTTACTGTCACCGTTTGATACAATTGACTGCGTAACCTGAATATATTTATTTCCTTATGATGTGCAACATTCTGGTACGTATAATTATACCCACAGTACGATTAAGTGAGCATGGCAAGAGACCACGGACCACGAGATCAGAGGACGATGGACCGCAAGGCTTATCCCTCTGGTTAGACCGTGAACGGAGCGGGACATGGTGGAGTACTAGTGACTCAGTTTTTAGCGGGTCACAGATACTTCCGTGCTTATCTCCATGTCATAGGGAAAGCGCCGTCCCCCGAATACCTCTATTGCTCCGGTGCACGGGATGGAGCCAAGAACAGCTTTTTAAATGTGCTCGATGGATAGCAGATCGAGGGACACTAAAAGCGGATATCGGAAGTCTCAGCCCCACAACGTGGTTGCGATGATACTGCGTAATCTGAGCAGCTTGAAGAGTGTGGCCCGATTTGTCGGCAGCATTCTCAGGACCAAGTTGGGTAACCTGGATAGTCGCGAAAATTAAGTAGCGGCCTTCTTAGCAGGAATATGAGGACTCGTCCTGAAGTAATATGTTACATGGTTCCAGGTCGAGTCTTGGTAAAAAAGGGAGTGGTTTTAGTCGGTAGATTGAGTAAATACCGTAGAGTACAGACAGCTTAGTTATCTATAACAACATAGTAACAATAAATATCCTGATATCATTAAATGATATCTTGTATTATAGACTAAAAATACGTATTAGATAAAATATATTCGTATATATAAATTAAAATCAAAATGAATATTTGGATTAGGTTAGAAACGAAAAGTACATGTAGGTTTCTTTGTTTTTTTTTACCTCCGGGACCACGGTTCAGAGGATGAGATGAATGATTTATATTTCAAAACACTCCAAATAATGATACAATCATCATCAAGAATAATAAACATACCGTTCCAGGCTTATTAAGTAACTTGAGGAGTTAAATCATTTCCTGTTGTCTCCTTCATTTAAAATTAATATGTTGCTACGTATCAGCATGCTAAGTCGATTAAAATTCGGGTGTTATTCAATCTTACAATTTGATACCTTCTTTTTGTTCACTATAGAAACTGCTTAATGCACTCATTATTCTGGAGAAAACAAAATTACCTGAATTAACATTCTAACAAACCCCAAATATAACTGAGTCATGCGGTATAAACTAACTAATTAATGCTGTTTATCTCATAATGTAGCACTTTGTTGCAACGAAACATAGGAAATAGAGCATGGTGGCCAGTCCGAGCGACAGTTAAAGTGGATTAGACTGTATTTACGTTAAACTTTTATCTTCAACTTCAATTTTCTAAGAAAATGTTGTATGATTTTTTTACTTGCACTTAGTTTTATTTTTATCCATAGATAATTACATAAAAAGCACACGAGACATTTTTAACGATTTTTTTAGGTACTGCTGTTTTTGTAATAAATAAACACAAAAAAAATTAAATAAAAAAAAAATTCTGGAAAACTAAAAAGAAACTTATAAATAGCAATCGTCTACACTGAATTTATCATTCATTTATAATCAAACTAATTTGAACATTTTTTTTAAATAAGAACAAAAAAATATGATAATACAGTAAATTACTAAAGGATTACGTTGAAATGACTTCAATAAAAATTGCCGAAATAAATATAACATGGTCGCCCAGAAAGTAAGAATCGTTTACGCGTCACATGCGCGCAGCATCATTTACAATAATGGGTCAAGACCAGCTGACAAAATAGCTGTTACTGTTAAAACTACTTCTAGGGCTCTACGAAATTCCGTACCTGTACTGTGACACGGAGTGATTTTGCGTGTGTTTCTAATATATAATATAAAATATAATAAAAAAATAATAAAATCCCAAATTCTGTAAGGAACGATTAGTCATACGATTTTTAAATACGCAAGGTCTTTAACCTGTCGAAATTTACCGTCAAATTACTGCTATATATAGTGATAATATAGTTAAAGAAACGTAAGTAACTAGTATCCACTATTTAAGGCAGGTCATGACGAGCAACGCTCAGGACGCATCACCCTTATTAGTGAACAGCTGAAAGAGCAGATTGACAGAATGTTAGAGAACCGGCGTTTCACATTAGATGAACTTAGTGACAGATTTACTGTTTGTTCCCCGTCTCTGTTACATGAAATTTTGAGTATTTACCTAAATTAGCTAAAAATAATTAAATTATTATTATATTATTAATTAGCTAAATTATTATTGTACGTGCCTGATGGGTCCGAAGAATGTTGAAACACAATCACAAAAACCGCTTTTTTGCTACTCTGTCATTTCTGGAGTGGTAAATAGAGATGGCTATGAAATGCTGGATCACATTGTGACTGGTGGTGAAACACGAGTTTCGCATTGCACACCAGACAATAAACCTCAATCACCTTGCTATTGGTTGTCTGACATTTCTCCCACCACCACCCCATTTCGTCGCCCTAAAGCATAAGACAGAATGTCCGTACCACAAACGGTTACTGTTCCTCAAAACGGTTTAGCGACCAATATCCTAATTAGCTCCTAGAGCTTATCTAACTGCGTGAGCGGAATAAGCGTGGTCTCCTACACCACTCGCTTGCGTGTCCCACTGCTCACTTGTCATATATTACTAAAATGGGTAGGCGCACCCCGTCTACATACTAAAATATGTGACTTGTCAATAAATTAAAATTTATTCCGTCAAGGACAGCAATTTGCTGCCACGCCTAGGTCGCTAAATGCCAGCAAGTACCTGTCCACCATACAACAGCGCTATATTTGACCGATGGCCAGCCATTTCTCAAGGGTAGCTTCCTACGGCAAGCGGGTAGGAGTCTTATATCCTTTACTACTGATACCGGTTGAAGAAAGCAATGGCGTCAAGGAACTTCCACACGATCCGACAATGCGGCTCACGCCACATTGACTAGTCGCTTATGACTATCAATTTTCCCCGACCTGTGAGTTCCAGGATGAGTTTTGGTCCTTCCAAGAGCTGGGCAGTCGAACATCATGTGTTCGTTCGACTAGACCTCCCCGCAGACGCACAGCTCATCAGCTGCCAAGCGGAACCGAAACAAATATTGGTTCAAATTCCCGTGGTTGGAAATCACTTGGGTTCCCGTTGTCCTTAAAAACATACTAGAGGCGTACCATCTCCCCTAGTCCTGTATAGATCTATACAAAGATCTACCCTTACTGCGTGTCCTTACAGCGTGCCATTCTCGCTGCCAATTTTTACAACCTATGCGCCCAAACGGACGCACCATAAGAGCTCATATTTTTGTAGACATTTCGTTACACCATGTAAAAATGACGGCCCGACAGCCCGTAATCCTTCCGAGCAATCCTCCTAATCTTGTGCATCACAAAGACTGCGTCCGCCGGTAGTTGCCTAAGAGAACGAAACCCTGCGGGCTTTCCCTGTTGACTGATTTTTTCACAACTTACACAACTTTCCACAAATTCTTGAACTTAAGAGATGGTTATATAGATAAATAATCTAAAAAATGCAGATTAAAGTTAGTTTCATATGCTAAGCGCATGTGTCGGCCAGTACAATTTTGATATGTAGTATCGTTTCATGCAACAAAAAAAGAAGACAACTATTGGTAGACTTTTACCTTACAGAACATAATTAAAACAATACTAAATTTGCAGATCTAAATCAATTAAAAAAGTCATTTATTTCTAACGTTGCTTCTACTCAAGAAAGTAATCTACAATCTTATTACACGAGTTAATAATAAATAAAATATTGGATCAATTGGTAATTAAAATATAATAAAAAATAAAGAAATAATAATATACTTATCGAACTTGAGCAAATTAATATTTTTAAATAAGTATTATGTAAGATAACATCTTGCTGTTAGTACCAAAACATTAATCAAATTTAGAAAACAAAGCTGATTTAATCAATACAATAAGCTGTCCATCCGTTAGTTTTTGCCTATTAAAAAATCATTGATATTATTTGATAAAACAGAAAGACATTAAAGAAAAAATAAGAAATATTGATATATACGTTTGATAATATTGTTTGATATTTTACAAAGATTGTGTCATACAATCAGAAGAAATTTATTTTCAATTTCACCTTATCGAAAGCAAATGTTATCGCCAGAATTCAAAGGGATAAAATCTTATTCACGCAATAAATAACGTCAAACCCATTCTGTTGATAATATATTATACCTTGAAGAGTTGTTTAGATTCGTTGCAAAGTCTTTTAAATTCGGGTTTTCTATGTCAGTAAGCAATTAACAGCAATGAACTTTACAGTAAGCAATATTCGTCTTATATAAAATATAACATTACAATGATCTTCAATTTTCTTTAAAACATATTTTAAAAGTAGACGTTAATCGTTAGTTCTTTTAAAGAAAAACATTAATTTTCTTTTAAAGAAAATCTCTCTTTTATACTTTGAAGATATTTTCTATTTAATCATCTTAAAGAGTAATCCTTTACAAAATAAAATCAATTATATGTATATATATATAATTCTTTAGTTTTTTAATTAGTTCTTTAATATATAAATAAAATTTTACTTTCGAGGCATCATAGCACTAGAGCTATGTTACACGAAGAAAGTATGGTAATCAGTCAAAAATGGGGTATAGATTTTGCATTTCTCGACGTTTCATGACCAAGGGACCTCAAAAATAAAAAATCTAATGTGGATACCACATGAGTTCCTTGTACGCCAATTAAATTACAAATACACATATTTTGTTGCACTTCATTTAAACTTATTTCATTTGAAAGTGAGATACGATACTCCATTCTTTAATAAAGTGGATAGTTACACAATTGCATTGTGGTGGACACTACATTGCATTACATTTTTTTTTTTTTTGGTATCCGTATCATCATTTTATATTAGGTTATATACTAATTTTGTTTCACATTGCTCAAGAAGTTATCTGGTGTAAGTGAGGATGTGTAGGAACCGTAATCATGAACACATCGGTTCGAATCCGAATTCATATATATATATATATATATATAGTTTTTAAAAATTTTTTTTTGAATTTAAATATAATAATTATATTTCTGAATTAAAATGAAACGTACATAAAATTTAATTTCACTAATAACTTCCGATTTTTATTATTGTTATTGCATTATTATTTATTGTAATTTTTTTTTACAATCAGACGTTAATAATTTTTAATAAATTAAAGTATATAAATTAAAAAAAAAATTAAAAATATATATCTATATGAAGTCGGATTCAAACCGATGTTCCTTCCCTTTGTAAGATCCAGATATTTCAGTAATTAAAGTTTTATTTGGTTATAACTGTGGAACCAATGAAAATAAGTAACACTTATAATACATCGTTGAAAAGCTCTCAATGCAGGCTTATTACTGCAGTTAAGAAAAAGTCCAAAATCCAAATGTTTTGGATTTTTGGCTTTTTTGGACACTTTTTGTCCACTCGATTGCAATCAAAAGAGGAGGTGCACAATTAGATGTTACAACACTCCTAAATTCAAAATGTCAACATCCTAAGGCTAATCGTTTTTGAATAATGCGAGATACATTTGCAAATGCGTACGTACAAACGTCACGCCGAAACTGGTCAGAATGGATTCAGGGATGATAAAAATGGATATTTCAGTTGAAATCTGAAAACCGATTCGGTTTTCATCCGGTATAATCGCGATTATAATACTTCCTTTACTTCGTAAAAGGAAGTAAAAAATGTGGGGAGGTAATGTTATTACGTATGTGCATGTATTAACCGTACATATTTAACAATAATTTTTGAGTGGATAAACAGACTTTTTTAATGAGATTTTGTAGACTCTTGTATATGGAACAATTCGTTGGTAAATTTATGAAACAATTTTCTGAAAACTTTGCAAACATCATCCCATTTTTTATTAAACTCAGTACATGCGAACATGCTTAGCTTATCATTTTTTAAACTTTTCCCCATAATTCCTCTTCCCCAAAAATCAATAAAAAAAATATATTTTTATTTATTGCAAACTCATTAACCGAATTCTTTTTTATCTTCCTAGATATAATAGTAAGAAAAAGGTACAGTAGTAGGCAGTGTGTGCGGGCGATCTCCCCCCTTCCCGACGTAATGCTTCTTTAAGCTGTACCAGGGACGGTGGATAGCCAAAGGTGGGGATTTAATTGGTAGTGCGCAGGAATACATATGGACTTATTAACATCTTGCAGAACCAGTCAGCGAGCCCGAGCCCGACACTGCTTAGGCGCCCGTAAATGGGGTTCCTCCACCTCGTGAACAAAAAAAAAGAAGATATAGTAGTAGGCAAGCGATCGAAAAAATACTTAGGGGGCAATATTGTGGGTGGTGGAACCGATCAAATTTCAAAAATATCGAATTTTTGAATTTTTTTTAATTTTTTTGGTTTATTTCATGTATCATTAGTTTTCCACTATATAAAAATAAAAAACCAATACCAGATAAGAAATACAACTTTGTCAGCTTTTTAGTTAGGATTCTTTATGAAATAAACTTTCTGTTTTTTTATCAAAAACGTATCTTTATTTATTCATTTATTTGATATAGCAGTTGATAAATTTCATAAAATTTTTGTTTTTTCTACTTTGGTAAAAATAAGTTTACGGTCTTTGATAAAATAATTTTCTTAAAGTTGTTGATTTAGGCTCAATCGTTGGATTGAGATGAATTTTTTATATTTTGTTTTATGAGAAGTATCACCCAATCATATTATTATATTATTGAAATAAGGTTAAAAAATCATAATTGTCTTTTATATATCCTGATTAAATTCAAACAAAATGATTTTTTTTTTAAAATCATTTTCTTTAATGAAAAATCATTTTGTTTGTTTAAATTCATTTGAAATTAAATGATTTTTTAAAAAAATCATTTAATTTAAACCTTTATCTATGTGCACTAAATAATTATTTCAATAAAGTAATACTTACGTTAATTCTAGAAAAAAATTAGGTTTACTAAATATTTTCATACACATCTGTACAAATTTTTATTAGGTTGTTAGTTTGGATTGGTAACTTTAACGATGATGAAATTTACACACCAAAATTTTCATCTTAAATATGTAGATTGTTGTTAGCTGAATAAATAATATAACTATTCATGAGTTATGCAGAATTATGAATACATAATTGAATGTGGACTGTGGTTGGATGGGTATTCTTTATTTATTTATTTATTCATAAATAATAAGGTTTTATTACGTTTTAATGATAGGTTTTTTTATTTTATTTTTTTGATGTTAAATAAATATCTTCCAGTTGTAAAATAAAACATATCAGTGTTCAAAAAAATGAGAAAAATTACCTTAATGAAAGAAAAATGTTATATTTTCATCTGAATCAAAAACTAATACATACATTAATGAAAAAATTTCCATAGCACGTATTAAAATACCATGAATTATCACAAATATGTGATAAAAAGTACTTAGCATATCTCAGTACGTATCGGTACTAGAATTTACAATTAAGTGCAAATATGAAATATTTAAGAATTAAATTAATAGTTAAGAATTGGCCTTCCGAGAATTGAACCGGAGTTTAATTCAAAATTATTTTTTTATTTACAAACGATAATTTTTTTTAAATCCAATTATGTTCTGTATCATTAACACAAAATGATAAAATCTATTGGCATAAGCCAGAAGAAACATTTGTGCAAATTTAATTTTATAAAATGTTTTATATCGTTTCATGCAGTGCATTCGGAAAGTTGTTGGAATTATGGAAACATACTGATAAAACTATCTTAATTATTACTTTGTATTTATATTTCATTATTTTATAGAAACGGATATTACAATAACTCGAATAGTTTATAAAAGGTGTTGAAAATGACCTCCTCCAACATCAGTACAACACTGCACACGTTTCAATTTGCTTTCAAACACTTTAACCAGCTGATGTACTGGAATGTTTCGTACGTATCCCGTTATTGCAGTTTTTAGTTCGTCAATTGTAAATGGTCTGCTGCGGTACACTGCTTGTTTGGCTGCCCCCTAAAAAAAGTAATCTGAGCTACAAACCTCTCGAAATGATTCATTCACCAAAGACATTTCTTAAAAACATTATTGACCTACAATGTAAATGTCTACCGATAAATTTGCATCGGTGGCTTCCCAACGAGGCTTGGCTTATTACTGTGAGATGTAAAAAGTTAGTAGGTCAAAAGACGACCTCCGTTAAAGCCCATCAGGGCAAGACCGGTGGTGGGGAGGCGACCGGAATCGACACGGGTGTCTTCCCCTACGGAGGTTGGGATGTTTGTTAGATGTGTGCGCTGTGGCGTAATGGCGTAATCTTCCTGGAACCAACCGTAATTGATTTCCACTTCTGTTAACTGACTAATGAAGTTGTTAAAACAGCAAAATAACGAACACTATTAACTGCGTTTTCAAAAATTTTTGGACCCACAATGCGCGTTTTACTCGCATCGACCCAAATTCCAATTCGTTTCGAATAATTTTTGGGGGTTAGTTGTCGACCACAATCGTGTTCTTTGTCCTCCCGCATGAATCCACGGTTCATCAGTAAAAGAAACCTAATGTCGAGGATATTTACGGAATTTTTGTCAATGAAACGATTAAACCGTAGAAATAATCTTAGTATTATGGCATAATCTGTAGATTTCAGTTCCCGAGCACACATTACTTTGTAGAGGAAAAGTTTCAGTTCTTTTCTTACAGCTTAATGTACGGTAGCAAGTCCGATATAATCGCTACCCATCCTCCGAAGTATTATCTGAACGGTAGTTACCGGAGTCTAAACAGGAAAAAGAAAGAATGAAAAGGAGATTGAAGCCTATTTTAAAAATAATGACTCGGTTATTGTAACACAGCGTTTATTTCGCAGACATTTCAATTTAAATCGACACACATCTGTTCCTAGTAGGAATAGGATATTGTTGTGGGTGAAGAATTTTAGGAACACATCGTCTGCTTTAAAAATGAAACCAACAGGACGAAAACGGACTGTGAGAACGCCTGAAAACATTAACGCTGTAAGGTTAGCTGTTACGCGGTCTCCACGACGTTCAGCAGCGAGACATTCTGCTGCGCTAGCCATTTCTGATCGAAGTGTACGACGAATTCTTCATGCCGACCTGAAATTCCATCCGTATAAGATGATGTTAGTGCAGCAACTTAACGCAAATGATTGGGCCTCTCGCAAAGCAGCTTGCGAAGTCATCCTCGAAAATGTCCACCAGGATGCCATTATTCTTTTAAGTGACGAGGCGCATTTTCATCTGTCAGGATTTGTGAATAAACAAAATTACCGTTATTGGGCTTCGCATAATCCACGGCAAATTCTTGAAAAAACCACTTCACAGTCAATATGTTTCAGTGTGGTGTCGCAATGGATGTTCTGCGAGAAACCTTAACTGGACGTTTGATTTTCCGATTTGGCGACATTCCTTGGCCAGCGCGTTCGCCTGATCTGGCTGTTTGTGATTTTTTTCTATGGGAGTATTTCAAATAAAGCCTTCAGTAGTCGACCACAGTCAATTGCAGAACTCAAGGAGGCCATTCAACGAGAAATTGAAGCAGTTCCACAAGTGATGATTGAGCGAGCAATGTGAAATTTTAGAATGAGGTTAAGTGATTGTGTGAGGAGTAATGGAAAACATTTGGACGACATAATATTCAAATAAAAAAAATCTATGTAAGTAATTCACTGTAAATTGCAAAAATTCATCTTTAATTTGATATATTAAATTTTTTAATAGTACGAAACACAGTTTAATTATTATCCCTCAAAAATCGTCAAGTTTATATGCCGGACCCTGAATTATGAAAAGATATGAGCTAGTGAACAGAAATATTGAATAGTAATTGTTCTTTGGTAGAATTTTGAAGAAAACTGTACTTAATGTCGGTAGAGAATTGGCAGCTGCTATATCAGTTTAGCCAAAGGCGTACAAATATTCGTGACTAGAAATAAATGTTGTTATTATAATAGCAATCTAAAATTTATTTAAAATATTATATTTTACAAAATCGTGTTACAGTTTTTGTAAATTATGCTTAATGTTTTATTAATATCTTTAATAGATTTCATGAACTAATAATTAGGTATACACCATATATAAATACTCCAAGATCTAAATTACAGTAATGTTTTTCAGAGTTATTTACTTTTAATATTTTTATTTTGTTGAACGTGATAATATAATAAATTATAAGTATCATAATACATATCTCATGTACTATTTTATTACTTATGTTTTAGTATTTAATTTTTACATTTAGAGAAGTTATCAAACAAGGAATTTTAAAAATCAAACTGTACTGAAAACAAAAAAAAACATTATATTGGGCAAACAGGACGAAATTTCAAATGAAAAAGAATGTTAAAATAATATAGAGTTATAAGTAACATAGAGATCTGATAATCATCTCGTACATTCAAACCAGAACATCAGTTGCATAAACAAGTTTGACGTTTTACATATAAGCGAAAAATGAACAAAACACAATGGGTTTACAAAAACACATAACACTGACATAAGATACTGAATGACTACGCAATAATTGCTCCACAATGACAATTCTGTACACGGCTACACGTGATAACTACACACACTTTAGGGTTTGATATTACGCGTGAGATAAGTTTTAAAAATTTTAGCATTTGAAAAATTTTGATTAAACCTTGTATATAATTTAAATATATCTTGTTATTTTATTATAGTTCTGTCGTCGGACTGTAATTAAATACGCAATCAGGTTTGACGATTCGAGATGTAACTTTACAGCAACACGAATATAAAACGCAGCTGCCTGTGACAGCAAATTAAGAAAGTTGTAGTAGATTTCTACATAGTGATATACAAAATACATACTAATTCAATATAAAACAAATAAAATTATGTATAATATACAATAAACAATTGATTTTTTTTCTGGTTTCGACGACTGAGGACCACGTGAAACAGTATTTTGCATTAATGTTTCTTCTTTTTGCCCGTTCTCTTCCTGATCTTCCAATCGCGGTTTTAGATAGATTTCATAAGAAAGCTACCTTTTATAATGGGTACGATGATTCGACTTCAGGAAAAGTCGACATATCTTCGTTTCACATCCTCCAGACCCCAAAACTACGATCACTTCAAAAGTTTATATATGCATTTAGATATATATTTTTTACTTTCTTAGGAAAACGATAACTGCCGTAATTTTGCGCCAATCACTTTCAAATTGATAAATAAAATATAACGACCCAAAATCTCGGTCGAGTTTATTAATAGGCAAAATTGGACCATTTATTTTTTAGAAAAAGCCCACAAATGGGGGGGTTTTTCTAAAAAACAAAACCCGCTATAACGTTAAGTTAAATATAGAATTCGTTTAATGTTCCTACTATTCTTTGGATAAGACCCTAAAACATATCTAAGTAAAGTTTTTTGATATCACCAACCATTGGCCCAGGGGTTGGAAAATATGGGGTTTTTAAGACAAAAAAGATCGTACCTCCCTTAATAGGCACAATATCGAATCGATTTAAATTGGTCATTAGTCCGCTAAACATTACGTAAAACTTTGTCTGAAACCATTTTTTGATATGGCCAACCCTTACGGTAAGGGATGACCAAAATTTGCTGGAATTATAAGATGGAGCTTGTCGTATGCTAAACATGTGAAAATTTTTCACATGCAACCATTTTCGTATCGAATAAATTTGAAGTTTTGCTTAACTTTAAGGTGAAAATCATATTATCCCCTACTTAGCACCGGTAAAATCTACCTCCGCCTTCCAGCGTACCGAAAGGGATTTTTTCTTTCACTTTGTTTTTGCCTTCTATCTTCTGACCAGTTATGGTTTTCTCCTTTTTTCCTTCTCTTGGAAACCCTTGTAATCTTGTTCCAGTTTTCTGAGTGTTTTTCTATCTCGTACTAATTCTTCACATATTTTCATTTCTTTGAGGTTTTTTTGAATCAATAACGTCCATTTATTTCCGTTCTTCTTGTTTTAAATTTCGTTGAAGATCTGTTGTTCTTTTATTAATTTTTTTTTATTTTTAGTAGCTGAAATATTACAATCTATCTGTTCAATAACTTAAAACAATAAGTAACTTTGATTAATATAATATTGTCAATGAAATATTAGACTTCCAGTGACGTATGGTTTAAGATGAACAATAATGTTATTACAAATAGTACTTATTCATGAAATTATAAAACAATAATAATAATGGATATTTAACTTAACAATTGAAATGTTTCATAATTTTTTATTAATTTATGTCATTCTTTTAGCAGAAAATATTATACTACGAAGAAACACATGCATTTAACATCAGATATACAGCACACGAGTATGACGACAGATCTGATGACATATGTGATTTTGATTACGTAAACAACCTCATTAGTTATAAATTTCGAAGTATGTACCACATTTAATCTAAATTTTATGTATCAAATTAGTATTTTAATTAAAAATGTATAAAATTAATAAAACTATTGTCAAGGAGTTAAAAAGCCAAAATGTTATACTGTGCGTTGTCATCATAGTACTTCAGTAATTTGAAATAAATTTGACTGTCCATTTAAAATATTTCATTTAAGATCTTGATTATTTTACTTTTTACTGATATATCATAGCACGTTAAAAATTTTCCTGAGTAGTATTTGATCGAAAACACTCATGTATCTCGATGATGGAGCTAGAAGATGAAGTTCATACTTAAATACTGTATATCGTAATTGGTTTATTTATTAACGTATACGCTATCAATTACCCTTTTTTCTGTTTAGACTCCGGAACCATCGTAAGGTATTACTTCAGAGGTTTATATGTGTGAATGTAAATGAAATGTAATCCTGGTCAGTCTCAGATCGACCATCCTTGAGATGTTTGTTTAATTGAAACTCAAACAGCAAAGAACACCGGTATCCACTATCTAGTATTCAAATCCGTGTAAAATTAACTACCTTTACTAGGATTTGAACCTTACAACTCTCGACTTCGAAATCAGTAGGTTTGAGATGACGAATTAATCAATAGATCAAGCCGATTGGCTTATCAACTACCCTGGCCAATGTATATAAAATAATTACGAGTAATGTTATATATAGCAGATTACTATTATAAATAATCAGGGTATTTTTTTTTTATAAGGCCTCTTTTGACCACTAAGTCAATCAATTTCCAGTGTACTTCGAAGAGCGAACTGTCTTAACCTTCTGGTTCTGCCAGTACATTTTAAGACAGTCTGATCTTTGTTTCCACATTTCATCTGTAATCTCCGCTGTGCATCTTAAGATCTCCTCTGCAGAGAATGTGTGTGCATTGAGTGTTGTTTATTTTTGTCTTGTTGAAAGCATCCTGTCTTCAGTCCAATTTCTCCAAGATCCTTTTTAATTTCTGTGACGTATTTTCCACTAGTTTTCATTTCAAAATTTCTGAGAACCAGTTGTCTCAGAATTCGGTCTTCAGGTATTCAGTGTCGAAAAACATGAGAAATCCTTCTCTTCTTCCGCTGATTATCGGATCGATTTCTTTGTATACGATTTCGTTACTAGAAATTCGCCAGACCCTATTCTTATGGTAATTTTTGTTTAAACAGGTCCTGATGATCCTGTGTTCTGTCTTAATAAGTTGGTCGGTTTTAGCTTCATTTTTAATTTGAAAAATAGTTTCACAGGCGTTCAGTGCCTCTGGGAGAACGACTGTCTTGTAGTGGTGAATTTTAGTGTATTGAAAGGCATTTTTTATTGTAGGTCTGCCAGGGTAAACATTGTGCTTTTCAAATTTTGGAGGATTCTGTTTTGCCAATTGGATTTTTTTCTTTTAATTTGCAGTCGATGACTTCCCTTAAATATTTAACTGTTAATCTAGTCTAATTTCTTTCCAAGTAATTTTGATTTTATTTGTGTAGAGAGGGTCAGGGCTATAATTTCTGTTTTTTTTTTTTTGTTTTTTTTATAAGAGATTCGGAATATAACTTTTTTGGGCTGTATTTTTGAGGCTGGAAAGTTGTGAGCGAACTTCATTCAAATTCAAAATCTGGAGAGCCAAGTCCTTGGCAAATCGTAAGCGGTTTATTTGAATAACTTTCCCTCTTCTTCCAGTTTTTTTTTTTTGGAGGATTCTTATCTTGCAAAAAGAGTTTTATTATATAGTCCAGAGAAATGATAAAATGTACAGAGAAAAGTCCATCCTCCTGTATTAGTCCAATTTAATATATATATATATATATATATAACAAACAAAAACTATGAAACAAAAATCAAAAAAAAAAAAAATTAATACAGGAACCCACCGGGCTAGTTTAGAGATTAATTCGTCGTGGATTAATTTCTAGATGTTGAAATCAGTTGTTTAACAGCTGATTTTCGAATTTGAAGGTTCTGAGGTTCAAATCCTAATAAAATTTAGTTGCTTTTTCACGGATTTAAATGCTATAACCATATGCGCCTCTCAGTAATGGTCGGCCTGAGTCTGTTCAAGACTACATCTCATTTACAAGTGATACATATCTTCATCTTATTGAGCTGTAGGGGGGGTCTTGTTTATCGTTCGCTAATTGAACAAATTGCAACGTATACATTAGGAAAAAAAATTGTACTGAGCGTCCAAATTTAAATTATAATTCATTATTTACCCAAAAAATAACAGAATTAAGCGTTGTTATATTTCAACTAATCACCCTCCTCTTCAATGCACAGGTGCCATCTTTTGGGTAGTTTCCTTATTCTTTCAGACAAAAATTCCTGTGGGTGCTGACAGATCCATCAGCTTCGATTACTTTTTCATCGGATCAGAAATTTTTGTGTCCTAGAGCTTCTTTTAATGGTCCAAATATATGGAAGTCACAAGATGCAAGGTCCGGGCTATAAGAAAGATATTGCAGAATAGTCCCTATGAACGACCGTATGAGGGACATGTAGTATTCGACGATCGTTTTGAATAAGTGAATCTTTTCAACTATTTCTTTTGTTGTCTTTTTTTTTGGACGATGAGAGTCGGATTCATTATTTATACCTTCTCGACCGTCATTAAAAAATTTACTCAATTTATAGACGCTTATGTCTCATAAGTCTTTCCCAAACTTATGATGGTTTCACATTTTCTTTCGTAAGAAATTTTACAATAATACCTTGTTTCACGCTTGGATGAACTTCTTTCTCACTCAAATTGTATACATATAACATATAACAGCTGGATGCAGAGTGACTGAGTAGGATAATGTTTTTCTCACCAATCATACATTGCTAACAACTTCGGCTTTTCTTTCTTTTACTTGGAACACTCCTCATATGAAAGTCAGTTATAGAATGTTGGATTACAACTAAACAATTAAGGAGGTTAGAATTTTTCACTCTACGGAATTGTAATTTTGTATGCCGCGAAATAAGCTGACACGGTTTCAAGTTGGTTTCTGTGTTTTTTTTTTTTTTTTTTTTATATGAAGTTCTAATTTTTCATTCCCACCCAAAAGAAAACTGCGAAAAATATCTTCCAGTTGGAACTACAGTACAAAATAGCCTGGGGTAGTGTCACTAAGGAAGACCGAAGAGTAGAGTAATTATAAATAGCTACAAATATTTGTTAAATGTATTGGTAAACATATATCGGTTTAACATTAAAATTATTATTTTTAAATTTAATATTTATATTTCGATTGTGTATTCTTTTGCTTTTATACTTCCTAGGATCAAATGTTAAATAACAAAAATCTTTAGTTTATCTTTTTGAATATAAATCTCATCTAATATATGGAAATTATTTACCAAACTTTGGCTATTTAGACACTATTAAAAAAAACCTTTTTATTAAAAAAGATTCATCTGATTTCAAAAGGCTTTAAAAACGCAACCGTTTACTGCTATATAACGAACCATACAGCATATAGAGTGGTAGGGGGTTAGCGTTTCAGTAGCGACGCCGGCAGGTGGATTGGTTGTAAGCCACCGGGTTGGTCTAGTCGGGATCTAGAAAGTGAAAACGTCTTCCCAAATCAGCAGATTTGAAAGTCGAGAGT
The DNA here is from genome assembly GCF_047948215.1 of Lycorma delicatula. Classification (NCBI taxonomy): domain Eukaryota; kingdom Metazoa; phylum Arthropoda; class Insecta; order Hemiptera; family Fulgoridae; genus Lycorma; species Lycorma delicatula. The sequence goes on from NC_134460.1 coordinate 50,910,443, forward strand.
TCCAGCGTTCAGGTCCTAGTACAGGCAGGTACTAGGACCTGCCTGTATGGGTTTGATGCGGATTTGAATACTAGATCGTGGATACCAGTGTTCTTTGGTAGTTCGGTTTCAATTAACTACACATCTCAGGAATAGTCGAACTGAGACTGTACAAGGCTATACTTCATTTACACACATACATATCATCCTCTGAAGCAATACCTGAACGGTAATTCCCGGAGGCTAAACAGGAAAAAGAAAGAAAAAGTGGCTTGGTTGTGACGTGCTTCCTTCAGTCTATATGAAGATGGCGACTCAGCAATAGAAAGAATTCTGCGTGTTTCGCTTAAACAATAATGAGCTCTTCATAACTATGCAGTAAGAGTTTCGTCGACAATAACCCGGTAATGCACCTTCTACAGCTCAGAGCATTTGACGTTGACACAAATAATTTCAAGAAATAGGATGTTTGCGTGAAGGAAAATCCGCAGGTCGCAACCATGCGTCAGACGAAATGTTGAACGCATCTGATAGAGTTTTGTAGGTAGCCCAGGAAAGTCCACTCGTCATGTCAGCCAAGAGTTAAACCGTTCATCATATGACTGTCGGGCGTGTTTTATGGCGACGTTTTTTTACTTAAATCGTACAGGATTCAAATGACAAATGTCGTGTACATACCTCATAAACAACGAGGGTAGAGTTTTCTAATTTCTTTCTCGACAAGCAGGAAGAAGATAACATTTTTTCCGAGTTTAGTGTTCAGTGACGAGGTTACGTTTTTTCTGCGGGAAAATGAATCGCCACAGCTTAAAGATATTGGAATCAGAACTGAAACTTGTAACAGTCGAACATGAATAAGACTCTCCAAAAGTTAGTGTCTTCTGCGCCGTTTCCCAACAAAAGATTTACATCCCGTACTTTTTTGGAAAACAGTGTTACAGGAAAATCATATCGAGAAATATTACAGAACTAACTTTTCCCAATTACAAACCGATTCTGATGAATTTATTTTCCAGCAGGATAAAGCATCAGTACGCTGCCATCTGCAAGTTCAAGTATTTTTTAACGATGTACGTCCACAACGATGGATCGGCCGCCGTAAAGTGCCTGCCAATTTGGCATTTCACCACTGAACACCGGTGTGGTGACCGGTGATCGCACTGGACTCACTGTCTGTTATTTTTTCTTGTGCGGGTTTATGAAAGATCGTATAAAAACAGCTATGGCTGCAGTAACACCAGACATAATCACTCGAGTATGTAACGACTTTAACTGTTATGTAGATGTATGCCATGCATCCGGAGAGACCATAATGAGTATTCGTAAAAAATAGAGGTAAAATTTCATATTCAAATATGTATTTTAGAATTCACCGCAAGGTTATATGTTCATCTGTCTAAAAAAATAACGCCTTTTATAATCGGATGAATTTTTTCATACACTGTATTTCAAAGGATAAAAGAAGTAATGCAAATAAAAAAAAAAAAAAAAAAAAAACAGACTAAATAAAAAAATGTCGGCAATTATCAGATATTGATTACTTGCGACTCGTAGCTAAAATTAGTGGCGGTGCTGCTCAAGAAAACGTTCTTCTGGGCCTTTTCAAGGTTACGGTTAAAATTTTCTGTGAAATAAAAGAACCAAAAAAAAAACTGAATCAAATAAAATAGCTGGAAGCAGGATAATAATCTAATTCTACACTTTATTACATTCAAGAATATTGTACACTGTTTTAAGTACATTGTGCTTAAAAACACGTATTGGGTTTTTACCGAATAAATTATGTGTTAATAGAGATACTTTTTTTTAGTATTATTAGGTAATAACATAATAGAATGCCCGCTTAAAAACACTACAGTCCAATGGTGCTTAATTTAAATTTCTATGTACACAGAAAAAAAATACATAATTAGTTTTTACGAATTACCTTCTCTTTCGCCCTTCCAGCGTATTTTGGACAGATTTGGCAATCAAACAGCCCTTACTTTCCGCCATCTTCTGATTACTACTGAAAAATCAATTAAACCACTTCATATTCCTTTCATCGACTATACTAGAAAAGGGAACGAACAAGGAACAATATATAAACACGGGGAGTAAAAAAAATTTCCTTCCACCGGCACTGCGAAATCGACAGTGCTCTTCCTCCCTCGCAGCCTTGCGTGCAGCTTTTTATCTGCGCATGCGCACAACAGCCAAACACCACGCCGCTGGAACTATGAAGCGCACAGTTCCATACAAAGATTTTTATTAATTTTTCATAAACTGGAGGATGGCTACTAACATTAAGCTTAAGGATTATATATTTTACAAGTATAAAGAAAGAATTAAAGGAAAAAGGACTAATTATATTAAATGTTATCGATAATATCAAGTGGAAATTGGGGGTACTGCAGTTCCACAGTGCCTATACGTGACTCACTACTGATATTCATGTAAGAATAGCAACGAAATTTTTGAAATATTTGTATGTAGTAGAGCGCTTTGTGGTATTGAAACATGGACAGTAGGAAAGAATAGAGGCCTTTGATATGTAACGTTGTTGTAGGAGGATGTTGAAAATTAGGTGGGTCAATTAAATTCGAAATGAAGAAGTCCTTAAATAAATAAGAAAGGAAAGAAAGTTGTGGTAGAATCTTATAAAGAGAGGAACTTAATTGGAAGACCATATATCAAGACATCTCAGTTTAATTTATTTAGTAATACGAAACATGAAGAAGATAAAGGTGTGAATGTGAATATAGAAATAAATTGAATATCAAACAGATTTGATGAAGATGAAGAATGTAATATTTGTTTAACAGGTTAAAATATTCGTGCAGAACAGATGAAAAACGAGATAAATAGAATTTTGTTTTTGTTTGCCAAATTATTAATCGAAGTAGGTAGATAACATTTTCTAGTTCATGTTATCAATTTCTTAATTGACCGACAAATTTAAATTAATTAATATTTATATGTTTTTAACCTATATAAGGAAAACCAATAAAGATTATTTTTTAATTATTATTATTTATTATAGTAAGATATTAATTTTTAAATTTTTTAAACTGAACTTTAATTAAAATTAGACACGTGTTTATCATTAAGAGAGAAAAAATCTAACAATTAAAAAAAACAGTTTTAAAATAATATTGTCAATAAATCTTATTACAGTTAACACCAAAGTGATAAATTATAAATAAAACGATCTGTATTAATGTATATTATTAAGGATTAACCTCTGTGATTCTGTAACTAATGTGGGAGAGTGTAATATGCTCTTTTAATGGTAAAAGTACGAGCGGGTTTTACTCTCTTTTTTCATTACAAGGTACATGGAATCGTGTTTCAGATAATACAAGACAGTTAAAGCTATAAATTATATCACTTGTCTCTCGTTAAATGAGATTCTTTATCTTTAAGAGTTTAGTTTTATTGTTTATTTTAATAAATAATTTTCATTAAAAATTTATCTTTTTGTGTAGGTAGGCGTAAATAGGGTTCAATTATGTAAATTTCGATTTAGTTTTTGTTGTAATAATTTGTTCTGCAGATGGAATTTTAAAATCTAGATTACTCGATAAGAGAAATTTATTTTTGTGGTAATGTATAATCTATTATAAAAAACATACAAAAAAAATCTAAGACAAATTATTCGTTTAATATTTATAATCGATTAAATTGTATAATAATAAATTCTATTCGAAATAAATTGGTAGATAAAAATTTATTTAAGAAAAAAATTATAATTAAAATGAAAAATTAAATTCCATTAATTTTTTTTTTTTATCTCTAGTAAAATAAACAGAAAATAATCTACTTCAAGTTTTAGGTAGATTACATAAGAAAGCTACCTATTGTAATGGTTACCATGAGCTGACTTCCGGGAAATTTCGACATCTTCGCTTTTCACATCCCCAGAGTACAAAACCACAGTCAGTGCAAAAGTATATATATATATATATTTCACTTTCTTGTGGACACAATAACTGCCTTAATTTTGCGCCAATAATTTTCAAATTGTTCCCTAAAAATAACGATACCCAATATCTCGGTTGGGTTCGTTAACGGCCAAAATCGTAGCATGAGAGTGGAAATGGGGTGGCTGTTTTTTTACAAGTTTTTTATTAAGTGAAATATCGAATTCGTTTAAAGTTCCAACTATTCTTTGAATAAGAGCCTAAAACTTATCTAAGTAAAGATTTTTATATCTCCAACTATTGGCCCAGGGGTTGGAAAAAATGAGGTTTCGAAGACAAAAATCATACCTCCATTAATAGGCACAATATCGAATCGGTTTAAAGCGGTTGATAGTCCTCTAAAAATTACCTAAAACTTTTGTCTGAAACAATCTTTTATATGACCAACCCTTATGGCAAGAGATGACCAAAATATTGATGGAATTGCAAGATGATGGGGCTTTTTTTTGTTATAGATGAGTCTGAGAAATGCCATTTATGCACCCCCTCACTCAGTACATGGGGGAGTGTCGGACTCGCACGGGTTTGGCTAGATGTATGGGGCTTGTATGCTAAACATGTGAAACTTTTTTCAACTATTATTGTATTGAGTAAATTTGAAGTCTTTCTTAACTTTAATGTGGAAATCTTTTTTATCCCCTACTTAGCACCGGTAAAATCTACCTCCGCCTTTCGGCACGCCGAAAGGGATTTTTTAAATTGCAATAAATTATTAATAAATAGAGTTATTAAATTAAAAAAAAGATAAATGATAAATAAATAAAAAAATCATATTAGGCTAAATAAAAATAATTCTATATGTTGAAATATAAACCAGAGTTTGTGATCAGCGAACCTTCCACAGAATCCAACAAAGATTCGGTAACATTAAATTAAAAAAATCCCTTTCGGCATACCGGAACTCGGAGTTAGATTTCACCGGTGCTAAGTAGGGAATAAAATAGATTTCCACCTTAAAGTTAAGAAAAACTTCAAATTTTCTCAATACGACAATGGTTGCATGTGTAAAAATGTTTCACATTTTTAGCATACGACAAGCCCCCATCTTCTTAATATTCCTGCAAAATTATATTCATCCTTTGTCATAAGGGTTGTTCATATCAAAAGTTGTTTCAGACAAATTTTGTAGGTAATATTTAGAGGACTAACGACCACTTTAAACTGATTCGATACTGTACCTATTAAAGGAGGTATGATTCTTTTTTGTCTTGAGAAACCCCATTTTTTCCACCACCTGGGCCAAGGATTAATGATATCAAAAACCTTTATCTATATGCGTTTTAGGCCCTTATCCAAAGAATAGTAGGAACTTTAAACGAATTCGATATTTTATTTAATAAAAACTATATAACGATATTTTGTTTTTTTCGAAAAAGCCCTCCCCATTTCCACCTCCATGATTTGATTTTGGCTGTTAACTAACTAGACCGAGATTTTGGGATGAGTTATTGTTAAAGAACAATTTGAAAGTGATTAGTGCAAAATTATGGAAGTTATCGTGTCCACAAGAAAGTAAAATACATACATATATAAACTTTGAGCTGACAGTGACTTTGACGTCTGGGGGATGTGAAACGCGAAGATATGTCGAAATTTTCCGGAAGTCGAATCATGGTACCCATTACAATAAGGTAGCTTTCTTATTAAATCTACTTAAAAAACCATTGTATTAGTGGTTTGTTAAAGACTTTTTTCAAAGATACCTTACTTCATGCTAAATTTTTTTCAATGTAGATTAAAGTTAACCATATGAATCATACATTTTTAATTTAAAAAAATACAATATTTCTAAAGATGTTATAGAAGAATACTTTACCATTCATAAAAGTTTGTTGAAAGAAGTATAGGATTAAACGCATTTGAAAGCCGACTTGGAATTGATGGAAAATACCTCTTCAGTATTTCACACTATATATACAAATATTTTCTTTCAAGATAGTATTATGTATTGTTTTAACTGACCTTGATTGCATTTTGTACCCACGTACAAAAGAAATTATTAATTTTGAGTGAAATGATTTCATTATAAACATAATTATTACGATGATCAGTGTACATATGTCACGTTTAGGAATAAAATATCGCCTACATTTAGACGGGCTTAATATGTGTTGTATAACTACAAACAATATTTTGCTCAGTAAAATATACGCAGCGGCAAACTACTTCACTCATCACTCTTTCTGATATTACTTCTTGATAAAACCAAATTAACCAATCATGAATGCAATATAAGTAAAAAAAAGCTATAATTAATAAAGTGGTATATAAAAATAAAATTAATAAATGCTAGTTTTTTCAATAATTTTTTAGGGTTAGTTTTATTAATTTTTACGGTAATTATAAACAAAATTAAATTGAAAAATAAAATTCACTAAAAAGTAATAATTTTGCAATTCTATTTTTAATCTTGTCTTTTTAAAGTCAGCCCTAAATTAAGGGCTAAAATAATTAATAAATATATATTACTGCCCACTATAGCTCTATTACTGTTCCTACAGCTACGTTTATAAAGGAAACGTGTAGTGATCGAGAAAAATTTTGAGTCGGGTTTTTTTTTCACAAATATTGACGCTTCAAAAAGTCCCTTTAGTAAAAAAAAAACACAAAAAGTTATAGAAATTTCCGGAATTGTACGTATCCTCTATTTTTATCACTGATCTCTGTATAACTGGATAGGGGATCCTTATGGCGTAAAATACAATTGTGTGTTCAATACTGAAGCCTACTCTAGCGCCTCAGAATGAGTGGCTGGGAACTAAATAAAACCATTGTACGCTTGCGCGACTATAATCGTAATTGTAGGGACGTTTATTTTACTCAAGTAAGATAACCAAAAGAACGGCCATTTTCGCAACGCAAGCAAAAATCTACAGACAGTTGTAGAAAATTTATTTAGAGATCAGATATAATAGTTTTATAGAGATCAGTGTTCAAAATAAAAAATCAGAACACTTCTACTGCATCTGTTTAAAACGTGGTTTTATCCCTACTCTTACACTTATCTCTGCGCATGCGCAGTTTCATTTTATGTAGTTCTACCACTCATTTACAACATTACAAAATTCTTGTAATATGTTTTTTGGCTTATCCATTTATTATGATAAAAAGATCGCAAAAATATCCATTTTGACCATTCCTGAATCCATTTTTATTAGTTTCGGCGTAACGTCGATACGTACGTACGTATGTATCTCGCATAACTCAAAACCTATTAGCCGTAGGATATTGAAATTTTGGATTTAGGACTGCCGTAAAATCTAGTTGTGCACCTCCCCTTTTGATTGCAATCGACTAAACCAAGAGTTTCCGAAAAAGCCAAAAATTTAAAAGAATTTGGGTTATGGACTTTTTCTTAATTGCAGTAATAAACCCTCATTGACATCTTTGCAACGATATGTCATAAGTGGAATTTATTTTCATTGGTTCCACAGTTATACCCAAATAAAAGTTTAATTAATGAAATACTTGGATCTTAGGGAAAGACACATCGGTTTGAATCAAACTTCATCTCCTTTTTTTTAACTTTATTTTTTAATTTAAATATATTGATTTGTTAATAATTATTAACCTGTGAGTGTAAAAACAGTTTTACGATGAATAATAAAAAAAAGAAAAAATATTATAAGTTTTTAATGAAATAAAATTTCATGAACTTTTCATTAAAAAAAAAAAATGTAAATGTATTTTAATACGCGTACAAGGAAGTCATGAATTACCCACATCTTTTTTTTTCCTATTTCCGTAGATAACTCGATAACTATTCATTTTAGAGAAAAGATCGAGATAAAAAAGTTTCTTTATTAAATTTTACATACAATATCATCGTTTGTAAATCGAAAAATACGTTATTGTTGATACAAAAATATTAATAATTGTGACAAAGAAATTTAAAATAATACAAGATTTTTTGGGAATTTTTTTTGAGTACTTATATTACACATAGAACCTTCAGATTTTGCCTCAAACAACTTTTTGATATGATAAAGCACACGCCAAATTTCAACAAAATCGGTCGGACAGTTTTTGCACAATAATTTTGCAATCCAAATTTTAAAAAAATGTGATATTTCCACATTGTTCAGTGCCTGAAACAAAGTCTGTAGATACTTGAAAATTGAATCACAAATAAAAGAGTACTCAAACTTTCAAATGCATTTCGAAAAATTTAAATCTGTTAATTAGGAGAGACTAGGGAATTTATCAAACATACTTGCAATTTTTTTGCTTATAAACAAATTGAATATCTTCACGAATTTTTATCTAAATTAATTTTAAAAAGCACAGCTTAAAAATACTCGGAAAGACGCTTCTTTAAAAAAAATAAAAGTTTCGATTCGTTAATTATCTCTGGAGATATAACCGATTAAAGTTGACCCCCATTGTGCAACTTTTGAAATAAATTATTTTCGATAAATTAATAGACCAATATTTAGTAATAATTCGCGTTTGCCAGTATAATATTTGAACTTTTTAGCTTACAAGAATTTAAAATAAAAAAACAATAATTTTGTTTGTTAAAACTGCAAGTACTGAAATACTTGTAATATTATATTCTAAAATTATTTGACTATTGCCCGGACCATAGAAGAAAATAAACACATTCTAAGTAAAAGAATTATATTTTACTTACCGTCTAATAAAATAAAAATAATTCTTCAATCATTAATCCAAAGATTGTTTTGTAATAGTTTTCCACTTTCATCGACTAAGTGCTTTCCATTTCATCTCAACGTAAGAGATGTAATGGATATCGTTAATTATTTTCTGTACATACTGTAGCATTCTCCTTCATTACCTTTCCTCAGTGTAGCCTTCTATTTCACTTTATTCGATTCCCTCTTGCTCCATAATATGATCAATAAATTTATAACTTATTTTCAGAAGGTTTTTTCCAAATGTTTCTCTTCACCTATTTTTGTAAGAACCTTCTGTGTATGTGTGTACATATATGTACATTATTAAAATTATCAAGTAGCTTCACATCTTGACTTAAATTGCTCTTAGATTCCTATCGTTGAGGTCTCGTAGCCATGTAGTGTTGTACACCACACAAAGATCTTAAGGAAAGTTTTTCCTTGTTACCGTATTGATTTTTTTAGTGGTCACTAGCTTCCATTTATATTAAATGTAACTTTTTACTTCGGCAATCTTACTTACAATATCTCTCCTAAATCTTTCGTAGTTATTTATTTTACTTCCTATATAGATGAATTCTTTCACGTGTTCATTTCCATTCAGTAGGATTATACTGTCCACTTTTATTACAAGCATAACTTTCGTTTTGTTCACATTTACCTTCAAATTATATTCTTTATTCAAATCTTCTTCTATGGAGTGCAAAAGATCTTTAATTCCTATTTCGTTTCATAATGATAGCAGCTTCATTGGAAATGTTTTTCCTCAGATTACTACCAATCGAATGAATCATTAACTTTATTACGATCATTCTAAATATACAGATTAAAGAGGAAAGATAGACAGATAGAAAGAGAAAGATAGATAGGGTTATAACCCTATCTTACTGCTTTCTGAGATTTAACTTCTTCCTGTATTTCTCTGAATTTTATTAGTGCTATTTCAATTTTATATAGCTATCATATTATTCTTTTATCTGTGAAATTAATACCGGATTTTATATGTTTCTTATACTGTTATCGAACTGGGTAACATATCAAAAATCTTCTCTACATTCATAAATCCAGTAAATAAAATATTTTTTAATAAATTAAAATTTGTGTTTTTTTTTTTTTTTATTGTTAATTTATATTGGTTTAATTTAAACAAATACAATTAAAAAGAATTAGACAGCATATTTCGAGCGTATTTTTTTCAGGAAAAAATAAAAAAAATATTAATGACAAGATAGACTCTATATTTCGATGGTAAAGTTTTGATTAATCCAGGAGGAGTTTTGGACCTGCAGTCTGCGCAGTCGCTGTAAGCATGTGGATTATAATTAGACATTTGTGTTTCTAAACACAATAAAAATGTCAATAATAGTTACTGTTGAAAGCAATTGTATTATACTAATGAAATTTTGTTTTGATTTTACAGAATAGATAATTTTTATTTTAACAACGTTTTTTTACTTGTTTTTATGTTCTTTCATTATTCTTTTTATATCTATAAAAAGAATAATGATTCTTAATATAACTCTAATTAGGTTATATATTTATTTTAATTCAAAATGAATTAAATAAATAATGGATGCACCATCTTACACCATACTACAAATTAATTTTTTCATACGTATAATATTAAATTCGATTTATCCTTCATCTAGTTTGTATATACGCGTACACTGTGTGTATTTTTAATGTCGTACAGCATTCATATAAATCGTATTTTGGCCAAATAGATTGCTACAGAACTAACCTCGTTTTTGAACTACTTTTTTAACGAAGTTAGAATTTTTATAAATACATTAAGAATTAATTCCTTTTTTTTTAAACATGAAACAGATTTAAGAGTATATAAAAATTTATTTATATTATAAAACCGGGTTTTCTAAATTATTTTTAAAATTATAAAAAGTTTTTCTGTCACCATTTCTAAAAATAGACTGGGCTGTAAAAAAAATGATAGTTCACACCAAAAATTTGAAAATATTTTTATTATTGAACCACACATTTTAACAACATCTTTGTAATAGATTGTGTTATAAATTTTATTTATATTAAATTGAAATTTCGTATTAATACCATATTAGCAAAGAAAAAAAAAGATAAATAGAACAGTAGATTAGAAAATAAATATTTACCGATTAATCACTCAACAACCACAAAAGTTATAACTAATGACTGCAAAAAGATTTTTTTTTTTTTGTAAGTAATACAAACAGTTTATACGTAAAACGTATAAACTGTGAAAAAAATATGAATGACAGTTGAAAAGAAAAAATAAATGATTAGATTGTATAGACTGGATTTTATTTAATAATAAAACTTAAGACGAGCTACTCAACATTATAAGGGTCATTCACGGGAACCGGATGTTTTTAAAATAATCATAAAAAATTGAATATTTACTTTAAAAAAGTTTTATTGGTACTGAAACAAGTGTTTCAGTACCAATAAAACTTTTTTGATTTACCAAGTGGTAAATCAAAGCATTTGTTACTTACTCATGAACGAAAAATTATGTCCGGCAAGTGTTGTTCATTTTGGACAATACATTGTTGTAGCCTTTCACGGTAACCGGCCACAATTCTTTGCAGCATGTCTACATCAATCTGGGTGAAGTGATGACGAATTGCGATCTTTAGAGCCTCCAATGTACGCGGTTTATTGCCGTACACACGCGATTTCAGAAACCCCCACAGAAAAAAATCACAACTACTCAAGTGAGGGTACCGCGGGGGCCAAGGAATGTCGCCGAATCTGAAAACGATCCGTCCCGGAAACAAGTTACGGAGAACAGCCATCGTTGCCCTCGCTGTGTGCGCTGTAGCTCCATCCTGCTGGAATAACACAATTTTAAAATCGATTCCCCGGTTTCGTAACTCAGGGATGAAAAAAGTATTCAACATCGCAATGTAACGATAGGCTGTTACAGTTACGGCAGCGTCATTTTCTTCAAAAAAATATGGTCCAATAACACCGAACTTTCCTATTGTACACCAGACAGTCACCTTTGGGCTATGAAGTGGTCTCTCGTGAAGCCGATGTGGGTTTATTTCTGCCCGATACCGGCAGTTCTGTTTGTTGACGAAGCCATTCAGATGAAAATGGGCTTCGTCACTCATTAACAAAAACAAATTTTCATTTTCTTCAAAAACGGTAAGCATTTGTTGACAAAATTGTAATCACTGCGTGAAATCTTGCTCGTTTAACTGCTGCACGACGGCTATCTTGTAAGGATGGAAATGCAGGTCTGTATGCAGAATTCGTCTTACCGTACTTGTGCTCATTTGAAGCGCTCTGAATGCCTCTGAATAGAGCGGCGTGGGCTTCTGACAATGGCTTCCCTTACTCGTTCGATGTTCTCCGGAGTGCTAGCAGTTCGTCGGGGACCCGGTGATTTTTTCTTCAATATTGAACCGGTTGTTCGAAGGTTGTTTACCCGTCGCAATATTCTGTTACGAGAAGGGACACTTGCATTACGATGGATGTTAAACTGACGGCGGAAATCTCGCTGAACAGCAGTTACGGATTCGTCATTTTGCACAAAACTGTCATACGCGTACAGGCGTTGGTCTAGCGTCCACGGCTCCATCTCAACGACTAAAATGTAAATGCTATGAACAAAGGAAACGTCAGACACCAGCCACGTGCCCCTCCCACCACGAACGCCCGAGTACAACCCACTTAAAAAACATCCGGATCCCGTGAATGACCCTGAACAGATAAACGTACAAGATATAAAAAGCACGTACAGCTAATAAAATGTAGAGTGAAAGGATTTTAAAATGTAATGTAAGCACGTTAAAATACAAACAAAACAGTCGTTATTTTTAACGTCTCGGATATTTTTTTAACATCCGAGATCAATTAATGTGGCCGATGTCTTTAAGAATATCGGCAAAATATAAGAATGAACAAGCGACATTTTTATTTAAAAATTATATAATATGTAAGAAGACTTAAAATAAAACACAACATTAATAATTTGAGGGGAAGAAGTCCTTACTGCAGTCTTTCGACTTCAAACTGCTTCGCTATCTCCAGGAACTAGGCCCGTTTGTTCTCAGGATTCTCGGAAAGGAAATAGGATGCGTCGTTCCTTGGCTGCGCGCATCTCTAAAGATTGAATATTTACTATCGGGAAGACGTAAACGGGACCCACATTACCCAGCTGTTAGAAACCAACTTTGCGAGATGACTAAATACAACCCGGATACACAAACATTTATACAGACGGCACTGTCTCGGCCGATGTGTGTGGCTATTCAATAATACTCCCTGATAACGAAATAATAGTAGGCTCATAACGAGATAGTAGTAGGCTCAGTGCCTACTTCTGTTATGTTTTTTTTTGCCTACATAATCTATTCTGCCTTGAGAGCTATTATTGAGGCCAGTAGTAACGACGCTTCCTGATAATAAGTGAATCTATAAGCAGTGGCGGCTCGCAGCTAAAATTAGTGGAATACTGCTCGAAAATTTTTTTCTAGGGCTTTTCAAGGCGATGGTTAAAGTTTTCTGTAAAATAGAAGAACCGAAAAAAAATGAGTTAAATAGAATAGCTGAAAGTAGGATAATAATATAATTCTACACTTTATCACATTCTAGAATATGGTATTTACAAGAATATAGTTGAAATGCTCTCAGTGAGGACTTATTACTGCAGTTAAGAAAAAGGCCAAAATCCAATTTTGTTTTAATTTTGGGTACTTTTGGTTCAGACGACTGCAATCAAAAGGGGAGATGCATGACTAGATGTTACTACAGTCCTAAATACAAAATGCCAACAGTCTGCGGCTAATTGGTTTTAAGTTATGCGAGATACGTACGTACCTCGTGACTGGATGTACTTCGGCGTGACATCTCGTCACGCCGAAGTAGTAAAAATTGATTTTGGATTGGTCAAAATGGATATTTCCGTTGAAATCTGAAAACCGTAATTTTTCGCGATCACAATACTTCCTTTACTTCGTACAAGGAAGTAAAAACAATCAAAACTTTGATCAAAATCAATCAAACTTCAAAACAAAGTATAAAAAGAATATATAAAACACAAAGTGTATTGTTATTGCTCGGATGCGCAGTAGTTGTCTCTGAAGTAACGTTGGTTGTTATCAGTATAGTGGAGGGGATAGTGTACCACGACAGGACGTCGTAACAGGAAACGGTTCAGCAATCCTCACCCACTCTGTGCATCACAACTTTGACAAGTAATACGAAATTTTTTTTTCCTGTTTAGCCTCCGGTAACTATCGTTCAGATAATACTTCGGAGGATGGGATGTATAAGTGTAGATGAAGTGTAGTGTTGTACATTCTCAGTTGAACCATTCCTGAGATGTGAGGTTAATTGCAAACCCAACCACCAAAGAATACCGGTATCCACGATCTAGTATTCAAATCCGTGTAAAAATAACTGATTTTACTAGGACTTGAACGCTGAAAATCTCGACTTCCAAATCAGCTGATTTGGGAAGACGCGTTCACCACTAGATCAGCACGGTGGGTTGACAAGTAATACTCTACTGGAAGTTTGATGTCGTAGGATCATATGTTTGTAATACAATATCTGTAAAAGATATATATTTTATTTTGAATAAATAGAAAAAAACAAAAAAACGGTTTTATTAACTTATTTTCAAAAAGAAAAGGGCTATAAATTTAAGAACGTATTATGTTTTTACTTTTCCAAAGCCATCAAAATAATACTGGTCTTACGTAGCCAAGAATAAAGCGTGGGCGATGTTCTTCTTGTTAAAAATTCCCATTACGGTTAAACAAACGTAACAGCTCTTTTCATTATTTAAATCTGAAACCAGATTTTTTTAATTACATAAAAAACAATTTTTTTTTTTTGTTGATTCTTAATACAGAAATAATGATTCCAATGTTTAGTACATTTCAGCAAAAGCAATCTTAAAAATAATTCTTTTTTTACATATTATTATTTTGTAAAGAAGGTTTCTATTATGTCATAACAAATCTATCAAATAATTAAAGTAGAATATTTTTTTTAAATTAAAATGATCTGCATAAGGTAGTGTTTGTTTATTTTTTGTCGTTTCATTCCTGGATTATAAAATCAAAATTATATTTAAATGATGAAATTAAACATACGACGAGTAAACTGATTTCATTAAAATTAGTTGAAAAATATGAGTAAAAACAGATAAATTCTTGTTTTCGAGTCTTAGCTCACGATCTATAGTAACCTCTTCATGTCGGTTTTGATTAATATCTCCGGACTGTCTCGACGTACATTCTTCGAAATTGCACAAAATATTTTTGTTCACGAGGCATTAATGACAATAAATTTTTAACAAAATAAAAAAGGAGGAAGGGTATTTTTCTCCATTTTGAGTATTTTTACTTTTTGTACACCGGTAGTAAAAATTGAGTTTCGGTAATATGAACCTATTTATTAAGTTATTTAAAATTTTTAAATCAATCGGATTTTGGGATGGATTCATTTAAATAATTATTTCTAAATAACTTTTCCCTCATATTTCGAAATCCGTTGACTAAAATAGTTAAATATTTGGCTGTGACATCCCAACTTCCGCCAGACTGTTTCCCCCTTCGGACAAGGGAATATTATGGTCTTTATACATATATATAATTTTTTCCCGAAATATAATGTTGTTTTAGCCTTGTGGAAAATGGGGGTTTGAAGACAAGGAATTCATATCTCCCTTAATAAGCACAGCATCGAATCGGTTTAATGTGGTCGTTAGATCTCTAAACATTATCTAAAACTTTTGTCTGAAACAATTTTTGATATGACCAACCCTTATGGCAAAGGATGACCAAAATGTTGCTGCAATTGTAAGATGGGGCTTGTCGTATGCTAAACGTGTGAAACATTTTTCACATGCAACCATTGTTGTAATGAGCAAATTTGAAGATTTTCTTAACTTTAATGATGGAAATCTTTTTTATCCCCTACTTAGCACCAGTAAATCTACCTCCGCCTTCCAGCGTGCCGAAAGGGATTTTTGAAAACAATATAGTTTTTTGTAGTTATGTTATATAGTTTTTTTAAAGATTCTTTTATATTTTATTATCAATCCGAAATAAAAATATATATATATATATCCTCAATAAAAACAAAATTAAGAATAAACATAAGATAAAAATCAGAGAAAAAAGGAAGATAAACAGTAGACTAGTTTAAAATAAAATAAACATAAAGAAAAGGAAACAGACCATATTTTTAAATATGAATAATACGAGAGGAACTTTCTTAAAACAACTAGTTTTTATTTTTACTATTTTTTATCAACAGAGATATACGTAATGATAATGCAGTATATCATTTTATTAGCCTATTTATTCATACAATGTTTTTTAAGGGACGGAAATAATATTCACCTTTGTCTTTAAATATTTATACATATAACTGTGTCACCGCAGTAAAATTTTTTTCCATAAAATGTTAGGTCAGTTTACGTAGTTAATTAACTCACGGCATCAAATTTATTTACTTTTATTATATATTTATTATTATATTATATTTTTTCATAGTACTGCAGTTGACGTATCAATAAGAGGATGCAAGCCATCTTCCTTTAAGTGCATATACCACGCAGATAACAAGTAAATAGATTCAGAATGAAAATGATAAGATATTTAACAACCACATGAAATTTTTATGCCTGTAGTAAAACAGTTTTTTTATATTATGTACTAAACTTAACATAACTATACAACCTCATCAAAACAAAAAATAAAAAATAAATTAACATAAGCACTGCTGGAAAGATTTAATTCTTGATTTATTCTGTCCATAAAAGGAATATATCTACAAAAAGGTTTTCATCAGGTTTACTAGTAATTCTTTCCTTAATTTTTTTAATCTGCTTACATTTCTCTTTAAAAGTATCTTTTAACTAGATTACTGAACATGAATATTTTGGCCTACACAAAAAACGTAAACAATCCCTAATTAATAATAAATAATTATAGTTAAAAATTAACCACTTTTATTAACTAAATTATATTTTAGTAGATGGTTACGGATAGGAACGAAAATCACCAAATCCGTCCATAAATAAAACTTTAAACTTATAACCGCCACTAAGTAACCCATAATGCGCCCGATAATAAAAAGATACAGCAGCAAGGGACATTGTCCAGGCTCTGCGATCTGAAGGGAGAAATAATTAAACCCCGCCATTCTTGCGTTCCGTTCCGTCTCAGATGGTTAATTAGCCCACTGGTCTAGTGGTTAACTCGCCATCATAAATCAGCTGATTTCAAAGTCAAGTTCTAAGATTTAAATCCTAGTAAAGGTAGTTACTTTTATACGGATTTTAATACTAGATCGTGAATAACGATTTTCTTTGGTGGTTGAACTTCAATTAACCACACATCTTAGATTTATGAATGGTCGATTTGAGGCTGTACAAGACTTCATATACATTCATACATATCATTTTCATCCTCTGAAGTAATACCTTGTAGTGGTTCCGGAAACTAAACAGAAAAAGTGAGTAGATGATTAAATAACCCCATAAGCGTAAAAAATATTTATGAGTATGTGGTAGTATAAAATATACCAAACCTGACTAGTAGTCAACTTAGAAGCTTTCGGATTGCAGGAAAAATCCTGCTAACTAGCTACGGATTACAGAATAAAATTTATAATAAAATAATTGCAACCAAAAATTTGATCTTAAAAAAGATGATGCAATTTGAACACAATTTAATAATAATGCAATTTTTTACTATTTTACTGGTTTAACAAATTAATTGAGGATTTGCTGAGAAACTTGGGCGTAACTAAGGTCTAAAAAGATAAAACTAATTGCCTTCGAAATATGGTGCTGGCTCCAAGTCCTATGAATACCGAGGACTAGTATATAAACACAAACAACTAATTCCTAAAGAGAATAGAAAAAAAAATACTTCTGTAGAAATGATTAAAAAGAGCGGAAAAACTGGGTAGGTCATTTATTACGTCATTAATTATAATACACACAGGGAACAGGAGAGAAGAAGTTGAAAAGAGGACGACAAGAACAGTGTACCTGAATGATATCAAAGGGCAACGTCCATTATCCCACCGGGCTTGTCTAGCGGTTAACTCGTCATCGTAAATCAGCTGATTTCTAAGTCGAAAATTCTAAGGTTCAAATCCTAGTAAAGGTAGTTTTATACGGATTTGAAAACTAGATCGTGGATACCGGTGTTATTTGGAGGTTGGGCTTCAATTAATCACACTTCTCAGGAACGGTCGACTTGAAACTGTACAAGACTACACTTCATTCATATTCATACATATCATGCTCTGAAGTAATACCTTACGGTGGATCCGGAAGCTTAACACAAAAAGAGAGAAAGAGCAACATTCATATTATCAAATCAAATAACTGACTTGAGAGTGAAAATTCTTGGAGGATGACCCACTACCATTTGGGTTCAGAAGAGGATGAAAAAGACCAAATCGATTTTCCTGAAATTTCAAGCTTTGAATCACGATTAAACTTAAAACATTTCATTTTTAACATTAGAAAAGAGCTCAATTTTGAAACCTATTCAAATGCCGGGAAAGCTTAATTCAGTGACCTCATAGACAGCTTTTCATTCGGGTATGTTTTTTACTTCCTTGTACGAAGTAAAGGAAGTATTGTGTCCATCATAATACAGTTGTTTAACTGTCCACTTTATTAAAGAATTGGAGGATCGTACAACTCTCAAATAAAACAAGTTTAAATGTAGTGCAGCAAAAAATGTGCATATGTAATTTAATAGGCGTACAAGGAAGTCATATGGTGTATGAGTACGCCATTAATGGCGTACTCATACACCATATTATATAATAATAATTATATAATAATTATAATAATTATAATAATAATTATATATAATTATATATATATATTATATAATTGTTTTATTATTTCTTAAAATAAGCTTAATTTGAAACTCAAATTAAGCTTTGTTTGAACAGTCAGGAGTGTTCAAAACGCATAACCTGCATTATAATTAATATGTATCATGAATATTATATTATAATTAGCCAACTTTTATAAAGATGAAATTAAAAATTTACAAGATGGATTTTTTCGTTTAACAAACGACACCTGTTTTTCTTGTAAATTTCTCTAAGTTCTGAAACGTGTAAAATTTTTAAACGAAACTAATCCCGATTAAGGCTTTGGCACTCCTAAAAAAAAAAAAATCTTAACACTAACAAAAACTAAAACGTTTGTGGATAACTTTGATAAAAGTTTCATACGTGAAGCGATTTATAATTTTCACTTTGATAAAGGTGAATACATTACTGTTCGATCGCTATTACCGGTCGTAAAAGGGAAATTAATTTTCAAGGAAGTCTTTGGTCTTTATGCCATATTGAATAAAAAAAAAAATATATTGTTCTCAAAAATACTGAATATCGTAACAAAATAAATAGGCTATTTATATCCAGGAAATAATGTACCCTAAATCATCACCTGTTTGAAGAATAAGCTGCCAATTTATTTCGATTTGTTATATATAATGCACGTTTATAATGAAATTTAAACAAAAAAACCATTCATTTTCTAATATTAAATTTACTGTTTCCTTGACGAAAAAAAGGAAAATAGACATTGTTATATCTCTTCATTCTCATGTATAAATTGTAATTGAAAAAAATAGTACTAAAAATTTATTTACATTAATTTTTTTTTTTTTAATTTTTCAGCCATTTAAACGATGTTTAAAAGGTATTAAAATAATATTCTATAGTGATAATTTACGTCAATTGTTGCAACTAATATTTATAACTTTTGCATACAGATAAAAGTTTATTTTAATGAACTAATGTAATTTCAATAGATTCACAATAGTAGAACAACTAAATACTAATTAATTCAATTCAAACGTTTACATTTTTTATCAGTGAAAATATCACACGTTATATAAAGCCTACTCAGTAATAGTAAGGTATATTATATTTCTATCGCGGGACTGATCGCTCGGCGACGTGTTATAATTGAGGGCAACCGGGTCATAAGTGGGTCATTTGTGGTAACCCACGGGTATGCGTTATTTGTGGGAAAACGAATGACCGGACAGATGAGTGTGCTGCTCGCGAATGATTTGCTGTCTTGATGTTTACAGGCTTTGTGGAAGGTGGCTTTTGCCCAGTGTCTGACTTTTCAATTTCTCCTAATGGGGGTGTCCCGGTTTATTTCAGTACCGTAAATGGTGGATCAGCAATGGGGTGTTGGACAGCTCCTTGTGGAGTCGGCGTCTGTCAATGCTTAGGTGGCCGTCGATGATGAAACACGAGAACTCTGGTGCCCCGGAGCTGATAAGACCGAGTCCCGACAGGTGCGACCTGTTGGTCGCGCTTGTTAGAGACAGGCGCTTGAAAGACCGAGTCCCGGCAGAGGTGACCTTCGGTTTGCCTTCGTTTGAGACAGGCAATGCAATACCAAGTCTCGGCTTCCAGGGTGGGGTCGCTGGGCACGACTTTGTCGGACCTGGTGGCTTTGCACTGGGGGTTTGGAGACAGGGTAAGGAAATCAAGATCCTACCGGTAGACATGCTTGTCATGCCGGACTTACAGCGGGTAGGTTCGTTAGAGTAATGGACACTCCCCCGGTCAGTGTTTATGCTTCACGCTTATCCAGCCCGAGGAAGGAAATGAAAAAAAAATGAAAGGTTAGGATAATCTATAATTTTTGATCATCAAAGAGGGAATAGTTTGAACGACCGGTTCTTTACCTATTAAGTTTATTGTGTACGTACAGACAAAAATGAGCCCTCAATCAAACTACAAAGCTCCTCCACTAAAATCACACTGGATCTTAAGGTCCCGTCAACATCAGCACCGACTTAATATGATTCACTTTCCCCACCATAGACACAAAATGAAAGAAAAAATGAAATTACGAATAAGGCGAACGGATGGACGATAAGTTACAGCAATCTACTCAAGGAGGAATCGCGAAACACGTGATACATCACTCCATCCAGAGAATATCTCAAGGTTCATTCCAGGCAGCGGCTACCGGCAATCCCTAGGAAAATCGGGAGATATTTATATACGATGAAAATAGTAATTTATTAATGTATACTTCCACCTTGATCACTTTAGTTATGTGCTGAAGCAAAATATTTTTCCACAAGAGATTAATTGACAGTACAGTACAGAGATCCCAAAAAGAAAATCGTTACCCCAACCTAAACTTGTTTGGAAAATGGAAATATCTAATTAATCTAAGCAGCCAGAGCAAACTGAAAGCTGAATACAAAAAATGAATTCTCTTTATCTCTCTCTCTCTCTCTCTCTCTCTCTTTCTATATATATATATATATATATATATATATATATCTAATTCTAATATATTCTATATTAGAATTAGATCTATGAATTAGAAATAAATTCTTAAAAGAATTTTTATAGAAATCACTGATATTTTTTCGCAACAAAATACGGACAGTAAGGAAACTTTAAAGAAAAAATACCTTTTGAAATGGATTATTATATAAAAATTAGGTAAGGGTTGATAAATTACTAAATTAAGAGGATTTAAAAAGAAATTGGAGAACAAGTAAGTTGATGATAAAATCTGTAAAGAAAAGAAATATGTTTGTAGGTCAATTATCAAGGCAACCAGGTATAGTTAATCTGATAACAAAAGGAAGTGTAAAAGGGAAAGAAAAAATTATATTAAGAAGGTGGATTACTGGTATAGCATATATTAAATATTTTAACATTAAAGGTATAGCACTGAATAGGAAGGAATATACAATAAAATTGAATTAAACCAGTTAAATTACTGATGACTAAAAATTTAAAAAAAAAACTGTGTGTGATGTTAACGAACTTTTAAGGATTTTTTTTTTAGTTTTATCGCGACGTATTTTATTCATGTTAACGAAAATGTCACCTGGGTTATCTTTCAAGTAAAAAATAATAGTAATAGATAATTGCCTGGAATCGTACTCGAAATTAGCTAACCACTAAACTTTATTCCAAATCTAGTAATAAAGTTAAAAATAAATTTTACTATTCCATACTTATTTTATTGCTTATTTACTTGTTTAAAAAAATTATATTTTTTAAACTTAATTAATAATTTTTAATTTTTATTAATTAATTAATTATTTTTTATATAGCAATATTTTAAACGAATATATATATTTATTAAATGTCCTAAATTTTTTATACAATTAAAAATTCTAAAATTTTCCACAATTTAAGAAACAAATTATTTTCTTTTTTTGCTGTAGGAAAATAATCATAAGATATAATTTAAACATTCGGATTACAATATATGAACAAATATTATTTCAATTTTTTCCCCAATCCCTGATATAGTGTGAAAATTATTCTTATGATAAAAATGCCTCATTTAGAAAAACAATTTTCAAACGAGGATTTTTCAAGTAAATAAGTTAAAACACTAAAAAATATTAAAAGTGAACAAGCTAAAACTTAATTTTTACGTGGGTGGAGTATATATATATATATATATATATATATATATATATATATATATGTTACGGTAAAACCCCGAATACCGGTAAATCTTAAGTTTTACCGGTAAAATCTAACATTTACCAAGTTACTTGGTAAAAGTCCGAAAAAATCTTGAAAACGCATTTAATTCGGACTTTACCAAATCGTTTTGGTCATTGTTGACAACTACCATATTTTGTTGGTAAAAGTTGAAAATTCTGTAACGAAATCACTTCTAAACAGGAAAGAGCATGAATTTAAAAATTCTCTTCTCAATTTCGGGATTTCACTTCAAAAATTGCATTAAAATTAATCATTTTCAAACGTGAGAATAATCAATTAATAGTTAACTCTTAAAAACACAGTCTGGGTCTAACACCCGGATTGTTTTTTAACCCAATTTATTTTCAATTTTAGCTGCGGGAAAAAAGTTTTGAATCCCAACTGAACGTTTTTCATTAAATACCGTTAAATGCCATAATAATCAACCTTGCTGCAATAAATAATAACGTGTGAATTTCAAAATTTTGTACAATTGGAACACTAAGTTTAACAAAGTTTTTCATTCAAAAAGTAATTAATTTAAAGAGCAAATGTTTCTTGGATACGAGTTATTTTCTAGTACTTGAGATGGGCATTATTTTTAGTTATACAGTTTTTTTTTTGTAATTTGTAGTCTCGAAAGGATTCATTTAATTATAACAACGAACATAACTATTGTTCTATTGACCATTGTAGAAATCTGCTGAAAATTATTCATTCCTGAATATTAGTGTATATGAATTAATTACTTGTAAAGTTTTTGAAATGTCTTAGTATCATATAGCAAAATAAAGTTTTTTGTAATCTTTAGAAAAAAACCTATTTCATTTTTCACTCTCACTACATTGTCGCAATTCCGAAACTTCATACTTTTGAGTGATTTCATTACAGAAATTGTCAATTTTTACCAACAGTCTATGGTAAATGTCAATAATGACCAAAACTATTTGGTAAAAGTCCGAAACAAAATGTGTTTTCAATATTTTTCGGACTTTTACCAAGTGACTTGGTAAATGTTAGAATTTACCGGTAAAACGTAAGATTTCCCGGTATTCGGGGTTTTACCGTAACATATATATATATATATATATATATAAAGTTGAGGCTAGACAAATCCTTTTGAGAGATTGACAGGAAGTCTGGAATGCTTCTCCTACGGGAAAATGGCCAAGACGCATTATACATAGAATTGACCTTTGGGTTCAGCGTGGCTTTGGGGAGATGGGATTCTACCTCTCCCAGCTGCAAACCAGGCATGGTGAGTTTGAGGGGTACCTATAGCGGTTTGGTAAGCGCGCTACCTCTATTTGTAGATACTGCGATTCACAGGACACACCGGAGCACACCATATACCACTGTTGTAGGTGGGACGGTGTTCGACAGGAGCTGGGTTTGACCTGGCTTACTCCAGAGAAGACTATGAGTTATATGCTTTCCAGTAGGCAGGCCTGGGGAAATGTGGAGAAGCTAGCAACTAGAATATTGTAGACAAATTCCCGTGACGGTTGGGACCTCGATAGTGTGTAACCGTGCGTGTGTTTAGCTAGGGAGGGCAGCCTCGATCTGGAGAGGACGGTTCGTCGAGGTGGGCCGTTCTTGTTGAGGGATCGGGGACCCCTTGTGGTAGTTTTTGTATAATGACAACTGGAAGCTGGATAGCGTCATATAATAACACTACTAAAAATCTGCAAAGGAAGTGGGGTATTCTAATGGGTTGCTTACTAATGTAAAATAAAGATCCGACCGGCAGCCCGATCTGCCATGCCGGACATACTGCCGGTAGGTGGGAAGGGCTGTTAGAGTAGAAAGGACACCCCCTACGATGTTCTATACATAATTGCGGGTCCGGAGTAGGGGAGCAAGGGGAAAAAATATATATATTTATTTATTTAAATACAGGATATTAAATACTAAGTGAACTAAATATTTTTATTTGTTTATTGGTAAATTAGCAAAATTTCCAAAATTCCAAACATAAAAAAGTGTATTTTCAGACACACATTTTTCGTTTTTTACCCCGTTTTTTTCTTTTTTTAACCTAGAGGTCTACGACCACTTTTATTCAATTTCTTAGATCAAAATCAATGAGAAGGCACCAAATTTACCCCTCAATTTGTACCCCAAGAATTTTAGTACGGTTTAATTTCACAGAGGGAGCAGAAAGCAGGGCTAAATGTTTCGCGAGCCGAATCTCGATAACGAACCATTTTCTGACCAATCGTTATAACGAACTTTTTTCTTATTTTTTACTACAAACATCATCTCCTGAGAGATTGCCGTGCAATTCAGAATCACTATGTATATTTTTATTATTTAAATTTCTAATAATGATTCTGATGTTAATAATTTTTTTCTATATATTAAAAAAAATTGGTCTTCTAAGGCAATTTTCCTTTAAAGAACAATTTAGATTCAGAGTAACAGTGCAAGGTGCAAAGTTAAAGATGCTGCTATTTGCTGATGAAATAGTAATTTTAGTTGAGAGTAAAAAGGATTTAAAAGGAACACTGAACGGCATGGATGAAGTCCTACGCAAGAACTACCGCATGAAAATAAACAAGAACAAAACGAAACTAATAGAATGTGGTAAAAATAATGTAGATGGACCACCACTGAATATAAAGATAGGAAGAGAAAAGATTATGGAGGTAGAAGAATTTTGTTATTTGGGAAGTAAAATTACTAAAGATGGTCGAAGCAGGAACGATATAAAATGCCGAATAGCGCAGGCGAAACGACCAGTCAGAAATATAATTTGCTTTCATCAAAAAACGTCAGGAAAACGGTTTTTGAAAGTTTATTTTTGCAGCGTAGCTTTATATTGGACGATCGGAATATCCGAAAAGAAAAGATTAGAAGCTTTTGAAATGCGTTGCTATAGGAGAATATTAAAAATCAGATGGGTGGATAACGTGACAAATGAAGAGGTGTTGCGGTAAATTGATGAAGAAAGAAGCATTTGGAAAATGTAGCTAAAAGAAGATAGACTTATAGGCCACATCATACGGAATCCTGGAATAGTCGATTTGATATTGGAGGGACAGGTAAATGGGAAAACTTGTGCAGGCAGGCAACGTTTGGAATATGGAAAACAAATTGTTCCCTAATAATTTGTAAGGGAACAAATAAATCCTACATCCTAAATAGGGATGCAGGGGGTATACATAAATGAAATGAGTAGCACTAGTTAGGAAAGCTTGGAGAACTGCATCAAACCATTCAAAAAGAAAAAAGGGAGCGAATAAAATTTCAATTCTTCCATTGCCATTTGATATAGAACTGCATCAATAAAAAATTGATAAACCTTATCTTATATTAATAACTATGTTACCGTATAAAATTGACTAATACAAAAATCTTGGGGTAATTTTTATTCGTCCTATAAAATAATACATAGATATTATACATATACAATAATACATAGAAGTACAATTACTTCTCAATATTTTATATAGAAATATAATAAAGGAAATAAAAAGAAAAATATACGCGTAAAACACAATTTGTAAATAATAAAGCATTAGACGTCAACATTTAGAAAGTGTAAACACACAAATCCGCAGATATTCTTCTTGAAATGTCTGAAGTAGTGTTGGCTTTTCTAATTAGTACATTGGAGGAGATAACATACAGTGAAAAAATGTCGTAGATAGTAAGAAATCGATTGCCGGACCGATAGTCCATCTCCATCCGGTGCGTCAACTGTGTTTTCTAAACTTTGATTAGTAGTATATATGGATATCTTACAAAAGGTTTGTTTAACCCTCATCTAATCATAAAAAATATTTTATTTTTTACTTCCCTGTACAAAGTAAAAAAAATATTGTGATCGCGAAAAATGTCGGTTTTCAGATTTCAACGGAAATATCCATTTTGACCATCCCTGAATCCATTTTGACTAGTTTCGGCGTGACATCGGTACGTACGTATATTTCTATCTCATAACAGTTGTAAAAGTGTAAAAGAATTAAAATACTTTTACTATTACACTATTACTAAACACAGACCATGGCATGACTAAATCTTTCCATAAAAGAATAAAAAGATGATTTAATTATTTTTAAATACGGGAGAAAGTAATAAAATTATGCTGATGGATAACAATTAATACGTAATAACTTTTTAATTAGTAATTATGAGGGTAGAGTAAAAAAAAGAAGTACATATTAATATACAAACATCAAAACTCATTGTCATTCAAATGCGGACGAGAGTTCCCCATGTATGTGTTACGCATCGTCGGTTTCACGATTTATTTATGTAGGATACGATGCAAGAAATTTTTTTAAATGTCACGTTTAAAAATGATTAACAGAAAGAATGAAATAACAATGAATTCTATAATTTTTTTTAAAAGTCGGTTACATTTGGATCATACTTGCAATCACATTCTAAGGAGTACCCAGCAATAACTCCTCAAAAATTACACATTAATATTACTAACTTTTTATTGTGAATAATATTTAAAACGTAATAGTAGAATAAAAGAAGTGGTAAATAGCAAGAAAAACTATGAAACAACGAGAAGAAAAGAAACGAATATGCAATAAATTTTTAAATAAAAATCGAAAAGATAATGCACTGCACTCACAGTTGAAGTACACTTAAGGCAATAGGATCACTAAGATAAATCTTTTAACGTCTTCCCACTTGTCTAAACCTGAAACGTTGTATTTCCTCCCGGACGTACCGCAAACCTAAATATTCGTCTATTTCATCGTTTTTTACTTCCTTGTACGAAGGAAATATTATAATCGCGAAAAATTTTGGTTTTCAGATTTCACCGAAAATACCCAATTTGACCATCCCTGAATCCATTTTGATTAATTTCGGCGTGATGTCTGTACGTACATATGTATCTCGCATATCTCAAAAATGATTCGCTGTAGAATGTTGAAATTTTGGATTTAGGACTGTTGTAATATCTAGTTGTTCACCTCCATTTGATTGCAATTGACTGGACCGAAAGTGTCCAAAATAAAGCCCAAATAAAAAAAAAAATAGATTTTGGACTTTTTCTAAATAACAATAATATATATATATCGTAAAATTACTTATTTTCACTGGTTCCAGAGTTATACCCAAATAAAATTTGAATTAATGAGCTATTTCCCTTTGATCCCAAAGTTGGATCACAGACACCCTGTTGTCTGGGATATACAGTCTATTATCTCTGAAACATCTCAACGTAATACAAGTCTGAGCTTCTGTTGGATCTCCAGCCGTATTGAAATCTCAGGCAATGAATGCACAGATTGTGCGGCAACAGAGGCTTGTTTGGAGCCTTCCTTTCACTAATCGCTAATTCACTAATTTTTTTTGTTTCAAATAATCTTCTCGGTTTTCTGAAGAGTGTGGTACGTGATGAATGACATGAGTGAATGGAATGCTACCATCAGTAATAATAAACTTCGTCCAGTTAAAGAGTCTGTGTCATCCTGAAACCGTTTATTTAGGAATAACCGCCGTGTGGTGGTTATTATTAGCCATCTGCGAATAGGACACATTAGGCTCACTCATGGATATTTGATGACACATACTGATGCAACCGTATGTGTTCGCAAGGACTGCCAACGACGGTACACCACATATTAGTGAAGTTGTCCATTATGCGGCACTGGGTCGGAAATTTAAATTTGGAACTAACATCAAAAATATTTTAGATAATTATTTGACTATGTTATCGAATGTCTTACGATTTCTTAAGGCCGTACATGAGGATTCAAATATTTGATTATTCATACAACTTTTTTCGATTATTTTTGTCATTTGGCGTACACCAGATGTGTTTATATATTACTTTCGTATAATTCTTAGGTTATCGTCTAGATTTAATTTTCTAATATTAAATATCGTGTTCGAGGGCTAATGACGACATTTCGTTTTGCACCCAGGAAAAACTAAACTTGATTCCATAGGTCCAGATCGGTTTTAGAATTCCATACATGATGTTAATTTTTTTTAAGCTTAACAAAACCCTAATATAAGTTACTCTATCTTTTTACTGTCAAAAACAACAACAATAATAATACATTTCCCATGATAAAGATGAACAACAAACCAACAAAAGTTTGTAAATGATCTAACATTATAGTTTTTCAAAAATGATGAGGTGTTTTTTAATAATACTAAGCATAACATGCTAAGTTATTAGAAAAATTGGATTGTTTTTGTTGATGATTATTTCACCACGTAAAAGGTAAGATTGTGCGTGGGAACAACGGAATCAAAATTTTGTACCAAATAAAAATGCCAGGTCTGACCAGGATTCGAACTTGAGACTAACCGAATGTACGTCAAGCCGCTATCACTCTTCTACGGGAGGTCAGTGATGGATTGAAGTAGGTTTCATTATATCTACAATGAACTCCAAATTCTGTTACACATTAGCATGTCAAATTCTCTGAATTTCAGTTAATGTTTATATTCAATTCTCCAAGTGATACCTTTGCGTTGTTGATACCGTTACCTCAATCAACTGAGATACTTGAACTGCAGCGTAATGGTTAGTCACATTTCACTGATTGTGTACGTTATGCAATATTGCAGTCTAGGTTTACATGAGCACACAGAAATGGAGATTTTTTTTGTTTTACTGAATTAATTCAACATAGAAGCTTGAAGCTTGTACGTGGAAATATGAAAATGGAAATTTGTAGCGATTGAAAAATTCCATGTCTGACAGGGATTAAAATCCTGGACCTTACAATGAAAGGCCGAGACGCTACCAGTCCATCACGGTGATCGGCAATCGGTTTGTTTTAGATAATGGGGGGGAGTCAGAATTTTTTAAATTTTAATTTTTAAAATAATAATAATTTTATTTTATTTTTTTTAATTATATAAATATATACATATAAAATCTATTTATTTCATAATTTTTTTTAAACATTATCTTATGTTTTTTTTATTTTTCCTAAATATGGACTTTTACATTCTTTCCGCTATCAAAACGTTCCCGTTAGTGACATCTCCTGATATTTACTAGCAGTATATGTATATTACACAATAAAAAGATACTTAGTATATTTTTAAATTATTGAATTTATACACAGATAACAAAATTCTTATATTTTTTTGAATTTGTTATTAATTCTTATTAAGTGGAAAAATAATGATAATGAAAACAAATTTGAAAAATAAATATTTTTTGCTTTTTCTGCTCCACCACTCCCAAATAACCTCCCAAGAAAATTTTTTGATCTGTCTTCCTTCACTATCATAAATGAAAGAAACTAAAAAAACATTCCATTGAAAAATGTGCATCCAATAAAAGGTTAACTAAGATTTTTTTTTTTTATGGGGAGCTAAGTTTTAATAAATTTTTATTGTATTAAAAGTTTAAATAAACCAAAAGGCGTTTTAAAAAATTCAAAAATCGATGTTTTTAAACTTTGATCAACTCTCCTATCACCATTACTTCCCCTAAAGTATTTTTTTTTGTCGTTTACACTACTTTTATGCTTAGGAAGATACAAAAAAATTCTATTAAAAAAAAACTTTTTCGATTTTTAGGGAAGAAGAGAAATTGGGAACAATTTTTTTGTTTTTCAATGGTAAGATAAGCATGTACGCACATACTGAGCTTAATATAAAGTGGAGTTATGTTAGTAAAATTTTGAGAAAACTGTCATCCAAAGAAACTATTTACCCCACCTCCTGACGATATTGATCTGAAATTTTTACAAAAAAATTGCCCCACATATGTATATATGTATATATATATATATCTGTTCGAAATTTCATTAAAATCGATCTATCCAGTCAAAAGTTATTAAGCTTTAAACACGCCAACACACGTACATACGAACATTACTCCCACTTTTTTTGGGGTCCCTACTAGATCATAAAAAACCTATCCCCATTTTTTTTTTTTACTGATTATCTGTTTCCTTCTTGCTGCGTAACTTTAGAAATATAATACCAGGAAGGTAAAAGTAGAAAATATAATTTGTCAACAGATCTATAAAAATAAAATTTTAGAGGTGAAATTATTTGATAATTTAAAATAAAAGTATTGAGTGTTATTTCTAATTATATTAGATTTTTATACGCCGATAAAAATATAAGATTTAAATTTTTATACTTTCCAATCCCATTTTCAAAAGATCAACTTTCATCCCGTTTTACAGAAATCTAATATCGTTCCACACAATACAAAAATTTACTGTATTACATTAAATAGTTTTAAGTTAAACTATTACAAAAGTATTAAATTAAATATCGCATGTATAAAACAATATATCAAGGTTTTAATTTGTTACAGTATATCTCTTGGTTGAGATGTACGCTGTTGATTTAAGCCTAGAATCAAAAAGGACAGCTTTACTACCGCTCATAGCTGTAGATTGGTCTCTATCTTTCCGGTTGACAATACCACTAGCAAAGACGGTGATTTCTGAACAGAAAATCTTCCATATTTTGCATTTTACTAAATGTGAACTGTAATTACAGTTAAACGTTCGTTCCGTAAAAATGTTAATTGTGATACGCCGAGTGACAATAATTTTGTCAATGGCATAATCGATTTCAAACGACTGGATGCCTGCGTAAAGGGAACAGTACGATACGACCAATGGTGTCTGAAAAAAATGTTGAATATGTTAGGGAGTCTTTCTTACACAGTTCTAAAAAATGTGTTATCAATGTAAACCGCAAACAAGTGATGCCAATGATGACGTGGGGAATGTTTTAAGGAAACGATCATATAATCGTACATATCGTTTACAATTGTTACATGCTTTGAAACATACCAAGTTCTCGATCGCATTAATATGACGACTACTTGATCGTTTTGTGTTTAGTGATGGGTCAACATTTCATGTTAGTGGAAAAGTTAACTAACATACACAATGTCCGTATCTGGGGTCAGAAAATCCCCATAAATTCTAACTATGCGGAAGGGACTCCCAAAAAATTAATCTTTTTCAGTTCGTTATTCTAACGGCAAGTTTACGAGCCATTCTTTTTCGCTGAAGCTAACGTAAAAGGGGTTAGTAATATGAATATGCTGTGTGTAAGGCTTTTCCTTTAACTGCAAGGTAGACCAAAGAACTTTATTTAGCAGCAAGATAGTGCTTTCCTCATTGAAATAGCTCTGCACAAGAACGGTTTCCACAACCGCTGGATCGGTCGGCTGACCCGAAGATAGAGCTTGTTCGCATTGGCCTCCAAGGTCACCCGATCTGATCCCGTGTTCCAATTTTTTCCTTTGGGATTTTATAAAAGATCTTGTCTAAATGTCTCCTCTACCTACTGATCTATCCGATTTGAGACACAGGACTCCAGATATGCTGGTTAAAGTTCAAGCGGTCTTATCGATTGGATGAGTAACGCGTCACGAAAGGTGCTTACATTGAACATTTGTGGAGAAAACCTGTAAGAGTAACTCTTTCACTTTATTTGTGATTTATTACTTTTAGACAGTATTAAGAGTTATTAAATACGTAGCTTTAAAACAGATTAGCTTTTCTTAAACCTGTACATTCCACACATATCCAGAATCGTGTAACCAAGATTTTACTGTTTTTAACTCAAGGGGATCTCAAAATAGAAATTTAGAATTCGTGTGGTGTAATACCTTTATCAATTACAATACTTAACTCTTTTTATTTACAATGACAGTCTGGTCAATAAAAACAATGAAAAGTAAAAATACAGTCAATTTTGAAATAGAAAAGCTGATGTGGACACACATGACTTCCTTGTACGTCTATTAATTACCATATACATATTATTTGACATGAAAAGTACATAAAATTTTATTTCATTAATAACTTCCGCTATTTTTTTTTTTTTTTTTTTTTTATTGAATTATTATTTATCGTAATTTTTTTTTACAATCAGAGGTTAATAATAATTATTAAATCAACATTTAAATTAAAAACGAAAAAAGTTAAAAAAAAAGGAGACAAAGTTTGATTCGAACCGATGTATTTCCCCCTTTACGATCCAAGTATTTCATTAATTAAAATTTCATTTGGCTACAACTCTAGAACCAACGAAAATAAGTATCACTTAATATATATCGTTGAAAAGCTCTCAATAAGAGCTTTAAGAAAAAATTCCAAACCCCAGATTTTTTTTTAATTTTGGGCTTTTTTGGACACCTTTGATCCAGTCGATCGCAATCAAAAGGTGAACCGCACAACTAGATGAGTCCTAAATCCAAAATATCAACATTCTACGGCTAATCGTTTTTTAGGTATGCGAGATACATACGTACATACAGACGTCACGCCGAAACTTGTCAAAACGGATTTAGGAATGGTCAAAATGGATATTTCGCGATCACAATACTTCCTTTACTTCGTACAAGAACGTAAAAATGATGATTACTAAAACATGTATGTTTAATTCAATTAATGCTTAAAAAACAGGAATTCAGATATTTTAAACAAAGTTTACATTTCATACTACAAGTTATTATTTATTTTTTTTATGAAAGTAAAAATACGTGCAGAAAAGAATTTTTTATATTTAAAAATAATATAAAGAGACCTCTACCGAGTCTGAGTTCAGGGTCTCGGAAATATATATTTTTTTTTAACTTAAATTTAATCATTAGTACGTATATGAGTAAAATTTGACAGTAATTTTATTGAATTTTTGTTTAAAAAATATTATCATATATACAAGCAATAATATTATGCTAGGTAGAAGTTTTTAAGAAGGTGAAAGATATCTTCAAATCATCTACATGGAAAATCCAATTTTTTTTTTTCTTTTAATTATGTGGTTAATTCAAACGGAGAAATCTTTTAACAAGACAATCAGAGGAAAGTTTTGTTTGTTTTTGTTTTTTATTACGAAATGAAATAAGAATCATTGAAATCGATACATTTGATTAAAACTAACATTTTAAAGTATATAAAAAAACATATTGGATGAATTGAGAAACTGCTCCTTTTTTTGAATCTATTTATAAACTAAGTATAAAAAAGTGTATTTAAGAACTTCAGGACACGGCGAGTGAGTCATAGTGTCTCACTACATTTCATCCGAAAAATTTTTGGTTCGAATTCTTTTTCTTTCTGTTTAGCATCCGGTAATTACCGTTCGGATAATACTTCAGAGGATGAATGAGGATGATATGTATGAGTGTAAA
The DNA here is from genome assembly GCF_047948215.1 of Lycorma delicatula. NCBI lineage: Eukaryota > Metazoa > Arthropoda > Insecta > Hemiptera > Fulgoridae > Lycorma > Lycorma delicatula. The sequence goes on from NC_134460.1 coordinate 50,943,616, forward strand.
TGAAGTGTAGTCTTGTACAGTTCAGTTCGACCGTTCCTGAGATGTGTGGTTAATTGAAACCCAACCACCAAAGAACACCGGTATCCACGATCTAGTATTCAAATCTGTGTAAAAATAACTAATTTTACTAGGGCTTGAACGCTGGAACTCTCGACTTCCAAATGCTGATTTGGGGAGACGCGTTCACCACTAGACCAACCCGGTGGGTTTTAGTTCGAATCCTACTAAGATTTGGCTTTTTTTCACAAACAACAAAATCATTTCCCGTAATAAATAAAAAAAATCAGACAAAGTAGGAGGGTAATTAAATTTCAGCTTATAGTTGGCTGAGAAATTAAATTGTTGTAAAATAAATTACTTATTAGTTAACTATTTATTTTATAACACAATAACATAACTTGATTCCAATGGAGGGATCCATTTTATTTTTACCCGATTACAAGAGAAGGGTAATCTATTTGATTCGAATATTTGTTCCCTCCCTTCTAATAATGACTACATCAATTTTTAGAAATACGCAACCAAACGATTTATTCATATATTCATCAGAGTGTGATACTTGAAAACAAAAAACAAAATGGTGGATGCATAATACTGTACTCCCCAATCCAAAAAATTAAATTTATTTGAAACTTATCAAGTAGCCTTATCATAAGAAGGTTTCTGAATAAGGAGGATTTAAGGAATAAGGAGGAAAAAAGGTTTTTGTGGGATTCCATAATAATAATAGAATTTTTTTAATTAAATAAATTTTTTTTAAATAAATACGAGAAATTATAACTATAAATTAAGCAATTAAAAATAATTTCAGTGTAAATTTAATTAATCAATAAAATAATATTAAAGGTATTGCTAGTTTAAAATAAATTATTGAAATATTTCTAAATCATTTACACGTATATTTTGTTCAAAATTATCAAAAGATAAAGAAGTGTTATAAACTAAATTAATCGATAAAAAACTTGGTTTAAGCTCCATAAACCATTTTCAGTTCAGAGAATACTTACACAAAAATCATTACGTAGTTTTTCTCTTCTATATAATAAAAATATAATTTTATAAAGATTAGCTATAATATAAAGTTTATTCCTACTCGGGCTTTTTTCGTTAATCTTTAACATAATATATAAAAGTTTATTTGTTTTTATATTTATTTTGATAACACCGTTTCCACAAAATGCTGTTAACCAATTTCTAACTAATATTAAGAATTTTAGTGTCTATTTCACTGCCATTAATTAACCCCCAACAATCAAAATAAGCTCTAAAATACGGAATATAATACTAAGTTAACATAGATTGGATTCATCATAATAAACAAAATTCGACTACTACAAAAATTATTTTCATAGTTTTTATTTTTACTTTTTTTTAATTTTCATAACACGATACAACAATAACAATAACAAGTTATTGTTTTGATGTTTGAATAATGTACTAGTATAGGAAGTAATAGTGTCAACAAATGGTTGTGAATACTTTTTATACACGATGTTTAAATTTTTCTTTTTTCTCAGATAAGTAAACATAAATTGTATACTATTATTAGCTATGTATAATTATTATAATATTTTTGCAATATTATTAATTTTGTTTTTTTAATAGATAATATTACTTAGTGACCAATAACTTAATTTTGATCACTAAATCTAACTTAAATAGCCAAGTAATCTTTTTATCTTTGATTCGATTCTCAGCAAGAGCTTGGGAGGATATTTCCTTTTACATTATCATAAGAAAAACAATTCTCTACAAGCAGAGATATTCTTTTTGAAAATAAGCCAATAAATAAATGTTTTATATAAATAAATATATTATGCTATTTATATATGATTTCATTTCATCAAACATTAAATAAAGTTTTTTTTATGATATATCTTGTTATATATTAATACAAAATATTTTTTAAAAAAATAGTATAAATGACAGATGAATGAATGTGAAGTATAAAAAATAAATAAATTTAAAAAAAAGTCATGTGGACGAGTTTTTTTATTACAAATTTATTGCCACTATGACTTTTGCATATATATGAAGTTATAAATGTAAAATGTTTACATTAAAAAAAAAAACGTGGTCCATAATCAACAAAAGAAGTAAAAACAAAATAAATATATTTATATATCACAACCAAAATAATACTAATATTTAAGAAATATATCAACATGTAAGGAGGTTGAATTAACTAAAATATATTATTTATATAAGTATTTTAAAAATTAAAAGTATTTAGATCATTAAATTGGTTATATTTAAAAATTAAAGATTTATTGATAACATTATTTTTTGGGTAATAAAATATGTAAAAAATCATTTTACTTCGCTAAACAAAAAACCACACAAAGGTAAATAATTAATTACATAAATCTGTAATAAAATAAAAAATCATACATTTTAATCTACAAATTAAGTATTATAAATTAATTTAAAATTGATGACTTACCCCATTTCTAAAAAAATATGCCGTACATACGGCATTCATGGAATACAAAACAAATCCATTAAAATACAACCGTACGTAATTAAAATTCACTTAACTTAAATCACGTGTTTTAATACGATACTGTACAACGCGAGAAAGTTAACTAAATATCCCCACGTTATTCAACTTCGCCGCCACGGCAGCCGGGAACACACTGGCTAGCTTCAATACAAGGCTGTCGGCCGTTACCCCAACACACAACGTATACTCACTCTGTCTCTTTCTCTTCTACTCTACTCCCACCACAAAACTCATCATCACAACAGTCTCTTCTCAGCTATTCACCTATAAAAATTGAATAGAAGCGACTGATGCATCTAAACTTATTCTTCGACGAATAAAGTGTACCGATGAATATTCAAACGTTTATAATCAGATACTTTGTATTTAAAATTTAAATGTCCTAAATTAATTTTTTTAATAAAATACTGTAAGTTTCACTTAATATAAAAATAAAATTAAATAAATGAAAAAAATTAAATACCTTTCAAATTATTAAATTTAAATGAAATGTGATTAAATAAATAAAAATAAACAATTTGATAAGTTTTCTTTAAAAAATAAATTGTTTTTCTTTTTTAATTTTAAATTTAAAAAAAAAAATTGAAATTTCCTTTCTTCATCAAAGAAAGGAACAAAGAAGTTCACAATATTAAATTGATAAGAGACATATAAAAAGTTTATTCTAATTGCATGTAAAAGAAAACTTTCAAAATATATTAAATATTAAAATATAAAAATTTAATTTCATGGCGGAGTGGTAGTTTCATCTAGAGATCCCGGGTTTAAATCCCAGTCAGGCATACCAGTTTTCATACGCTAAAAAAGTTTCATTTTTTTATCTCACCCACAAGCTTTGAGCGTATTGGTGAATTATTTATCAAGAAAAAAAATACTCATTAATTCGTCTTTAATAGAAGTTTTTTAAAATTACAAAAATAAAGGTTACTGATTTTTAACTTGCACAAATTTAAAAACCTAAAAACTGAGAGAAGAATTAAATAGAATTATTTTTTATATATAAAGTACGATTTTTAAGTTATTTTTTTTTTTAATCATTTTACATTGATAATTATCTTATTTATTATTATTTAGTATGTGTGTAGGCCACATAAACATGTTGTTATTGTATTTAAAAAAAGTCTTTTATAAAAACTTAGAAGAATACTAGAGACCAACATCGTGATAAAAGTAAGAAAAAGAATGCAGAGAGACGACGTTAACTAATTGATTAAATGATGCCTTTCTCATTTTAACTCAACCTTTTAGCATTACAGACTTTTTCCTTCTTTTTGTGACACAATTGTAGCCAAACGCGTTTTATAAAATTTTTGTATAAAATTCCTTACTGTTAGACGGAACACCATATGTATAACGATTTTTCATAAAAAATACGTGCGCGCGTGTGTATGTTCTCTTTATGTATACTGTTCTTTAAATATTATTTTTTTTATTTATATGTGTGTATGTATATACACATAAATATATATATATATATATATTTTTTTTTCTTATGTAGTTAAAAAATCTTAATTCAAAATAAAACAAATAAGAAACGCGTAATTAAGATAAATTATTTGGAAATGGATAAACCATTGTTAAACAATAAATTACGATATCAACTCAGTTTTAATTTTTTTTTTTTTAATTTTCTCTTCACTAATTCAGTATTGTTGTAGATATAAATTTGTTAAATCGTAACAAAATAAGCGACATCGACTCTTCATATTACAAATATCGACCCTGTGCTACAAACATAATGTAACTTGAAATATCCAACGTTACTTAACTTTAATTTTTTTAAATAAATTTTTTAAAAATATTACAAGAAAATGACTTCAGAATTATTATATATCATTATGATATATAATAAAAAAATAAAATAAAAAATAAATGAAAGTTAGTGATATATCTTCAAAATCTACCGCTCTGTAACAAAGTGGTAGCGTCCCATCCTTTCATCCGGGGGTCCCGAGTTCAAATCACGGTCAGATATTTCATTTTTCATACACTACAAAATCCCATTTCCATATTCTCACGAAAAAGCTATTCTAAGCTTCTGTGGTGAATTAATCGGACGACGCAGTCCTTAAAATAAAAATAATAATAATAAAATACTTCTGATGTTTGGATGAAACTTACAACAGCACCACATGGACTTCCCGTAAGAAGTATAAAGAATCTTTAAAAATTTCTACAATTTACCGAAAGTAAAGTTAGAACATACTTAAATAAATATATACCACTCGAATTATGAAGCCGGTTAAAAATGAAATTGTAGGTTTTAATTTCTTAAATCTTGATTCTACGATAAGGGTTTAAGAAATAATCAACCAGAACAAAATCAGGTACTCTTTAACTTAAATAATATTCCAAACCTTAGGAACATTTAATGATGAATTCAGTACCTCTTTTACATCCTCAATGATAAGGAATCATTATTACTGTATTAAATTACAGTCAAATTCCTGTAACTCGAATGACTATAACTCGAAAATTTCTACAACTCGAAATTTATTCTCGGTCGTATTGTATTACGTTATACGGAAATATAATTTCTTTAACTGGAATAAAAATCCTATAAGCCGAAATAAAAATTTGATCGGTTTATTACAAAAAATAAAATAAAAACTCAAGTTTTTATTTTTAACATTAGGCCTATAACACCGATCTTAATTTCAATTCAGAAATATGAAACTTCCTGTACTATGCGAAACAAAAAGATATGAATCAACATACAGTAAAGAGGAAAGGGAAATCTTATATAACACGCGTTAGTATTCACCGGACCTCGTTCGTCGTAAGAAGTGTAGGTCAGTGTGTGTTTTTTTATAATCGTTTCAGCTCTCGTATGCATAGCTTTCGTATGTCTGTTTGGGTTGGTTTGCTACTGTATACAAGGGTGTTCTTATTCTTTCCTTACAACGATTTTTATATGTTTAGAAATTTAAAAATACTGTCATTAGATGATAAAATAAGGCTCATAATGGAAGTAGACTCGGGAAAAAAGAAGAAAAACGTGATTGCATCGGAATTTGAACACCCAACACGCTTACAACGATTTACAAAAACCCTGAAAAATTTTTGTAAGACCGTAGCTTTCATAAGTCAAGTGTTATCAAAAGTCTGTCAAGTATCCCGATGTTGAAAAAAGCGTTTTAGAGTAGTTTAAAAACAGTCGCGATCAAATCTTACCTATCAGTGAACCAATTTTAAGTGAAAAAGCCAAGTACTTTTTCCATACAATTTAATTGTACGAATTTAAATGCTAGTGTTTTGGTTTTGCTTATTAAGTTTATAAGTTAACCTTTTGGGTTGGCTTAATAAGTTTAGAGATAGACATGGAATAATTTTTAAAAATGTTTGTGGTGAAAGTGTCAGTATAAATGAAGAATACGTGGATAAACAGTACACTAAAAGAAATAATGAACATATACAATGAATCGGACATTTTTAACGCTGACAAAACTGGACGGTTTTACAAATATTTACTTAACAAAATTTTAACTTTTAAAGGTGATAAATGCCATGGTGGGAAGTGAAGTAAAGACCGCGCGCGTCACAGTTCTTTTAGGTAAAAACACGTTGGGGACAGAAAAATTGAAATCTCTATTAATTGGTAAATCGAAAAAAACACTTTGTTTCGCTAATGTTAAATCTTGGCCTATTCAGTATGAAGCCATTAGAAAAGCGTGAGTTATTAGTGAAATCTTCTAAAAATGGTCATTCAGATTGGATCGTTATTATCATTCGAAAAATATAAATATTGTTCTATTTATTGACAACTGCCTGGCACATCCAAAATCGTTTCTACAGGAATTGTTATCGAGAAAATGCGTTTTCTTTTCACCAAACTCCAATCAATGGATCAGAACATTATACAAAATTTTAAGCAAATTTACAGGAAAAGGATTACAATGAAAACGTTAGAGTTGATTGAAAAGAAACAAAATCAAAAAATTAATCTTCTTCACTGTCTATGGGAAGTGAAAAAATCTTGCAATGATGTGCCTCAGCTAACAATTTTTAATTTTTTTTTTTTAAACGGGTTGTTGTGGGTTTTTAAAACCCACAACAACCTGTTATTTTATTGGAATGTGAACAAACTAACTGTATGAACTTTTTTTCTAGCAAATATAGTGGTGATGATGATGACGTTGATAATGATTGACAGTCAGTTACTTCTGTTTTACAAAAACCCAGCGATGTAACTTTTTTAGATGGTTTCTAAAGACGAAGATTTGTAGTAGTGACTACCCTATTGAAGGTATTGTAATCAATAAGATTAACGCTAACGCAAATGAGAACGATAACATGGAGACTGATTCGGATAACGACAATGATGAACTACCCTGCGTACCGACCCCAACTTTAATGGAAGTTACAGATAACATTGAATCTTTCAACGATTCGTTGAGTCAAAAGATGATGTACGAGAATCGGTTTTTTCCGCGGTTGCAGATATAGAAAAATGGTTGACTACAATGATTCAGAAGAAACATCAGATAATTATCAACAAATTTTTTAATCGATTTTAATTCAATTCAGCTTTTTTTTTACGAAACAGCCAATTACTCTTCACTTTTTATTTTATTTTTTAAAATTTTAATAATGATTTTATTTTATTAGATAATCTTTTAAAAACACAATCTCTGAATTTAAAACTGAACCGTGTTTTATATACAATAATTATTTTACTATTCATTATAGGCTTTTGTATTTTTCATTCATTTACAATTTTTGTGCAATAAATTATCAGTGTATAAATTATTTTAGTGTATTTATTAGCTTACATTTTGTTTAGTGTCTTCCGCGGTAATAGAATACTCTTCAGGTAAGTAAAGTTTAACTTACTAATAACAAACATATTATATGTACGTACTACCCAGTAGTACGTACTGTATACTGTATTTATAATGCTGAAAAAACATGTCATGTAATAATATTGCTGTGATATAATAAGACCGTATACGGGAAAAATGCAATGTTTTCTTAAATAGTATTGTAAATTTTACGCGAGTGGATTTACAGCGAGTAGTAATTTCGTAACTTCTTTAACTAGAATTTTCCGTACGTCGAATTTCTTATTTATTCCCTTGAATATTCGAATTATAGGAATTCTATTGTATTATATTGAGCTTTTTTTGATGCAAAAAAAACCTTACGTAAAGATAGCTTAATGGAGGATCCCCAAACAGTGAATACAGAACGGTATTTTCTATATCTGCGAGTAATTTATATTTGCCTTTATGAATTCCATTCGTATAATATTAATTTCATACTAAATTTAGTTTGTTTTCTTTTTTGTATTCATGCCTGTAATAGAATACCTATTACAGGCAAGAATACAATAACAGATTGCATAAAGAGCTTTAAAAGAAATACAGTGAAATATCTGTAACCCGGTCGTTTACATGTCTACCGTCCAATGGTATCTTACCCCGGAGCTGGTAAGACCGAGTCCCGTCAGGTGCGGCTTGTGGGTCGCGCTTGTTAGAGTCAGGCACTTGAAGGACCGAGTCCCAGCGAAGATAACCTTTGGGTTACCTCCGTTTGTGGCAGGCTATGTAAAACCGAGTCCCGGCTCCGGAGGTGGGTCACTGGGAACCACTGTATCGGACCTGGTGATTTCACATTGGGAGTTAAAGGCAGGCAAGGAAATCAAGATCCTATGTTAGACTAAAGGACACTCCCCGGGCCGTGTTTATGCTTTACGTGGATCCGGCCTAGGTGAGGTGACAAAAAAAGGAAAAAATAACTAGATATAGCAGTACGTAACTTCAACGGGATTGGTCTAGTGGTTAACTCGTCATCACAAATCAGCTGATTCGAAGTCGAGAGTTCTAAGGTTCAAATCCTAGTAAAGGCAGTAACTTTTATTCGGATTTGAATACTAGATGGTGGATACCGGTGTTCTTTGGTGGATGGATTTCAATTAACCACATATCATAGGAATGGTTGACTTGAGGCTGTACAAGGCTACACTTCATTTATACTCATACATATCATTCTCTGAAGTAATACCTTACGGTGGTTCCGGAGGCTAAACAGAAAAAAAGAAAAGATATACCAGTACATTATCGAATCAGCCCCGTCACATCGAAACAGGCCGTCTTATGTTTTCACAATCAAATAATATTTATAGCCGTATCGTAGAATAAAGTAGTCCCAAAGCACCATTATTGTTCCGGAGCCCCAAGAGTTTTGATACCATTGTAAGGTTCGTGGCGAGGGTTCTCCAGGAGAAGGATCGGGAGGCTCGGGGATGCGGGACAGCCCTCTGCGGAGCTGCTGTTCGCACGTGCTTGCACAAGTGGGCGTTAGCGATGAGGCGCGGGGACTCTCGTACCTCCGAGCGAAAAAGACCGTGTCCCGGCGGGGATGCCCCTCTGGAGGTGTCCCCGTTAGAGGCATTGGCATAAAGACCGAGTCCCGGCTACCGGAGTTGGGACCCAGGGACGGCATAGCCGGGCCTGGTGGATCCTACTCTGGGGGCTTGGAGGCGGGCATAAAGTGAGATCCGACGGGCTGGCCGAGACGTGGAGGCCCGTTATAGTAAAGGACACTCCTCTGAGCTCTGTAATACTTAACTGCAGGATCCGGCCCAAGGGAGAAGAAACTAAAAAAAACAAACAAAAGAAGCACCATTATTAAACATGAAAATTCTTGTAACCATGACTACTGAATTTTTCGAAAATCCAGAATGAGGGTTATTTTCTATCACGAATTTAATTTAGACGATGAAAATTAAGAAGTAGTAGACCTTGACGTAAGTAACGGCCTTGGCGTAAATTCAGAAATTTAACAAACGTTTCGACGAGTCAAAGGCCCGGAGACATCAGCTTTAAATGTAGAAGAAATAAAGTTCTCTTACCCATAAAGCGTCTCTTTTTATGAACTTTTTTCAATACATTTGAAAAGTACACAAATAGCCGCTTTCTGAATAAAAAATGAATTAATAATATAAATATAGGCTTATTTTTTGTTGAATTACTTGTTAATTAGTTTCAAAATCGCATGACACCAATAATCCGAGTTTTTATGTAATGCGTCATCCTCGAAGCTCGTACTCGGATTATTAAAACTGCGCTATTATTTTTTTACAATAATCTTGGGATAATTGCATTCTGGTACGATAAATATGCTTGGAAACTTTTTATGCTATTTAATAATAAACATTTCTCAGAAATCACACGAAGCGCGTTGTAAATTAAGAAATATATTGGGGAAATACATTCCCTGACATTTAGCGGTTGGCTTCCTTTTTTTTACGTGAGAATGGGTTAACATACTGTTTTTTTTTTTTAGAATCTTATTCTAGAAGGCTTGGTATACTGATATGTAGCAGTATATCTGGTTTAATTAGAAAAAACAGGAAACTATTTCATTCTTAAATTTCCCAACTAAGTATCAGCGCTTATAAATGTTTGTTATTCTTAGAGGTTAGGCAACAATTACTGATTACGTTTCTGCGAAATCTTCATTGATTTTTGTAATGTTATAATCAAATTTAATTATAAGTACGTAAAGAACAATAATAAGATAATAGAAAATTTTAAAAAAAATATAATTTTACAACTATTTAGAAAGAAAAAATATTTTTCTCAAATTTTTCTGATATTTTAAGGTTTATCAGTTCCATTGATTTATCCCTAAATTATTTTTGAATTATAAATAATACAGATAGTGTTATTAGTAAGTCAGATAATACTAAAAAATGTACAACCTACAAACTAAACATTGTATAAACAGATTACAATTTTGAAAAATGTATTTGGTATGAGGAACTCTTACGACTTTTAGATTTAATCATAGCTAAAAGTAGAGATTTTAAATTTGATGTGGCTTTAACTCATCTTAACGAATTAAAATAGTAGAAATTATTTAATAAATTAAAAATATAATACACAGTATAAAAAAAAAACATAAAACCTAAGAATTATTCTCAGGAAGACCTTATTCTTAAGATCTATAGTCTTACGAATAGTTAGTTTTTAAAAGAAGCTCGGGTAGAAGAGATTAAGGGAGAAGCATGGTTAAGGGATTTAATTTTTAAACATAGAAGAGAAGATTGCGCAAGTAAAGGTTAATAGAAGTAATAGACTAATAAAAAATTTATGCTTCTATTTAACGACCTCATATTATAAGCTATAATCCTCCTAGTACTTCAAAGCGTAATTATATAATTTAATTATCAAAGTTAAGGTTCTTGGTATGATGAAAAACTTATATAAGAAAATATTAGACAAACAAAGGAATATATATATATATATATTTATTTATTTAATAACCGCTAAAAATGTATAAATTAAAATTTCTTTAAAAAAAATATTGTTTGTAATTTTTTACGATCTGTTTTTAACTCCAAAACAGAATTCAGGTAAATATATATAGTACAATGAATAGTATTTAAAAAAAAATCCCTTTCGGCTTGTCGGAAGGCGGATTTCACATGTAGGGGATAAAAATGATTTCCACTTTATAGTAAAGAAAAACTTCAAATTTACATAATACGACAATGGTTGCATAAGAAAAAAATTTTCACATGTTAAGCGTATGACAATCTCCGTCTTCTTACAATTTCAACAACATTTTGGTCATTCCTTGCCGTAAGGGTTGATCATATCAAAACATTTCAGACGAAGTTTTAGATAATGTTTAGAGGACTAACGACCACTTTAAACCGATTTGATACCGTGCCTATTAAGATAAGTATAATATTTTTTTTGTCTTCGAAACCCCATTTTTCCACCCCTTGGACCAATGGTTGGTGATATCAAAAGACTTTACTTAGATAAGTTTTAGGCCCTTGTCGAAAGAATAATAGAAACTTTAAACCAGAGGTTCCCAAACTTATTTTTTCATAGACCACTTTCAAAATTTTGCTGGTTCCGGTGGACCCCCTGCAGCTACATTTCTACCATATTTCCAGTCGACGGAAATGTGAAGATTAGATCTAACTATGAAAATTTGCGTTACGGCTGAGTTCCACGAACTAACAGCTTCCGAAAAAAAGCGAGAATTGATTGGTTAATTTTTGATTAACTGTGCTGTGAGTGGATATCAAAAAAGTAAAGTTGGCCAATCAAAAAAATGCTTCCATCCAACTTTACATTTTTGACATCTACTCACAGCACAAGAAAGCAATCAATTCTCACTTATTTTATTTAGAAAACTTCCTATTCAGTGCGGTAAAAAGCAAAAGAAAAATAGTATATTTTTTGTGTTGCATTTATTCAAATATGTAATCATTACACTATCAATTATTATTGTTATTATATTGCAATGTAATACAATAAGATTGTCCTAATATAATTAAAATTAAACATTAATAACGTAATGTAACTTCTACAATGACAATCACAAAATAGTTACAATTTTAATGGGAGGGATGTACTTGATGGATTGACAGCAAATTATCAATATTTGGTTCAGTTTTGTTAGGAATAAGCGCAAGTCTTGACATGTTCGTTATACTTAATATAGAATAAGCAAGTTTTTACAAGTAACAGTCACTGAGCTTCTCAAAACATTACCTGCCTAGATTGATACGCAAAGTCAAGCCAACATTTTAGTTCTTCACTATCGAATCCAGATCAATTTTCGTGGACCCCCGCTTAAGAATTGTGAACCCCCATTTTTTTGTCACGCCAACGTAGACCCCCGTCGAGTTCCCGTGGACCCCTGGGGGTCCACCTGGACCACTTGAATCAATGCTTTAAACGAATGCGATATTTTACTTAATAGGAAAGTTAAAGCGAAATTTTGTTTTTTGTTTTTTTCGAAAAAGCCCTCCTATTTCTACTCCCATGGTCCCATTTTGCCCATTAACGAACTCGACCGATATTTTGGGTTGTTATGTTTTAATTATCAATTTGAAAGTGATTGGCGCAAAATAACGGCAGTTATCGTGTCCACAAGAAAGTGAAATATATATATTATATATAATGTATGTATAAACTTTTGAACTGACGGTGATTTTAGGGTCTGGGGGATGTGAAACGCGAAGATATGTCGAAATTTTCCGATAGTCGAATTATTGTACCCATTACAATGGTAGCTTTCTTATGAAATCTACCTAAAATGAAAAACACCTCATGGAGTAATAACAAATATTTTAAAATAATACTAACCGGTCAGGACCCCTGCTTTGTTCGTTATCCTCATAGCTGTGGTGTAATACTGATAAACAGCAATTAAAGCCCGAAAAACTCTTTCCTTCAACATTTCACTCGTTCTTAATAAAGATTCTCTGATACCCCCTCAACTCTACAAGGACGCTAGAGCCTTGATCTATGATTTAAAATCTTCTCTGAGACTACACGAATATATCCTGAAAATTCGAAAGCAATCGGTCAGTTGGTTCTTGGTGATGCTCTGATACCCCCTCATGCCCACACCCTCGATTATTTCGAAAACTATCAAGTTTGGTGCAAAGTGCCAATTGGTGTAATCAGGTAAATTTTAATCCTCTATTAGAATGCAACACTTGTTTTACTCGATCTTGTATCAGTGTCACGTATACGCGTGCGCACACACTCTTACACCCACGCGCGAGCACGCGCGCCAACCTTTTATTTATACCATTTTTCTTGTCTTAAAGAGACCTTTTTAAGAGAACTTTGTCTTAAAGAGACCTTCTTGTTTTAAAGAGACCTTTAGTGTGAAGTATCACACTAAAGGTGTTGCCATTTAAAATATTTAAGTTTCAATCCCTTGGCCAACTCCCAAGAAGGGGTTGAAGTTCTATTTCACATCACTCGCTTAATTTTTTTAATGATAATTTTTTTTTTAAAACGTGTATGTTAGGTATCGTACCAAAACTAAAAAGCTTATAGACGACCTAATATGGGATAAAAATCACTCTCTAAACTGGCATAGCCATTCTCAAGATCTCAAGATAACAAGCATCCCATGTCAAACTTACTAAGAAAGATAAGGAATGAAGTGGTTTCCCATTACCTTCTTCATTGATTCAAACGTACCATTGTAAATCGCCAATGCCGAACCCAATAAAATTGCAGATGTTATCTACTTTACAAATAATATCTTCACTCTGTTTACAACAGGAAATCACTATGAAAAATATCATTACTCTCCCAGAAAGCAAAACTGTTTAGTTACGTTTCATGCTTTAAATGTTTTATATGCCTCATAGGAAGACTGAGAAAAAGAATGTAAAACACGAATTAAAGTTTTGCAATATGAGCAAACAAAATTACTTCTACGTAAAAGGTAATATTAAAGAGAAGAAATAAGAGGAAGTTAAAAGGTATAGTAGTAGGTAGTTAGAGATTTGTAATACAATAACCAATGAAAACTTAACGCCTTAAGATTAATTATACCCCCAACATAATAATACCATATTATAGTAGTGGATATATAACGTTACATAGAGTAACTTTACCTGCAAGGTTACTCTATGTAACCTTATCTTAATAGGCTATCTTAATGAGGCTTATACCAAGTACCTGATGTCCTCATTAGGTTTACATTCATTCAGTTCCAATCACTATACGCAGAAGTTATTTATACTCAACAAGATTTTATTTTTAAAAGATAAAATTAATTTTAAATAATTACGAATGATTGACAAAGTCTACGTTGATCATTTTGCCATATGAAAATAGAAATTTGTAGCGTACAAAAAACGCCATGCCTGACTGGGGGATTCGAAACCTGGACCTCTGGATGAAAGGACGCTACCGTTCCGCTATTATATATATATATATATTTTTTTTTATGTTATAAAAGGACGGGCATCCCGGACGAAGTTGGTAGCATATGAAGAAAAGATGCCATACCTGACTGGAAATTGAATCCGCACAAAATGCCTACTCAGCCATGGAGGTCGACTATTATATTATAAAAAATATTTTTATTTTTATATGCATAACTTAGCATAATTAATCCCCTCCAAAAAAAGATACGATTTATATTTTGACGAATTATTTTCCTATTATTATTATTAATTAATATAGTTATTACTTTTAATATACTAAATCCTTGTGTAATAATTTTATAAATTATTGTATATTAGCAAGGATCAAAAATAACTTCTGAAATACGGAATTACAGATCGTTTGCTCATACTTGTTCGAATGATTTTTGGACTGGTGATTTAAGATCTAAGTTACATTAAGTATTCCTTAGAAGACCATTCGTGACGTAATAGCCTAGTTGTATTTTTTCTGTATACAGAGTATATCATGTAGTTCTCCCCGGTAACCTATTCTACTCGTGAATATAATTGAAAAAGTTCATATAAATATATGTCCCAAAATTCTTCGTTTGAGAGTTACGGCTAATGAAACATTTCGCTCGGATTTCAGCTACCCTGGTGAAATGAGGACGCACTAAAAATTTTAGGACGTGAATTAGGGAGCACAATTAGTGATTTTTTATGGGATTTGACCTGAAAAATTGAACAAAATAGATTCCAGAACTGTATTTGCAATAATGTTTTTTTTTTTTAGAAATCTGGAATGAAAATCATGGAATAAATACTCCTGATTATAATATTTAACGTAAAATAAGTTTGTTAAATGGGTAATAAAAATGTAACAATGTTAAACGAAACTTATAGGGAATTTAATTCTGAAAAAAATGGTATAAGATAATTTGAATAAATCAAAGAAAAAATAGAAAGATTCAAATTTTATTTAGAAACAGTACACTAGACCAAAGTGCATTCTACATACTAGTTTATAATTGCTCAAAAGAGTCCGCCATTTTCAATACATTTCATGAGATGCTTCTGTACTGCTTTTCTTGCTCTATTTAGTTCTTCAAGACTGTCTTTAAGTTTCTTAATCGTACCCATAATGCGGAAAATTGATTCCTCTCGAGAATGTATTTTAATTTTGCATACAATATTTTTCATCTATTCCCAGACGCAAAAATCTAAAGATGGTAGATCAGGCGATCTTGGTGGCACGATGATGATTTAAGTGAGTGGAAACGGCACAAGAGAAATGAGGAGGCGCGCCATCGTGTTTTTTTTGCTTATCGACGAGCCAAACTTCACTCGACATGGCGTCAACAACTTACGCGATGAGCATAAATGGGCAGAAGTAAATTCTCATGAAACGGAAGTATATTTTGCGTCTCGGCGCTGGGGGAACATCTTCAAGCCGCTGCGACAATTTTTCTTGAAGACAGTGCATGTAGAAATCAACATTTAAGCAGCCAGATAATACGAACGGTCCAAACAGATAATTGTGAGGAAGGCCGCACCATACATTAACGATAAATAGGTGTTGAAAATTTCCTTACCGTTTCATGAGGATTTACTTCTGCCCATGCATGCTCATTGCGTAAGTTGTTGAAGCCATCTCGAATGAAATTTGCCTCGTCGCTAAGCAAAACATACTTACATACTTACATACTTACATACTTGTAGAGTTCCGATTTGTATTCCACCAGTTTCACAATTCAAAGTGAAGCGGACCGTCTCCTCGGTGTAAATGTAGAAATTACTGTTTATGATAACGATAAAACTTGCTTTATCTAATTGTCTTCCAAAATCACCTGGAACTCCAAACCGCTTAGAAAGCTGCCCTGAACTGCATTTATAATAATTTAATCAATAATAGCGTGGAGTAGATAGTGAAACTGTTTCCCAAAGATTGCGAAAAGTCGCGCTAAATGTTACCGTTACGTAATAGTACCCGTTACGTACCTAACAGAATGATTTTAACGCTAATACAGTAGTGCGCAGTATTGATCAGTTGTTATTTTACCAATTTCAAAATAACTTTTCAAATAATATATTGCATTGTGTCATTAATTTTAAAAAAATATAACGTAATTTTTATTTTATAATAGTATAATTTCCAATTTTTTAATTTTTTACTAATTTTTCACATCACTAAAAAAGAATTTGGTTTTTGTTACAATAAATAAGTACTTTTCTGACAAATGAATTAATGCACACTGTTTCTAAATAAAATTAGAACTTTTCCAACTTATCTTTTAAAACTTATCTTTCACGATTTTGTTCAAAATTAATCCAAGTTTTGTTTAAAAGTTTTGTGTTTATTATCCATTAAACAAAGTTATTATTGAACGTCAAACATAATAAAAGATTTTTTTTTTACCAGAATTTATTCATTTTTACCAAAGATTTCTCAAACACTATTGTAAATACGGTTCTGGGACATATTTTTATTCGATTTTTCAGGTTAACGACCAAAGAAATCACTAATTCTGTTTCTTAATTAACGTCCTAGAAATTTTAGTACGGCCTCATTTTAACGGGGTAGCTGAAATCAAGCAAAATCTTTCACTAGCTGTAATTCGCAAACGAAGTAACTTAGGATATATATTAATATGAATTTTTCAATTTTTTTTTTCACGTAATTTCTTTCACTTTTATTTATTAATTTTTATATTAATAGTCACCAGTAAGATGGAAATGCTTATTCTATATACCATGATTTCGTATGAGATATTGGTTTTCATAGTTAATTCTCACGTCTTATAATTATTGCAAAGACTCGTTACTATTATACTATTTTACAAATTTAAAAAAAAAGTGTTTCTATAAACTACGTAGATGATTTAGTGGGTATTTATCAATTAATTCATGATTATTCATCTTACCTATATTATTTACAGTTATTTTTCATTTCAACAATTCACTTATTAATGGTTTTTTTACTTGTATGCAGTAAAGGAAGTATTGTAATCCCAAAAAATTTCTGTTTTCAGATTTCAACGGAAATATCCATTTTGACCATCCTTGAATCCATTTTGGCTAGTTTCGGCGTGACGTCTGTACGTACGTTTGTATCTTGCATAACTAAAAAATGATTAGCCGTAGGATGTTGAAATATTGGATTTAGGACCGATGTAACTTCTAGTTGTGCACCTCCTCTTTTGACTGCAATCGACTGGACCAAAAGTGTCCAAAAAAGCCCAACATCAAAACAATTTGGATTTTGGTGGTTTTTGGATTTTTTTAACTGCAGTAATAAACTCCCATTGAGAGCTTGTCAACGATATACCTGTTTGCATTTATGATAGTTTAGGAATGTAAATTTACAAGTAAATAAATAAATTATAAAAAAATACGCGTATTTTCTTATTCTTTCATTAGCTTTCATTTTTAAACATGTTAAAATAGACCATATATGACTGCAATAGATCGAACACGTGCAGTACAGTTAATGCGCCAAATAAAAAAAGAATAAAATGATAGTATCAATTTAGGGGAGGTATATAATTATAACTACAATAAAGTATAATTATGTCTTATTTTTATATTTAAATATAACTGTTTATATAAAACAGGAAAGACTGTCATGATTGAAAATATCCTGTCCAACTTTTTTTAATGCAAATTCCCCCCATAAAAAACTTTTAATAATTTTCCCGTTGTTTTTTACAAGTAATTACAATTTTATTATATGTGACGGGTAGAATTTTGAAAGATTTTAAATACAGAGAACCCGGTATTCATTACAAAGTTTCAAGCTTCAATAAATTATGTGCTCATGCATCTACAAAAAAATACCTAAAACGTATTGATCACATCAAAAATATGATGCAATTTAAATAAAGAAAACTTGAGAATGTACAAGACTACACTTCATTTACACTCATACATATCATCCTCATTCATCCTCTGAAGTAATACCTGAACGGTAATTTCCAGAGGCTAAACAGGAAAATGAAAAGAAAAAGATAAAGAAAACTGCAGGCTAAAAGCGCCAAACTCTGATAGGAAATTACTTGATTGAAAAGATACATTTTTTATTGAATCTTTTAAACAATTTCAGACTTATGGGTTTGCAACTAAGAGAAATATTAATAGTATAGATGCCATGCAAAAGACAGAGTGTGTTGAAAACTTTTACCAAATTATTTCTAGTAATGCGAATTGCTGCACCATTTTTTCTCTCATGTATAATGCTTTAAATAGATGTTGTAAATAACCGGAGTTGATAATGAATGAAATCAAATTTTTATATAAAAATTTTTCAGTTAACTGGCAAAATGAACGTTGAAAAGGCAAATAATAAAAACCCGAATAAGAGTTCAAACAATATGTGATCGATCATATCAAAAAGGTCCTTTGTAAGAACTGCTACATCACATTTAAAGGTGTATGAAGCGATCTGTTTATTTATGAAAGGATAATTTTCCGATATACTCGTTTTTGAAGTGTAATTGATTTCATGTTCATATAAAGTAAAATCAGTTTTTTTACGATTTTACTTTTTTTTTGCTTTTTTTTTACATGATTTCCCAAAAATTGTTTTTTTTTTTTATATGGTTATATAGTTTTTTATCTGCTTCAATTGAAACTGTACGTGAGATTTTAGTGGATTATTCTACTCATATAGGCGAAGTTATACAGAACTGAAATTTCATTGATCTATTTTTATTTTTCTGTAAATTAAATATCTACCTTGCTGACGAATATGTTTGGGTGAAAAGAAGGTACAAACATTATCTTTGTACTGAAATAGAGATCCCAGACTCTCCTTACAGATTTTTTATAATTACATAGTATTTTCAAAAGCCGTAATAATTGGGAAAAAACAGTAAATTTCTTTATCTCCTTTTTTATCGTTTATTTTTAGTGATTATATTTATTTAAACTACATAAAAAACAAATATATGGCAGCAAAATAAATAAATACAGTAATTTCGCTTTAGTTACAGTTAAATTTTATTTTATTTTTACAAATTAAATTATTTTTTAACAATATAATTTTTACTGTAGTTTTATAAAAAGAATATTCTATTTCAGCCCAGCAAGTTAATTAACTCATTAAAAATTAGTTTTTTTAAGAACTAAATACCATTTTTGTTTATTACTCCAAATAAATAAATAAGGTTATTACTCCAAACAGTAAAAAAAATCAAAATTATCCGAGAAATAAGTTTCTGTCATTCACTTTTCCAGCTCGTGCTGATTAAAAATTAAGATTAAACGCTAAACATGATCAAGTACTTACCTGAGAAAAATTAAAGATATGTCATAAAAGTCATTAATACCAAATAGTTGCTATGAAGAAGTCATAATTTTCCATTTAAGCTACAAAGACGGTACTAGAAAAACGCATGAATTTCTCATTCCGTTCGGTGTTGTGTCAAGGCAATACGTCTAATATCACAATTTTTATTTTTTACTTCCGACTTGTAGGCACGTCATCACAACTGATAAAACAGAGACTTAAACAGAGTTTAAGTGAGTAGGCCGTGATTACGTGGATATTGTAATAAATTATAGTACAGCACTTCTGATCGTTGTCGAAAACTACATTAGCTGTGTCTGCAGTTGAGCGCGTAGCACCGCCGGCTGGCGACTTGTTCAGTACCGGGTCTACAGCGGCATTAAACTTCTTACACTATCTTATTACACGTCTGATAGTGTGTCGTTTTTAGTGTCATATTCTTTAAGGAGTCTGGTTTTCCTTATCTTAAAGTATCCAGTTTTCCATATCTTAAAACAGTATCCGAACTTAGTTCTTTTAATTTTGAAGATGAAACCACAAAACCGTAAGCACATCACGCTAAGTTTATTTCAAAAAGCAGAAATTCTTAAAAGAAATGACAAAATCCAAAAAAATTGGTGACAAAGCTTCACTGTATGGAATTGGACGTGCAACGATGACTTGCAGAAAAATTGGGTAAAAGTAGAAAAATTTGTACAAGATAAAATGACAGTGGTAAAAGTGATCGGAAAACATTAAAATCTAGCACGTTCCCGTTAATGTAACACTTTATGCTTAGTTTATCGTTCTTTCTTTTCCTGTTTAGCCTCCGGTAATTACCTTACAGATAATACTTCAGAGGATGATATGTATGAGTGTAAATGAAGTGTGTTATCTTGTACAGTCTCAGTTTTTTTTTATAGAAAAGCTTAGCTTTTTCTTTGAGTTCGCCAGAAAGGGAAGTGTTTGGAACGTTCCAGGACAAACTAAGCAAAACCACCGGGTTGGTCTAGTGGTGAACGCGTCCTCCCAAATCAGCTGATTTAGAAGTCGAGAGTTCCAGCGTTCAAGTCTTAGTAAAGTCAGTTATTTTTAATCAATCTCAAATATGTATTGAGTGAACTGTACAAAAAAAAAAATTTACATTAAAAATGTTAAAATTATTGTTTTCGCTGTATTATCATCAGATAAAATTAATTATATTTGATCAAAGCATGATAGTAAAAATTTCAGTAGGCTATTATCAGGCTCATTTGTCAGTTTATAATTAATTCCCCTTGCTTCAGAAAATGTCCTACCAAACTTTATATCATTCATTATTTTTAATTTTAATAATTACACTTATTTTCAGTTCTGAGTATAATCAACAAAATTTTATTAAAATAAATTTATTATGATATACAGTGAACAGAATTATTTTAATTTATATATATTTTTTTATACATTTGTTTTTATACAGAATTATTTTAATTTATATATATTTTTTTATACATTTGTTTTAAAGGCAGTACAAAAATAAGAATAATAAAACTTGTATTCAATAAATTACGTTCTGTGGTTATTCCAGCTCCTTTTATTTTGATATCACTTTACTATGTTTTATCTATAGCATTTATAATTATAATGAAGATTATTCTCTGAATACATCTGATTCAGTTAATTTTCTCGGCTGTAGTTTTATTTGATTAATATTTAATAAATAATGTTATTCCAGAATTATTATTATTTACCGTATTTTTAGAAATTATTTTTTATGATTCATTAAAAATAGCCATGATCTCTTTTTTCGTTTCTTCATTATAAACAAAATGTTCTTTGTATCTTTATTACTAATACCATATATTTTTCACACTTTATTACTGAGACCTATGATTACATTAATTCATTTCGAATCCCAGTTCAATGAAAGCCTAAACGCACAATTAGTTATCGAAACAGTAATTATCATTCACTGTATCCATATTGAGAACGTAGCTATATAAAATCAAGCTGAAAAGAATGACATAAAATAAATTAAATTTTCCCTTTTTAAGGTCGGTTTAAAATATCTATGTTATATATAGTGTATGTAATAGTGTAACATTATGGCAACATGGAGACGAAAACGAAAATACTGAGCGCAGCCTTCATTACAAGACTGGAAAAGTTACCCTGATTTGAAGGTTGATCTGAAAAAATATGACATTAGCAATGGAAATTTGTTAATACAAATGACGATCGAACATAATGAAATAATATTAAAAAAAAAAACTATTTCTAATAAAGTGCAATGGGAATTTATTTTCATATTTATCATATAATTAATTTTTTAGTAATTTTCATCCGTTTACCGATAATCCGTTAAACGAGAATGGCGTTGAATAATTTTTTGATCTTTGATGAATAATAGCATATTACATTCAAACTATCTTCTTTTTAATCAGACATCGCATCTTCTTTTCAACTTTAGCGTTATTTGTTTCCATTTCTCTACCGATTTTATTTCATGCGATTTGTTTTTATTCCTGACTTTATACAGATTTTCTTTCAACAATTCTATTAATTTTACCATGTCTGTTTCGTTCCATTTCGTTTCATTAGATTCAGTATTTTTAACGTGTACAGATTCCATCACAATTTAACAAAAAATGTATCTGTAAACAATACGGGTAAATATTTTTCATCAAAACGACGGCATTTAATGACAGATGAATGAACTTGACGAGCGATGATGATGTTAATAGAAGTGTTTTGAGATATCCTCTAACATTATTATTAGCAAATATTTGCAACATATTTGATCTTTACAGACAAATTGTAGATAAGATTTTTACTACAAAAAAGAAATATTCTAATATTTTGTAATATCAGCTGATTTTAGTTGTTATAACATGCACTGTTAATCGTATAATAACATTTTAATGTATCTCTTACGAATGTATCTCGCTTAACTCAAGAACGATTAGCCGTAAGATGTAAAAATTTTGGATTTAGGACTTTTGTAATATCCAGTTGTGCACCTCCCCTTTCCATTACAATCGACTAAATCAAAAGTGTCCAAAAACGCCTAAAAACCAAAAAAATTTGCATTTTGGAATTTTTCCGAACTGCAGTAGTTGATGGTCATTCTATAATTAAAGAGACAAATGACAACGGCGGAAACTATTTAATAGAATATAATGAATGTACTGACCGATGTTCAAGCTGGAACCCCTAAAAGTATCAGCTATTCGAAAAGGTTTTTCATTATTAAAACCTTTGTTTTTTAAATTAAATGTCGGCTCCGGTAGAGGAATCTACCGCGAGAAAACATCATGCTGTGATATTTCTACTTTCTGAAGGTGTAAAACTGGCCAAAATTGTATGACAAAAAGTTAATTATCATAAAAGTGTATTACCAAAATTAAAAATTTCGACTGACTGAAAATTACTGAAATTTGTAGTGCGAGTAGCGGAACTGACTAATTATCTATGACAAGCTGAATTACTGCAAATCATGTTCAAGGGGGGATTCAGAGTCAGTTGACTCAAAATCACAGAAATCCGAATTCAGATTTGTATAGAACTTAAGCAACCGTATGTAGCGGAAGGTATACCGCTTTTTAGGGCTTTTTTAAATTTGCATACCTAATAATCATTTTGGAGGAATCATTTTGAGCTGGAATCCAAACGTCAAAGTACGGAATGGAAACGTTCAGTTTGCTTGCTACCGGAGATTCAAACCACGGATATACTATCCATGCGGCCGATAGGTGACGCAAGTGGTCATCTTGGCAGTGCCGCCCGTCTTCGCGGACAAGCTTCTGTCCGATGGGCGAATTCGAATTGGGTGTGTGGTCTGCCGGGTGATGAGATGCACCTTTGATGACATTTTCGGTGCTGAAAGCCAGGCCACAGGGCCAAATTGTGTCTTGGACCAGATCGCTGCGGCCACTAATTTATCTGTGGCGTCCCTGGCCTCTTGCGAAAGGACTGTATGCAGAAGCCTCAGTGTCTCACATGCAAATTGCAAAAACATACGCCTAGTGGCCATGTATCTAAGGCGACTTCGCCCACGTCATGAATCCGCTGGAGTTTGCACGACAAAATTGCGGTGTCTGTAGGGGACAGCCCATCCGGGAAGGGTGGAGGCTTTGGCGTCCCACTACCAATGAACGGGTGGGGACTCCCTTTCAGATGGCATTGGGGGAGGGAATTCCTTTGGTTTACCCCGCTAGAGGCATGGCATTTAACACAAAACCGAGTCCCGGCTATCTGGGTGGGGCCTAGCGCCCTACCGAGGTAGTTTGAGGCGAAGGTACTCCTCGGAGCTCAGTTTATGGTAATTGCGATCTGGCTCCAGAGGAAGGGGAGATTACGGATGAAAAAATAGATTCAAACCTATGCGTCAACCGGTAGAGCGATTGTAACGGGGTTCTGGGACTATAAAGGCCCTATTTATTGCTATTCGGGAGAATAACGTACGATCAACAGTGAGTACTATTGCGACTGTTTCTAGAAAATAAAGTTGAAACCTGCAGTCAGGAGGAAATGTCCTGATTCTGATACAAAAGATATTTCCGCTCCCATAAAAGTTTCCGTCCAAAAGGCAAGGGAAGCTATTCAAAATAGCCTATCCACTTTACACTCACGATCTCGCAATATCTTTTTTTTTACGCGACATTAATGAGCGAATCAAGGATGACTCAAACACCAAGGTGAACAATTCTTTACTGCTGGAATAAGAACGCTCACAGAAAGATTGAACAAGTACCTAAATAAACCCTTGGACTATGTTGAACAGTAAGATTAGTAACATTGTCATTGAATAAATAATATCTTTTCTACAGTCACTTATCTCTAATTTCGAACTGAATCCGACTAAAGATCTGGTCACTAATGAAATGTCATGATCGAGTGCAACTTCTGTGAGAAAAGTTTGAAAGCATGACTCCTTTAAAATTTGCAAAATTGCTATGTGAACTAGTTAAAATGATGGGAAAATATTTGTCACTAACAGATATTTAATTAGTGAAGACAGTTTTATTGATAATACCGTAATAAATGTTGATGACAATGAAGGAGAAAGTTAATCAAGACTTGCTAGGAATTAACTATGGAGTATTTAAACTGGCTAATAATTAAACAGATAGTAGGATACAATTATCAATATTGTATCGGTGTCAAATAAATTCGCTTTGAAGGCAACAATAATACAGCAAGTCTTCACTGTTAATTTCTACAATGCTACATGAATAACACAGTAGCCTTGACAAATTTTCATAAATTTCTATACAAATAAATATTAAAAGCACTTATTTGCGCTTTGCTACTACTTTCTTGTCCCATACTAGTCTTCTAACATTTTGGTAAACACTAGAATCCTTAATTTTTTCACTTTTCTTTTTTTAAATTATCATCTTCTATAAATACTGTGTCCAAATATACATTCCCCTATCAATGTTTGTTATACAAAGAACAAGCAGCATTAGATAAATTGTCTGCGGTCAAGAAGTGTCTAGAATTGACTAGATCCTTTCTCCTTTAGAAGCATAGCAAAAAATGATTTAAAAGATGATGCTTAGAGATTCAAATACTTAATTTTATAATTAACTTTAAAAATTATATAGAGCTAAAAAACTATTGTAATCGATGAACACTTATCTCTTTTTCCTTTTGTAGAGCTGAATTTATGTTGCTCTAAAGAAATAGAAGAAATTCATAATTTAATAAATTAATGCAAATAATTTTTAGAAATGATCATAACAGTCTTCTTTCAAAAGTAATTTTCTCTGATTTTATTAATATTCAGATTCAATAAAACATAAAAATTCTCTACTATGAATATTCATTTATTTATTTATTTGAGGCAGGGTCCTCCCGCCCTCCCTACTTCACACAAACCCGCTTCTTCTCAGACTGAATTTTTAAATAACATATTTGTTACTAAGGTAGTGCATTAACAATATAAGATTTATGTATTGTTTATTTTATAACTAAATTTCGCTAGGCATTTTTTAACAATTGAAAATTTTACAGTAAATAAGTATTTTAAAAAAAGAAGTATTCAAAGGATATTTAATTTTAAAAATTTTAAGAACTTTATCGCTAATGATAATCACACCATAAAAATAATTTGTCTTCTAAGAATGGATTTTTTTTAGGTTTGCAGTGATTCAACGTAATTCCCATCTTAAGAGGAAATTTTAGAACTATGGAATCGGGTCACAACTTAATGACTATAGATTTACAGTATACAGACACACACACACACACACACCATACACAAATACACACACACACACACACACATAAGAAAAAGAAAAAATCTGGCAAAGTATGCATTATTTTCCCAGCTTCGCCGATGAAACCATACAATATTTTTAAAAAAGTAAAAATAAAATTGCCTTTAAAACTCAAATGTTGTTGCACAATTTTGCCATACTAAATAATTATTTTAATAAGGTTAATATTCACCAAAATTAGTTTTATTTACGTAGAGGTCGAAAAAAAATAATAAAAAAAAATTTCCGAATTTTTTCTTGACATCAAAATTTCCAAATTTTTAATAAAATATTTTTGATTTTAGGGTCTTCTTTATACTGTGGAGAAAATTTATGAAAAAGTTATTTATAAAGAAGTGATCCCTAACAAAAAAAAAAATTAATTTGGAAGAGAATTGTTTTTTTTTTGTCTTCAGTCATTTGACTGGTTTTATGTAGCTCTCCAAGATTCCCTATCTAGTGCTAGTCGTTTCAAAAGAATTGTTTTCAAATATTGAAAAAATGAAGTAATATTTTTTTGAAAGTAATGAAAAAGATTACCTCTCATTTTGGGTTTGAAATATAATATAGATGTCAAAGTTACTTTAATTTTAATAGCCATTTATAATATTATAATTATAATATATTCTATATTGTAATATAATTATACTTATAAATTTATATTTATAATATTTTAAAATCTTAATATTTCGCTGAATTTGTAAGGTTCTGTCGTTATCTGAGATGTGTTTTATTTGTTTTTATGAGTTCTTTATGTAGTGGTACACCGATCGGAATGTCAAATTTGGCATTCGCATTAGTGTCATCCTGACTGAAACAAGATCAAGGCTGAGAAATGCCTTTTGCTGAAGTTTTGAAGATGGCCTCCGATAAAGCCCATCATGGCTCTTAACGGGTGGGGGGTAGGTGGCGACCGTAACCGTTACATGGCGGGTGTCTTCTCTTATGAGATCCGGATGTACATCTAATTTCATGACAGTTACAGTTTATAAAAAATCAGGTAAAATGTTCTTATTACATTAGAACATTATCATTCGACTCACCTTAGATCAAGGAAACGTTTCTAATGATGCAGAAATACAAAAAAAAAAAATTGTAAATGAGTTTTTTGTAATTGGTTAGGGTGTATCATTTTCTGTGCAAAATAATCATTAACGTATCTTAATCATAACGTATCTTTATTTGGGAAAAAACTCAAATTCAATTTTTTTTGGTCCTGTCGTCGGATTACTGGAAGGTATTATGTAATTCTTGCTCATAATTGTGAATAACGATTTTATGAATATGTTCTTATAGCATTAGATTTAATTAATTTTGCGTTTTTCCAATTGAACCCTCGTTTATTAAATTCTAACAAGTTCTACAAAAAATAATTTTCGCATAAAATTTTATTAAAAAAATAAACATGAAAAATGAAAATATTACGATTCAATTATTTTTAATTTTGATTACTAGTTGTTAGTTGGTTACTGGTGTTATGCTATATTACGCGATCAGAATTTTTTTATGTACTTATTAAAACAGTAAAATAAGGGGCTGAGGCTCAATCCTACCCTACTAAAAGGCATTGTTGTGGGTCTCCCTTAGCTTAGCACCTGAATGTACTGATCACTAACGGAAAGTCCTGATTTGTTAGTATATAACAAATCGTTAGGTTAGGTGTGAATTGTTATATTATTATATCGATAAACCGTATATATATCGATATACTTGCGAAATATATATCGAAGTTTTGAAAAAATTTAGTTGAATTACATATTATCATCAAAGCTTGTTGTCAAATCCATTCTGAGGTACCGTCCTAAAATTATTTTTTACATTTTAGTGCGTTTTATTTAAGAGTGGTGTTATAATTTTTTAAATATATTTATGAAATTGTTCTTTTTCATAAAATAATGAACTATAATCAATTCGTAGGCACCGGACTATACCGATCACTAGCGGAAATCCCGATTCGTTAGTATGAATTTCTAGAGTTAAATTTCTAATTCAACTTTCGTTACATCAATTTTCATCATTCAAAAAAAAATTTTTACATAAGATGTAATCGATTTTGGACACCTAATAATTCCATTTCGAGACGCCGTCCGCCAGGCCTAGCTGCGGAGGTGTTCCGCACGCACACCATGCAGCTAGTAATAATTACTATGATGGATAATAGTGAATTTTGTTGTGTATAAATAATGCCGTGCCTGACCGGGACTCGCATCTGGAACCGCCGAATATAAAGTAGAGATGCTTCAACTGTACCATGGTTTTTCGATAAATTATCAATAGAATTCATTTTGAAGTACTACAGGACCTTGATGTTGCCGGTCAGGCTTGATAGCTACATAAATCCTGAGTAGTATATGGGCGGAAGTTTAGCTACTTTAGAGCCTTCCAAGCCGGTCAGATAAAAGGATAGAAACCAATTCAACAGAAGTGTCTGTAGCTTATATTAAAAGAACTTGATCTATAGTCGGGAAGTTAAAAATTGTCATCGTCCAATGATTTCTCAAGTATTAACATTATTGTAAAATCTTTTTCTGTTAAATATTCCAAAGTTAAAATCGTCTCCGATTCGGATTTCTGGGGGAAGTTGTGACAATTCGCTTCTAGAAAGAAATCATTAAGAAATGAAAAAAAGATGCGAATAGGTAAATGGTACGTAAAAAAACTTTTGCAAGCAAGCAAATTAGAAAATTTAAAAAGAGAGATGAGAATAAGCAAAAGGATTTTTACTGGTGATAGCATAATTACTATCAGGGTAGGAATGAATCAAAAAATTTGTTTTTAATCTGAGTATCATCAAAAGTAGTGGAATACGACTGGGAAATAAAGGACTAAACATTAATTGTTTAGTTTTCGCTGATGATATGGCATTATTAGCTAAAAAGTGGAATGAAACTGAACAATTAAAGAATTAGAAAAACAAGCTACTGAAATTGGACTAAAAATTGCGTTTGAGAAAACGAAAATTTTGACTAATGATTAAAAATACTCGAATTTCCTTAATATAAATAATAAAAAAGGAAAATTATAAGAAAAATTTTAGGTCCTAAATTTCAAAATAATCAGGTAAAATTAATCCCAAATAACAAAATTTTATACCAAAATTGAAAAATTGTCAGACACGATAAGGAAAAAGAGTAATTGCATTTTACTCCGATTTATTTAGAACGAATAACAGTAGACTGATTAAAAGATTTCTGATTTCTTCCAAAGTAAAAAAAGTAAATGCAAATAGTTCATACAAGTCCAAGAAGACCTAAAATAACTGACGAAATTATAAGAGAAAGTGAAATTTTAAAGCGAATGTTAAAGATGAAAATAAACGGTTCAAGAAGCACCAAAATGGGAGAACAACAGAGCTGAATTTCTGAACGAAGGAAAGAGATATCAGAAAGAATGAAGAAAGGTACTGGGAAAATAAACATAAAAAGAAAAGAAACAACCGCAAGTAAATAAATGATATAACGTATTCAAGGTGAGCTATTTGGAGGAAAAAAAAATAGACTTTAAAACATACCTATTTTTAACCTTACATTTGTTTTTGTAATTTATATTATATTAACGTGATCTATATAAACTCTTATTATATTATTTAGATTATAATAAATATTTATTTATTTACTTAATGTTATTTATTATTAAATTTATATAGGGAATTGGAATGCTATGATAGGGAAATAACGAGATTAAAAATTATTAGAAGTACGGATGGACCACGGAATGAAAAGAGAAATTTTTTAATTATGTTTTGAAAGTAAAATTAAATACTTATAACAAATACTTGATTTAAATATCATAAAACAAGACTGTATATTTCGAAATCACTAGGAGATGAAAAAAAATCAATTATAAATTGCAAAAAGAGAGAGATTCAAAAATGCGATAGAAAAGGTATATGGGTTGCCAGGAGCCGATATAAAGAGCAATCATATACTTCTCGTTGAAAAAATAAAGTAAGCTTTGAAGAAAGTTAAAGGAAAAAAGGAAAAAAGGTTGAAAGAAAGAAGAAAACATAAGAGAAGTAGAAAAATTCTTCTAATAGAATAGTAGGGAGAAAAAAATTGAAATGATTAGACAACTTGAAAAATGAGGAAAAAGGAAGAAGTTAGGCGAGTTAATGAGAACAGAAGCTTAATCAGAACTATTTATAATAGGAAATCTAACCGGCTGGAAGGTATCACGACAAGAGGATTAATTAAAACAGAAATAGAAGGTGTAGAGAAGAGAGAGCAAGAATTTTTAAAAATTATGTACGGTCTAAAAGAAGATGGCAACTGTCACATCTTAAAAATTTATATGGGAATAGAGGAGAATAGAGACGACTCTATTCTCCTCTATTGGTATTTTTTTATACTTAATGATTCTGTATTAATTTATTTTTGTGTAGCTATTCATTTTTTTATTTCAATATTAAGTTTATTTTAATTTATTTGTGTATCTTATACTATACTATTTGTGATAGAATAACAATAATGTAAATCATATTTTATTATAATCAAAAAAAAGTTATTAGATACACAAACTAAGAAGTGTTTCCTGCAGAGAGGAAACATGGTTGTTTATTATCTTGTTGGTTTTGTTTATTAGTTTAGTTATAGTACCGTAACTTCAGTAATAATGAAGTAACTAATACTAAAGTTAACCTCGGAGATCTTTACCTGATGTAAAAGAGAAACAAAACTTCTCATTACCGTACCGTAAACATTTTATTATATTTTTAAAAATTTGATTTTTCTAATATTTAAAGTAGTTTTGCTTTGAGAACATTTTTTATAGATTTATGTAGAATATCTGTTCCTTAGCATAGTTACTTTTTATATTACCTAAGAAAGAACATTCCGGTAATATCTCTGATGAAAATTACTGCAATATTTATTTTCTTTCAGAAATCTTTTTGTTAAAATACAAGAAAAAAGTATTAAAGACAGAAGGAAATCCCTACTTGTAAAGTCAAACAATTTTACTATTAAAGTTTTATTAGATTCTATTTCGTTTAATTTTTTAAATTTAAAATAAAGTTTGCGATTTTAAAATAAAATACAACCTCACTAATAAATTTTAGTATACTTGTAAACTTGTAAAGAAACTAAATTTCTTTAATATTGAATCTACCGCACTGTGCGTAGGTAGAGTAGTGACCGGCTTATACGGTAGAGGGAGCTAAGGTTGGAAAAACCACATGTGGATTGAATGTAATTATATTTGATATAAAGTAAAAAAAAAAAAAAACTATGTCAGAATTTTTAAAAAGAAATTGACTCGTTAAATAATAAATTTTAAATGCTGTTTCTTTGTTTACAGGTGAGAATTTGCGTAAATAGTATAATAAAATTAGGGATTAATGAAAATAAAACGTTGTTTATAACGTAACGAAATATTGTTTATTTGTTAAGTCGATTCCCGTTAAAAAAAAATTAGAGCTTAATATGCTTAATAAACTACTCTATTAATATGCTTAATAAACTAATGCTAATAAACATAATATGCTCTTTGAACTTCTGAGATTAAGTTGCAGATTTTGTGCCTTTTATACAGAAGATATCCGATTCGTTCCATTTCACTCTTTCTATTTTACCAAAATATAAACTTCAAGCTCATGTAATGAACTAAAAATTTAAATAGTAATTTAAAAAAAATGTATTCCCAGAATTTTTTTTGACGTGTTTAAAATCACATCGAAACATACGGGTACCAGAACAGAAATTTGTAGCGAAACGAAAAGGTCTATATCGTCCTGCCTTAATAACTCCTAACTATCAGTCTCAGAGACATAAATGCGTGTCATTTTATTACTTACACGGTCAGCTCGCCGATACGACTTTGAGTTTGCGTCACTCTAGCGAGCAGGTAGCAGGAAGGGAGCACAGCGCAGAAACTCGGCCAAAACTGGCGCTCTCACTCAATTCCATTGTGTAGCTCACGACTTAGACATGATAGCGTGGTGATTCGTGTGTTTGTGTTTAGAGTTTGTCGAGATTGATCGATTTAAGGAATAATAAGTGTATTTTGCACAATATTTATATGTAAAAAAATAAAGTAAACATGTAAAAAAGTATAAAAATTCAATACGTCAGCCTCAGTCCGAGTAAAAGCCAGCCGGAAATATAAATTACGGAAATTATGTAAAGGGAAGATTATGAACCACGCACAGGTACCCCGATGTCCGGTGCGAGCGAGCATCGCAAAGCTGGCACGACGCACTCAGTGAACGACGCCGAGAGCGCGAGCATGCCTACTGCTGCTTATTATGCCTTATGCCTCTTACTTTTCATATCACAGACCAGTGTTGAACAAAATTGTCGCTGAATATTAATTGAAATAAATATCATGTATCATTTACTGTCTGTTTTATGTCAAAATTAAATTTAGTACACAGTCAATGTCTCGTTTTTTATTTCAATCCGATACACTAAAAGTCACTGACATACAGAACGACCAATTTATCTGTAGAGTTGGTCAAATGAAGAACTAAAATTTTCCATTGGAGACATCCAGTTTTTTTTAACAAAAACGATGGTGGCTCTCCTATTTAACTCTACAGATAAGTTGGTCGGTCTGTAACTCGGAGGAACGTCTTCCAAGGTCTGTAACATTTCACGTTAAACCAACGACCGTGCGCTCCAATACAGCCCCACCCAATTTTTTTTCGGTTGATTTTATTTATAATGCACCCTGAGTATATAAATTAAGATAAAAACACTATTTCACTTTAATGGCAATAAATTGAAACCTGCGTTTGATAATTAAAAAACATTTTTTTATACTAAAAATAGTATAAGTTTTATTTATTTATCTCAGAAAAATGTTCTGCTAGATTTTATTATTAGTAAATAATAATAAAAAGTAGATTCTATTTACTGGGAGAAAGTGAACTAAAGTAATTAAAGACTATATTTACTACAAAAATTAACTGTCATTTTTTTTTCTTCAAATATTCTATTTTATCTATTTTACAGTTTAACTTCAGTAAATAAGTTAAGAAAATTATTTTTCATAAGAAAGATCAGGATAAATAGATTTTTTTTAGTGATATCGCCACATATGCTTGAAATTTGTGCGTGGAATATGTAAATGTGTTCTTGTAACGAATGAAAAATGCCATGCCTGACCGGGATTCGAACCCGGGATCTCCAGATGAAAGGCCGAGACGCTAAGTAGATCGGCACGGAGTTATTAAATTCATAAACAGCTATACATATATATAATCTAAACATAATTGAAAGATCTAGTGGAAGACCAAGAAAAATATTATTTAATTCTGTTAAGGGAGACTTCATCATGGGTGAAGGTGTCAGAGTAAAAATGGTGGAGAGACAGAAGTAAATGTTCCATTTTATGATCTGTAGGTTGACTCAATCACATTTGAATAAAGATAAAGAATGATGATAACATTTATGATCTCTATAAAGAATAAGAAGGAATAACTTCATTTTATAAGTTTTATTAAAATTAGTTGTGCCGTTCTTTCGTGATTCCGTATGAATAAAAAATATATACAAATGCAGTTAATGGGTAATTTGATTCAGTTTTGTATGAATGGAAACAATTTATTGAAAACTTTACTTTTCTAAACGAAGTAAATATAATTTATTCATAATAATATGCATTTGTGTATATACTAGTCGGTCATGACTCCGCCCCCTAGATCCTCGACGTGTTTTTATCGTCATAGTTGTGAGAATATTAAATATTTTACAGTTATTAATTAAATTAAAAAAATAGTAATTTTAATTCAATATTTTTCTGTTGCCATCGTGATAGAAATATAATAAAGTAAAAGAATTCATTTTTATCACGACGGAACAGAGATGACATATATGTTTGGGGTAAGAGGTTGTATGTGTCTGTTACCATTTTCCTCAAAAAGTAGTGCACTGATTTCGATACGGTTTTTTGCATTACATACTTATCACTTCAGAGCAGGTTCTTAGATTAATTTTACGGTTATAAGCCGCCAGGGCGCGCTGCAATAGATACGTTCTTCAAAACGGTTTTTGAATGTTTCTAAGTCTTTCTAACTCCAGCAAGGCAACATTATTTTTTCAATTATTAAATAATTTGCTCTGGTCAAGTGTACTAAACTTTCATCCTCGTCATCATCAGTCTATAAATCTCGCACTGTTCGGCACAGACCTACTAATCGTTAAAAACAAATAAAAAAATAAATTAAAGGTTTTTAAAAACCCAAAACGAAAAAACCTTAAAAACGTGAAATAATTAAAAAAACTTTATTTTTACCTTATAATCCTCTGACATTCTAATATTACTTTTAAAACAATAAAATTTAAGATTTTGATTGACCGTCGTGCGTGACCCGTAGACTAGATAGATGAGCTTTGTTATCATTATAGTCACGCTTGACGGTTAATTAAAATCTTAAATTTTATTATCTTAAAAACGTTACCGAGGATTATAAGGTAAAAAGAAATACAGTTATTTAATCATTTCACGTTTTTTTTTGTCGTCGAGGGTTTTTTTAACATTTTTAATTTTATTCTTTTTCGTTTACTTAATGAATATCTTTAATAACTTTTCCCCCAAGTGGGCTAGGGCCTCGATATATGGCTTAAAACATTTCCTGGTATAACACAAATATATCCTGAAAATTTGAAAGCAATCGGTCGGTTGATTCTCGCGTGATGCTATCGCAAATAAACAGATCCACAAACGTTCGCATTTATATATAAAAGATAGATAAAAAATAGGTTTATTTTTATCACAAATTATCATTCATTTAAAGATTACATTTGTTAAATGCATTTTACATTAGTAAAATATAAAACATAAGATTCAACAGTAATTTTTATTTTAAGTTTATAATGGTATAAATATAGTATATATAAAAGTGAAATAAATAATATTAACTTTTTTTTTTTTTTTAATACATTGTTTGTATTATATTATGCATATTAGATAGGTTGGTAAGCATGTACTACGTAATAACAGGTTTCCAACACCGAATTATCCAGTAATCAGTACCGCTCTCGCATCATCTTAACCGTAACCCATAATCAAGAGTGAATAATTAAGACATAAGCGATGTTTATAATGTAAACTGTAAACATATGTGTTTCTTGTTTTGTAATGTATTCTACACTTCTACACACAAATTTAACTGTTTCCCAGTATTAATATAGAAACAGTATCTTTCTTCATTTACATACACTTAAAAAATAAAAGACTAATATTAGACCTACGTAATGTTCACAAAATACTCCCAATTATGTTTAAATCAAACTACAAATATAAAACAGCTCTACGTTTTGTTAATTAATATATTAAAGTTATTTAAAATATATCTACTCTTCTAACGCAGCAACTGCAGTTTGGGATGTAATTTAGAGTGATAAAAATGTTTAACATAAATGATACATTAGACCACACAGCAGAAATATATAGATTTTAACATATAAAACTAAAAATTATGTAACCGATTTAAAAAAAATAAATAAATAAAATAAATAAATAATTCTGCTTGATAATACGCTTAAAGTACAATAAAATATAAAACATTTTTATATTTTTAAGATCTTCATTATTTAATCTAGAATTTTTTACGATTTTTTTAATTACTGATGTCATTAAAAATGAATAGGGACTTTACAGTGTATCTTTTCAGAAATGAATTATTTTTCTCAAGTTTTGTATTAAAAAGTGTTTGTATTTAATAAACATTTATACTAAAAACAAATTAGTTTTTTTTTTTTTTACTAAAATAAATATTTAAAAAATATTTTTATACTGTTTCTCTTTATGAATTGGCGTATATAGACCTAGAAAAGGCATTCGATAACGTAGACTGGAATAAAATGTTCAGCATTTTAAAAAAATTAGGGTTCAAATACAGAGATAGAAGAACAATTGCTCTTGTTTATTTTCATGCGATAGTTCTTGCGTAGGACTTCATCTATGCCGTTCATTGTTTCTTCTAAATCCTTTTTACTCTCGGCTAGAATTACTATATCATCAGCAAATCGTAGCATCTTTATCTTTTCACCTTGTACTGTTACTCCGAATCTAAATTGTTCTTTAACATCATTAACTGCTAGTTCCATGTAAAGATTAAAAAGTAACGGAGATAGGGAACATCCTTATCGGACTCCCTTTCTTATTAGGGCTTCTTTCTTATGTTCTTCAATTGTTATTGTTGCTGTTTGGTTCCTGTACATGTTAGCAATTGTTCTTCTATCTCTGTATTTGAACCCTAATTTTTTTAAAATGCTGAACATTTTATTCCAATCTATGTTATCGAAAGCCTTTTCTAGGTCTATAAACGCCAAGTATGTTGGTTTGTTTTTCTTTAATCTTTCTTCTACTATTAATCTGAGGCCTAAAATTGCTTCCCTTGTCCCTATACTTTTCCTGAAACTAAATTGGTCTTCTCCTAACACTTCTTCCACTCTCCTCTCAATTCTTCTGTATAAAATTCTAGTTAAGATTTTTGATGCATGACTAGTTAAACTAATTGTTCTATATTCTTCACATTTTTCTGCCCCTGCTTTCTTTGGTATCATAACTATAACACTTTTTTTGAAGTCTGACGGAAATTCCCCTTTTTCATAAATATTACACACCAGTTTGTATAATCTATCAATCGCTTCCTCACCTGCACTGCGCAGTAATTCTACAGGTATTCCGTCTATTCCAGGAGCCTTTCTGCCATTTAAATCTTTTAATGCTCTCTTAAATTCAGATCTCAGTATTGTTTCTCCCATTTCATCCTCCTCAACTTCCTCTTCTTCCTCTATAACACCATTTTCTAATTCATTTCCACCGTATAACTCTTCAATATATTCCACCCATCTATCGACTTTACCTTTCGTATTATATATTGGTGTACCATCTTTGTTTAACACATTATTAGATTTTAATTTATGTACCCCAAAATTTTCCTTAACTTTCCTGTATGCTCCGTCTATTTTACCAATGTTCATTTCTCTTTCCACTTCTGAACACTTTTCTTTAATCCACTCTTCTTTCGCCAGTTTGCACTTCCTATTTATAGCATTTCTTAATTGCCGATAGTTCCATTTACTTTCTTCATCATTAGCATTCTTATATTTTCTACGTTCATCCATCAGCTGCAATATATCGTCTGAAACCCAAGGTTTTCTACCGGTTCTCTTTATTCCGCCTAAGTTTGCTTCTGCTGATTTAAGAATTTCCTTTTTAACATTCTCCCATTCTTCTTCTACATTTTCTACCTTATCTTTTTTACTCAGACCTCTTGCGATGTCCTCCTCGAAAATCTTCTTTACCTCCTCTTCCTCAAGCTTCTCTAAATTCCACCGATTCGTCTGACAACTTTTCTTCAGGTTTTTAAACCCCAATCTACATTTCATTATCACCAAATTATGGTCGCTATCAATGTCTGCTCCAGGGTAAGTTTTGCAGTCAACGAGTTGATTTTTAAATCTTTGCTTAACCATGATATAATCTATCTGATACCTTGCAGTATCGCCTGGCTTTTTCCAAGTGTATATTCTTCTATTATGATTTTTAAATTGGGTGTTGGCAATTACTAAATTATACTTCGTGCAAAACTCTATAAGTCGGTCCCCTCTTTCATTCCTTTTGCCCAGCCCGTATTCACCCACTATATTTCCTTCCTTGCCTTTTCCAATGCTTGCATTCCAATCTCCAACTATTATTAAATTTTCATCTCCTTTTACGTGTTTAATTGCTTCATCAATCTCTTCGTATACACACTCTACCTCATCATCATCATGGGCGCTTGTAGGCATATAAACGTTAACAATCGTTGTCGGTTTAGGTTTTGATTTTATCCTTATTACAATGATTCTATCGCTATGCGTTTTGAAATACTCCACTCTCCTCCCTATCTTCTTGTTCATCACGAAACCTACTCCTGCCTGCCCATTATTTGACGCTGAGTTAATTACTCTAAAATCACCTGACCAAAAGTCGCCTTCCTCTTCCCACCGAACCTCACTAATTCCTACTATATCCACATTCACCCTATCCATTTCCCTTTTTAAATTTTCTAGCCTACCAACCTTTTTTAAGCTTCTAACATTCCACGCTCCGACTCGTAGAATGTTATTTTTTAATTTTCTGGTGACCCCTTCCTTAGTAGTCCCCACCCGGAGATCCGAACGGGGGACTATTTTACCTCCGGAATATTTTACCAAGGAAGGCGCCTCCATTATTGATATGTGAAAATGCAGAGAGCCACATTTTCTTGGAAAAAAGCAGCTGTAGTTTTCCATTGCTTTCAGCTGCGCAGTACTCAGAGGACTGAGTGATGTTGATACGGCCGTTTAAGTCATTGTGACTCACGCCCCTAACAACTACTGAAAGAGCTGCTGCCCTCTTTCAGGAATCATTCCAAAACAAAAGTAATGAAATGTAATAGAAATAACAAAGATGGACCACTGAATGTGAAAATAGGAGGAGAAAAGATTATGGAGGTAGAAGAATTTTGTTATTTGGGAAGTAGAATTACTAAAGATGGACGAAGCAGGAGCTATATAAAATGCCGAATAGCACAAGCGAAACGAGCCTTCAGTAAGAAATATAATTTGTTTACGTCAAAAATTAATTTAAATGTCAGGAAAAGATTTTTGAAAGTATATGTTTGGAGTGTCGCTTTATTCGGAAGTGAAACTTGGACGATCGGAGTATCTGAGAAGAAAAGATTAGAAGCTTTTGAAATGCGGTGCTATAGGAGAATGTTAAAAATCAGCTGGGTGGATAAAGTGACAAATGAAGAGGTATTGCGGCAAATAGATGAAGAAAGAAGCATTTGGAAAAATATAGTTAAAAGAAGAGACAGACTTATAGGCCACATACTAAGGCATCCTGGAATAGTTGCTTTGATATTGGAAGGACAGGTAGAAGGAAAAAATTGTGTAGGCAGGCCAAGTTTGGAATATGTAAAACAAATTGTTAGGGATGTAGGATGTAGAGGGTATACTGAAATGAAACGACTAGCACTAGATAGGGAATCTTGGAGAGCTGCATCAAACCAGTCAAATGACTGAAGACAAAAAAAAAGGATGAATTGAATTAATAAAAAAGTCAGCTTTGAAATTTGAGATAAAAATAAAGTCGGTTTTTTTATTTATAAATATTTACTATATGTTATTATTATTATTACTATACTATTACTGGTTCTCCCGGCCTCCGTGGCGCTAGTGGTAGCATCTCGGCCGTTCATCAGGAGGTCCCGGGTGTGAATCCCGGTTAGGTACGGCATTTTCACACGCTACAAAATTGCTACTTCATCTCATTCTCTGAAGCAATATCTAACGGTGCTCCCGACTAAAATACAAAAAATATTTTTGGTGTTGTTTTCACTAGAATCTACTTTATAAATAAATTGAAAATATCTTAATTCTATTC
This sequence comes from Lycorma delicatula, assembly GCF_047948215.1. Taxonomy (NCBI): domain Eukaryota; kingdom Metazoa; phylum Arthropoda; class Insecta; order Hemiptera; family Fulgoridae; genus Lycorma; species Lycorma delicatula. Next base: position 50,982,645 of record NC_134460.1, read on the forward strand.
TTAATAACACGAAGTATTAATTAAATTTTTATTTTTTTTAATATATATATATTATGAATTTATGGCAGGATATTGTTTAACGTTGATAAAACTCCTTTACTAGTTAAACATTAAATTATTAGTGGCTAAGAAAATGTTTATTTAATATATTAAACCATAAACATTTAACAGTGATTTTCTTCATAGATAAACAGTGTAGACAAACGATTAGTATACTTTATATGACTGATTGTAAAGCAGGAAGTTGTACTACTGACATCGAATGCTAATAATCAGTGGTTGCATATGGTGTTACAACTTCCCAGTCGCATCCGACTCGTGTGCTCTATCGCGAGCATTATATATACGCATCTCGTCTGTCTGGTATTTTTTTTAATACTTTATTCATTACCTCTTGGCCAATTATTTTAAGCTTACAAACCCGCTTCTTAGAAAAAAAATTAAATATCAAGAGTTTTATTACTTTATTTTCGAAACATGCATTACTAATTCATACATCATCATTTAATCATTGATGGTTTTCTTTAAAAATAATGAAACATGACTTAAGAAAGGGTTTTTCCTGTTTAGCCTCCGGGTATTACCATCAGGTATTACTTCAGAGGATGTATGAGGATGATATGTATGAATGTAGGTAAAGTGTAGTTTTGTACAGTCTCAGGCCGACCATTTCTGAGGGTGTGGTTAATTGAAACCCAATCATCAAAGAACACCGATATCCACGATCTAGTATTCAAAGCCGAATAAAGGTAACTGCCATTACCAGGATTTGAACCAGAGAACTCTCGACTTCAAAATCAACTGATTTGTGAAGACGCGTTCACAATTTGACCAACCCGGTGGGTTTTTCACTGTTTTTTAATCTGACTTAAATTTATGCCCGAGTTAAACGTAACAAATAATTTCTTAAAGTAAGCTCTTTTCATTTCTAATTACCCTTATTCGATATGAGCATTTTTGAAACAATCATTTTCTAGTTGACGATCATTTATTAAGAGAGATCTATTTTTCTTTCAATTATTTTTTAAAAATGATTTTTTTAAATATTTTTATTTATAGTCGCATCAAAAATAAAAGTCAAAATCGTCTTATTAGTGAAATGTAACTGTACCGGTAAATGTGTAGTCTTGAACAAACTCAGGCCGATCATTCCTGAGACGTGTGATTAATTGCAACCCAATCACTAAGTAACTTTAGTATCCACGATCTAGTATTCAAATCTGCATAAAAGTAACTGCCTTTAATAGGATTTGAACCAGAGAACTCTAGACTTCGAAACCAGCTGATTTACGACGACGAGTTTACCATTAGATCAACCCGGTGGGTTAAAAAAAAACTGATTTGTTTCCTTTTAATAAGCTAAATAACAATACGTGTAGAGATATTAAACAAATCATTATAATAACAATTGGAACAATAAGCTATTCAAAAAAATGTACATTAAAATAAATCCTACATTAGCTGATGTTGAAAGGAAACTACCATAACAAACCACGTTGATATAATTTTCGAAACTCATTTTGAACATTTCTACATGTAAGAAAAGGGGGCGTTCCCATTAATTTCTTGCAAAAGTTAATGTACAAACTCCAACTATATAATTATAATTTTATTCTCAATATAATTTCATTAATAACGAAATAACGGTTGTTTTTATTACTATAACATCCTCGTATTTGTTTAAAAACGTATATATAATTTATTTAAATAACTATTCCCAATTCAATTAGCAATTTCTTGAAAAATGGCCGCTAACTTAAAAACTACTGGTCAAAAAAAATATTGGACAAGGACATAGAAAAAGGATTTAGTTGTTGCACAGAAAACAGGAGATTTTTAAATTTGTTTGTGTTTCAAGTGAGAGTAAATTAGTGTTTGACAAAATAATAGTACAAAATATCCTTGTTTTACTTTTAAGGAAAATTTCAGTTATGAAATTAAACTACACAGGTTAAAAGAAAGAAACAGTTATTGTGAATAACATTGTTACAAAGGTTCAAGGTTCATTTATCGGTTTGGAAACAGTTCATTTAGACGTGTACGGACACTTACAGCAAAATATGGTGGAGCGCCGTCTTGTTGAAGAGTTAACGATGTCAGCTATTCCTCTTGCCGTTAGTTCTGGAAGCAACCGCGTGTTAATCATAAGAAGGTAGCTGTGCTGGTTCACAAAACCATCAAATAAATACGATCCAAGCAGATGGTCTACCGTTATCGCTGCTCAAATATAACATGCGGCAGATTTCCTCATAAAATTGTGGTTGTCTTTTGCCCAAAAAGAGACGTTACGATTTCGTGACCTACGAAAATCGCACACTCGTCAGAGAACATAACGATTTTTTTATAATTTGCATGTGAGAAGCGTGCGAGTTGGATTTCAGATGCATCCACACGTTATTCAAAGTCACGATCACTGAACTCATTCACTGAGGATGACCGAAAACATGAAACATTCAAGTTTTCCGCATATGGTCTCCCATAGCCGACCGCGGGATACCCAATTCTGCAGATCGCTTACGAGTAGACTTTATCGGGGATTGTTCAATTGATTCCGCCACAGAAACACAAGTTTCGGTGCGTGTCGTAGGCCTTCCGCGACGTGGTGCATCGAGAACACTTCTCGTCCCAAAGGTTTTCTTCTCCCATGCAAATAATGTTGGTCGAGATGGCTGCGGTTTTCCAAACCGCACACCGAATTTTCTCAAAATGTCTGTCATTGTTTTCTTTGTGTTCTGATGTTTGTGAATCCACACAGAAGCCACCAAACGTTCCTCAACAGTGAAAGCATTTGTACCCTCCATGGTTTAACTCGAGGCTGTTACGTCCTTCCCAACACTAATTAAAGTGACATGCGCAGGACTCAGTTTTATGGCGGGAAATAATAATAAAGAATCAGTCTGCTCAACAATAGTAAAAAATAGACCGTTTTTTAAATTGTTTTGTATTCATAATAATGTTTATCTACATGTCTAACTGTACTACGACTACTAACAAGTAAAGGGACTTTTCGCCTACGCTGTATAAGTTTAAAAAAAAAATATATATATATATATATATTACGGTTATTTAGTTATATTATATAAGTTCGAGTCAAATTTTTCACGTTGAGAGTTTTGTAGAACTGGATCCTGTAAAAAAAAAAACAAAAAAAAAACACAATTTTAAGGTTGATAAATTCTGGAAGCACTAATGTACGTACGTACCTAAGTATGTATGCATGTTTTTTGCTTGATATCTGCAGAATGGATGGAACGATTTGAATGAAATTTAGCGAGCTGATTACTAAATATCACATTGATGTCGTTTAATTTTGGTCACAATTGACCACTGGCACATAGATACAGATTGTATGCGCCACATACCTCAAAATTTTATTCCCAGGAGATAATTAGTTAACTGGCATTTCTCCCGCCACCACCCCATTCGGTCGCCCTAGAGCATATGACCAAATGTCAGTGCCAGAAACGGCTACTGTGCCTCAAAAACAGTTTAGCGACCAATAATATAATATTCTAATATCCTAGTGAGCTTAACTAACAGCGTGAGCGAACTAAGCGAGGTGCCATACACCACCTCCTTACGTGTCCCAACTGTTTACTTGTCATACAATAAAACTAAACCGGGGAGGCGCACCCCTTGTTATTATATTAAAAAGACAGTAATTTCCTGTCACGCCTCGGTCGCTGAATGCCTGTCCACCATTTAAAGCGCTTGAAACTTTATCTAGGTGGTGGCCAGCAATTATCTCCGGATTGGCTTCCCACAACAGCACGGTAGAAGTCATTATACTTTACCCTTAACTAATCTACCGATGTCGGTTGAACAACGCAACCTCATCGAGGAACTCCCACACGGTCCGACAATGCGGCTCTCGCCACACTGACTCGCCGTTTATGAGCGGCCAAGGAGATTTTTTTGTATCCAAGGAGATAAATTTCTTCTCATAACTTAATGCCATTAGGTACCTAAAATAATTTCTGATTGTGTTTGATTTTATTAAAAAGCCTATAATCTAGTAGTAGCTAAAAACTTTTCTTTTTTATCATTTATTGATTTAAAGTCACATTCTTGTACCGATTAGATGATTTAATTACATTAATATATTATCACTAATATATAATATTATGTGATGTGATGTGGGAATAGTAAATCTCGTTTTTTTTTTGCTATTTTTGTCATCCGTTCCAAATTGGATTTACCAATTTCTTTGAAATTTTTGCCAGTGACTTCTGAATATAGTTCAATGGTGATGAAATTTGATTAAAATTAGCGTACGGAGTGAGGAGATACAGTCACCGTGGATCCCGTATCTCATAATTTTACTCAAAGTAAAATTATTTGTTTATCTAATTAAAGAATTAGATTACGAGTTACATCCTTTACATCCTTTAAGGTTCACTTAATTTTCATTCTTATTAGTAGGCTGTCAAACTACCAGTCAAAATTATGCGACTCTTTACCGGATTTTTGTAAAATTTTAATTTTATATAAATCAATCAGTGACATCCGGTATCCTGGACACGCTACTCACGTTATTACAAATAGATTAAGATTAATTTTTGACAACGACTAAAGCTTTCACAATTAATACTATCGACAATCCTGTTTGTTAATTTACTCTAAGTTTCATTTTAGCCATCCAATTTCATTGCAGAGCTGAAATTATTAAATTCAACAGAAAAAGAATGAAATTTACTGTTCCAAGAACTACAATATTGGATTCATCATCAATACCTAGGCACTGCAAAACAAATCCTTGAGTAGAAATGCTATATAACTTTGGATAGTATGACATCTCTAACCCGATTGGAAAAAATTTGGCTGTAAATTTACTAGAGTTACTAATTTTAAAAGACTAGATTAACCTCTAGCATAGTGTGACAAGACCTTTTTCAAGGAATTTTATCCGTAGTTGGAGGTTCTCAGGAGCTTTTCTCCGATCTATTCTCTGATAAACGAATAAATAAATTACCGTTTTTATATAAATTTATTTGTAATCTCAGATTGAACGAATAAATATTTTAATAATATTCACTGAAATTCATTAACCAGCCAGTGGCGGCTCGCGTAAAGGCACCGTGGAACCTCAGTACCACCTATTTCCAAATGACATTATCGATATTTAATATAATTAATCCTTTTTTCTTTAATTCTTTTCTTCTACTCGTGACAATATATAATCCTTAAGCTTAATTTGTGTAGCCATCTCCCAGTTTATGAAAAAGATACAAAAATCTTTGTACGGAACTGTGTGCTTCACAGTTCCAGCAGTGTAGTGTTTGGCCTCTGTGCGCATGCGAGGAAGCTGCACACGAGAGAGAGCATTGTCACTTCTGCAGTACCGACCCTGGCGTGCTGGTGGAAGGTATTTTCATTTTACTCCGCGTGCGTATAGAACGTTCCTTGTTCGTTCCCTTTTCTAGTTTAGTCGGTGGAAGGAATATGAAAGCGGTTTAGTTGTATTTTCAGTAGTGATCAGAAGATGGCAAAAAGCAAGGGCTCTTTGATTACCAAATCTGTCCAAAAAACACGCTGGAAGGGCGAAAGAGAAGGTAATTAGTAAAAACTAATTATGTATTTCTTACTGTGTACATAGAAATTTAAATTAAGCACCGTGGGCTATACTGTTTTTAACAGGATATTTTATTAAGTTATTATCTCTCTAACAATACTAAAAAATATTATCTGTGCTGACATTTCATTATTTATCCGGTTAAACCATATCGTATCGGTGCACCACATTCCAGAATGTGATTAAGTGTAGAGTTAGATTATTATCCTGCTTCCAGCTATTCTATTTGATTCTTTTTTTCGGTTCTTTTATTTTACAGAAAACTTTTCTGGAGCAGCACCCACATTAATTTTTTAACATCAACGGTTGTTCACCAATACTGCCATGAACTATTTTACAAACTCTAGGGATAAACGGTAGGGATATACTAAGTCAAGAATTGCAAGGTAGATAGCGATATCTTTTCCCTTTAGAAGAAAACGCAGGAGTGAGTAAATAATAGGTATGATAAAAGGAAAAACGTTTAAGTACTAGCCATTAGTTTTATAAATAAAAATAACCTTTATAATGAATACAAAGCAAAACTTAACAAAAATCTATACATATAAGTGGATGATAAATTCATTTTACCCCGAAATAAACTTCTAAATATAAACTAACCGTTTTATAGAATATAAGCTAAATAAAATTGTTACAAATTGTAGTACACCACATATTTCTTCTTTTTTTTCTAAGAAAAAAAAGAAATATTGAAGGAAACGTAATCGTTGGAAAATAAAATATTAAAGAACAATTGACTTTTCAAAAATAGATAAAATGTTTAAATTTTTACAAATAGAAAAAAAAATCATTATTTCCAAATAATGGCTTTTTTATCAGATAAGAAAGAATACTATAAAAAAAATCACTACATAAACACTATAAAAAATTCATATTATAAAATGCTTTTACAATAATTGTATAAGTTGATTAAATTTCTTGAATTATATTTTAATATCAATGCGGTAAGCGGTAACATATGGATAAATCTTGGAATTTCCTTTCATTATTAACAGGAATAAATTTTATCGTGTACGATGTAGAGAAAACAGTTCCTCCAAAAATGTTGTATTAATTATTAACAAAATAATATTTTAAAGACAAATAGTTTTCGATACTGTATAAAAAGATTAAGTAATATAATAAACATTAATTAATACAAAAATTTATCATCAATAAAAAAAAAACCTATATAATTTTTTTTCATTTTTGATAAACCATTTTATTATTATGAATTTTTAAACATTAAAAATATTTTGTCTAAAGTAATGAACTAATTTAGCAATACATCCTACGTTTACAGATTTCACAAATGTTCTCTTCACGTGACATTTTTTTTAGCTTCCGAGACCACCGTCAGGTATTGCTTCAGAGGTGAGATGAAATGGCTATTTTCTAGCGTGTGAAAATGTCATGCCTGACCGGGATTCGAACCCAAGACCTCCCGATGATAGGCCGAGATCTTACCACTCGCACCAGAGAGGTGACATATATTAGTATACTTCCTTCTTTCCTTATAATCATTATCGGCTAATTACTTTTACAAATTATTAGCATCAAATAGTAATTAGAATTTTCTATAAATAAGGCATCATCAGAGTTGGAATAGCCTACTGTCCTTAAAGTAAGAAGGATAATAAATTTTCCATCCTAAAACTAAAAATAATTCTACAACTATTTATTTTCTTTCATTTTATTGATTTGAACGGTTTTTTATTTTTAAATAAATCATTATTGAAGTAAAAATAATTTTTTCGATTTTTTTTAAAATTATTAAACGTTTTTTTTTTCGAAATAAATTTTCAAAATTATTATATGTATTGTTTTTAAATTACTTGTATATTAGTTTGATTTTTCTTCTGATTAGAATACTAATTTAAAATATGCAAGAATAGTTTAAATTCAGGATAGTTTTTTTTTAATTTTTAAAATAAGTTGCACGAAATAATTATGAAAATTATAAACGGGGCCATAACCCTCTCAAAGCTACAATTTTTTGTGATTAACTCTCTCAAAATTAAAAAAAAAATAAATTCGTTGGAAACATTTTTGTTGTTTTTTTAAGTAGTTTTTCTTCTGGTAATAAATGAGAGAATCGTTGGAAAGCAAGGAAATTAGAATAATAAATTCGTATATTAGACGATGAAAAAGAGATATTAATAATTTTTATAAAGACAAATTCCAATGATAATTCACACTCATTAATTTTATGTTCTCTCGTAAAAATCGTTTCACGCTACACTACTAAACGCTTTTTTGTTCAACCATTACTTCAGTATATTAGTGTCCGTCAATCAATAATACTAAACCTTTTCGTAAAAACCTGGTAACTATGAATGGTAATAAATTCTTGAAAAAATTCTTATCCATTATACTGAACAAAAATCATATTCGATCTAAAAGTAATGTGCTAAAAAGCACAATGTTTTTAAAATTTACTTATCTATGTAAATAAAAATGTAAATGTTCGTTTGTTCAAAATCTTAAATCTCCGAAATTTCTTGACCGATTGATTTCAAATTTAGACACAACGTTGCATTCGAATACGCGCGTGTTTTTATATACCTACTACTTGTATACCTAAGATGTCACAACTGTGACAGGTAAAAATATGTTGTTTTTTTTTTAAACAGCGCTATCTGCTGGATAAAAGCAAAACACGCTATACTAAATACTTTATGATTTCATCTCAATGCTTCCGATATGTGTGTCCGCTATAGACAAAAAAACTGCTGGACCGATTTACGCGCGAGGAGAAAGGGCGACAGAGAAAAATCGAAATAAGTAAAAGGGGAAATGGAAAAAATAAAAAAGAGGAAAAAGAAGAAACGGGAAAAGGAATTTGAAAGAAGAAAAAGGGAATCAAGGAAAAGAGAAATGGAAAGCGGGAGGAAAAATGGGAAAGGGGGAAGGGAAAAGGAATGATAAAAATGAAAATGAGAAAAGGAAAATTGGAAAAGTAAATGGAGAAAGGGTGAAAGGGAAAGGTTAAATTTTGTGAGGTTTCGTAATTTTCATTTTGTTAATGTTTTATCAAACTTTCAATTATGTTCATTTAATCTATATATATATATATATCTAGCAATAACGAAGTATTGCCGGGTCTGCTAGTATTTATATAATTCTATATGTATTATACGTTGTTTCAAGAGTTTTTTCGAGATGTTTCGAGAATTTAAATAGAACCTAACCACATTTTAACCAGCAGTAAATTAATTTATGATTAGTGATTATTTATTATTTATTTCCTAGAAATGATGAAATGAACAAATGTAGTAAATCTACAGAGTGGTGCACGATAAGATGACACATTTGTAAAGTCGATTATAAATAAATGTTTTTTATCTGATGTTCCATATTGTGCATGCGTAATGTCTATTTCTTGAAAATACCGGTAGATGTCGCTTAGTTTTTGTATTCGCTTCTGATTCCGCAACACTTCAGTTGTTTAGCTATGGCCGATCCCGGACGCTTTATATAATTCACAGCGCGCTAAAGTTGTGCTTTTTCAAATGCTCAATCAAAAAGTGTTACAGTGACTAAGCGATAATTTCGAGCTCATTTTAACACTCGATGGACTCCAGCACGAAACACAATTCGCCGTTTATACTGTAAATTTGAGTTAAGAAGGGAGCATAAAAGAAGAGAAACGACCTGAAGCAGCTCCCGTTAGTTCTCCGGAAAATATCGAACGACCTAGAGTTGCCGTACAATGTATTCCGGGAAAGTCTACACTACGTGCTTCACGTGAAACGGGAATATCTCGTCATACAGTACAAAGAATATTACATAGTGATCTCAAACTGTTTCCATAAAAATTGACTGTCTTTCATAAGTTGATATACAACCTAACCGGCAAAAAGGACTGGAGTGTGCAAAGTGGTCGAAAGGGAAAAATGATGTCCTGCTCAACATTTAGTTTTCAGACGAGGCCTATTTTCATATTGTTGGGACTGTTAATCAACAAAATGTCATCTTTTAGGCGACAGGAGCACCACAGACCGTGCATGAAAACAACAATTTGGACCTAAAGTAACGGTTGGGGTAGTTTTATTCAGTCACATATATAGGCCAGTGTTTTTCGACGATACAGTTAATTCTCAACACTGTTTGGATATGTTAAGGAATGATTTTCTCTCCAAACTGCTTGCGACTCAGTTAGCTATAGATACTCAATGGTTTATGGAAGATAGTGCAACCCGTCTCAGTAATTGGATTTTTTTAAATTCAGTTTTTTCTAATCGCGTAATTTCAAATCGCCACAATGAAGGTATCTTTTGATCATCTTTGAGCCCGAATTTAAATCTTTTTATTTTTTTTCTTATGCGGATATTTAAGACCTGCAAATCTTATGGAAATGCGTGTGTGGATGGGTGAAGAGATTCAAGAGAACTTGCGTCGCAGAGTCATCAGAAACGTACACAATCGCCTTGAAGAACTTATTAGGCGTAACGACGGATATATTAAACATGTCATGCAGTAAAAAAACTTTCCACAAACACTGTACTTTGTATGTAAAGTTGTAATCATATTAAATTTAAAATGAAATATGTAATCCAAAATTCAAATGTGTCAACTTATTGTGCACCGTTCTGTATGATACACCATCCGAAGTATTCGTTTATTCTGAGAGAAATACAGCTGAATAAACTGCAAACATAAACATTGGAATGCAAAAATTACCAGACTGGAATTATATCTTAAATTTCAATAAAATAATTATTATTTTTGTGATAAATAAAGCAAAAGGAGGTAAATATAAAAACTGTTAAACTAAATAGTCTGGAAGCATAAAATTTTAAGCTTTGAATTTGTAGATATGTACAGTGGAAAGCGTACCAGAAAAAATAAATTTGTTAAAGACAGAAACATTCTCGTGTTCCTGAAAAGATTCATTTTAAAAACCATGATGATTAAAAATTGAGCTTCCTAAACGACAGTCGCAGTTGACGAAAATGCATTTTAAATATATTGAAATGTAATACTTATAATTTTAAGAAAATCTACACTATAATGTAAATAGGAAGGGTTTTTTTATTTGTTCATGATAAACAAAAAAACTACTCAATCAATCACAACCAAATTTTTACCATGTTTCTTGGCATAACTGAGAAACTTTTTACATATATTTCATCTCGAAAAAATACATATATCAAAAAATATAACATAAAATTAGTAATTTTAAACAAACTTTATTTGGCTGTAACTCTGGAACCAGGGAGAATAATTACCACTTTATATCGTTGAAAAGATCTCAATCAGGGCTTATTACTGCAGTTATAACGATTATGTAGTAGTGAAGATTTGCCGACTGAAGCAAAACCATTAACGAATTCTGAACCGTGAGTGTATCACTGTAAGCTGGGTTTGAACTGAATGATTATGAATATTTAAACTTAATTTCAATATTTCTGAAATTCCGAGTTTCAAGGGTTAAGGTGGATTTTTTATTTTTATTTTTTTTTGAAACCCCGTTATTTTTTTAATTTCTCGGTAACAAATGAAGAAATCAACCTCATTTTTGTTGAGTGTAATCTTCGTCTCACTAAAGCAATTTCTAGATTTTTAAGTTCGATCTTGAAAGGGGATGAAGAAAGGTAAAAAATAAAATTTGAACAATGATTATAAATTTTCCCAATTCCGATTACAGTAAACGAGATATTCAGTAGATTTGAGCTCGCAAATACTCTCTAGATAAATATTTAAAAACCATTTTCGGGTTTTTCTTTAAGGGGTGCGAAGGTATACGGCGCTGTGGCTCAACTAACTGCCTCCTGGCCTGCACCTGCCTCCGTTTACTTTAATAAAAAATTTGATGTGGGAACCACGTGACTTCCTTGTACGCCTATTAAATTACATATACCATTTTTAAAAGTACATAAAATTTTATTTCACTAATACTTCTGATGTTTTTTGCATTTTTTTTTTTGTTGTTGTTATTATTGAATTATTATTTATTGTAAAACTTGTTTTACAATAAGAGGTTAATAATTAATTATTAATAAATCAATATATTTAAATTAAAAAAAGGAGATGAAGTCAGATTTAAACCGATGTGCCTTCCCCTTCTAAGATCCAAATATTTCATTAATTAAAATTTTATTTGACTATAACTCTGGAACCAATGAGAATAATATAAACATAAATCAATGAGGGCTTATTACTGCAATAAAAAAGGTCCAAAACCCAGTCTTTTTGGATTTTGGACTTTTTTGGTCCAGTCGATTGCAATCAAAAGGGGAGATGCACAACTAGGTATTACAACAGTCGTAAATCTAAAATTTCAACATTCTACGGCTAATCGTTTTTGAGTTATACGAGACATACTTACATAGGTACAGACGTCACGCCGAAACTAGTAAAAATGGATTCAGGGGTGGTCAATTGAATATTTCTGTTGAAATCTGAAAACCGAAATTTTTCGTGATTACAATACTTTCTTGTACTAGAAGGAAGTAAAAATATAAAATAAAAAGATTGAACGCTACAGGAAACGCAAGTAACCATATGGCGCAGGCAAACGTGCGTCGGGAGCTAGTATAAACAAATATAATTAAAGAGAAATGTTATTAATAATTTGTAAAAAATATCACGAAAAAATAATAAAAACTGAAACGGAAAGCCAAAGTAGTACAAAAAAATGAGACAAGGCTATAATTTATCTATCATCATGGTCCAATTGTATTACACAGAAATAGCAGTAAAGAAACCAATACCAATACTACAGTAACAGAAAATAAAAATTTTAAGATTCACTGATAATTGTTTTTTAACTGAAAATTCAAAATGTGTTAAAATAAATACCGACAGATATTTTCAAATTTAATTTGAAAAAGGTTAGAGAAAGGAAATGAAATTTGAAAGAAAAATGGTTAAATAATGTACTCGTATTAAAAATTAAATAAGATAAAAAAATTGTAAATTTCCTTTGTCCGTGAGTAATTACTTTTCTGTGCTGCTTTGTGTCCTTTTTTTTTCTTGTGCTTTTTTGTGTCCTTTGGAAAAGGATAATTACCTCTTCATGATGATCACTTGAAAAGGAAGATATGAACTACATCTCAGTGAGTTTTATATGTTGATATGCAACCATATGTTTAGTATTATCAGGGATGAAAAGAATTGGAACAGAATTCACTTTTCATTTCCTTAACTCAATCCGGGCAACCTGATACGTCAAGTTTTTTAAACCTATTACGATTATGACCCTTAATGTACACCATAAGCCAATAAATTTTATTATTTAGATTATAAAATTGCGAAGGATGAATGAAATAAAGGAGATACTGAAATCAGCATTAGCAAAAGGAAGGAATTCTTTTCTGTTCCTTCTAACAGAAAAAAAAAAATTTGCCAATGTTGAACATAAATTTTATAATAATTTATCACTAAACAACTGTTCAGTCGGCTTAATTAATATACAAATGTTAGTAATAATAATAATTTAAAACAAAAAAAAAAAAATTTAATAAATTTCTTGCTTTCGGTTAATCACATAAGTTGTTAGGCACCAAATAATACTTAAAAGCTAATTAATAATTAAATCTAATGCTTAAAATACAAGAGTTCTAATAAATTGTATTATTCATAGTAAATAGTGTTCACAAATGTTTTAGACAATCTATTGCAATTAGTTTTATACTATAGAGTTTTCTCTGAATGTTTCTGTTGTATAATAACGCACAGTAAACTTCGCCAATGACAGCACAGTTTACAGTACTCGATATTCTTAATGTACCATACAAAATGATTTATACACTAATACAATATTGTGCATTGTTTATCAGCTGCAGTTATTTTATTGCCAACTTTAAAAAAAAATATTTTCAAATAAGTTAAAGTTAATTTATTGTTTTTCTGTCATTAATAAATAATTTTTATTTATTTTTTATTTTACAATTTTTGTGTAATTTCCAGGTTTCTTTAGATTTTTTCAGTTACTTTTGTTTTTACAAATATTTTACATCACCAAAAAAGAATTTGGTTCTTGTTTACATTAAATAAATACTTTTTTTACAACTGTAGAAATGTACTATTTCTAAATAAAATTAGATTTTTTTCTAACTTTTCTTAGCTTTATTAAACTTTTCTTACACCATTTTCTTCAAAATTAAATTCTATACAGATTTTATTTAAAAGTTTTACGTATTTATTAGTATTTAACCAAGTTATTGTACGTCAAACGTAAAAAAAGGGTTTTTTATTCCAATTTATTGGTTTTCACACCACATTTTTCAAAAACTACTCCAGATACAGTTCTAGGTAGAACTGTATCTTATTCAATTTTACAGGTCAGAAATCGGAAAAAAATCAAAAATTCAGCCCCATAATTTAACGTTCTAAAAATTCCAGTACGACCTAATTTCACCGGTATAGCTGAAATGCAGGTGAAATCATTCACTAACAATGAACTCACAAAGGAAGCATTTTAGGACATTTGTTTATATGAACTTTTTCCATTATTTTCACGATTAGAATAGGTTATGAAAATGCCGGGAAAACTTTATGATGTGTTCTGTATGTTTAAAAAGATTTTACTTTTTTGATAAAATAAAAGAAAAAGAGGTGCGTTCAGTTAAAAGGACGGCAATATAACGGAAATTAAAAGATACGCAACCATTAATCATACGTCAAGTGTCTTCCTTCTTTTTTTTTGGCCAGCCAAAAAATTTGGTTGCAAAATACAAAGAGACCGCCTGATCTTTCTTATTTTCAGGTTTAAAGGGCATGAGATCGAACACAAATGAGTCTCTTAGTAATCTATCTCTAAATAAATTAAACCGAATATAAAATGTAATCCCCCAGACTCTTATGATAGAATTCTATTTTTATATTCAGATATTAATCTTCATTCTTATATTTTTATCATCAATCATGGATAATAATAAAATTAAACAACGATAGTATAGTCTGAACAATATAAGTTTTTATTACATTTCTCATACCCAAATGCGACTTTTTTGCATTTATTTTGCAACTTATATAATCTAAAATCTGTGAGTTAATTCTAGTTTACTAACAGTCAGTAATTTACAATCAAATAACTCTAATAAAAAAAATAAAATAAGGGTAATTTACTATCATCATGACTAAAAACAGTTATAAGTAACTATTTTTATTTACAACACACACACAACAAATTCTATTTATTCACACTCGATTTTATTTTACCATCAGCATTTTTTTTTTAAGTAAACCTTGCATTATATATAAAATAAGTAAAGGTTATTTCGACTAGAGTGTATTTAATTTTTATCTCAGTGAATTTTTGTTAAGACTACCTATTAACTCATTCTTTTGTAGTGCAAGAGTTTCAGAATTTTTTTGTTGTTTTGTTTTCAATAAAAAAGGGATTTTTTAAATTTATTCCGTTTTGTTTAAATGACCTACTTACATCAATTTTTCAGACTTAATTCTGTATAAATTTTGTCATAAGAGGTTTTGTTAATGACAAAGTAAATTTACCCCAAACCTATAAAAGCGTAATTATCAACTCCAATTTTTAGAAGTTTTACTATAGTTCATTTTTTTGACGTGAAAAGTCTTTGAAATCATACTCAAACATACGAGTACCAGAACAGAAATTTGTAGCGTAACGAAAAGGTCTATATCGTCCTGCCTTAATAACTCCCTAACTATTAGTCTCAGAGACGTAAATGCGGTGACATTTTGTAACTTACATGGTCAGCTCGCCGATACGACTTTGAGTTTGCGACACTGTTAAGCGGGTTGGCGGGGAGGAGGTACAGCGCAAAACTGGCGCTTTCGCTCATTTCCAGTCAGTGTAGCTCATGATTTAGACGTGATAACGCGATTATTCGTGTGTTTATGTTTAGAGTTTGTCAATATATTTCGATTTAAATAATAATAAGTGTATTCTGGACAATATTTATTATTGTAAACCGATTAACAACTCAATAACTTTTAAATCGTAACAAATAGTCCAACGTTACTTTTTCATTCTCTTACAGGATTTTCATATAGGAATTTTGATGCCGTTGTGTAAAAGGACAGCCTTTAAACTAGTTTTCGAAGAATCAATAAACAGACACTATTCTTTAGAGTTATATTCAAAATTAAGTGCATCTATGACAGCTCAGTTATTATAACAATACGTAAACTATTTTCTTCAGAAAATAAATTTTGGAATTCTTACTGACATTTCGAAACAAACACACATTAGTGATAGTATGAAGAAGATTCCAAAACTATGTCTTGTTTTTTCAACAAGTTCAAATGCCGAACAACTAAACAACTTTGTTCGGGATAACCTTAAGTTATGTGATAACCTGAGGTTATTATTTGATAAGTTATCAGATGAGATTCACAGAAAGAGGGATCTACTTCAAAAGAAGATCATTTTGCATCTCTTATCGAACTTCTGTAGTTCCCTCAAGAAGAAAACTGTAGGTGATAGAAAAATCTGATGGATTTTTGAATTAAGCATAAAACGTTATATTGGAAACACGATAAAACATTCACGTGCCAAAAACACTACATGCTGGTGTAATTCATTATGTGGACGTAGGCAGTACCTTGAAGCTATGAGATTAACATACATTATTGGTTGTTGTATGCGTTATTAAAACAAGCCAAATGAGTGATGACGAAAAAAATCTTTAAATAAAAAGTAAAAATAAATTTTTACCGAAAGTTTTTTAACGACCTTTTTAACAGAATGGTTTTAAAATAGTTATTCTTATGAATGAATAAATATGTATGATTTTTTTTTTTCAAAATTTGTGTTATGAGTGAATGAATTATTATTATTATGACATCATATCTTATAATAATACGGCATAATATTTATTTGACTTTATTCATATAGTGTCATATTCCTATTAAATAGATGACTGTCAGGTTAAAAATAATGGAACAATAGTAACGCAAGGAAAAGTAACAAGAATCATGAATTTTTCTCAATATTCATGAGATCATTATTACTTTTAACCTCAATGAATTTAATAGAACATATGTGATGTTTATTTTGGCACAATTTCAAAGACTGTAGAGAAACATTAACTAGAATATATATATATATATATCGAATTACAACACCACCTCGTAATGCAGTAATAAAAATTATTATTATATATAATAGTCTAATATATGATGATTTTTCTGTAGCATATAAACGCTAAAATAGATTAATCATTTTATTTCTCGTATTTCTAACGAGTAAAATAAATGAAATTATCTATCCTGGAAAAACGTATTAAGAAGTTAATATTTATAATAAAGTAGAAAGGAGATGGAGTTTTATTTAAAAAGATTTTTTTCTCTTCCAAAATGTAAAGCACACTGACATGTTTTATGTATAAATGTGTTAAAATATTCCGTTGTATTTATAATCTATAGTAGTACTGAACTTTGCCTTAAAATAGAAAATTACGGTTTATAGAAATATATACACGTATATATGGTATGACAAAAAGTATCCATCCTTGGGTCATGAAAACAAAATACTTAAGGACTTGGATCAGTGTCTTATTCCGTTCAAAGTAGGCCCCACCTAATGAAATACACTTATCCCACCGATGTTTCCATTGTTAGAAGCATTTTTTCAAAATAATCTTTTGTAAACAAAAGTTTTCTTGTTACATTTCTTTATATTTCTTCTCTCTTTTCAAATTTTCTTCCTTTAAACAGAATTTTAATCTTAAGAAAGAGGTAAAACGCAGGATACCATGTTACGCAATTCTGTAATGGCCATTTTCTCAAAACTATGATCTCTTGCGTCGAACTACATCTCTTAGTGTACGAACAATTATGTAGAACTTTTTATGGACAGTTTGTCCTTAAGGAAAATACACGTGATCAACCACGCCTTAATCAAAAAAGACTCATGAAAGCCTTCACGCTGACGTGAAAATTCAATACGACAACGCTCCAGTGGGTGCATCAGATTTTATTGAGATTCTTGACCAAACACGGAATGGAACGACTGCAGGCTCTTTACTCACCAGACGTGGCACCCTGGGATTTTTAGCTCTTTCGTAAGCTTAAAATTCCGCTTAAAGGAAAGAGATTTGAAGAAAGAGAAGAGATCAATAAAAATACGAAAAAAGGAGGAATGATGCTCACCAAAAATGACGTTGAAAAATGCTTAAAAATATAAAAATCGATGGGATGTGTGCTACATCAGAAGAGGGATCTGCTTTGAACGGGATAAGTAATTGGACTAAACAGGTGTAGTATTATTGTTTTTTATGAACCAAGGACATCAATAAGTTTTGATCGTATCTCGTGTATACATATACATATACATATACATATATATATATATATATATATATATATATACAGAAAGAGAGAGAGAGACAGTCTCACAAAGAAACGAAAATAACATCAGGATTCGTTCTACAAGTGAAAAATAAAGAAAAATTCATATAAACGTAGACACAGAAACTGTTTGTTAGCGAGTTACAACAAGCGAAAATTGTCATCCTGATTTCAGTTACAACGGTAAGAAAAGACTATACCAAAATTTATAAGATAAAAATTATGAAGCAAAACGAAGTTGTATATGTTTTTTGATTTTAAAAAAATCTGATGTGGACACCCTATGACTTCCTTGTACGCCTATTAAATTACATATTATACACATTTTTTTTTAAATGAAAAGTACATAAAATTGTATTACATTAGTAACTTCTCATATTTTTTTTATTTATTGTAATTATTGAATTATTATTTATTGTAAAGATTTTTTTACAATTAGAGATTAATAATTATTAATAAATTAATATATTTAAAAAAAAAAAATTTTTTTAATTAAGAAAATGAAGTCGGATTGAACCGATGTGCCTTCCTCTTATAAGATCCAAATATTTCATTAATTAAAGTTTTACTTGGCTATAACTCTGGAACTAATGAAATTAAGTACCACTTACGAATAATTGTTGAAAAGCTCTTAATGAGAGCTTATTACTGCAGTTAAGAAAAAGTCCAAAATCCAATTTTTTTTTGATTTTAGGCATTTTTAATACTTTTGGTCAAGTCGATTGTAATAAAATGAGGATGTGCGCAACTAGATGTTACGACAGTCCTAAATCCAAAATTTCAACATCCTACGGCTAATTGTTCTAGGTAGATTTTACGAGAAAGCTATCTACTGTTAATAGGTACCATGATTCGACTTCCGGAAAATTTCGACATATCTTCGCGTTTCCACCACCCAGACCCCAAAATTACATTCAGTTCAAAAGTTTATATATACATTTATCTATATATAATATTTCACTTTCTTGTATACAAGATAACTGCCATAATTTTGCGCCAATCACTTTCAAATTGATACATAAAGCATAAAGACTCAAAATCATGGTCGAGTTCGTTAATGAGCAAAATCGGACCATGGGGGTGGAAATGGGAGAGCTTTTTCGAAAAAACAAAATGTAAATTTTTAAATTCAAATCTACTTGGTAGAAAAATAAAAATTCAAGGTAGAAACCTAATCATCATAAGTACATTAATTTCATATAAACTATTGTAAATATATATTTATCAGTTTTTTTTATGAAAATTTTCATTATTAATTTTTTTCTAAAGTTTTATGATTAAAATCCCATAATATAAACCAGCCCGCCATGGTACAAAATTAATTTACATATATTTATTTATAATATTCATTATAATTGTCATTTAGGAATAAGGGCACAGATTTATAACAGTACAAACGTCAACTATAACTGATTTATAACTCGATGTTTAACGCATTTACCATCCAGCATAAAATAATAACAACCCCTTTAATCTTTAAATGTGTTTATATAATTACCATGATTACATCCACATTCATAAATAATAAAATGTAGAGCTGTATATCTCCATTATGATATATATATAAAACATAACTTCTTTTTTTTAACGCATGACTAATATTTTAATCTACCTTATATGGAATGTTTGAAGGGTGAGAAACACTGATGAAAAATCTTCCCTAAGGAAACAAGTAATATTTCTTTGTCAGGTACACACTTATGTGTAGCTTTTATATTGAATATAGCTCATTCATTCCCTCAATGTCTACGTCACTCACTCGCTACCGCTCTGTCACACTCTTTCTCTTTCATTCAACGTAAGCGTAATTGCAATAAATGACCTAAGGTTCTAAGCGCTTCTTTATAAAATTATTTATTTCACTTATTCATTCACACATACTCTCCGATTTTTTTTATTTTTATTTATAATGTTTTTTTTTTTAACTCATATTATTTATGCAAAAAGGAAAAGTTATACTTGTTGAAACAAAATAGTAAAAATAACTATCATCAAACCCTTATATCTTACAAAAAAGTATAACTAAGTGTTTTTCAATTGTTATTAAATAATAAAAAATCTAATGTGGACACCACATGACTTCCTTTACGCTTATTAAATTACATATATTTTTTATAACATTTTTTTTGTTATTATTGAATTATTATTTATTGTAAATATTTTTTTTTTATAATCAGAAGTTAATAATTATTAATAAATCACTATTTTTAAATTAAAAAAAGAAAAATTAAATCCGATTTGAACAGATGTGCTTCTTCCTCTTATAAGATCCAAATATTTCATTAATTAAACATTTATTTAGATATAAGTCTGGAACCAATGAAAGTAAGTGCCACTTATGATATATCGTTGAAAAGCCCTCAATGAGGGCTTATCGCTGTAGTTAAGAAAAATCCCAAAATCTAACTTTTTTTTGGATTTTGGGCGTTTTTGACACTTTTGGTTCGGTCAATTGTAATCAAAAAGGGAGGTGTACAACTAGATGTTACAACAGTCCTAAATCCAAAATTTCAACATCTTACGGCTAATCCTTTTTGAGTTATGCGAGATACGTACGTACAGACGTCATACCGAAACTAGTCAAAATGGATTCAGGGATGATCAAAATGGATATTTCTGTTGAAATCTGAAAACCGAAATTTTTCGCGGACACAATACATCCTTTACTTCGTACAAGGAAGTAATTATACATAAACGAAAACATAACAAGAGCGAGATCAATTTAGAAACTTACGAGAAACGGTAGACACCTAGAGAAAGCCAAAAGACCATGCAGAGAATGGAATGAAGATAGAAAACGAAAACAAAGTAGCATAACGAGAGAATACTGGAAGAACAAAAAGAATAATTTATGTTTGACTTTGTGTGTGTGTGTGTGTATATATATATATATGTGTGTGTGTGTGTGTGTGTGTGTGTGTGTGTGTGTGTGTGTGTGTGTGTGTGTGTGTGTGTGTGGCCCCTAGAGGCCTAATCGGAAAAAAAATATAATTTTTTTAAATGGTGAAACTAAACATAAAAAAATAAATAAGCGAAGTATTTAAAGTACAGTGCATTTGGATAGTCGTTGTGCAGTATGGTTTAGAATCATCTGATGCATTCTGTTATATCGGCGTTAGATTAGTTGCCCTATGGGTTCCTTATAAGAGCAAAATATCGGACTTGCTAAGAACTTAAATTACAGATCGTACCAGCCAAAAAACAAGATTACTGTCAATGGTTTAAACATTATTGACCAAAATTCCTTAGGAATTCTCGACATTACGTTTTTTTACAGATGAAGCGTGGTTTCATCTGGGAGGGTTAGATTCATAAAATACACGATTGTGGTCGATAACTAACTCCCAAGAACAATCTTTAAACAAAGCGAAAATTGGAATCTGGGTCTGTGCGAGTAGAACGCGCGTTGTGAGTCCAATAGTTTTTTAAAAATACAGTTAATAGTGATCATTATTGTGCAGTAACTTCACAATTTATATCTTGTACGTTTATCTGTTCAGGGTCATTCACGGGAACCGGATGTTTTTGAAGTGGATTGTACTCGGGCGTTCGTGGTGGGAGGGGCACGTGGCTGGTGTCTGACGTTTCCTTTGTTCATAGCATTTACATTTTAGTCGTTGAGATGGAGCCGTGGACGCTAGACCAACGCCTGTACGCGTATGACAGTTTTGTGCGAAATGACGAATCCGTAACTGCTCTTCAGCGAGATTTCCGCCATCAGTTTAATATCCTTCGTAATGCAAGTATCCCTTCACGTAACACAATATTACGACGGGTAAACAACCTTCGAACAAATGGTTCAATATTGAAGAAAAAACCACCGGGTCCCCGACGAACTGCTAGCACTCCGGAGAACATCGAACGAGTAAGGGAAGCCATTGTCAAAAGCCCACACCGCTCTATTCAGAGGCATTCAGCAGCGCTTCAAATCAGCACAAGTACGTAGGACGAATTTTGCATACAGACCTGCATTTCCATCCTTACAAGATAGCCATCGTTCAGCAGTTAACGACGAGCAAGATTTCACGCAGCGATTACAATTTTGTCGACAAATGCTTACCGTTTTCGAAGAAAATGAAAAATTTGTTATTGTTAATGAGTGACGAAGCCCATTTTCATCTGAATGGCTTCGTCAACAAACAGAATTGCTGGTATCGGGCAGAAAGAAACCCACATCGGCTTCACGAGAGACCACTTCATAGCCCAAAGGTGACTGTCTGGTGTGCAATAGGAAAGGTCGGTGTTATTGGACCATATTTTTTTGAAGAAAATGACGCTGCCGTAACTGTAACAGCTGATCGTTACATTGCGATGTTGAATACGTTTTTCATCCCTGGGTTACGAAACCGGGGAATCGATTTTCAAAATGTGTTATTCCAGCAGGATGGAGCTACAGCGCACACAGCTAGGGCAACGATGACTGTTCTCCGTAACTTGTTTCCAGGACGGATCGTTTCCAGATTTGGCGACATTCCTTGGCCCCCTCGCTCCCCCGACTTGAGTAGTTGTGATTTTTTTCTGTGGGGGGTTTCTGAAATCGCGTGTGTACGGCAATAAACCGCGTACATTGGAGGACCTAAAGATCGTAATTCGTCATCACGTCACCCAGATTGATGTAGACATGCTGCAAAGAATTGAGGCCAGTTACCGTGAAAGGCTACAACAATGTATTGCCCAAAATGGACATCACTTGCCGGACATAATTTTTCGTTCATGAGTAAGTAACAAATGCTTTGATTTAACAGATGTTTTAATACCAATAAAACTTTTTTAAAGTAAATATTCAATTTTTTATGATTATTTTAAAAACATCCGGTTCCCGTGAATGACTCTGTATATACATTTTTATTTAATTAACATATTTTTAGCGATAAATTTATTATATTAATTGTCCTTAATTTTTGTGTTCCTGTAAATCATGTGTTCAAAAAAATATGTTATTCATCAGGAGATTTTAACATCACTTTTTTACTTCCTTGTACTAAATAAAAAAAGTATTGTGATCGTGAAAAATGTAAGCTTCCAGATTTCAACGAAAATGTCCATTTCGACCGTCGCTAAATCTATTTTTACTAGTTTCGGCGTGAATTCTGTACGTAGATACGTGTCTCGCATAACTCACAAACGATTAGCCGTAGAAAATTAAAATTTTGGATTAGGACTATTGTAACATCTAGTTGTCCACCTCCCCTTTTGATTGGAATCGACTGAACCAAAAGAGTCCCAAAATCCAAAAAATTGGTTTTTGGACTTTTTCTTAACTGCAGGAATAAGTCCTCATTGAGAGATTTTCAACGATATATCATAAGTGGTACTTATTTTCATTAATTCCAGAGTTATAGCCAAATAAAAGTTTAATTAATGAAATATTTGGGTCTTAGGAAAAGGGTCATCGTTTCGAATCAGATTTCATCTCCTTTTTTGTTAACTTTTTTTTTAATTTAAATATATTGATTTACTAATAATTATTAACCTCTCATTGTAAAAAAAAATTTATGATAAATAATAATTCAGTAACAAAAAAAAAACAAAATATGAAAAAATATCAGAAGTTTTTAATGAAATAAAATTTTATTTTACTATTCATTAAAAAAAAAAAATGGGTAAATGTAATTTAATTGGCAACAAGGAAGTTATATATTTTCCACATTATATTTTTTGTCTTTATAATGAAATTTTTTTTTTAATTTTATTATTTCATGAAAAATTAATGTTTATAATTACTATTAATATCACAGACGAAATAAATAAAGAAAGGATGCTTAAAGAAAGTATATTATTTATTAGATCAAGAAACATTTCGAGTTTAAAACAGCCTTAAAGCTAAATTTTAAATATGTACCTGTTTATTAATTAATTAATTAATTATTTATAAAATATATTTGCAGTAAATCAGAGACGTAATTTATAAATACGATTATTACAAGAAAAAAACTGATTAAACTGTCAACCGTTTTTTTATTCACAATTACTTTGACTTACCTTATTTTATTTGCTTTAAAGGTTTCTGCAATTAACAAGTTTATTCTGTAAACAGTTTCCAACTAAGTATAGACTTCAATTAAAAGTTACTTATTTCAACTTATTTTTATTTTTACTCTAAAAAACATCAAACCTTTTTCTTACAAGAAAAAATAAGTTCCATTAACTACAATCAGTAACCGTATTGTAATTAATTGATTTATATACCAAAATAAGCCAACTTTTTTTGTAGAAAAAGAACCCACTTTGATCATTAAAAAAACTCTTTCATATTATATTAAAGTAAATGTAGCCTATAAATAAATAATTTGTGTGTGTCACATTCTGTTGTGCAGTTTTTATAAAAAAAGTACCCTGAATAATTAAAATTTCGTTGATTCTCGGATTATTATAAATATGGAATATATTTTTTTTTTAAGTACGTACAAAATGATTTTTATTACTACCCAATTGTAATAAATTTGAAAATTTCATTTTCAAAAATCTGTTAAAAAAACATGATTTTTTCCTTTTTCAAGTTAAGCAATTCAATTTATGCAATTATTGAAATTATAATTTATTTACGTTAATGACATAATTTATTGAAGTTATGTAATTTTGAAACCTATGTTTTCAACTTTTTTTAAATTTAAGGACTCATACATCAGGGGGTTTTTAATAATTAAAATATTCAGTGAAATTGATTTTAAATAAATTAAAATCCAAATTTGAAAACAGGTTTTTTTTTTAATTTGGGCGCTTCCCCCTTAGTAGAGGAATGTTAAGTTAATGATTTAATATTAAAGTTAATGACTTTATTCTTTAACTAAGTACGTTTTGAGCAATGAAAATTTGAAAATTTTTATTTTTATTTCCTTCTACGAAGTAAAGGAAGTATTGTGATCGCGAAAAATTTCGGTTTTCAGATTTCAACGGAAATATCTAATTTGACTAGTTCGACGTGATGTCTGTACATACCTATGTATGTATGTACGTAAACGAATAGCTGTAGAATGTTGAAATTTTGGATTTAGAAACATTATAATATCTAGTTGTGAACCTCCCTTTTGATTGCAATCGACTGAACCAAAAGTGTCCAAAAAAACCCAAAAATCAAAAATCCAAAACAATTTGTATTTTTAACTTTTTTAAACGGCAAACATAAACTCTTATTGAAAGCTTTTCAACGATATATCATAAGTGGTACTTATTTTCATTGGTTCTAGACTTATAGTCAAATTAAATTTTAATTAATGAAATATTTCGATCTTACAAGGGAAAGGTACAGCGATTTGAATCAGACTTAATCTCCTTTTTTTTAACTCTTTTTTAATTTAAATATATTGATTTATTAATAATTATTAACCTCTGATAGTAAAAAAAAATTTACGATTCATTATAATTTAACAATAATAATAAAAATAAAAAATAAAATATGAAAAAATATCAGAAGTTATTTATGAAATAAAATGTTATGTTCTTGTCATTTTAAAAAATGTGTATATGTAATTTAATAGGCGTACAAGTAAGTCATTGGATGCCCACATCAGATTTTTTATTTTCATTTTGGAGGTTCCACACTCAAGTGAAATAACCCTTGCGCATATGGAAATAACCCATACGGGTGAAGTTAATTTAAAATAAAATAATCCCTAACTGATGATATTAAATTTAAAAAAATATATTTTTTTAACATCGTTTACAAAATACAAAGATACAGCCGTAATTCTAAATAAACAAGGTTATAATTTTCTAAGAGGTGAAAATTTTTGACCTTTTATTCAAAAAATACTAAACAGTAAGGGCTACCAAAAGATTAAGATTTTTACATTTTAAATGCTAACTAACTTCGCAGATTTTTTTAAACCTAAAATAAACTTTTTTAAAAATTAAATAAATGTTTTTTTGTTATCACAGACCATTGGAGTAAGATGGGCAAAAAATTTAAGTGATTAAAGAGCTACTGATGAAGAAAATATAGATGCAAAAAACTCTGATTAACTCCTTTTCTGAAAAAGACAAAACTAAGAAAAAAATTTATTTATAAAGTCATTTTTGGTGGAAGGGGAGAATATTAAATAAAACTTTTGTGTGATCTTGATTAAAAATTTCAACTTTTGTAAGAAAACTTTTGCCAAAGTGCCCTAAAAAACCCCCTTTTTTCAATTTTTCCAAAAGTTTAATTCATTTGTTCCCCGAAGGTCATACCTGTCTACTAAGTTTCAAAATAAATCGGTCAACAGTGTCAGGACTTATAAGACCAATGCAAGCCAATATACATACGTACGTAAATACACACGTCCGTCTAACAAAAATAAATTCTTTTTGACTAGGAGCATTGGATAGAAAAATATTTTTCGCAGATTATTTACAATTTATTTAAATCTATTTTTTTTTTGTGTTATTTTACTGTCTCCTAAGGCACAAAACTTTAAAAAAGACCAGTCTTTTTGGATATTCTTTACCGATCTACATACTAATGGGTAAAAACATAACACTAGTATATTCCAGACTGACTAAAAGTGGGTTTTTCATTAGCAAGATTTTTTCCACAATTTTAACAACCCACTTTTTTCTTATATTTATTATTATTAAAAAGTACATAAGATCAATACATTAATTCAAAAATATAATACGTAAAAGATCATGATGATGAATAGGGTTAAATCATTTTAAACAATGGAAGAAGAAAAATCATTTAATTTTAAAGGGATTTCTAAAGCTATTCATACAATCTTACATTTAAGAGAGATTTACCACCGTAAACCCTGTTAAACTGTCTAACGTAGAACAACAAGGGTTTAATCGCAAAAGCCCTTGTTATAAGTAAGGTTAAATCATAGAAAACCTTAAACGATTAATGACTGTATTTTTTTTTTAATGGTTCATTCTGAACATCGTTTAATTCTCAAGGGAAAAATTCTGCTTTTTTATCATTTCTCTAAAATCACTGGAAATATTATTATTTTTTATTTATTTCATACCTGTATGTTTCTCAGTATTCGATAACTTTAATATATTATTATTACTTATTTTTGAGAGCATAATTATAGTTTCAGCTTTTGAAAAAGTCTCATAAATTTTCTTTTCATTCTTTTATTCAAAATAAAGTTTTAATGATAGAAATAATAAAAATCATACCTCAATATCTTTTCAAAAAATCAAAGTAGAAAATCAAACTCAAAATAACTTTACGTAATTTTTAGCTTGGATTATGAGAAAAAATTATTTTCTACTATTACTACTGAATAACAACATATTTAACTAAATATTAATTTTAATTAATTTAAAAAAATAATAAAATACGTAAAGGAAAGAAAAGCTGGTAAGAATATTACAGAGCATAACTGGTAATTATATATAGCTTAAAATTAAATTCTCCCTCCTACGACCGATAATAAATTTTAAAACTATTATCGCCTTTACATTTTACTTAATTTCATTTCAACATAGAAGCTATTTTAATGAACTCTATACTTCATTTTTTCATGTTTAAATAAATTATAAAAAGTCCCTTTTGGCAGGCCGGAAGGCGGAGGTAGATTTCACCGGTGCTAAGTATAGGATAAAAAGATTTCCACCTTAAAGTTAAGAAAAACTTCAAATTTACTCAACAATGATTGCATGTGAAAAAAAGTTTCATATGTTTAGCATACGACAAGCCCCATATTCTTACAATTCCACCAAAACTTTGGTCATCCCTTGACTTAAGGGTTGATCATATCAAAAATTGTTTCAGATAAAGGTTTTAGGTAATTTTTAGAGGACTAACGACCACTTTAAGCCGATTCGATACTGTACCTATTAAGGGAGATATGGTTGTTTTTGTCTTCGAAACCCCATTTTTTCCACTCCCTGGGTCAATGGTTGGTGATATCAAAAAAATTTACTTATATAAGTTTTAGGCCCTTTTCCAAAGAATAGTAGGAACTTTAAACGAATTCGATATTGTAGTTATTTTTTTTTTTTTTTCAAAAAAGCATTCCCAGTCACCCCCCCCCCCCCGTGGTCCGATTTTGCTCATTAACGAACTCGACCAAGATTTTGGATCGCTATATTTTATGTATAAATATGAAAATGATTGGTGCAAAATTACGGCAGTTATCGTATCCACAAGGAAGTGAAATATAAATGTACATATAAACTTTTGAAATGACGGTGATTTTGGGGTCTGGGGGATGTGAAACTTGAAGATATGTCGAAATTTTCTGGAAGACGTATCATGGTTCCCATTACAATAGGTAGCTTGCTTATGAAATCTACCTAAGTTGACATAGATTCATTCTTTTGCTAAAGTATTATCCTGCATAGTATAAAAAATTATGAACATTAACTAAAGTAATAATTTTGAGCTATCTGTAATAATAAATATTTATTTATTCAATTCATCTCTTTGAAATATAGCTTAAAAACTATTATCACCCTAATGCTTCATATCTGGGTTTTTGAAATTGTTTTAGATCATTTTTTACATTTGTTTTAGATAAGTTGAAATTGAAAGAAATTTAAAAATTTTTTTAAAAATTAATTTTTTAGGGATGAGGGGTACCCTCAATCCTACTAAAAAATTATTTTTTAAATTATTGAACCGTATTATTTCAAATGATATTATGTTTTGGTAAACTGCAAAACACACACGTATATTTTTAGCGTCTAACTGTTCGCACTATAGCACTCCCATAAAATCTTCCAAATTTTACTTACAAATTATAGCCTAATATAAGCAACTATAATATACAGCATATTACATTAAAACGCATGATTTTAATTTAAATTTGTGTGGACAAATAAAGTTAAATAAAAGGCAAACATGTCAATAATATTGCGAGTTCGCGGCTCGATCAGGTTACTGAGAGACTAAAAAACAAACGATTTCTTATAAATACAATTTATTACTCTAAAAACATAGAAAATAAAATAAATAATAATAATAAAACAATGAATATATGACACAAAATAGTAATTCAAATAAGGATAAGATTTGTTTAACGAAAGTAAAATTAAAAAACCAGAATACAATCGCCAAAAGTATGTCCAGTCGCCGCACTAGCCGAGAACGTACGGTTCCTCGTATGACTGTTTGGCTTGTATTAAGAGACGCTTGCGTTTCATACCATACCGATTACAACCAGACAAGCTTTTCGTGTAAGTGATGAAACAAAACGTAAAGATTTCTATGATAAGCTCTTAGTCGATATGGAAGACGATGATAGGTTTTTACAGCGGTTAATTTTTAGAGATGATGCAACATTTCATTTAAGCGGTAAAGTTTCACACCACACTGTTCGTATATGAGGACTTGAGAATCTGCACCAGATTAAAAAGCAGGAGGAGAATCACCAGAAGTTAAAGTTTTTTGGTGGTTTCATTTACAAAAATTGATTGCCTTTTTTGTAAGGAAACATAATAATAGGACATTCTGTGTTGAGATGCTGCAGTACTGGTTTCTCCCAACAACTAAATGAATACTCTAAAGAATTAATTTTTCACCAAAATGGACTCTCGCAGATTAGTACAACCGAGTGCGACGGTTTCTAAATGAAACAGTGCATCAACTTTGGATTGATCCGTACACTCTACGGAAGCCCAAGACTTGCCATTAGATTCTTGGCCCCCAAGTTTACCAGATATTACAATTTGTGACATTTTTGTAAGAATATGTGAAAAAAGTGTTTATGTGCCACCATTACTTGCTGATTTGGATGAGCTGAAAACCAGTATTACAGATGCAGTAACTTTTGTAACAGAAGACATCAACAGGTTGTGGAAGAATTCTTGATGTTAACCGTTCAGCAGATGGAGGGCTTATAGAACATTTGTAGCTTGGTAAGTGAAGTTTTGAATAATATGTAATTTGTCTTGTAATTGAAGCACAATTTATTATGAAATATATCCATTTTATATCGGGTGATTCTTTTTTATACACACTCTACATAGCTTATCTATATTATATAAATTAAATTTTTTCTGTCTAGTAGAGCTAAATAAAAAGCAACAAACAGTATATTAGAACTGAGTGACCAATATTAACTCAATTATGTTAGATTAGGAAGTAAATGATGTAGAAGAATGAACCAATGAAAAACAAGATTATTTACTGTTTATACAGAGTGTCCCGGAGATATTGACCAAACATAAAGGACTAATTCAGGATAAGAAAATAAAGAAAATAGGTTCATGTGGGAAAAATCTCGCTTCATTTTCTCCTCTGTCTACCATTGGTTTTTTTTTAAATTAACATTTAGAACTTAAGAACAGATTGAGATATTTTAATAAAATCTGTTGTACAAGTACCCATCAGTATTTCCTACAAAATAAATATGTTTGAAAACTTTACTTTTGAGAAACTACAACATAGCAACAATTTAAAAATTTTAACCAATAATATCTTCGTAAATATTAGTTTTAACAAATTTTGTTTTAATAAATAAAATATTAAGCCTTTTATTATAAAGAAAATGACACCGTGTTTATTCAAATTGGTTAATAAACAGCTGAAATATGGCTAAAATTATTAAAATGGATCACAAAAACTGTGCAATCTTGACAATTTTTCACTTATTTTCATGCACAAAACAGTATTAACGGCAGCTCTTAAATATAGGTTTTCATCGTTAAACGTAGATAAATTAAATTTACCAAATGTTCATACCTTGAAAAGGTACTACAACAGCACACTTCTAGCCTGAGAGCTCCCACAGGAGTAAATCAAAAATTTTAAATGGGAAGGAATATGATTGTGAAACATCACTTTGAAGGACATGGAGAACAAAAATTTTCACATAAAAAATATCGCGTTACAACTCAACTTTAAATATGAGAGTCGAGATAGAAACGAAAGAAAGACAGAAACGAGACCAGACACGAAAATACGTGTCTTTGGAAATTTCAGAAGTAGTTGATAATACCTTTAAATAATTGTTCAATAGTGAAACACAAAAAAAAAGCTTTTAACAATTGCTTCTACATCGAAACGATCTATTTTCTAGTATGAGACCACTATTTGGGTGTACAGTGGGCACTTTTGAAGCTAGACGTAAAAAGTAGAGTCGAAGTCTAAAGTTTATTAAGTCAAAAGTTTTATTTTTCAACGCCTTTGAAATGAAGTATTACAATCCCAACCTTTTCCATATAAAACGTTTGTAAATGTGTTGGTCTCATGGTGAGAAATACAACTTTTGAGGTAGAAACATAGATGCTGTCCGACCATCACAAATCAATAAGAATGGACGCCTCCCTAATTTCTCCAGCGCTACCACAATGAAGGGGAAGATTTATTGAACAAAATTATCACAGTGGAGGAGACATGGGTTCATTTCGAAACTGAAGAAACAAAAAAACAATCCAAACAGTGGATGCATTCTCATTCTCCCAGTAAACCGAAATTCAAGCGAATCTTCTCCAACAGAAAGTGTGTATAGCTACTGTGTTTTGGGACCGGAATGGAGTTCTCTTGGTGGAATTCATGGAACGTGGCACGACCATCACTGCAGCCTCATACTGCGCGTGACTCTTCAACGTCTACGAAGGGCAATTCAGAATAAGCGGAGAGGAATGTTGTCATCAGGCATTGTCTTTCTCCATGACAATGTTCGGCCGCACACTGCAGCTGTAACAAAGAAGCTCCTGCAGCGTTTTTGTTGGGAAGTGTTTGATCATCCACCATACAGCCCGGACTTGGCTGCACCCGATTTTCACCTCTTTGCTCACATGAATCGCTGGCTAGGAGGACAACATTTTGGCACAGACATCAAGCTGCAGACACATGACATGGCTGAAAACACAGGCGGCTCCGTTCTATGACGAGGGTATTGGAAAGTTGGTACCACGCTACGACAAATGTCTAAATCGGAGTGGCGACTATGTAGAGAAATAGCGTAACTATGTACAAATATACATGTACTTATTACAAATAAATTTTTTTTATTTTCACTGTGGTTTTAATTTCGTGACCGATCAGACCTTGAAAAAAATAATAACCCTAGTATCATAAGTGGAACTTATTTTAACTGATTTCATAGTTATAGCCTAATGAAATTTTTTATTAATGAAATATTTGGATCTTACAAGGGCACATTGGTTTGAATCAGATTTCATTTACTTACTAAATTCAATTTTTTTTATGTTTAATTGTTGAAAAGTTATTTAAAGTTTATCATACTTTGTTAACCCATATATATGTATGTATATGTATATATATATAAAATGCTGCTATATACATTTCTTGTATTGTTTTTATATACATAATTTTCAATTCAGTAGATTTTTCCTTTTTTACTTCAAAAAAATTTCGGTTTCCAGATTTCAACAGAAATATCCATTTTGACTAGTTTGGCGGGACGTCTGTACATACGTATGTATCTCGCATAACTCAAATACCATTAGCCATACGATGTTGAAATTTTGAATTTAAGACTGCAATTGTAACATCTAATTGTGCACCTCCCCTTTTGATTGCAATCGACTAGACCAAAGGTATTCAAAAAAGCCCAAAATCCAAAAAAAGGAATTTTTGACTTTTTCTTAACTGCAGTAATAATCCCTCATTGAGAGCTTTTCAACGATATATCATAAGGGTACTTATTTTCATTGGTTCCAGAGTTATAGCCAAATAAAATTTTAATTAATGAAACATTTAAATCTTACACATCGGTTCAAGTCCGACTTCATCTCCTTTTTTTTAACTTTTTCTTTTTAATTTAAATATATTGATTTATTAACAATTGCTCTGATTGTAAAAAAGTTTTAAGATTAAAAATAATTCAATAACAATAAAAAAAAAAAATATGAAAAAAAAAATCAGAAGTTATTAGTAAAATTAAATTTTATGTACTTTTAAAGATTGCACACAATCTGATGTGTGTAATTCAATAGGCGTACAAGGAAGTCATATGGTGTCCACATCAGATTTTTGTTCCTTTATAAAGGACTCAGACACCCGTATTTTGTAATATCGTCGGTTACTGGAACACTAATTCTACTGACCTAGGAACTAACAAGATACTTTTTAATTTATAATTCTAAAAATATATTATTTTTTTCCTTTTTTTGCTTGATGATGTGACTTTTGTCCATATACTTCATTCTGTTAAAAAAAAAGTAGAATACTGCTTACTTACTGAGAATTAAATTTCACTGAACGTAACCCTTATTATTCACATTTTATGTATTTCGCTTATTTTTAATTTTTTTCTTAACCTATGAAGCGATAACTCACTTCCTTCAGCCGATAAACAACAAAACTTTGTGATAAAACTGAGGAAGAAATCGTTTAGTGTGCAAACAAACTTGAGTAGGGGAGATAACATTGTTAAATAAAAGAGAGCACGTACAGAAAAGAATTGCTTTTGTGCAATGAAATAAGAAATGTTTATAAATTCACTAAGCAGATTATAGTACTCTCCCTTCGACTACAGATTATGAGCGAGTCTGTTTACCGGAAGTATCCGATTTTTGAGAAAAAAAAAAGTAGTAAACTTTTATTTAGTTTGGGACTTGGTAGAATTTCCCTCATACATTAAGTGATAGTGTATATGCAGCTGTTTGAGACACTACATGTTTATCAGGTAAGGATATTATTAGAATCTTAAAAGAAATAATAACAGATATATTAAATTAACCTATTTTCATATGTTATTACATACAGACATTCTTGGCAACAAAGCAGGTAAAAAAATTAACCTGTAGCAAGATAATCGATTAAAATCATTTAATCGATTAAAAAACTCATGTTAACAGTATAAAAGGTATTATTAAGATACATTATAAGATAAGAGAATAACAACGGAGTTGACCAGAAAATACAAAATTTAATCACGTTACCGAAAACCTTCTGGAAAAATATTGACAAAAGCGTAAAAATCGGAAAACCGGAATATAAAAATCTGCTGCCTTACTTTCGTAGATGTAAAGTCTGAAGAGACGCAAATTCACAAATTAATGACCTTAAAGAGGCAATAAAAATAGCAGCCTTGAAAAATTTCTTTTTCAAAAACAGAAATTCTCAAAGATTATCCCAAAAATCTGATGTGGATAACACATGATTTCCTTGTACGCCTATTAAATTAAATTTACACATTTTTAAAAGTACATAAAATTTTATTTCGTTAATAACTTCTGATATATTTTCTTTCTTTTTTTTTTTGTTATTGAATTATTACTCATCGTAAATTTTTTTTTTACAATGAGAGGTTAATAATTATTTATACATCAATAAATTTAAATTAAAAAATGAAGTTAAAAACAAAGAAGGAGATAAAGTCTGACTCGAGTGATGTGCCTTCCCCTTGTAATATCCAAATAGTTCATTAATTGGAATTTTATTTGGCTATAATTCTGGAACCAATGAAAATAAGTACCACTTATGAAATATCGTTGAAAAGCTCTCAATGATGGCTTATTACTGCAGTTAAGAAAAAGTATCCAAAATCCAAATGTTTTGGGATATTGGGTCTTTTTTGGACACTTTTGGTTCATTCGATTGCAATCAAAAGGGGAGGTGCACAACTAGATGTTACAATAGTCCTAAATCCAAAATTTCAAAATCCTACGTCTAATCGTTTTTGAGTTAAGCGAGATACATACAGACGTCACGCCGAAACTAGACAAAATGGATTCAATGATGGCCAAACTGGATATTTCCGTTTAAATTTGGAAACCGAAATTTTTCACGATCACATTACTTTCTTTACTTCGTACAAGGAAGTAAAAACTCAATTGAGACCAAATTGGAAAAAAATATTTTATACTTGGGACAATAAATGCCACAACTTAATTTTAATATATAGCAGAAATAATCAGTAAAAACGAAACCGAAAAAACCTTGGAATTCTGGAAATCCAAATTTAAAAAAATAAATTTTCTAATCAAAGAAATTTACAACAAAAACAAAGTTTCTCTAAACGCAGAATTGAGTTATTATAATACTGTAGTCAGATCACTGATCTTTAAGGAATTGAAACAATAAATTTGTTTGGCATAGGAAATCCCCTTAAAATCGAAAGAAAAATTTATATATATATAAACCTTTGAACTGACATTGGTTTTCGAGTCTGGTGGATGTGAAACGTGACGATATGTCGAAACTTTCCGGAAGTCGAATCATGAAACTCATTAAAAAACCCATTTCTTTTAAAATCTATTTATAAAAGGTTCATAAACAAAAAAAGGATAATAGGAAAAAAAATCAGTATTGTTTTCTTAGAAAATGAGTAGCGGAAGAGTAAATATTTTGTTGTCATTTAATAAACTACAATTGAATGAATAATTCTGATTTCTGGGATAAATTTTCATAAGAAAATATATAACGGTATGTACGAGTATAATAATATTATAAAAAACAATGTAGCCATAAATTGAATTCATAATAAAATCAGTTATTATAAATTTAAAAAAATGACCATATATAGTAATTTTTAAAAAGGGATTTTATATATTCCTGGTAGAGGTAATATACATCAGAGGTTCTTGACTGGTTGAAAATTAATCACAAAGTCTATCGATTAAAACGTACAAAGTTTCGATGAACGCCAAGGTAGTGTGTGATTTTTATATCAATATTAATCAGATAGTAAAAAAGCACCCAGTTCGGATAGGCTACAAGTAGATGCGAGTTTGTTAAATTGTTGATGAAAACCTTACTCGTGGAAATATTAATTTGACTATTATTATATCAAAAGTACTTGTACTTTACTACACAGTTCTCAAAAATTTTCTCAGGCCAGTTCTGGGTTACTATAGTAGTACCGTGTGTTTCAAAATGAATATTGGAGTTTTAAAGTTTTGTAATATTCATTAAGATATAATAACACTGATAAATTATACGTGAAATGAAAGAGCAACTCATACAGTTTTTTCTATAAGTGTTTAATGTGAACACCTTACGGTACAAATCCAGCTGATAGGAGAGTTCATCTCATACTTTAATCAGCTGGTCTGGAGTAATTGATGTAACAGCCGCGTCAATTCTGTGTCTCATGTGTCTCAAGTCAGCTGGTAATAGTGGCCATACATTTGATCCTTTATAAAACCCCAAAGAAAAAAATCACACGTGATCAGATCGGGCGTAGGTGGAGACTATGACAAAGAAACCCAGTCAAACGATCCAGCCATCGCCGAGAATCTAATTCAACCAATCATGTACAGCATTATGCCAGTGAGGAGGCGCACAATCTTGTTGCCGAACAAAGTTCTGTGTTTCGTATTACAGTAGAGGAAAAAGCCAAATACAGTTGTAGCATATCAAGAAGTACATTTCTAGAATAAATTTTCAGAAGAAAATATATAATGGTATGTACGAATATAATAATAATAAAAAATGTAGCCATTAATTGAGTTCATAATAAAATCAGTTATTCTAAATTAAAAAAAAAAAAAAATGACGATGAAATATAGTAAACTTGCCGCCGGATACGGCACAAAAAACATTCATGTTTACAAGAAACAATCGATTTCTATTTCACAGAAATAGTTATCCTATTTCTGAGGTTATTAATAAGTGTTGATTTTGTAGCTGTGTAATCTGTATATGTTTTCCTTACATGTACGATTGAATTAACTTTAAACGATATCTGTAGACAGTGGCGACTCGTAACTAAAATTAGTGGGGGGGGGGGGGTGCTGCTCCAGAAAATTTTTTCCTGGGCGTTTTCAAGACCACGGTTAAAGTTTCCTGTAAAATAAAAGAACCGAAAAAATGAATCAAATAGAATAGCTGGAAGCAGGATAATAATCTACACTTTATCACATTCAAGAATATGGTACACGGTTTTTAAGCAGAATGTGCTTAAAAACCGTATTCGTTTTAACCGAATAAATAATAAAATGCCAATACAGATAATGATTTTTAGTATTATTAGATAATAACTAAATAAAATGCCCGCTTAAAAACACTATAGTCCCAACGGTGCTTAATTTAAATTTCTATGTACATAAAAACAAATACATAATTAGTTTTTACTAATTACTAGAAACCGGATAATATGCAATATAAAAAGCTTGAAATATACATGCAAATGTGCAAAAAAAACGCTTAAAATATGCACGAAAATTGTCAAAATATGACACATTAAATAATAATAACAAAGTATTTTCAGTTTTTTTTATTTATTTTCAAATTAGCGTACAATTAATTAGTAAGTAGTTGAAAAAGGTATCGATACATTCGGTAATTAACAATTATTTAACATTTTGTTACATTCGTAAACGTTAACAATCAGGTACTGTTCCAAATGTACGGTAGTAAGATCGTGTCTTCGATCACTCAAAATATTTTTATAAGTGGAAAAGGATCGTTCCACATACACTGAGGTAACTGGGCAGTATTTGAATCTGGATATTATGTTAGCATTTATTGTTTTTGGCGAAAGTTCACCAGTCCCATTATAATACTATTAATTTGATACAAAGATTCAAAGTCTGGGTTATTTTTCAAAATGTCTTCAAATCTTTCTTTAAGTTTACACGGGATTATCTCTGGCAATGTGGAATTCATTTGGCGCATTTTACTCATTAACTCAATAGATTCACTCAACGCCAAACCTTGAGTTTTAAGCTTTTTAATACTCGCAAATATGTAGGAAAAATGAGTGATAATCACAGCTATGTTTTTTTAATACCAGAATCGTTAAATGCTTCCTTGGACTGACAAACTGCCACAGCCACAGCATTATCGAAATCGTTTGCTTCATCTTTGACCGCCTCGAAATGTTCATTGTGAAACATTACAGCTTTAATCATGTTCCCCGTCGAGTTACCACTGGTTCGAGAGAAAAAGGCACATTTGGCAGTTTTCCTTTACCAGCCGTATTGAGAGCAAGTGCCTTAAGAAATACTTTCTTTGTTGATGAAATCAGTTTACTTACATTCCCAAACGTGGATCGTACTTCTTCAGCGAGTCGATGAACTCCGTGTGCAAAGCACGACACGTGAAAATATGGGATCAAATTTTGGACGTCTTTAGCAGCTGCCTTGATCATATAGGGAGCAGCATCTGAGAGTAATGTAAACACTCTTTCATCTGCGGAAGATTCAGAAATATTTTTTTAATACCTTCATTCACAAATCTGACGATCGTAGAACGATTTGTCTTTTCAAGATTTTTGCAGGCCACCATATAGGAAGAAGAAAACGTTAGTTTTAATGCACCGGCAATTAAATTCGCAATGTAACGGCCACAACTGTCGGTAGTTTGGTCAGCTGAATTCCAAATAACGCTATCCTTGAGTTCGTTGAATATTTCTTCAAGAACATGTAAGTAAATTGTTGGTATGTAATTTTTACGCAATGTTGATTCATCTGCTATATTTTGATTCAAACAATATTTTCGCCGAAAATCTTTGAAGGTAGGATTTGTAAGTTTGTGAGGAGGAATATTACTTGTTAGCAACGCTTCACGTAAATCCTTATCAAAGTGGTATTTAGTTTAAATTTAGAAGTGAAATCACTACTACTTAACGCTGTTATAAGTTGTTGTTGTGGGCCTTTCTTTTGCAATCCTGTAATATGAAGACTTTTCTTGACATGTTGGTTTATTTAAAACCCTTTTGGGCACGAAATTATTTTCTCGCAAAGTCGACAATATAAAACATATCCATCGTATGTAAATGTTCCAGGATAGTCAGCTATCCACGAAGAGACACTTTTTTTCGGAAGGCATGCTACACGTTAAACTTTTCCCATATAAATAAAAAACTAAACTGATGCAATGAGCGTGTCAACAATAACATGCGTAATTTAATTGTCTAGGGAAAGGAGTACTGCAGTAGGTGTGTGCGACGCAGGACGGTATCGTCCGTCCTTGTCTCGCGTGAGTCTGTGTTTTACTTGGCCTCACAATAATATTATCCTACCAAAAATAGCGGCTAATAGGTTTGCCGTCTACAACGTAAGATTTCACTTATTAACTAGCTAACCGAAAAATATTGTAAATATTGTACTAACTTACTACGCGTACTAACTGTACGCGAGCCGCCAGTGTTTGTAGATATCAATTACAACGCTAAAGAGGAGTCTCCTTCACACTGCAATATTTCGTGAGCATATCTGATCCCCAGATAAACACATTTTGAGTGTTTCTTTTCCATTAACATGAAGTGCTGATTCGTCACTGTATACTACACGATAAAGAAAGTCTTCATCAACACAGCGCTTCATTTCATTTGCGAAGCTAGCACGCAGACCTTAATCTGTAAGCTTTAGAGCTTGTAACAGCTGTAAAAGACGTGGATGAGCATAGCTAAAATTGTTTGAGTTGCTATTTCATTTCATGTATAATTAATCAATGTACGTGTGAAAATTGATAAATATTACATATCTTTAAAATTCAGACATTAATTTTGAAACACGTTACTTTAGGTTATAAAGTTACTTTAGTATTATAAAGTACTTGGCGTGTGTATATGCGAAAAGAGTAGTAGGTAAAGTATTCGTACAAAAAGAAAGCACGCGTAGTAAAGTATGCGTAAGGAGAGTAAGTAAGCAGATCGTACGTGTACACAGAAAATTTTATTTTGGGAAGAACTCATCAAACTTCAATATTTATATAAAATTTTTATGAACGA
Source organism: Lycorma delicatula (assembly GCF_047948215.1). Classification (NCBI taxonomy): domain Eukaryota; kingdom Metazoa; phylum Arthropoda; class Insecta; order Hemiptera; family Fulgoridae; genus Lycorma; species Lycorma delicatula. The sequence continues at coordinate 51,021,996 of NC_134460.1, forward strand.
TGCAATGCCTAATATGTATATTATTTTACATATACAGTAGTACCTTGCGATACGAATGTCCTAACATACGAATGTTTTGAGATAAACATAATATGGAATCCACGGTTAATGTGGATTTTAAATGAAATATTCTAAAATTTATACCTCGACATACAACGAAAAATTTGAGATACGAATTTGCGATTTGCGATAATTGCATAGGTGATCCCTAGATGGCAGAGCGTTCGCTCAGCTTTCCCCCCGCCGCTTCTGACCGCTATGTCGCTCTGTTTGGTTGTTGAGACCACAGTCCTCTGCATGGCCGCCACGACGTGTTATTCGCTTTGTTTGTGCCTGTTTTTTGTGTCATTTTGGATAGTATATATACTGTACTCTGCATATTTTGTTATTTTAACCGTGGATCCCAAAGTTAAAGACAAAACTGGTGAAAAGAAAAAGCCTAAGAAAATGATCTCAATGGAAGCGAAACATGAAATTATTGCAAATCATGAGCGTGGCGTTCGTATCATCGTCTTGGCAAATGAGTATGGCCGCAATCCTTCTACAATATCCGCGATCATCAAGCAGAAGGAAGCGATAAAGAAGCTGCAACCTTCTAAAGGCGTCACCATTATTTCAAAGCTACGAACTAATACGCATGATGAGATGGAACAGCTACTTTTATTATAGATTAAGGAGAAGCAATTGGCAGGTGACTCTGTTTCTGAAGCGATTATTTGTGAGAAGGCTGGCGCCATCTTCCAAGACCTCAAGCGTGATGTAACCGAGACGGAGGGAGAATCATCGCAAGGCGGTGAGGGGTTCAAAGCTAGTCGTGGCTGGTTTGACAATTTTAAGAAACGAAGTGGCATTCATTCAGTTATTCCTCATGGAGAAGCATCTAGTGCAGATATTAAGGCGGCTGAAAATTTCATTAAGGTTTTTGAAAAATTCATTAGTGAAGAAGGATACCTACCGCAAAAAGTGTTCAATTGTGACGAAACAGGGTTATTTTGGAAAAAAAATGCCTACGCGCACGTTTATCACGGCTGAAGAAAAGAGTCTACCCGGCCACAAGGCTGTGAAAGATAGGCTAACGCTTGCCCTTTGCGCTAACGCTATTGGGGACTTCAAAATAAAACCGTTGCTAGTCTACCACTCGGAAAACCCAAGGGCCTTCAAAGCTTATAAAGTTATGAAAGAAAAATTACAAGTTCTGTGGCGTGCGAACAGTAAAACATGGGTGACCCGTCAGTTTTTTATTGAGTGGATGAACATAGTTTTTGGGCCTTCAGCGAAAAAATACTTAATCGATAATGGTCTACCGCTTAAGTGTGTCCTTCTGTTGGATAATGCTCCCGCTCACCCTCCTGGCCTTGAGGATGACCTGTTAGATGAATTTAAATTTATTAAAATTGTCTATCTGCCACCCAATACAACGTCTACCCTTCAGCCCATGGATCAACAAGTTATCTCCAATTTTAAGAAACTTTTCACGAAGCATCTTTTCAAGCGTTGCTTCGAAGTTACCGAAAATACGAACCTAACATTGATGGAGTTTTGGAAGAATCATTACAACATTGTGATCTGTCTTAAGCTTATAGATATTGCCTGGCAAGGTGTTACCAAAAGAACATTGAACTCAGCTTGGAGAAAATTATGACCAGATGTTATTTTAAAACGAGAGGGATTTGAGGGATTCGAACCTATTGAGGAGGAGATCGTATCCATTGGTCTCTCCATGGGCCTAGAGGTAGACGAGGCAGATGTTGCTGATCTCATTGAGGAGTATGCTGAAGAACTCACGACGGAGGAGCTGAAGGAGTTAGAAGATTTCCCACTCGGGGGTAATGATGGAACTCAGCAGTGAGGAGGAGGTCGAGCCGGAGGAGAAACTTACTTCACGTGAAATTAGTGATATCCTTGGCAAATGGCAGGAAGTGTCTGATTTTGTGGAAAAAAGGCACCCAGAGAAATTGTCTACAGGGAGAGCGAGTGCCTTATTTGATGATAGGTGTCTCACATTCTTTCGTAACATTTTAAAAAGAAGGCAGAAACAGACCTCTCTTGATCGTTTACCTTGTGAAGGTCTCACGCAGTGAAAGTCCGGAAAGTAGGGCCAAAAAGGTCCGACGTTAAAGTGATGATTAATAAACATTGTGTGTTATTAATATATTAATAAATAAATTAATAAACATTATATGTGTTATTACTCGTTTATTTATATACAAATTGTGTATATTATATGTAATTTAACTGTGTTTTGGGTTAGTTTCATATCGCTAGAACGCATTAATATATATTACATTATTTTAAATGGGAAAAATTGCTTTGAGATACGATTTTTTTTCCATACGACGATGATCACAGAACGAATTAAATTCGTATCTCAAGGTACTACTGTATGTTAAATAAACAGAATATTTTATCGATGACATAATTTTTTTTTAGGATATCAATTATTTGACTTGTTCTATGCTTTTATCCTTTTCTTTCTGTTCCACGCCAATCTTTTTATTTCATTATATTTAATACTGCATCTTATGTTATACGATATACTCCAAATAGATCAGTACTACAAAACAGTTTTTTTCCTAATTTTTAGACTTAACACTTACGTTAGTGCCAAATAAATCTGAATTCCAAAAAAACACCCTATCAATATATAACCTATCAATCAATAAGATAAATGATTCTAATCACGCGCACACTTGAGGCGCTCGCGCAACAAGCGTACACACAGGAGGGAGTTTAAACCATTATGAACGATTAAAATAAAAATAAAATCTTCTACTCAATCGATGTAAATACAGAAGCCTCGTAAATAAAATAGATTTATAAAAAAAAATCTATGGATATGCGTTTGACAGGAACGCCAATTAATTATCTCATTACTAAAATGCTGTCCAACTGTCATTTATTATACAGGTATGAATATAACATAATATAGGTATGCCCGGTTGACGTTTATTATGTATTGGAAGTACATAAAATTAACTGAATACATGAAATAGGTTATGTCTACTAATATCATGATTTTTGAAATACAAATAAAATGCTTTGCAGAACTAAGTGAACTCTTTAGTTAAATAATTTTTCACCATTAAGTTATCTATGGAGTACACTATACTGCATTAAACTTTCTTTTATTATTATTACTACTATTTCTTGTATTATTTTATTATTCGTTTATTAAATTGTAATTTTTTTGTACATTTTAAAATGTGAAAAAACCGTATTAAAAATTGCATCGAAGTTCTCCCCCGCAGAATTTTTTTCAGATATATTTACCGGTAATCTAATCTGCTGTTAAGGTTTTTTTGACCATTTAATAGAAAATTACTGAAAGAACAATAAATATAACTTCTTTTATATATAAAATATACAAATTTATAGAATAAAGATGCAATTTAAGAAATGTTTTGCCAAAATGTAATACACCAAATTCATACTTAAAAGTTAAAAAGGTTCTATCAACGTCTTTATAAAAGAATGTTTCTATGCGTACATTGAGAAAGGAAACAAACACTCACTAATACGATACCCAAAACCTATTTCTGTTCAATGCATAGTAACTTTCTGCCAAATAAAATTTGTTTAATAAAATAGGATATTTTTTTATATCGAAGCGTAAGACCAAAGCTGGGCCCAGAATTAATTTATTCATTTAATAATAATTATAATGAACGTAACAGCCATTAGCCGAAATATACTTCCTTAACATTAAACAAATACATAGTTTTCTCCAAAGAACTTATGGAAAAAATTATATTAAAAAGAATAAAGAAAATAAATGAAAGTATAAAAAACTCTTGCGCAGTTCTACGAAGAAAACCGACCTTATGTTTTCGACGCCCTCACTATTTCTCAATCGAAACGCACTGATTATTATCAGAGTAGAACACACTACATACCTTAGATTAACAAGTAAACTCTACACACAAGCATCAAGCTTCAAACTCACACACCACTTGACTCGCTGAATAAACGCGTATGAAAAATAAACCACTATACAGTCAACATAACCGCAAATTGAGGTTATGTTACCTGTTGTTGACCATAAATTGAACGTAATTCATCAACCTTCACGACAACCTTCATCAAATTTTTACATTCCCAACTTTAGATACACTATTACACCATATCTTTTTTTTTTGGAATACCAGTGACGTACGTCCCATAAGGGGCAGTTTCGGACTCGCCACAGGTTCCGCAAGATGTTAATTAAAGTGCGTATGTGTTTCTGCGCCCTACCGACTAAATCTAAACTCCCTCACCAACTCCGAGGCCATACTGGCATTGAAGCATTACCACGGTCCCGGCGGGAGCCTTCGGACTCAGGGGATTCAGAGTCTCCGTGCGTCATCACCGTCGCCGATCCACGCAAGCGCGGACCAGCGACAGCTCAGCACGGAGCTGTCCTTCACCCTTCGTCCTGCGATCATGCTCTTCCGCCTCTCTCAGACTTTTCCCAGAAACTATCATTCCGCTGGCGGCACGTAGAGATCCTACCGAGTATCCAGCTCAGTCAATCAGCATTCCAGTTCTCTCTTCTATTTCCTTCGTACTGAGAATACCTGCAACCGTACTTGATACCAGTTCCCATTATCTAGTTTCTTTCAATATAAATTCTATCACATTTTCCGGTGTCAAGCTGGTAATTCAGGCAAGACCCTAAAATCACTCCATCTGTCACAAACAAAGAACACATGTTCCGGTATTCAGTCAGGTGAGAATCTTCTTTTGAACCTGTTTAGGTATGCCCCAAATCCCCCGCGGCCCAAAAAGAACTGCGTGAGGAAGTATGATACCCCCCACACCTCCTCCGGACTCAAGTCGGGGAGTCAGAGGCCTGGTTCACGCTTCTTTAGTTGAGGCTTCCCAGGACGCCTGCCATTCTTCCAGCAGTGTTTCATTTGCCTGTTTCTTGGGAACCCCCATCGTGAATTCTGGAAATCAAATTAATTCTGAGGCTGATCGGTGACACACCGGCTATTACTCCGACAGCTTCCCTGGATACTTTTTTTGTATGCCATAGCTGACTCGATCGCCAGTATTCACTAGAATGACTGTAAAAGCCCACAGCTCCTCTTAATTTCTCGAACTGACCGGCAGGCCGCGGCCACATATTACAACACCATATCTAAATTTCAATGAAATTGATCTAGTAGTTTTTTTTATTTTTGAACAAGTTTTATACGTAGACCTTATTATATATATATATATATATATTTAATTAATGTTATAAATAGGACGAATATGAGAGTTCCTGAAGATGAAATTTAATTCCGAAAGAGCCTGAACGCGTCGAATACAATTGTTGGTAAGCGTTGTTTGTATATTAACTATAACTATATACTTATGCCAACCGGCCATGCTCAAAAAAATTATTATAAAATATATAATAGTTATTATTTTTTGTCACATCTAAAAATAATTATTAAATTTTAAATATTAAGTCACCTCAAAAGTTTATTCGTTATACGTAATTGAATTATTTAAATATCGATATCAGTGGCGAAGTGGTAGCGTGTGAGCCTTTCACCAGTAAGTTACCGAGTTTGAATCACAGCCAGCCTTGGATGCTATTATTTATAAGTTTATAATTTTCATTCTATATTCCCACGCATTCGCTTTAACATGTTCTTCTGTCTTTTTTTTTTAATTAAGAAAAAGTATTTTTAAGAGAAGAAAAATTAAAATAAATAATAATCTGTTCATTTTTAGATGGAGATGAAATAAACAAAATGGGAGTGCGGTAGTGCGCGTATATACAGCACACTATTGTACGCGCCGAGCTGTTGTAGCTACCGGATGTTTAAAAACAAGAGTTTGTTGTTTTTAACAAACTTCAAAATAACAGTATAAATTTTCTTATTCCAAACTGGATATTTTTAATTTTTTTTAATTGTATATCTGTATTTCAATAATTTTTTTTTGGTACGCGTGACTGTGTGCGTATATTAGACTATTTTGAAATTTATTTACTGTGCGATTATTACTGATTTGGTAGTGTGATTAGGTTGTATGTGTGTATTCGAATAATTTATCGATATGGCTGATAATTCAGGAACATCTTTTAATAAGCACAGAAAAGGGAAACATTTGGGAAGTGGTGGAAAAAAATAGTTTTAAACGTATTCAATTAACTGATGAGAAAAATCCTACGTTAGTTAAAAAGAAAGTAGTGAAACTTACTTCTAAATGAATTGGGTGTCGGTTAGTAGTATTAATAGATTACGGAATGAAATAAATAGGAAAGGAAAAATAGAAACTCCTGTTAAAAATAGAAAATGTGGAAAACCCTTGATAGGAAAATGAAATGAATTTGACAAAAATACATCAGATTGACTGTACATAATTTTTTTTCGAAATGAAATACCAACCTAAAAAAATGCTGGTTGTGATAAACTGTTACAAGAATTTACCAAAGATTGGACGCATTAGTTTATAGTTTATATAAATTATAGTTGTCGATGGATTGTAAATTTATTTAAAGAAATAAAAAAAGTGTAATTGTTGATCGAGAAGGGATAATATCGAGGCATAATTATTTTTAAAAAATAACAAATTATAAAAAAACGGGTAGAAATATATTTTATTTGGATGAGACGTGGGTAAATGAAGGCCACACCACTTCAAGAATTCGGTGTAATACGATAGTTACATAGGTAAAAACAGCATTTCTGCTGTTATAATTAAGCAGGGGCCTGCAATCTCCAAAAATAAAGGAAAGCGATTAATTGCGGCACATACCGGTAATGAAAATAGATTTTTAGCGGGGGGATTACTCGTTTTTGAATCCAAAAAATCTGAAGACTACCACGATGACATGATCGGAGATATTTTTAGGAAACGGTTTGAAAAATTAATGTCGTTATTGACCGAAAATTAGTATTGTTGTAATGGAAAATGCTCCGTATCATAGTGTAAAACTGGAAAATATTCCAAACAGTTCATAGAGGAAACAAGAAATTTCTTTATGGCTGCAATAAAAAAATATCCACTTTGGAGAAAACATTTTAAAAGCAGACTCCTTGAATATGTAAAACACAATCGTGACAAATTTAATAAATTTGTAATCGATGATTCGGCTGAAAGGAAAGGTCATACGGTATTAAGGCTAACCTTATCGCTGTAACTAAATCCGATTGAGTTAATGTGGAGCAAGTAAAAGGCTATTTTGCCCGAAATAATAATATATATAAAATGAAAGACATTAAAATCCTGCTTGAAAAAGGAGTGAACGAGGTATCAACTTATAAGTGGAAACAGTGCGTGAAGCACGTTACAGAAAAAGAAAAAAGATGTGGGACTTAGATAATTTTCTCGATGTTTGTGGTTGATAAACTAAAAATTAATGTTAAGAGATGATTCGACGTCGACGTCAACTTCTGGGAGTAATGAAGAATAGGATATAATGGAGGGAATCCAGTGTTTGTCGGACACTGACAGAGAATAAGGTAAGCAATTTTCTTGACGTTTCGAAGTGGTAAGGTTTTGTTCAAGTTATATATTTAGTAATTAAATTATTTTTAATAACATGGTAGTTATTGTTTGGGACATTATTGGGAAAATTTTGTGAGGAATTAAAAAGTTATAAGTTAAGTATAAAATTAATCATTAAGTAAATATAAATTAAATATATAATTACAATCAAATAAATTATAACAGTAATTGGGATTATAATAATAATAATTGAATAAATAAATAAAGTGTAGTGAGTATAAAATTTCGTGAGGAATTACAAATATTGTAAGTTTAGTATGCAATATCTTTTAGGCATACTGTTCCACAGCGCTCTGTCGTCTGCAGTGTGTTGATGCGATATCTCCTTAGAATGAACAAAGAGTAATAAAAGTTGACTTAGCAGGTTGAAATATTTGTTTTTACATTAAAAAAATTGGCTGATATTTGATTAGGTTTAATTGGTATGTGACTTTATTACAAGAATACTTGAGTTGTTCTATGAATGTATATATATATATTTTTTTTGTTATGGTGTCTTTGGACCGCGTTGAACTTTTTGCACAACAGATGTCTTCCGTCTGTTTTCGCAGTACAATTTCATTTCATCTCGTTTAACTTGTTTTTGTTCATCAATCCACTGCCTCCAAGTTCAAGAACTGGGTACAGATAAGACAAGTCTTATCTGTAAGTTTCCGGAAAATCTGTTTATTAATTTTATCTCTAAACTCAGTTCTATTACACTGTAACATGTATATATATGTATATATATATATATATATATATATATATATAGGGATTTATAGTATACTCGTCATCAGCTGATTTTCGAAGCCGAGAGTTGTAAGGTTCGAGTCCTTGTAAAGGCAGTTGCTTTTATATAGTTTTGAATACTAGACTGTGGGTACCGGTGTTCTTTGGTGGCTGGGTTTCGATTAACCACGTTGAGAAGGGCAGTGGCAAATCACCCGTAAAATCTGCCAGGAAAATTCCTATGGAATGGCCAAGGGTCGAACACGACTGAATGGCTAAATTTTATTTTTTACTTATTTATTCTCAGGGAAAGCATTCCTGCTACGCCTGAAATGATATATTTGCTTTATGATCACGATTGCGGCAATCCAATAATTAAAAAATCTCTTTCTACCTTGTTATAAACAATTGTACACATTTATGTGCGCGCGCGCACACACACTTTCTACTCGGTATAGAAAAACTGGGTAGAAGAACGAACCTCAGATCATCAAGAAATAGTAAAATCGTTGGAAGAGAGGGTTAATTTTTTCCTATACTGTACTTTTCTATTTCAAAATAAAATAATCGATGATTAGAATCGCATCTGGTCATAAGAAGTGTTAAAATCTAATTCATGATTTAACTACAACTTTACAATAACTAATCAAATCAGTCAATTTTAAATAATTCAGGTAGAACATGACATAAAATAATGTGATCATAAGTTATTTTAAAAGTAATTATAGTGCAGTATGCCAATAAATTAATTTTATTCGTGTTTTACATCATAATAAAAAGGTGTGTTATTTAGCGATCACCTACAGCACCCATAAGTAATTGGGTATTTTATAAGTGGGTGGAAATAAGCCATAATTAGATGTGTCAATGATGAGAGAATGTTTGCTAAAGCGACATTGTTGCAAAATTATATTTATGCACGCATATTTAAACTTCATAAATCAGAATCGTTCAGAGTCATTACGTTATACATAGCTAGATATATGGTAGAACACTGGTTAGGTGCACGCAATCAACAGTAATAGAGCTGATCTCATGTCGATATCAATTAATAAAGGAGACTGGAACGTGTTGGCTTAACTGGTTTGGTACTAATCGTCCAACTAGTCACAAAATCGAAAGGAATTATTGTAAATTATTGGTTTTTTGTGTCCATTTTTGTAACAGAGAAACACTTTTAATTAAACATTCATCAATATGTTATCCTTAATCTATGTTCAACTAGTTAAAATTAATGCAATTTTTTTTATAATTAACAATTAATTTTATATTTATTAACTACATTCAGGTATCTTTTCAATATATATATATATATATATATATATATATATATATATATATATATACTCGTATAATTTTTTTTTTCTGATTAGTTCACAATCTAAACGGGAAGTCTTTTCATGAGAATATGAAATGAAATTTTTGTAGCTTATGAAAAATGCCATGCCTGACCGAGATTCGAACCCAGGACTTCCAGATGAAAGGCCAAGACGCTACCTCTCCGCCATGGAGATCGGTAATTTTATAATTCTAACTCAGCTAAACACAAAACAACCGACTTTAAAAATTACATTAAAATTTTTAAATAATATTTTCTCTATCAATTCTTTAAATTCTAACTTTTTAAAGTCGAAGTAAAATTAGAAATAACTAAAGCCACTTCATTTTTTTTGAACTTCAAAAAGCCGAAACTGATAGCCGATAAATTCTATTAACATTTTTAAAGTTTTATTTAAAATGTGAATAGGCATAAAAAAGTTGCTTTAAATATAAAACAGTCGTTTGCAGAATTGCATAATTCGAAAGCTATGTCTTTATAAAAATAAGAAAATTATTGCAGAATAACTAGGTCGTTCTGAAGTATAACAATATGGTCAATTTTTTTTTTTAAATTAATTTTCCTAAACTTTACACGAAAATATGTGAAATGCAACAGTGACATAAAGATACAATGTAACACTCCAACGCTATGTGTTGAAATGCGAAGTAATTTACCTTAAATCTAGTATTTCTACAAATTAAAAAACATAGAGATTAATTAACTGCACAAAAATCTGTTAATTTGAAAGGAATTTTAATACTAAAATACATATTTTTAAACCTAACTTTGATAAATATTTCTTAAATACATTGATCTGAAAAAAAAGTCGAAGGAAAGTGAAGAAAAACTGGTTATTACATTAATTAAGGAATTTAAATTCTAAAAAGTTTGAAAGTTGAGTTAATTGTATTACAATTTTTAAAAAATAAACGTAGATAAATTGCATAAAGATTTTTATCAATCTTATTAGCCTACTACAACTACGAAAGGATTATCGTCTTGAAATGTGAGTTATGTGTACAACTTTGTAGGAATATGACACAGAGATATCTCGAAAAAGATTACTACGGTATTGTCCGCCAATAATCAGTGATAATTGACAGTGGCTGTGAAAAAATATTAACAAATAATACCTCAGAATTTGGATGTGGGCGTAAACTAAAATAGTATATTTATTGGTAAGAATAGGAAATAAAATACAGTGACTGATATACAGTGCTTCGATGAAATTAAGACCGTTTTGTACATAAAGATTGTGATAACGCGGGAAGACAATCTGCTAACAATTTTTTATTAAGATCTCAGTCTGGTTTTTGACTCTACATTTATGTGAATCATTAAGCGCGCGTTATTTATCCAAGTAGTGATCAAATAATTAGTGAAACTATAATTCTAAGTGATTAGTAAACTATCACGTAGCTTCACATAAAGAAAAATTAATTTTTAGGTTAATATTTGATGCACTTGCCCGGTAAATCTTCATCTTTTTCACAGCAACGCGAAAAAGATACTACATGTTATTTAATCTTCGAACTCTGTGAAACCACATCCTAACCGTAAAGGATAAAATATTTTAAATAAGTTTCCATTGTATTTAGAGAAATATTCCGTAAATTTATATTATCATCATCCGTCAAGGATTAGGCTCATTGGCCTGTTCCCGCATCCATCGCTTTCTTGGGCGTCCTATATCTCTTCTTCCCTCAGTTTGTATACTTGAGAAGGAAGTCTACAAAGCGGCATACGCATCAAATGATCAGTCCATCTTTTACGTTATTCCTTTAATGTACCCAATAGTGGCACCACACTTAGCTGTCTTCTTATCTCCTCATTCCTCAATCGGTGTACTCGAGTACATCCTTAGACCGCTCTCAAAAACCTTATCTCAGCAGCCTGAATACGTGACTCATCCTAACTCCGCAAAACCCACACTTCACTACCATAAGTAATAATAGGCACGGCCATTGTTTTGTAGAATCTTAACTGAGTCTCCTGTCTGGTCTGTTTCCCTAATGTCCTGCGAATTAAACCACAGACTTCCCCAAATCGGCTCAGCTTGTTATCGACATCTGTATTTCTGTCGTATGGTAGATCACAACCAAGATAATTAAAAACTCTTGTTCCAAGATCTGCCCTTCCAAGATTATTTTCGAGCGTACTGGCTATTTACAAAATTAACAAAATTGATAAGCCGAATTAGCCGGTATTACAACGGGTGTATATTATTTCATGATCACCATAGTGGAGGTTTGCATTAGCGAATGGTATTTTTTTATAATAAACATATATAACAAAAATATTGCTATCAAATTTAATAGAAAAATACTAGCCAATGCTATATGCTGCAAATCAATGATGAACCGTAAGCAATATCGGATGGGTGCGGTAGTTAAAAAAGTCGTACCGGATGCGATAAATACTAACTAACTGCTTTTTTTTTACATATCTGTATCATTATTTCTTCGATGCTACATTCATCATAATTATTTTAGAATGAATTGTGTCACATGAATCAAATACTAAATTAATTCAGTATCTATCATTATAATCATTAGTAAGGTCGTAAAGTAATCTAGTTATTAAAAAAAAAAAAAAAAACAATGAGGTTAATGTGAACGTATTATTAAGCATAGAAATGAATCACGTTATTTTTCTATAGAAATAGATTACCATATTATATTATTTTTTATATGTAACTTATTATGTTTTAAATAAAGCAACACTTTGGCGAGATATATCTTTTCAAAAAATTTAAAACTTAATGATTCGTTTCATAATAAAATAAAAAGATTAAGTGTGGTTATTTACAAACCGTAGGTTAAAATAAGCAGCCGGCCTCCGTGGCGCGAGTGGTAGCATTTCAACCCGGAACCTCCGTTTTCATTCGGAGGTTCGGGATTCGAATTCCGGTCAGGCATGGCATTTTCACCCGCTACAAAATTGCCATTACATCTCTATTGGGTACTTTTCAAGAAGATGCCAGCAGCTGATCTGTAGTTAATTGTTAGATGGCGTCTCTGAAAGGAGAAAATAAGTAAATAAATAGTACATATTTTTCTTTTTAAAAAAATACATTGTACTGTAATATCATTAAATTAATACAATGATACTGTAATAATAAAATCGTAAAATAAAGTACAGTATTTTTGAGTACAGTAATTTCCGTATATCATTTACTGTATCACTTGACAAGAAACCTGTATTTCTGCATTAAATGTGAATCTCAATTTACGTAATTTCATTACATGCGGAATTTTTCTGGAACGTAACACCCGCTAAATTGAAGGTGCACTGTATAATAAATTTATATAAATAGCTAAATATATATATATATAAACTTAACCTACGCTAGCTAGTCAAGGTTAGCGAGCGTAGGATAAGTTTGATTAGATTATATTTATTTATAATATAAAGTTACATTATAATTTTAATTTATATATTTTCTCCTTTCAGTGGCGCACCTAACAACTAACTACAACGATAACTGACTAACTATAGATCGGCTACGGGGCATCTTCCCTTGAAAAGTACCCTCTGATGTAATACATAAGGTCCCATAAGTTACAAAAAAAAAAACTGTTCTCTGAAATACTCCATTTTTAACCGACTTTAAAGAAGGAGGTTATGTATTCAACCTGTATATTTTTTTATGTTTGTTCGCGCATAACTGTTTTTCTCTTATTAATCGGATTGAAATAAATCTTTTTGTAATCGAAGCAGCTCCTTTGCGCGGTGATATGAGGATGTTGAAAAAAATTTTTAGACACCAAAAATCGGTGAAAATTGACAAAATGAAAATTTTCAAAACACATTTTTTCGTTGTCCGGTAGGTAGGTAGGGACACTGGAAATCCTGCTAGTTTATATGTATGTGTCACGTTAGATGATGTTATATGCCATTCTGTAGAGCAGGTAATGTGAGCCTCTGCACTAGATATGTAACGTTAATAAAAATCATCAAAAACGGAAATGTCTCGCCTTAAACCTTTCAGATCCAATATACATTATATTTAATATACAGCATCAATAGGGAGAGTGGAAAATCTTATAATTCTATAAACGTGCATTACATTACACGGTCTAGATATCGGTTCCATTTTTTTTTTTTTTTTTTTTAATAATTATTGGTATATTTTTCTTTTATGTATTTTAAACATAAATTTGTATCTCATGATAAATTGAAATATTTTACTAAAAATTCACATACATGTTTAATCAGACGTAATTTAATTTATTAAATATTATCTCTGTAATTAAAAGTTCAAACAAATTCTGTTTATAAGGAAACTTATGCAAAATGTCACCAACCGAATTACAGCGGAAATCGTTGAAGTTCAAATTTCAAATCAGAGAAAAGTCAGACTGAATTTTAAACTAGTCTCCATTTTCACTAGTGAAAGGAAAAAAAATTAATAAATGAACTTAAATACGTATTGCTGTTATAAAACTGTATTGTTTTCACCGGCCTAATAAAAATAAAAATATTTTTTACTAACCGTAACAGAAGTACGACTAACTTAACCCTAACATTCGAATTTGTAAATGAAAAGTAAACATCCAGATAGAGAAGGTCTACGTCAAAGAATACAGCATAAATAATATTCATTCATGTTACTCTAGAGATCTTTGAAAATGTACAAAATACTATGTGATCCGCTGAAGTATGTATCGAAGTAGAAACCGCCACTTTTATTCAAAACAAAACTTTTATTTTAACATTAGTAAAAAAAATTAATTAATATTTTATAAAAATACTACCTACAGAGACGTGCCGTAGGCACGCCCTCCGGGCGGGTTGCCCTGGCGGGCGAAGTCTCGGAATAGGATTATAAGGTGTCCAAAATTGATTACCTCTTGTGTAAAAGTATTTTTTTTTTTAATGATGAAAATTTATATAACGAAAATTAAATTAGAAATTTATCGAGATATATAATACAAGTGCATACCTGACCACCACGAGACATGTACTAACGAATCGGGATTTTCCGCTAGTGATCGGTACATCTCGGTGTTAAGGTAAGGGGGACGGACACTCACGCACGCGCGCGCACACACACACACACACACACACACACACAAATGACCTTTAGTAGGGTAAAATTATGGTTTAGTAAATTCATTAAAAAAAATTGTTTTAACTATTTTTTTTAAATTAAATGTCTTATTATGAGATAGAATATTTCTATTACTTTGTAACTACAAAGTGTATTATTACGTATTTGTTGCAGTACTTTTCATTCAATAATAGTTATTTTAAGATATCTTTTTCGGAACACTATTTATTTTTTTCTTTCAATACTCATTTTCTCAATAATTATTTTTTTTAATGAAAAGCTAACAGAATTCGGCACGACCTTATAACCGAATGCCATACCTGATGCCAGTCTTATTGAATTGAATGCAACATGAAAATTTACAAAAGGTGAAAAATATCATGATTAATTAGGATTCAAACCCGGAACCTCTAAATAAAAGATGAAGTGATAGTTTAATAAATGGTAGAGCAGTAATTTCAATTAATACATACTTATTCTTCTTTAATTAAAACAAGCATAATTCTGATCATTATTAAAACAAATATTCCGATGATTTTAATTTTGATAAATAACTCACTTTGACTAAATTTAGAATATTTTAATTTGTTTTACACGTTGTAAATTCAAGCTAGGTTAAAAAGTAGTCCACGATATTACTTTTTTTTTTTAATTTATGTTTTTAAGACAAATTTTAGTACTGAAAATATATTTTTTTTTTAAAAGTTAGATTAAAAGAAATTTAAGAATAAAATACGACCTATCTTTTAGGTAGATTTCAAAAGAAAGCTACCTATTGCAATGGGTACCATGATTCGACTTTGGAAAATTTCGACATATCTTCGCGTTTCACATCCCCCAGACCCCGAAACCACCATCAGTTCAAACGTTTATATATATATATATATATATATATGTATTGCACGATAACTGCCGTAATTTTGCCCCATTCACTTTCAAATTGATACATAAATTATAACGGCCCAAAATCTCGGTTGAGTTCATTAACGGCCAAAATCGGACCATGGGGGTGGAAATGGGGGAGCTTTTTCGGTAAAATAAATATCGCTATAACTTTCTTATTTAGTAAACTATCGATTCGTTTAAAGTTCTTACTATTCTTTCGATAAGGGTATAAAACTTATCAAGTTTTTTGGTATCATCAACCATTGGCCCAGGGGGTGGAAAAATGTAGTTTCGGAGGCAAAAAAAATCATACCTCCCTTAACAGTCACAGTATCGAATCGGTTTAAAGTGGTCGTTAGTCCTCTAAACATTACCTAAAACTTTTGTATGAAACAAGTTTTGATATGACCAACCCTTACGGCAAGGGTTGACCAAAGTGTTGCTGAAATTGTAAGAAGACGGTGCTTGTCGTATGCTAAAAATGTGAAACTTTTTTCACATATAACCTTTGTCATATTGAGTAAATTTGAAGTTTTCCTTAACTTTAAGGTGGAAATCTTATTTATCTCCTACTTAGCACCGGTGAAATCTACCTCCGCCTTTCTCCTGCCGAAAGAGATTTTTTGTAACCGTTACATGAATTAAGTTATTAACTTTCAAATTCCATTTCCGTTAAACCACATACACATATAGCTTATTTAAACGTTAATTATTAATTTAAAATTATACATTTTTAGAATTTTGTGATAACAAGTGATAAAATTCAAAATTTTAAAAACCCACGAAGCCGTTTTGAAGTAACATATCTACTGCAGCGCCTCCTGGCCGCTTATAACCATAAAACTAATCTAAGAATCTGCTCTGAAGTGATACCTACCTATGTACCGCAAAAAAATTATCAAAATCTGTCCAATAGTTTTTGAGGAAAAGGTAACAACATACACAGAAATGCGGGCGCGCGCAACCTCTTACCCGAAACGCATATACCGTCTCCTTTACGTCGTCGATAAAAATGAAAAAAATATGCTATTATTTAAAGGCTGCTTTATATATTTATTTTTCTTATTTTATTGTGCTTAGCGTGAATAGTTCGCGATCCTGGGAATTTTCTTGGAAGTCATAGTAGGTGGAACCTTTGTATAAATTATAACGTTATAAATTTTAACGCCTAATAGAAGCTGTCATATTTATTCATATGTAATGTGTGCAATATTTACAGAGACACTCAAAAAAGAAAAGAAAAAACTCGGGCGCCATTTGATTTATTTATTTTTATTTTAGAAGCGATTAAATTTAACATTTTTTCCGTCTGAATGTGTAATTATATTTCTCATATTGTGTTCTTTATATAAATCATACTTTTTTTTTACTTATTCTATTAAAAGCTATTCATTAATTATTAATCAAATAGTTTTATGAAATTGATAAAAGTTTTAATAAATATATTTAAAAAATGATTCCTGTATTTACTTGACTTGCGCAAAAGTCCATTTTATAAGAGTAAAAGAGTAGAAGGGAAATATGTTATATAAAAAGGATGTAGTGTATTTTAATTTTTTCAGCTCGTTTATATTATATACAAATATATATATATTAGAAGAAGCGAATTATGTCTTATATATGAAAAGTCGAGTAACAATCCAGAGACAGCAAGAAACTATATTTAATGAGTGATGGAGTTTTAATTGATATAAAATGATAAAGAAAAAATATTGTAACGTACGCTTCATTGATAGAAGATAAATTTAATTAAAAAAAAATAATAAATAACAATACTAAGGTGTTTTAAATCTGACAATAAAAGATATAATATTATGTACTTGAAGTCTACGGAACGTAAGCGTGTCGAGGTATGTTTTATACTCCCAATTCATCGCACAGCCTGGAAATTTGTCCCTTACTGCTGGATTTCTCTAATAAAATAGCAGGTATTTTTTTTTTTTACTGGTGATTATATATTGCGTTTATATTGTTTTTAAGATTTATGGAATTAGGGCTTCCGTACGGATCGTTTTTAGATCGTGAGTTTGGTAAAGCTTTTACTCGGGTTATTCCTTAGGAGATTTGCAAACTTTTTACGTTCTTCGACGCGATTCATCTTTACTCCGTCCTCTGAAGGCCTAGTACCGCCGGTGGTAGTACTTTTTAGTTTTGCAGGAATACGCATAGTGAGCCCTAATTTTGTGTAGGGGGTGTGATGCACTCACTTAGGGGAAAGAATTATATAACTAAATATGGTTAACTGCTTATTTATATAAAGTGTACCACGAAGTTCTCCCGGAACTTTCATAACCTACTCTACTCGTGAAAATAATGGAAAACATTCACATAAACATATGTCTTAAAACGCTTTGTTTACGAGTTACAGCTAGCGAAAGATTTCGCTAAGATTTCAGTTACCTCGGAGAAATGAGGTCGTACTAAAATTTTAAAGACGGTAATTAAGGAACAGATTTATTTTTTTCATATGGTTTTTGACCTGAAATTCGAATAAAATAGCTTCCAGAATCATAATCATATCTGCAGTATATTTTGAGGAATCTGGGGTGAAAACCAACAGATTGGGGTAAAAATCCCTGTTTTTTTTTATTTTGACGTACAATAACTTTGTTAAATGCGTAATAAACACAAAAAAATTTAAATAAAACTTGTAGAGAATTTAATTCTGAACAAAATGGTGCAAGATAAGTTGAATAAAAACAAATACACGTTAGAAAAATTCCATTTTAATTAGAACCCATACGCTAACCGAAGTCCGTTCATTATACGTACCAGTTAATAATAAATGTTCAAAAATAAGCTCGACATTTTCAAAACATTTCTTAACACGTTTCTGTACGCTTTTGTTGCTCTTTTTAGTTTTTCAAGGCTGTCCTTAAGTTGCTCAGCCGCATCCATAATGCGGAAAAAAAGAAGAACAAGGTAAGGTCTTCCAAATGTTCGCTCTAAAATTGAGTCCATTTTTAAATTCACTTTAAAAAAAAAAACATAAGTTGTTTAAGGAAACAAAAAAATGTTCAAAACAACCAATAAATGTAAAAATTAACACCCTAAAAACTGGTATAACAATTTGATGATCCGTTACGGTGTTACCGATTCTCAAATTCAAGCGTATGTATTTATTCAGATAATTTATTTTACATATACATAATGTAAAATAATAATAATAAAAAATTGTAGTTTCTGACTTATATAAGAGGTAACTAAACATTTATCTGGCTGTTCTAAATTTGCCAACCTATCATGTTCGCTTACACTGCAGGAGGATGTCTACAATTCAGTGGTATTATTAATAAGAATTGTTAGACTGTAGATGTAGGTTACTATTAGTAATAGAATAATTTATTTAAGGCGTATATAATAACGGTACATTGTTCGAATTATTTTAATCATAATGAATCTGTCTACATTATTTGTTATTAAAAATTTGTAAGGGTATTATGACAGACAATATATTGTACTGTACAAAAAAACCGGTTCACGAACAACTAGTATGAATGAATTTAGTGATGACGTCATTTTCTTTAAATAGCTTATATTAAATATAGAATAAATAGATACAGTATTCAATGAATGGGTATAAATTTGTTTAGTTTTATACATTAGCAGTAAATCCTCATTAGAATTTCGAAGTGGAAGACCTTGGTTAATGAAAGTTATGCGTAATCTTTCAGCTGGATTATATTCTGTCTTTCTTCCTTCATCCTTTTTTTATTTCTTCTCTCCCTTCTTTCTCTTAAGTCATATATATATACTCCCGTAAATTATTTGAATTTTTAATTTATTAACTAAAAATAAAATTCACAAACCTATTTGTTTACACATTTCAAAATTATTTATCTTTACTTTATAAAACAAGATCATTTTATAATTTTTTCTTCTACTGTAAATGTATTGTCATAAATGTATTTTTGTAGTTATGATTTATAGTAATTCAATTATGAATCCAGTCGCTAATTGTATAACTATATTTTCACACATACAAAATCCTTAACGTTAGATTTTGACTTACAATTACTTAATAACAGAATGAAACGCAAAAAGTTAGTAATTTATTTCTATTAAAATAAAAAAACTTTTTTTCTAACATAAATATTTTTAAAAAATTATTGAAAATATTTTTAACTAATTTAACCAACTGACTTGTTAAATTCATTTTTCACGTCAGTTAATAGAAGAAGAAAAAACAATCAATAGGCTAAATGAAACAAGACGTTTGCTGAACGTTTCCATTTTTCTACAGTTTAAAATTTAATCTCTACGTAAATCATAAAAATTTTGAAAATTATCTTTACCCTTTTAACATGATCTTTTATTAATCGAATTAAATAAAATAATTTTTCAATCAAGTCGATATATATCTTTAATATTGTATTAAATTTTAACGGCATCCCGACCCCCGTAGAGGAAGACACCTGTCTTGTGACGACCCGGTCACCACACCGCCCCCTTCGTTCCTAACCTTAATGGGCTTTACCGGAGGTCGTCTTTTAGACCCTTTAAACTTGATAACACAACACAATCATCAGTTTAGTTCTGTCAGGATACCACCGGTGAAAATGCCTAGGCAGACATTTCCATCGCTGTATTTACAGAACCTACTATCGCCTTAATATGGACTCTACCAACCACGACCACCTACCATAACTTCTAAGCCTCAACTATCAAATTAACCGATTCGTGGAAGCGCGATCCCCACCCCTTCCTCTAACACTTCTTTTTTACAAACACTTCTTCCTATATCTAACTTCAATTAGACTATGCACTCAGATCAAACACCAAAAATACTATTTTCATAACGACAAAACAGTGTTGATCACAAAGCCAATTTTGTCCTACAATTCAATCTATTCAAAGTCCTTTTGATTTACTTAAAAATCAAAAAACAGATTCACAAATTTAATAGAGCTCTAATGAAAACATACATCTCTGCTTGGCTCCGCTTTCGGGAGCGAGGTCAATGCCTACACCGCAGTTCTATCACAGAGTTCTCCACATATCCATCGCATCCTAACAGCGAATACCTCAGCTAACAGAGGCTCGATGCCAAAACGCTTATCTTGGTGAAGAAAGCAACCGGGCGGGGTCCTAGCCAACCAGGTTGCTATTCTATCCATACATTTATTATCATAACAACATCAGAATCACTCACACTCTCCGCAGGGCTAACAATCTAATGAAGCCAGCAACTCCGTTCCATTCCCTTTCGGTTTTCCAATTGGCTTGCACATCAAAACCACAATTGATCTTTGCAAGCTCTAACTACTTCGGTACGTTCAGCTTCGTACCTGAGGCAGACATATAAGACATGGCACACATCATCAATGGCCCTACACTTCAAACAAAAGCTTGAATTATTCAAACTAAATCTGGAAAACCTATTTCGAATAACTTTAATATCAATGACAGTCAAAATTAAACATTTTGGTGATTCCTGTTTTAATTTGTTTAGGAAATTTCTACATCGGTAAAGTTTTTTCACATTATTTAGAAGGGTAAAAAAAACGACATTGTCTACAAAGTCAATTTGAAGAGTTTTTATTATCATTGCTTATTATTTTTATTGTTAAGCGTTCTGGTATAACGTCATTTTAATATTTTTGCGTGGAAATTTTAGAATCTCAGTTGGAAAATAAATTGTATTCTGAAAGTATCACGTTCGTAAAATTTTAATATAATCATTATTGATTCGAACGCCCGAACACTACTACCATTTACACTACTTAGTAAACACTTACTACTATTTAAAAATAATTCAAATGTATAACAATTTGCTTCTGAAAGGAATTTAGGCACTTCATCAGGTACAAAAAAGGTGCTCATCGCTTAAGGAATGTCGTTCCAGCCAAAGAACCACTCACACTCCCTCATATCCAGCAAGTGAAACCGTTTGAGCTGCCGGACATCCTGGCTGTTGTCTAGGAAATTTACCGCTAAATATTTCACATGATTACCACCTACCCGTTGTTTGTAATGCGAACCGAATCGCTTGATTTCCTCGCGGACATAAGGCAATTCCAGATAGTTATGATTCTTGCCAACTTATTCTGGGAGCGTTGTATAAC
The DNA here is from genome assembly GCF_047948215.1 of Lycorma delicatula. Taxonomy (NCBI): domain Eukaryota; kingdom Metazoa; phylum Arthropoda; class Insecta; order Hemiptera; family Fulgoridae; genus Lycorma; species Lycorma delicatula. The sequence continues at coordinate 51,043,519 of NC_134460.1, forward strand.
CTCAACGTTGCTCTTGCTCGTCGCACCCCACAGCTATATATATATATATATATCATACGCCCAAATGTGTTTCAGAATGACCTTGTATATTAAAAGTTTGTTGGACAGTGACAAACGTGAATTCCTGCTTAGTAACCAATAAAGCACCTTAAATCTAACATTTAGCTGTTTTCTCTTCTTTTTCACACGGTTCTTCCACGTCAAGCGACGATCAAGAGCCCGAGGTACCACATTTAAACTATTATTATTATTATTTCTGTATGTTTTATTGAGGGGATTCATTGGAAACCCCTCATTAAAAGCTTATCATAATTCCATTTACTTTGGCTTCTTCTTGGAACCGATTGTAAATAAATGAATTATGATAAAAAAAAAAAATAATATGTAAAACAAAATAATTCATAATAATAATTAAAGTAATTCTTGATACAAATAATTCAGTAATGAATTTATTCATAATATTTCAAATTGTTGCTATTTAGATGGCTGAAACATAGATTATAATTACAAGAAGAAAATAAATAGATAGTATTAAGTTATACTTATCTTTTTCAGTTTTTTTATCTTTTTGAACTTTATTTATAAACAATTTAGTAACTACTGTATCAAGATAGGCGATTTTACATTTGAAACAAGTACATGATTTTACTCAATGCTTAACCGATTGAAGAGATTTGATGATCCTGGCGGATCGATTCAAACTGAAAGTTCAACAACATACATGATTGGGTGGTTGCAGAATTATCGTTTACGTAACGTTTGGCGAATTTTTAAACGAGATATAATTGTAACATACCTGATACGAAAAAAACTAAATGATTGCCGTTTTCGAGGTATTTGCAAATTTCGTCCGAAAATAGGGATTCGGTTAAAAAGTACTAAGTTTTCTTAAAACTTCGATATATATATATATACGGTATATCGATATATAATAATATAACAAGTATAAACCTGACCACTACGAGATAGGTACTAACGAATCGGGATTTTCCGCTAGTGATCGGTACATTCCGGTGCTAAGCTAAGGCGGACGCCATACAGACACATACAAATGCCGTTTAGTAAGATAGGATCATTCTAATATATATCATTCATCCGGAGGTCCCGGGTTTGAATCCCGGTCAGGCATGGCATTTTCACACACGCTACAAATCATTCATTTCATCCTCTGAAGCAATACCTAACAGTGGACTCCGAGGTTAAAAAAATAAAAAAATTACATATCATTTGACATGACAAGTGCATCCTGGATTCAAAGTCTATTTTTATACGCATAGTTATTACAAATATGATTATAATTAAAAAGTGTTGTTTTATGTTAAGGCATAGTAATAAAACATCTTTGAACAAAATTTGAAGTTTTATAAATAGCTTAGATATAATGTTAAAACCAAACAAAAACCTAGGAAAAATATAACATATATTAACTCATTCGAGAAAGCTTAGCTCATACACTCGGTAGCAGGCTCTGCAAATCGTTACTCTGTATTCATTTTATTTTTTTACAGATTCAGGTTTCTTAAATCGCCAGCGATTTTTTTATAGACTTCTCCATATTTTAAACAAAAATAAAACCGAAAAGTAATATTAACTTAAAGTGAGCCGATTTACAAAAAATTACACTAAAATATAACAACTTTTTCAATAACAACATTAACTTTAAACATTTTTGGTAATTTAAAGTTAGCAAACTGACACAAGCAGACCTGTACTCAAACATGCATTCTTAAATATAAACTTTTATGAACGTGTTTTTATTCTATTTTAAGTTTAGAGACTTAAATGCGTTAAGAGATTAAAAATGATTTCCAGATAATGAAATTTGATTTTTTATTTATTACTATGTCTTGAAAAGACTAACAATAACACAAAGAGAATAATTTATTTATTTAAATTGAAGCCTAAACAAAAATTGTAATTACAAACAAAACGGGTAATAATAAAATAAAATATATTGAAAATGTTGGGGAAAAATCTAAATTTTAATTATTCAAATTGTAATCAAGTAAATCGCCTTTTGAAAATATTACTTGAAGGTAAGCATTCAAGAAATGAATTCCAGAAGAATGTAGCTGAAACCGGGAAGGTGGAGCCATTCGCTAGATTATATAAACAAAGAACTTGAAGGTAATACGCAAATAACCTCTACAAACAAGCGATATCAGCAAAACGTTGGGCGCGGTTAACTGGGGCCCTCGAACAAAACTTATCTACGGTTGTCTTTTAACCGAAGGTAATTCTTTCAAACCATTACAATTTTAAATACTGAGAAAAATAAAAATTTGAGAGTTACAAGCTTTTTTTATCTGAATGTACAGAGAGAAGATAACATTTTTTCCTCATGTTCTAATAAACTTAAATCTGGTAATGGTTCTAGTTTATCCAACAAAATGTAAATTTAATGAATCTCATCAATTGGGCAATCGAATGAAAATAAAACATATATGGAAATTAAAATAAAAAAAGAATGAAGAGTGACTTACAAAAAATATGATAAAAAATCATATTTAAAGAATTAAAGTTGAGATCATTCTTAAATTAATAAAAAGTTTACGTTATCACTTTATTTTTTAATTTATTTAATTTGTTATCTTTCAATTCCCTTTTATAAAAGAGATATAAAGAAATTTCCACAATTCTATTTTCTCGGGTTTCTCTTTTGTTGTTGCAGCAGCGTAGCTATAAGGGAAAGTGTAGCGATCGGTCAAAATTTTGGGTATCGTGGTTTTTGTAAATGATAATATTTTAAGACCCGCTTAGTCCAAAAAATATGATGTGGACACTATATGACTTCCTTGCTACCTTATTAAATTTCATTTACACATATTTTGCTGCACTTCATTTAAACTTATTTCATTTGAAAGTGAGAAACGATCCTCCAATTCTTTAATAAAGTGGACAGTTAGACAACTGCTAAGATATTAGTTTTTATTAACGTCAAATATTTATAGAATTATTAATTAATTCAACAATCTTACCTGAAATATTAGGATAGAGTAAAAGTCCCTTTAAATAAATAAACTTGTTAAGTAAATTTAAGTCTTATATCTATCTAACACTGATTTTTTTTAAATTATGCTGTAACCATCAACAAAATGAAAACAAAAAAGAATAATCAGATGTTTCACCAATCTGATGTGGATACCACAGGACTTACTTGTACGCCTATTAATTTACATTACATTTCTTTAAAATGAAAAGTACATAAAATTTTATTTCATTAATAACTTCTGATATTTTTCAAATTTTTTTTTTTATTGTTATTATTGAATATTATTTATTGTAAATTTTTTACAAACAAAGTTTAATAATAATGATTAATAAATCACAATATTTAGATTTAAAAAAAAGGGAGATTAAGTCTGATTCGAACCGATGTGCCTTCTCCCCTTATCCAATTATTTCATTAATTAAAATTTCATTTGGCTATAGCTCTGGAACCAATGAAAATAAGTACCACTTATGATACGTCGTTGAAAATCTCTCAATGAGGGCTTATTACTGCAGTTAAGATAAAGTCTTATGCACTTTTATGGACACTTTTGGTCCAGTCGATTACAGTCAAAAGGGAAGGTGCACAACTAGATGTTACAACAGTCCTAAAATCAAACCTTTTACATCCTACGGCTAATCGTTTTTAAGTTATACGAGATACATACACGTCGTATACACACGTCACGCCGAAACTAGTCAAAATGGATCCAAGGATGGTAAAAATGGATATTTCTGTTGAAATCTGAAATTTTTCGCGAACATTTTCTTTACTTTGCACAAGAAAGTAAAAACACACTAAAAATTATAGAAATCTCCGGACGCTCAACATAGATTCTTCGAGAATAGATCAAAAAATGTTTGTTTGAAGCACTGATAGCATTAAATTTTGAACAAAATAAAAATGGGGAGGCGTAATTTTCACAATTTTTAATTTTTTACTTTTTGTAAGATTTCGTAGAAAACTGAGCTTTAATACGACTAATATATATATATTGGGTATATACAGAATGTATCATGAAGTTGTCCCGGGATTTTCATAACCTATTCTACTCATGAAAATAATAGAAAATGTTCTAAAATAAACATGTCCTAAAATGTTCCGTTTGCGAGTTACGGCTAGTGAAATATTTCGCTCGTAATTTAGCTACCTCAGTGAAATGAGGTCCTACTGAAATTTTTACGATGTTGATTAAGAAGTAGAATTAGGATTTCTTATGATTTTTGACCAGACAAATCTAAAAAAAAAAAATTGGTCCCAGAACATTATCAACAGTGGTTTTTGAGAAATATACAGTGAAAACCAATAAATTGGGGTAAAAAACCCCTGTTTCTTTTATGTTAGACGTACAAAAACTTTGTTGGATGGGTAATACATACGTGTAAGTTTTAAACAAAACGTAGAGAATTTAATTTTGAACAAAATGGTGAAAGATATGTTGAATAAACCAAGAAAAATTTGAAAACTTCTAATTTTATTTAGAAACAGTACACTACTTCATTTGTCAGAAAAGTACTTATTTAATGTAAACAAAAACAAAATTATTTTTTAGTGATGTGAAAAATTTGTAAAAAAAAGTTTACCGTTTAGTGTTAATAAATTTAAAAAAAGGAAGGTAAATACACAATTATAAAATAAAAATAAATAAAAAAAGATTACTTAATAATTATTTTGTTAATAACAGAAACACAATAAATTATTATTTCAAAGTTGGGAATAAAATAACAATAACTGATCGATCAACAATGCGGAATACTGTATTAGTGTTTAAACCATTCTGTAAGATACAATAAGTATATCGGGTACTGTGAACTGTGCTGTCATTAGGGAAGGTTTTCTGTGAATTTTAGTTTGAACGTGATCGGTTTGCTATTGAAGTAATACCAAATTTATTTACAACAGAGGAATACGCTGATATGGTATACACTTTGGGTGTGTGTAACACACCCAAAAACAAACAAAAAAACTTGTATATATACACATTGTATGTATATATGTATACATATCATATCATCATATACATACAGTGACCTCCTTGAAGGTTATTTTGTTATTTTCCTTATCTGTTATCAATTAACTCTATTTTAATATATACAATAATAACGAATTTACATTTTAATAACAAAGTTATGCGTTATTTTTATTTTATATCTATTTCATATGGAACACACATGTTTAAATTGATCATCATTCTTAGTTATAATCTATGGTGATATCAGATGCTACATCTGCTACAGCAGAATATGAAATACGTTCGCCAAATCGGAGTTTTCCAGATCCAAAAACAATCAGCGCGAATTTCGTAATCTTTGGGAAACAGTTTCACTACCTAGTATTCGTACCAGCCACAAACGATCTGTTCAACACGACGCTATTACAGATGAAATTATTATAGATGCAGTTCAGCGCAGTCCAGGCGTCAAGACAGGACGTCTTTTTAAGTGGAACGGAGTTTCGTATTCGATGGTTTGAAGGTCGCTTAAACATAACAAGTTTTATCCTTATAATAAATAGCAAATTCAATATCATATCCAGGAGACAGTCCCTTTCACTTGGAATTCTGCAACTGGTGGAAAACTAATCGAAGCTCTACAAGTATGTTTTGTTTACCGACGAGGCAAATTTCAGTCGAGATGGCATCAACAACTTACGCAATGGACGTACAAGGGCAGAAGTAAATCTTCATGAAACGGTGGAAGGCAATATTCAACACCGATTTAGCGTCAATGTATGGTGCGGCCTTCCTCACAATCACCTATTTGGATCGTTCATATTATCTGGCTGCTTAAATGCTGAATTCTACATACACTTTCTTCAAGAAGAATTGCTGTATCTGCTTGAAGATGTTCCTCTAGCACTGAGACGCAAAGTATACTTCCAGCACAATGGTGCGCCTCACCACTTCTCTTGTGCCGTTTCCTTCTCACTAAATCATCATTTCCCTGAGAAATGGATCGGTCGTGGAGGTAATCATTCCTTGTTACCAAGATCGCCTGATCTAACATCTTCAGATTTTTGCGTCTCGGGATTGATGAAAGATATTGTATACAAAACAAGAATACGTTCTCGTGAGGAATTAATTGTCCGCATTGTGAATGCGGCTGAGAAACTTACGACAACCCTGAAGAACTAAAAAGAGCAACAAAATCAGTACAGAAGCGTGCTAAGAAATGTGTTGAAAATGGCGGGCTCATTTTTCAACATTTACTATAAACTGGTACTTGTAACGAACTTTGGTCTAGTATACCGTTTCTAAATTAAATTTGAATTTTTCTAACTTTTCTTTGTTTTATTCAAGTTAAATATTAAAAAAACAACAGGGGTTTTTCCCAGTTTATTGGTTTTCATCCAAGATTTCTCAAAAACTACTGCAGATATTTTATTCGATATTTCAGGTCAAAAATCATAAGAAATTTTTTTCTATCTCTTAATTAAGTCTCAAAAATTTCAGTACGACCTCATTTAACTGGGGTAGCTGAATTCCTAACGAAATATTTCACTAGCTGTTACTCCCGAATGAAACGTTTTAGGACGAGTAGTATTAATGTATAGGGTATGGGAACTTTCTAAAAAATAGGGGGTCCCGTGGGACTCGAACATAAGAATATTTAAACATTTTTATCATTTTTGAAAAAATAACTACCTTTCGGCTGTTATAAATTTTATATGGGATAGCTGTCTAGCAAGGGGCCAAACGGGACTCATTTTACTAAAACTTTTGATTTTCTTCTTTCAATTGTACCCTAAATATAATTTCATGATAAAAACAAAATTTGGTTAAGGGGATCTACTGGAACCAGAATTCTTTATTAAGAATTTTGATTTTTTTTCTCATTATACCTTTAATATTGCTTATTTTAAAAATGTAAAACATTTTACACGTTGACGGTCAAAACGGACAAAAATATTTTTATTGAATATTTTGATGTTTTTCACAATTGTACTTTAAATATTACAATAATTAAGTTATTAATAATTAAAAATCTTGAAGCGTTCGAGAAAGTTATGCAACCCGTTGGCATTTTTTAATGCAAATAGTACTACACGAACATTTCATTTCCGTAGATTAAAATTCATGTAACCTGTTCTAGATCAAATAAAACAGAACTAAAATATTAGTAATCATAACAGGTGAGAAAAAATAAGAGATAAATTTTAAATTTATATTAATACAAAAAATACATAAGACAATTTAAAGATCTAACCAAAACAAACTCTTTACTTTGTTAAACAGACAAAACTTTCAGTTTCTTTTCTTGATTTCCTTGTAAATGATTGATAACTTCATGAAAAAATAAATCTTTAATAATTTATTTATTTAAAAAACAATAATGTAGCCTCTACATCACTTTTCAGGTATGATCAGTGGCGGCTCGCTTATAGGCACTGTGGAACTGCACCACCCCCTATCTTCACTTGATATTACAGATAACATTTAATATAAGTAGTCTTTTTTTCCTTAATTCTTTCTTTATACTTGTACAATATATAATCCATAAGCTTAATGTCAGTAGCCATCCCGCAGTTTATGAAAAAGATACAAAAATCTTGTATGGAACTGTGCGCTTCACAGTTCCAGCGGCGTGGTGTTTGGCTGTTGTGCGCATGCGTAAATAGGAACTGCAAGCAAGAGAGACCACTGTCGCTCACGTAGTGCCGACCCTGGCGTGGTGGTGGAAGGTAGTTTTACTCCGCGTGTGTTTGTAACGTTCCTTGTTCTTTCCCTTTTCTAGTTTAGTTGGTGGAAGGAATAAGAAAGCGTTTTAGTTGTTTTTTCAGTAGTGATCAGAAGATGGCGGAGAGTAAGGGCTCTTCGATTGCCAAATCTGTCCAGAAACACGCTGGAAGGGCGAAAGAGAAGGTAATCAGTAAAGAAACTAACTATGTATTTGTTTCTGTGTACATAGAAATTTAAATTGAGTACCCCATTGGATTATAGTGTTTTTAAGCGGACATTTTGTTAAGTATCTAATAATACTAAAAAAAAAATTATTTGTATTGATATTTCTTTATTTATCCGGCTAAACCGAACACGGTTTTTAAGCACAATGTGCTTAAAAACCGTGTATCATATTCTTGAATGTAATAAATTGTAATATTACATTATTATCCCGAGTTAGGGTTGCCCTGAGACAGTACAAGACTACACTTCACTTACATATCATCCTCTGAAGTAATACCTGACGGTAATTCCCGGAGATTAAACAAAAAGGAAAAAGGAAGATTATTATCCTGCTTCCAGTATTCTATTTGATTCATTTTTTCGGTCCTTTTATTTTACAGAAAACTACCATGGCCTTGAAAAGGCTCAAAAAATGTTTGAAGCAGCATCCCCACTAATTTTAGCTACGAGGCGCCACTGGTTGTAAGAAAGGATAATCTAACCGTGAAGAAATCCCACAGCAAAAGATAACAATCCCCACCCCCAAGAATACCTTAAGACCCCGTTTTGATAGCGGACATCAGCAATCTCTCAGAAGGTTAAGAAAAATTATTTTAAACCAAAATACGTGGTGCCACAAAATAACTTTTCTAAGTGCGTTTCAAAAAGGACACAACCCCTTTATTTGACGATGTGAATTTATTACAAAAATATTAATGTTAATAAAAGGTTTATACAACAATATTCAAATTACCTTTAATAACTTTACAATATACGTTGAAAATGTTCCTGTAATCCCGACGGAGGTTCGTACACGTTTTATAACATCTGCAGCCACTTTTCGCAATGTTTGAATCTCACTTTGCATGTTAGCATTCAATTCATCAAGTGTGTCAGTATTGCTTTTAAAAACTACACTTTTTAAATATCCCCAAAGGAAAGGTCTGCTGGTGTAAGATCTGGGGATCTTGGAGGCCACAACCGTTTTGATATCAAACGATGGCCAAAAACTTCCCGTAACATACCCAGCGTTTCATTAACAGTACGACACGTTGCGTTATCCTGCTGGAACCGACATTCTCGTTCACGTAAATCTAACATGGCAATAAACTGTTTGATAAGTTGCGATAAACCACACAGTCTATAGATTTATTAAAAAATAAAGGCACTGTTACACGATGCCGGGAAATAGCACTCCAGACACTAATTTTACGTGCGTGTAATGATCGTTCATGAAACGCGTGCGATTTTCAGCGCTCCATATTCGGCAGTTTTGGCTGTTAATGTAGCAACCGGGTGAAACCGTGCCTCGTCGCTGAAAGCACAATCCGAAATTCAATTCCGTTATCATAAATTAGAGAACGAAACCGACGACAATACTGTAAACGATTTCCGTGGTCTACTTTTTTCAATTCTTGAACGAAACCGATGCCATAAGCACGCGATTGTAATTTTTTAGTAGCCCTGAAAGCTGTAGCTAGTGAAAGCCCAGCCTGTGAATATAACTTACTGAGCGATTTTCTGGTTGAGCGAGTCAAACGTTCTTTCACATTCTCTAGAACTTTTAATGTTAACAGTAACAGCCGACCTGTGCTTTTCCGATCGCGATATTGTCGACTTATTAGGAACTGAAAAAATGGGAAATTTTATTCGAAACTTGTCTTTCACTCGTTCGTAAAATTTATACGCGCGATAAGTCTTAATAATAAACATACGTTCATCCTTGGAAAACGACATAGTTCACACAATAGAGACGAATTTACAATGGTATAGCACTAGTGCGTAAGGAGGACATCTCAACCGTTACAAGCTGCTAACCTTGAGTACAGTGTTGCAAGTGTCATGTAGGGAGAAATAAAATTTACCTATGCGTGACTTCTACCTTTTAATCTTACGGTTGCGTCCTTTCTGAAACACCGTTATCAGAATTAAATAGCCATCCAACAGCATATACAGAGGCCTTAAAGAAACAATTTTCCGCATTCCCGGAACTGCGATGCGCGTAGTATGTGCTAAATTAAGAATTCTTAATTTAGCACCCAAAACTCCAATGGAGAGTTGAGCATTGGATTCATTTTTTTGTAATACTCATAACCAAAGTAATAGTGGTTACTATGGAGATTAAGCAATCTGGTCCCATTAATTATAAAATTTAAATTGTTTGTCAACAATCAATTTAAACAAAAAATAAATAAACCCAGCTAATTACTTCTGTTTACCAAGCATACTTTAGTATTGAATTAGGCCCACATTTCAATATCAAAATGTATAAAATTTTTGCAGATTGAAACAAATTACCAAGAACTACATTTAAAAAAAGTTAGGGAAAAAATCATAGGAATCGGCTGTGGTTTTGCAAAAATATTTTATGCATCAAAGAATCAGATTCAAAATTGTTTTTGTCTTTTTAATACACAATTGTTCCAATGAAAAAAATTAATTTTATTTTTTTAGAATTTTCCTTAAATTCCCTTTAATAAAATAGTACAAATATTTTTAAACTAATTAACATAATTGAAATGTATATATTTTTATAAAAATATTTTTTTAATTTATTTTTGCATAGAATTTCATCCATTTATGAGAAAATTTTCAGACTGAAAAAATGTTGTACTTTTTGCGGAGATCTTTTCAATAGCTCTCTATTTACTGTTATATTCATACAGTTTCTAACACCTCTTATAATGTTATACATTTTTATATAACGTCTTAAAAAACAGTACGTACTTTTGCGTATATCAGCAAACATTGAACACTATTGTGACGTCACTGTATAAGCTTTCAGGCCCATGTCTCTTCTAGGCTTTGCTACTATGCAATTTTGTTTACAGTTTAATAGATACCATTGTAAGAAAAGGTTTTAGCTCAAGATCAAAAATGTTGACAATAAGATCAATACAGAATAAAGGGAGATTAATATTTTATGAACTGTCCCTTTGAAAGCATATAATATTTTTAAATCCAAATCGATTCAATTATTCACTGACAAGAGTCGGATATGGTTTCCATTTTTAAAGAACAGTCTTTTTTTTACTTAAGAACTGAAAGCTCTTTAATAAAAAAAATCCTTGAAATTCAGAAACATATTTTTTCATAATACCTATTCTCATAATAATAAAAAAGTTAAATAAGAATAAATAAAAACTTAATACTGAAAAAAATTATCCTTAAAGTATGGTACATAAAATTTTTAAAATAGTAAACAATTGAAAAATATTATTTACAATAATAAACATTAAATATAATTGTAAATAATTATTGAAATAAATAACTACTGAATACACAGGTTTTTCAACTTATTATTAATTTAAACTAAACAAAAATAAATTGAAATGGTTGGAATAAATTAATGATGTCGCAAAATAATTATTTACATAAGAATTTCTATCAGGATTTTAGAATAGATTATTTAGAAATATTTGATAAACTGTAGTTCACGAAATCGCCATAGAGGACACTACTAACTAGATACAGATTTGTATAAAAACAATAAGTTTAATCGTAATGTAGTATACGTGCAACTAATAAACTACCATAACAGTTATTTGTTTTCTCTAACAATTAATTTCAATTATGAACTGATTTCTTTTAATAAAATAAAACAAAAAATGTGTACAGATCATAAAGATAACATAAGTCAAATTATTTGTTATAACAAATTTTGTAAGTCGCTGACAAATTGTGCAAACATAAAATTTAAAAGTTATTGACCAAATCTAATTATATTTTACACTAAAAAGAAAAAAAATTGTGATTGAAGAATAATAATTTTAAAGTATTAGTAAAAAAAGAAATTATGATGCTAAGATCAATAACTCAATTATTGAAAAATCTCTTACAAGAAATTTTTACTACTTACTTATGATCCTTAAAAAGCATACCCATTACTTAAAAGAGCAGATGCCTAATGGCAGGACTGCACCAGCTGTATCCCGACCCACCACTACTGCAATTTATGGCTGAAATACAGTCTACCTATTACAAGAAATAATACTAAAATTGATTTTCCTAAAGCAGAAAGAACAGGAACAAATCTAGTAAAGATGTTAATAGAATTTCCAGATGTTAACTGATACCTACTACAATTTAAACAAAAAAACAAATCTGTTACTTCCTGAAATTAAAAGCTAATCCAGCATTCTTTTTTAATCAAATGTTTTTCCTAGCAAGTCAAAAAATAAATTTGGCTAAAACAAATCATTTAATTGAAAATACAGTAACACTCTGGCATAACTTCATTTTCTTAAATGTAATTGCAATCTTTTTACCTGTAAAAGAAATTTGGTCTTCTATAATTAAATTTTAGTACTCTGTAGTCTTCAGTCTTAGTCAAGTTATGTCTTCTATAATTAACTAAGGGTGCATGTTATTACAAGTTTTTGTTATATAAAATGAAAACAAATTTTGAATGTTTTGCAACTATTAAAATTATCTTGTTGCATGCATTTCCCCTTGAATATATTAAAATGCAGTCTTCCCTGCAGATTTTCTACGCATGAAGATAAAAAGATGCACAGAAAGCATCATTCTTTTGATCCCATGTAATCTACATATAATTCAACAACACACATCTTCTGTGGCTTTAGAACTTGCACCAACAAATGATTTTGCCATCCAATGAATGAACAGACCAATGCATAAACCTAACAACAAGAATAGTAAACTTTTCTTTCAACATTTTAAATGATTTCTTCATTTTATGATATACAGCCCTTGCAAATACTACAGTACCATTTAAATTTATTTGAGCACTCCATGAAAAACAATTCTTCTTAATTAACAATAAAGAGTACACCACTTACAGGACCTCCGTTGTTCTTTATTACAAACCTGATAATGTTTAGGCATTGACTAGTTTTTCACATTGCTTTTTCAATTCATCATCAAAAAACCATATTTTGTCAAAGATTTTTGTTGTAGTTTTCTTCGTTAAGTTTTTGCCTACAAACTGACCACAGATTTTCAATCGAGTTGAAGTCTGGCAAGTTGATAGGCCATGGAAAAACATTTATACCATTTTCAATGAATTATTTGCCTTCTTTATATGTATGGCAAGGTGAATAGCCATGGACTATGAAATATCATAAGCACCAAAATATTTTCTTTGGAGTATATAAGATTATGTAACCTCATTTGGACAACTTTAGCATACAAACTTTACTTCATATTCCTGGACTTTAAAATCTGATTAATTAATAAAGTGAATTATTTTCCATTGTTATTTATAAGTTTTCGACCATTCTAAACATTTCTTGCACATTAGTGCAAGAAATGTACTCTCTGACCAACTTCCCAGCCTTCATTTAACAGCACTCACATGGATATCATTCAATTTTTTTCTTATTTTTCTATTTAAATCTACAGCAGATAACCTAGAATTCATTTTTATTTTTCAAAGTAATAAAGTCTATCAGAGTACAGGTTTTCCTTTTACGAACACATTTTCCTTCTCTTTTGAGAGAAAAAGAATCAATATTTTTAAGCTTCTTTAAAATTCACTCTACTATCCAAACATACCTTAGATTCTTCAGCAATCATCTTCTGTGCTAATAATAATTCTGCTATATTTTCAAGATGTGATATTCATCCTGTTTGGTAAATGAATAACAAAGCTTAAGCAACTGCTACTCTATAATATGATGTCTATGACAAACAAAACAAAATGGTCGCGACTGACAAAACATTGCAAACAATATACAAAGCAGTAAGCTCACATGTGCACTAGCTATCAGAGAGGTTGTGTAACAAACATCTGGTAAGAGCAGCTGCAGCGATGCCAATTGTTACAAAAATGTAGCAAACGCTGCTGTAGTGTTCCAATTAATTTGAACAGTACTGTATGTATTATTGTACATTTCTGCTAATTCTTGTTAATATACTTGTCCGATAAAGCCTTCAGATCTAAAAAAAAACACAAAAGCATACAGTGCATTGCACCAAACACTACCAAAAAACCTAAAAAGTATTGAACTTGATCGACATTTTCCTTCAGAAATTACATTTCATGAATTATAAAATTCTATTTTTTAAACGTACAATTATATGCAGTTAAAATAAAATAAAAATAATGATTAAAATATACATACAGGCCTAAAAATTACAACACAATCAGACAAAATTAGTAAAAACGTTTTTTTTTTAATACAAAATAATTTAGACTGAAGATGAGTCTAGATATAAATAACAAATTTAGTTGTAAACTATTAAAAAAAAAAAAATAATAAATCCATAATATGATATAAATTATTTCAGAATAAATAATTTTTTTTAAATATGAATAAAAACTTGGGAAATAAATGAAGAAAAAGATAAAAAGTATTATGAAAAATACAAACATAACATCCAGAAAAATAAAATAACTTTCATATTAAAAAGAGAATCTAGTAATGTGCAAGGTGTAAGTCAAAGATGATTGTTAAGCAAAGAAATAACAATTGGTTCAAATGTATAAAAAGACTACTTGCACAGGGAGGAATAATCATCTGATAAATTCAGATGGTAGATTGGGATATTCTGCGATTATTGATTTCAAAGAAACTATACTTTAAGATCAGAAGTGGAAGAGCTTCAAACATTTAAATAAGAATGAGGAGAACGATGAACTACTAGATTTAATAAATTTTTTATGCGTATTATATATTTGAGGCTGAATACACCCAGTATGATGTGTCATATTTACTATACTGTTTCATAAACTAATTTTTATAATGTTAAATTTTTATGTGTTAGTTTGCCATACAAGATATTAGATATTTTATTATGATGTTTTTGGAGAAAACACAATCTTTTTCATAAAATTGTTGATAATTTTATATTAATGTTGGCTAATGTACGTTATCTTCTTATTCTAATTTTGATAAAAAAAAAGAAGTAAATTGTATATAAATAACTATTTTCTGCTATAAAGGAGATGGATAACTGCTTCAAAAAAGTTCTGGAAATTCATTTTTTATAATTTTAGTAAGTAAATATCTTTTTAAACTTTCTTTTTTGTTTAGTTTAATAATTTATCATGTTAAATTAGTTTTATTTATACCTAACATGTTATCCAACCTCATAAATTCTATGTGTATCATGTTCCTTACAATTTTGCTAAATAATGTAGCAACTGTACACAGTATGCATAACCATATAACACTGCCATCAAATTTAATATTAAATTATATGGTGTAATATGTACATAAACCTCCTCATTCTTCTTTAAATCTTTGACGCACCCTTAGGACCTCTGACCTTAGGATACCCTTTGAAATAATCACTAATTTTCCAAAGCCTCCATATGAGGTTCATCAGAAACTCAATTATTTCTTCTACGTAGTCTCTCTATACAACTGTAATTCTTTCTTCTCTACATTACAATCATCTTTGACCTACATCTCTCACATTACTACATTTTCACTTCAATTTAAGAAAAAAAAAATTTTTTTTTCAGATGTTACATGAATATTTCTTATAATAATTTTCTTTTATTTCTCTATTTGATACTTCTAATTTACTTCAAGTCTTTAAGTTTTTGATGTTCATATTTTAAAAAAAAATGTATATTTTCTGCATTGGACAACCAGTACTAATTTATATTTTATATTATGCATGACTTTCTATTAACCGTTTGGACTGAATAAAGAAAGTGCACATTTCCCCCCTCCCTCAATAATTAGATTATTAGTCAACTTTCATACATAACCTAAACATGAAAGCTAAAAGAAGATTCTCACAAGTTTGGTTGACATAAGAGGATTTTTGCTGTTTTTCATACTATTTGCATAGAAATTAAAAAAAAAAATTAAACCAAATTGACAAAAATATAAAATTTTAAATAAACAGACATCATGTTTATATCAACATTCCTTGTAGATATAAAAAAAATTATCTTACAAAGATAAAATTATTTCCCAAATTTGATAAAAAAATTGTGCAAACATAGATCACAAACTAGAAAAGATAAAGAATCAGTGCAAGACACTGCTTCTTTACCAATGTTCTGCATCGTATGTTCTTTTCATCATATGCAACATACAGTAACTGTATTTAATGCAATGGTTTGCAGAGCAAACTGGATATCACTCAGTCACAAAGTTTATCACAGATAAGAATTTTATTTCATTAATGAAATAGCCAAATTCAATAGTTTTAGAAATTGTATTTTTTATAAAAATTAGTTCAATTAATGAGTTTCATTCAATTTTATTTTTAATTTCTGTGAATAAAGACTGTCGTAAATGATAAATAATAAAATAAAATATAATAATAAAATTGATAATAAATATGATAAATAAATATAATAATAAAACTAATATGTAAAATTAAATTCACTTGATGCAACGAGAGAGATAAATTTACTACATTAAGTAAAAACTATGTATTAATTTACAACAAAAACAATTTATAAGTTTCACCTGTCGTTTCATCTGCCTGATTTCTTATGAATTTTATTTCTTTTGAAATTCAAAGAATACACATCAGTAAAATTTAATAAAATACATTTAATAATTTCAAAAAAGTAATCACAGTTATTTTCGCAGAAAATATTCATTAGTAAGGTAGTAAATTGTTAAAATACAGATATAATTAAACATTTGGATTATAAAAATAATAATTATTCATATTTTATTCATATATATGTATTTTAAATACTGATGTTTATATGAAGTTTATACTGAAGTTTAAAAGAGCGTAATTTTGGCATTACTGTTATCACAATTTTCACACATGACCACACAGGATCCTGAAAAAAAAAAATCAGTATATAATAAACTTATTTTTAAGGGTAAAATTTGAAGAAATATTTAAAGCAGTAATTGCTATGAAATTTTTAAAAAACATTCTATCTTACTCCACTGAGGCTTATGTTAATGTGTTTAGCATTACATGTAAAATCTTTCATCCTGTAGATTTAATATAAGAATGTTAACATAAATCAAACTTTATATATAGAAACTTCTATTACCATGCAAATACAGTAGAATCTCCTTATTCGCGGAAGTTAGGGACTGTAAAAATGCTGCAAATACAGAAAACCGTGAATATAGACAGGTACTAATACTCATTTAAGGAATAATGGTTAGGTTGTAGGTAAAATGAAAAAAAATCATGCATACTTACTTAGGGCGATGTTATTGATTAAATACAGATGGCAATATTAATTATAAGCACTGATTTAGTACAGTATTATAGGTACACTACACAAAAAATATTTAACAATATACAGTATAAATAAATTCCTAATTTATTTGTAAGCACTTTCCGAACTGTTGATTTAAAAATATGTACTACAATATGTATCTCTACAATATGTACTGTATTAGAGTATTAGAATACTACATGTTCAAAACGTACTCTGTAATAGTCTTAAAAAATCAAGAAAATAGCACTGCAGTACTACATACACTAAAATTAAAATTATTGTAAAGGAAATTTACAAAACTAACCTATAGTATTTTAGATTGCATTTAAATAAATTTATAATTTTTCCTTGTCTCGCTCTTGTTTTTAAATCCATGTGAAGTTCTGTGTATTGTTGCATGCCATCTTCAATTTTGCGCTTAAATATTAAGTTTTTATTCAAAGATAGATCAGCAGCTATAAAAACTAGGTAAGATAATGGGATAGTTTAATGGCTTCAATAAGTGTTGACATTTTCCAGGGATCATATCTTCTATCTCTTCAACTAACTTCATGCTCTACCTGCGCTGTTAAATCTTTTAATATTTTTATTTTTTAATGCCACTACATAATTTAATGTACGCCAGTAAGGAAAATTTTAGCCGCGAATATAGAAAAGACATCACAAAATATTGCACTGCAAATAAGGAGATTTCACTGTACATATAAAGGATTACAAAATTACTTCTCAGTCTGATAAATTTTATTATAGATTTTTAGTTTTAATAAATTCTTATTTTGTTTTAATATTATTTGGTACTAAAAAGCAGCGAGTAGGTGTTAATAGTTAACAAAATGCCTTAGCATATCTTAATAAACTTGTTAATACAAATGTAAAGGTTAAATGAAGGGGGGAAAAGTTAAAGGAGAATAGGAAGGAAGCCTGAAAAAGTATTACATGATGAAAAAGAAATTGACATTAACAAATGGGACAGTATTAAGAAAGTAATCTAGGTAATGCTGGGAATTAAGAGGAGTGAGAGAATGGTGAATAAAAATCTATAGATATTTTAATATTTATATACAGAAGCTCAGTCAGTCTATTATACAATTCTTTGCAGATGGCTTAAATTTAAACAGTAATTTGCTAATTTATATTTATTTCAAATTAATTAAACGCTTTTCTCAAACTGTTATAACAAAAACTTGAAAAAATACCACACATATAAGGGTCTGATAATGACAAATGGAACAATGAGTAAATTTTTTTGTACTGAAATTTTAACCTAAGAGATTTTTAAAAAAATACTAATAGTTACATAAAAGTGAAATTTATAGAAAAATGAGTACATTAACTAAACACATATATCTAACAATTTTAATCACTGAATACAAATTGGGTCTTAAAAATACATATGGGTATGAAAAAATTACTATAACTGCTTTTACAAGGGTTGTCCCAAATATAATGCACAGTTCATCAAGATTCAAAGAAAATTTATCTGTACACCAAATCAAGTTTAAACCCTTCAAATATATTCTCCTAACCACTTAATACACACTCACCAAAGGTCTGGCAGCTTTTGGATTGCTGTCAGGAGACGATTTTTGTTGAGGTGAATTTCCTGGGTTGCAGCGGCTGATAACTCTTTCATACTGCTAAAACAAATTAGTAATTTTTTCAGCTTTGAAAAGAGATCGAAGTCTGGTGGGCTCAAATCAGGGGTGTATGAAGGACGGCGTAGTGTTTTCCAAACAAAAATATCAATTACCAACCTTGCAATATATGGGCATGCATTACATGCAAAATTGATACAAGATTGCTGAATTTTTCTAGACAAGTTTTCAAACTTGCAGTCACAAAACCACCCAAATGAAGTTTCTGCAGTAAGTAGCAGTCACACTAACACCATTTGGCATTGCATCTGTAGCGATAACACATTCTTTATTGTACATGAAAATCATAATTTGTTTCACTTTTGACTGCTGTGACATTTCTTTCATCTCAAACAGAGTGTTAAGTCTCCAAACATTGCTTTGTGACTTCAGTTCAGTTCAAAATTATGTATCTGTATTTCATCAACTACAATTACAAAATTCAAGAACTGCTCTCCTTCCCTTTCATAACATGTAAGCAGTTATGAGATTTCAAGATTTATTACTTTTTGCTGCACATTTAGTTAGTGAAGTACCTATTGCTTTGGGCCTTTTTTTGGGGCAAATGTTTCATTAAAATGTAGGGTACTATAGTTCCATTTTCAATTTCTCTCCTTGTCATATGATGGTCTTTGTCAGTCATCATGGAAACAACAGCGATGCTTTATTGACTATAGCAGTAGAGGGTTGGCCAGAGCACGACCCTTCTGCTGTACTCCTGCTCTCAATAAAAATTTTATGTCGATGCTGTAGAGTACTGCAATCTTAAGTATCATCACAAACACTATCGTAATGATTGATAAATTAAGCAAAGGTATTGCTCTTAAAAATGTTTAATTTTGATGTACTCACTCTGCTTGAAATTTGTTATGCAACCAGAGTTCATTTCTACCTCATCTTCAGACTCCACTGACATCGTTATCTACTTAATAAACCCCAAACAACTTATATGGTCTGCTTCATGACACTTCAAGCTACAAGCTGCTGGTTGCCATGAATCATTCTGTATCTTATTTTTACATGCATGTGCATTACTTTTGAGACAATCCTTGTATTTATTGTAACAATATTTGATATTTTTTTGTAGAAAATAATAATTATAATAACAACGGCTAAGTACAGGCAAAAACAACTAAACAACTTTTTAGTTTAAACAACTAAACTAATTTAGTTTTAGTTTTAACTTAATCCTTGTTTAAAGAATAAAATGCTTACGGTGGTTATATTTATTCCTATCTGTAAATATTTTGATATTAATACTGGGAAAACTACTATTTAAACGTTTTTATTCAAACTGATAATTAATGAAGTGATAATCAAGTAAATTTTAAAAACGTTTCATTTCTTTGAAATTAATTATTGAGATTTTTTCTTAACTGGATTTAATAAAATAATTTTTATTCTAGTCTATTTAAGAGTAACAGATATAACACATGTAATGTTTTTGAGTTTAAACTGAAAACTCCTTTTTTTATACAAATCATACCTAAATTGTAGCAGGAAATTTTTTGAACCGCATAAGAAAATTACTACTGTACGATACTTTTTACAAACTTCCCTTTATTATACTAATACCTTCTTATTTATTTATACAGTAACAACAGGGTGATCCAATAATGGCTACTATAATGGATAATAATGAATTTAATACTGTGAAAAATGCCACGCCTGACTGGACTTTAACTTAAAACCTGTGAATGAAAGGCTGAACTGCTTTCACTCAGCTGTGGCATATCAGCATATATTATATGAATAGTTAACCCTATTCATATTTCATATGAATAGGGTTAACTTTTCCTGCTTAATTCATTATAAAAAAATTATTCTACTGCAATGTTTAATGGATTTCTTAATCAAGACCATTTTACAGACTGGAAAGTCAGTCAATATTGTTGAGGTATAGTTAAATTCATCCAATTTAGTTTATTTTAAATGATGCAACAATCAAAACTAGTTCATATGTTTAACACAGTAGCATAAATCAACCAGTGATTGCAGTGATTGTTACTTTTACTATTTTATTGCACTGACATCCTAATGCACCCAATTTTTATGTAAATTATGTATGATATGTTTCTGAATGTATCATCATTACTAAGAAGGTACGAAGGATATGCATTCATAGAAATTGAAGGCACTCCAGAACATTTTGTTTTCAGCTATTTCCTGAACATCAGTAGTACTACTCTTACGGTTTATTATGAAAAAGTAGCATTACCTCTTTTAAATGTTTGCTATTTATTCCTGTCAGGGATTGACAGAGTATTTTATTTAACAATTGACAAAAACTATTTAATTTAGCTATGTTCATCTGTGATATTTAAAAATAGATTCTGATATTTGAATTTGTGTACTAATTAATATATTCTTACAGTATGAGAATATTCTTTTATTTCAACTAGCAGTGCTAAAAACTATACATATAATATAGTATAATATATCATTAAATAATATTATTATTATATTGTTTAATATAGTTTTCAGGAGAAAGAAAATATAAAACAATATATTACAAAAATAATTTAATTAAAAAGGCGAGAAATTTTTAAATATTACTCTATTATTCAGATTTAACAAAAAAAAGCAGTAATAAAGATTAAAAAAAAACAAATTCATTTATTAATAAACTAATCAATACAAATGTTATAATAAAAAAAACGACTGACTAATAATTCAAATAACAGAATGATTAAAAAAATGAAATATACACAATTCACTATGAAAAATAAATAAAAATATATACCCATTATTTTTATGATATGTTTAACCAAACATTTACCTCTCATGGTGGAGGTTAACCTGCACACTATGAACAGTAAGTAATAAGAAGTATCTTTTCTTCATCATGCGTACTTCCTTTTCATCCTTCATTTCCATTGAGAATACAAGAAGTTTTCTTCATCATACCATTTTATTAAATACAACATGTCTAGCAGAGGACTCAAAACTTGAAGGGGGTAGGTAGTTTTCTAGCGTTCTGCAAAGTTTATGAGAGGAAATGTTTTTTTTTTTCAATAAAAGTGTGAATTTTGTTAAATTTAGTATGAGATGTGACTATTCACTAAACATAAATGAAGTAGCTGGTTTTGTTTATCATTTTCAAGATTTTCTTTTGACAGCACTATACAAAACATTTGATCCTTATGACTAATGCCATTCATAGAGATTCATCTTATTTCATAACACTTCAAGTTTTGAAATTATTGTGTTCCTATAAGCGGAGACATTAACTACATTTTTAATCATCAATACATCCCTTCTTATCTTTTCACTAAGGAAACATATTCATCGTTACCGAACATCTTACTATTTTACCATGTTTCAGTGTTTGTTATGACATTTTTCAGGGGTTTCCTTTGTGATGTTTACAATGTACCTGTTAATAAGTTTTTCTGGAAGTTTTAGGGTAAGACTAATGCTATTATAATAGTTGTCTATAAATAATGAACAGTCACTATCTACCATCCCATCCCATTAACTTATGGAACATTTTTTCACCATGAACTCTTGCCAGGAAGTTCTGAACTGAAGCTGCTGACTACAAGAAGGACTAGGCCAGAGAATTCAAAGCTATATGACAAATTTATGATATTTTCCTTTCAGATAAAACACATAAGTTAGCCACCCTCTCAACAGCAAGAAGGAGTCATCAAAGTTGTATAGTGGTATGTTTTGCACCTGCTGTTCTAATTAATACGCCAATACCACAAATCAAATGCCTGTGTTTGTGGTTGGTTAGTTTCAGAGTTCTTTGTAAAATTTAAACCTTATAAAATAATGCAGAACCTATCTCAACTCATATAATAATGAAAATTGACATATAAAAAGTTGTCCATATTCCAGTAAAGAAAGAGTGTCAAAGAATGTTTAGTTGAATGGTCCCCATACAAAAAACTTCTATAATGTCACTCCTTCCCGATGCTCCAATCTTGGTCTTGGAATAGTACTGGTAGCCTGTAATAGTGACTGAAATTTATTAGTCTTTCACAGAGTCAAGTCAATAAGTTCATCTTTCATAACAATCTTAAATTAGTCGAAAGCTTTGTTTCCCTGCAATTTAACAACCAGTCCAGATTGGTTACTAAAAACTAAGGAACTTGCATTTGGTTTTCTATGATCATAGAACTCCTGTAGGAAACCCCTTAAGGAATATCAGGAATTTCTTCATCTGAAATGTCACTGTTGGCAATGGCTGTGGAAATGTTTTCATCATGATGATTATCTTCATAGGATCATCTTGACACCAATGTCAGAATAGCCCCCCCCCCCCAGAAGAAACAAGACTCTAGTTGTAATCTTTTTCTTCTAAAATTCTTTGTAACTCTTTATATTTAAAATTTTTTGCAACCACTTTTATCAGTTCTAAAGATGTTTCTGATGTATGCTCAGATCAATTGAATGTGATGGTCCTGGGAAACAGATTAGTGGCACAGCTGCTTCTGTCTCAGCTGATACAACTGTCTCTTCTGTTGATAAAATTTGTATTTCAAGATCACTTGCAGTGGTCCTCTCATCTCTTGAGGCTCATCCCTTTACCTCCTCATGTTTATTCTGTAATATAAAAATTAATAAATCTTTTAAGAGAAAATGTATTTTTAACTTATTTTTATATTAATATTACACAAATGGTGATATTGCAGTAACATGAAATAGCTGCTGAGAGATGGACAGTATATGCTTGGCAACAAGTTATATAAATATTGTTAAGGCTGTTTGTTGCCCAACTGTTCCTATAAAATTTTTAAATCTACAAAACATCTGTTTAGAGGCATGCAACTGAAGAAGGTGGCATCAAAATACTGCCGGTATTTTTCAAATATATATATATATATACAAAGTATAACTGGTTGACAATTTTTTCTGTAACTTGTAAGTAGAAAAAAGATAGGATGATGAGAAATTATTTATATGGTATGGTATGTTAAAAAAAGGGAAAGCTTTCTCCATCCCTGTATTTTATACAGGGATACATAAATAGATAAATAAATTTTTTCACATACATCATAATTTCAGTCTGATTTCAAACTTACTTATTACTACGACTTTTTATATTTTTTTTATAAATTTACATTTAGGCAAAAGAAAAGCTTTTCATTAATGAAATCTAAAAGTTATTATTGGCACCCTTAAGAAATTTCTGAGCATTATTTTTATACAGCAAGCAGTTTTTAATAATGTTTTTTATCAGTGCTATAATGTATACAATAATTTTGCCTGAATGTAGATTTATAAAAAACTAAAGATTTATACTAAAGATTTGTTTTGTTATTGTTATAAAAAATGTAATTTTTCATTTAGTACATCAAATGAGTGCAACAATGACGATCACAAACACTACCAATCAGATAATCATAGCATCCATAATAATTGGTATCCAGAATTTTAACTACTGGCAGAGTAGATTATTTTCTCACAAAATTTAATCGAACAATATTATTCTTTATAATTATAGAATATAAATTATTTATAATAATTGTAATTAAAATAAATCTGAGATTACTTACCTTTAAGTGCAGTCAAAATCCAAAGTTGAAAAACAAATTTTAGTGAAAAGAATAATAATTTCTCCAACACAAAACATATATAAAGATATAAAACAATAACTATGAAGAACATTTTAAAAAGTCATACTTCAACACTATTTGAAAATCACATCAAAGAAGTTCAACAGAAAAAAAAAATATTTCATGCTTGAAAGATATTATTATTGTGGCAAAAGATTGAAATAAATCATAATGATGTGCACTACCATATAGCTAAAAGGTCTTTCATAAAAACCATCAACATAAGGAGTAAGTGAATAATGAAGTCGTCCACCAACACAAGCATACTTCTAATACACTATTGGACATACCAGATCATGTGTTGTTGTTTGTTGAATTTAGCAAAACATTCCGGTATGTCTACATGCATAAAATGGCTTAATAAAAACAAAGTATGTTTCAAAACTAAAGAGAAAAAGGAAAGCACTAAAGCACTAAAAAAAAGCAAAGAGAAAAACTGTAACTTGTTATATATTTATACACACCTATTTTCTTTTCTATTTGCCACGAGAGCGAATCAAATATAAACAGTAATTCTTTTTTTAATAAATTTATTGATTAATAATATATACAACACATACCTTCATCATTTCTCTATGTAGGCTCTTGCATGATCTACATACTTTTTCCACTGATTTGGAAGCTTGAATATTCCTTGTTCATAAAAAGTTTGAGGACGAGTCGTCAACCTATTGCGCATGTCCTCCTCAATATATTCATTGTTTTTGATTTCATTCCCCTCCAAGCGATTCTTTCAAGGGCATTAATAAAAAAATAGTCACAGGGGGACAAATCTGGACTGTAGGGAGGGAGGTCAAGGGTTTCCCAGTGCATCTTTTCCAGTTTATTCCTTGTCAAAATCGTGGTGTGCGCCTGGCATTGTCATGAAGAAGGATGACATCTCTGATGGGCATCCCTATCCTTTGTTTCAGTAGGTGGCTTTTGTTGACTGTAGCAGCTGGCAATAGTAAGCTGTATTCACCATTTGTTGATTGTGGAGAAAATCAATGAGTAAAACCCCCCAAGTCAAAATATATCACTGCAAGAACTTTTCTGACAGATGGCTTTTGGCCTTAACTGAAATGCCCTCATCCTTCCTTTGCCACTCCTTACTCGCCACATTTTTGACTCTGGAGTGTAATGATAGACTCATGTTTCATAACATGTGATGATGCGTCTTAAAAAATCATCCCTTGTTGCGAAAATCGATTCAGAAGTCTCCCACAGATCATCAACCTGACCTGTTTTTGATTTTCGGTTAACAACCTTGGAACCCATCGAGCACTAATTTTCAAGATGATCAGAAATAATGGATTAAGCCCTTCCATAGCTGATACCTAATTCTGACGTGATTTCTTCAACAGTGAACCAGCGATCACCTTCGATTGCCTTTCAGATGTTGTCAGCTGTGAGATGACCTTGGGCGTTGATAATGACTTTCGTTTCCTACACTTTCTTGCCTGGCCTACAACTGACTGATCCACATATGCACTCGGTTCTGTGGTAGTGTAGTATCCCCAAATTTTACCTTTAAATGAGTTAAAGTTTCCGGGAGTTTAAAGCTTTCATTATTAAAAACTTTATGAATATATATTAAGCAACAAACATCAGAACCTCAACTTGCTCACTCATGGCTTTACTGATGACAGAACAGGGCGGAGAAGCTAACCAAGCTGGTTCCCTTCTCTGACACACCAAACATTAACCCCCCCCCCCTGCCGTCACTAAGCCATCTAGCTTGGAACTGCTTGTTGCATAGAATAGCAAAATTATAGTTTAAATTTGATTCACCCTCATACATAAATTTAACATGATCCATGAAGAACTTCATAAGCATTGACATTTTCGGAAATCAAATCATATTCAGGATTTCACAGCTAGTGCTATTGTTTATTAATCAGAGCCTAAGGTAATGCAAACAACAAAAGATTGCTTACAAAATGGCTAATAGCACTAGTGCTATTAACTGCTATTAATAATACTATTAACTGCTATTAATAATACTATTAACTGCTAAACTATTCATTGAAGAAACTGAAGCTACTGCAAACGTGTGACATGATTCATTGTCACCAAGTACTGTTTATTAGCTACCAGCTCTTACTTTTGAAGCATGCCTCATATGGAGTTTATTTTGAGTAAATAATAAAATGGTATAAAAATATTTAGTGTAAAGTAATAAAATAATTTTTAGTGTTATTTGTTAATATTAATAATGAATACAATAGTTAAAGAAAATAATTAAACCAATAATAAATAAGAAATTATTTTTTATAAGTAATAGATTAAATAAAATGTTGATTAAGATACATCAAATATAATTTTATTTAAAAATAAAAATAGAACTACAAACATATAATAAATACACTGATAATCAAAATTTTTGTTTCTTAACATGCGATACATACTGTTTATTATTGCTGAAAACAAATCCTACATTTTCCATCATCCATCATACTATGTTTTGAAAAAATCCAAATTTAAATTTAAAAAATGTTTGATGTTATTTAATGCACGATTAAACACTATTTTACATGATTACTTTATATTTACGTGCTCAGTACATATTTTTAACTTAATCAGTTCTTAATCGGGAGTAACTTAAGTCATAACACAAACACATATCTTGACATCATACCTCTGTATTGAAGCATACATGAACAAGATTCATAATGTCTGTACAATTCAAAATAACACACAGCTTGTGGCTTTGTTAGCTTACTGCTTTTAATGTGTAATCTCTTCAGTCAGTGTTATAACTGTACTGAGTGAACGGCAAAGTCTTATAATACCTCATAAATGAGTAAATGATTCAAAAAGTTTCTGTTACATATGTGATGAGTTCACTATAAAAATCACATAAAAAAAACATTATACCTTTAATTAGAAAAGCTTATAAATTGCACTACGATTCTAAAATTGATAATCAGGATAAGACATGGAATCTTCATATAATAAATGTGCGGTCAACTTAATTGATAAGAATATGGCTAAAAGACAAATGACAGCCTAGCCATTCGATGTTCTATGGCTTGGAGTGAACCAAAAGATCACTTAGACGACAGTTTTTTCTGGTTTACTAATATTTCTGGGATTTCTAAGTAGTCCAAACACACTGTACTGTATTGATTCAGACTTTGAATCACAATCCAATGAGCAATCTCTTGTACCACAAGTTGAGCTAAATGAATCAATAAGAGGTGTAAACTTATCAAAAAATCAAGTTGAACTTTGAGGTTCAAGATTGCAAGATTGGTATTTAAATAAAAAATATTTCAAAAAATCTTGGGCTTTCAAAGTAGACAAAGATTTTTCTCAATACTTTGCTGGAGAAAATTACTTAGTTACCACCACAAATATTGATGAGCTTATGTTACAATTGGGGCAAGTTCATGAACCTGAGGAGTGACGCTTTTTCATTGATTCCTCCACGTATAGCTTAAAAGCAGTTCTGCTTCACAATAATAATAAATATTTCTCTGCACCAGTTTGTTATGGAATTACTATTAAAGAAATGTATGATGTTATGAAAACTGTTATTGAAAAAGTAAATTATATAAAGCATGTATTGGAAACTTAAAAGTAATAGCACATTTGTTAAGTGTGCCTTTAGAGTATACAAAATACTGTTGTTTTATTTGTGAACTGGTTTTACATAATGCTGATCTCAAGCTGGGATCAGTGTTAGCTGAGTTAGGGATCAGCATCGAGTACAAAACAATGGAAGAAATGAAAAAAACTTAATTCTTAATTTAAAAAAAAACATTATTCATGACTCTCTAGTTAAACCAGAAAAAAAAATCTGACTGCTCCTGCATATCAAACTAGGATTAATATAATAAAGTTTTTAAAAGCTACCAAGTAGGACAGTCAAGGATTCTTGACATATGGCAGAAATTCCCAAAAGTATATAAAGCTAAACTTAAAGAAAGTAACTTTGTTGGCCCACAAGTAAACAATCAGAAATGAAATGTTTAAGTTTTATGTTGATCAATATAGAACTCACTGCTTTCACAGTATTTAGACACTGGCAAAAACTTTGGGATTTCCATCAATCACAAAATTATCACGATTTTGTTGATAAATTCATACAGAGCTAAGGAATGTAATAAGTCCACTAAAAGTCAATTTCCTGCATTCACAACTGGATTTCTTCCCGCCAAACCTAGAGGCAGTAAGTCAACGTTTCTCAACCTTTCAGAATTTGCGACCCAATTTTCAATCATAATTTTCATCATGCACACTTTTCATATACAAATAATAATTTATTTTGAGCTGCACTACGACCTTAATAACAAACCTTACAAATTACCAAGAATAAGAAAATTTTATGATATTTGACAACACTAATCCGCTGAATTGATAAAACCAGAATCGATGCTTCTCTATTGCTCTCTGTCATACGTCCACCATATTGGACATTCTCGTGGCTTTGTGAGAAGTTCCAATTAGTCACAAACATTCTGGAACATCTGTACGACAACTCTCAACTGCCGAAAAAGAAATTTTCATAAATTTCATGGCAAGTTGCGAAATCAAAAGACAATTTAGTAATAAATCGCTATTTGAATTTTGGGCAGGGGTGAATGGTGAATTTTCAGCACTGAAAACATTTCGTATACTAGTTACCATTTTTAACATCCTACCTTTGCGAAACCAGATTTTCTGTGGTGGTTGCTTTGAAGACAAAATATAGATCTCAGCTAAACATAGAAAAAGAACTCAAGTGTCTATTTCTAATATTAAACCTTAATTCGAAAAACTTTGCTCTGCAAAACAGATCCAAGGGAGTTACTAATAATTATTAAACTTGTTTTTAATTTAGTACTGATAAGTTAATTATTAAATACATTATGCAGTATCGACACAATGTGATTCATAAGTGTATTATATTGTGTTAATATGTTATTTTATTATTTATTATGTCAGAATGTATTTTATTTTGTTTTCCTTTCAGTAAATTAATAAATTTTTTTTATTAATATTCTTTTTTTTGTATGCCTGTGCTCCCCCATTTAGTGTTATGTCTTCCCCAGGGGGATGCACCCCACATATAGAGAAACACTGCAGTAAGTAATGAACAGAGTGAACATTTCCAACAAAATATTTCAGTGTTGAAAAACTGTTACAAAGACAAATGATGTTTAATACGCTAGCTAATTATTATTGGACTTTTAATGAATCTGAGATGTACCTGAACCTACCTATAAAAGGAGAGCACCTGCTAAAAAAATTTATAATGTACAATTTATAATGTTACAAAAGGTCTTTCGTAGACCTTCAGTGGCATTTCTGTTAAACTGAGGGAGATAGAAAGATTCTACTTACAGATCTGTAACTGAAGAAAAAAATCAGAAAAATGTATCACTTTGTGATACATTAAGAAAGTATTATATTAAGAAAGAGAGACATTAAGAAAGTTTTATTTTGTGTATCACTGATATTAGGTGGTGTAACTGAATTATGTTTTTGTTTTTCCCTTTTGCTAAAGATGACTTATTTTAAATATTGTATCATAATTAAAATAATAAGCAGAAAATCTTTTTAGGTTTGGCTACTCACAAAATTAGAATCAAGCCTTCAGCTCTACTGAATATTACTGAAAAGTGAATATTGAAATTATCTTAATCTTTATTAATTCAATTCATTCTTTCACCACTACAATATGCTGTGTAAAATACAATGAGCTGTTCTCCAGACATTATATCAATTACAGATATTAAATTCATAGATTTGCTATTTAAAGAGACAAATAACTCAAGAAAATTATTAATCACAAAGAAATTAATGTTACTTTTCAACATAATCCTCAGATACATTTAAACATTTGTTACATCTTTGTATGAACTTGCTTATAACAGTAGTAAAAAATTGTTCACTTTGTGTCTAGGCCATTCTTGACCAACACATTGCTGCCCACCTTGCTCCCATGTAAAACCTTTCTGAAAGGACCAAATAAAAAATTCTGACAGTGCAAGATCAGGACTATAAGTAGGTAAACAACTCGTGACCCAACTTTTGAATAGCTCCCTCTGTCTTATAAGTGGTATGGCAGCAGGCTTTACCGTGCAGAAGAATTACACTTTTGAGAGGAACCAGACTATTTCTCCTTATTTTGGGTTTCACATTATTTTCTAGCATGTCATAACAGTTACTACTACAATACTTACTATTGATTATACACTTTTTTCCAAATAGTCACAATAAATTTGGCTTTTATAATCCCCAAACACAGTAACCATCTCTTTACTGGCTGACATGTAATTTTTAATTTTCCCTGGTAGGCAAACTCTGATGTTTCCATTTTTACTCTGATGTTAGAATTCCAGTGTAAAATGATGAATCAGTTTCAACACAAACTAGTATGAGATCAAAAAAAAAGTTTTTACCTGCCACTAAAAACCATCATTAAAGTTTGTACAAATGTGAATTCAAGTGACTTTGGGATTCTGAGTTGTCTGTCTCAAATCCACCTCCAACACATTTTGTGAAAATTAAGCTTACTGTGAATAATGGAATGGATAGTGCTGATACTTGCACGACTAATTTCCCAAATTTTTTCTAAGTCTATTCTAATAAGATTTCACAAAGTAACAGTTCCACCAGTCTTCTGTTACAATGAAAATCACTGCACTTGTTCTGCCCAATTTAAACTGTTTAATCCACTGTACAGATAAAATACTTTTTACTATGTAAAGCCTTTTCTGGTTTAACATCTTCAGAAAATAAAGATCTTATCACAAAACGTGTTCCTCCATCTATACAATTCAAGTGGAGCCGACATTTTGAAATATGCAAAAAGAAGTTATAATAATGGAAATTCTTTTCAAACAGATATATATTTTCTATGTCAGGGATGCCAACATACACATCAGGCAGTTTCATTTTATACTAAAAAATATTTTTTCCAATATTGCCATCTGTCCCTTTAATCATTGAATGACTCTGTCCTTATTTACCTATGAGATTTCAGTGATTCTCAATCTTTTTAGATCCACAACCTCCAAAAAGTAAAAAAAATATATATAATGAATACTTCAAGACCAACCCCCCCTAACCTCATTCTAATGAAACGTAGTTAAAAACTATTTAGCTGCATTTAGTGAAGGGAGTGAACACACATGTATGAAGTGTAAAAACATGAGCAATTTACAGGTTCCAATTTTATGTGTACGTGTTCCTTGTAATTTGGTCTGCTTGCATAATATTCACTATGAGAGTGTTATTTTGAACACATCACGCTGTCAGCAGTATAAAAAAGGCGTTAAGGGATTGCAGAACATCAGTTTAGTTTCAAATACGAAGCATCTGGTCCTTTATGTTTTTAAAAGCATAGTAGTTTTATTGAAAATAATAATCTGATGTTTCAGTTTTTTAGTGTGTAGTCAAACGGTGTTAACTGTTTTTTTTTTTAAATTAGATTTTTACGCAAAGTGATAAATTTGAAAAAATATGCAGTGAACCATCTACCTCCAGTGAATCGATCTGTAAAAAGACAAGATTGTACAGCGACAGTTATTTAAATTATGGTTTACCTCATTGGATAGAAAGATACAATGTGCTGTTTGCTTTTAAGTCCTCTCCAATGAAGCCATCAAAATTAATTTGACACTTGAAAAACTAACATCCAGATCATAAAAGCAAATCCTTGGAATTTTTCAAAAGAAAATAACAAACTTTGAGAAATCGATAAGCCTTTATTTGTAAATAAAGCCATACTGACAAATGCACACTTAAAAAATCTTATCTCATAGCATTATGAGTAGCTAAGATGCCCAAACCCCATACAATCATAGAAAACCTCATATTGTCTGCTGTAATTGATATAGTCAGTATTTTAATAGGCATGGAAGAAGTAAAAAGATTCCACTTTCTAATGACACAGTATCAAGGTGAATCAATGACATGGCAACCGATGTTTGCGATCAGATAATTCAGCAACTGAGTTAAGTGAATTTTTTAATAATCAATTTCATAAATCAACAGATGTTGCAAACATTTCTCAGTTCTTATGTTTTGTGAGATATGAATGCGATAAAGGCAGATTTACCAAAGAAAATATGTTGGTTTTGCAAATCAATACCAGGTCATGGAGCAGCACATTGTATTTTTGATGAAGTTATTAAAAACTATAACATAGACTGGACAAATGTATTGCAGTATGTAGTGATGGTGCAAAGACAATAACAGGAAAGAATAATGGGTTTCTGAAAAAAATATGTCTTATACCAAGGATGGAATAGATGCATTATTTCCTTTACAGACTGCTTTTGCCACAAAAATATGCCAGAAAATCTCAAATTCTTTGTAAAACTGTGAAAATTATTAATTTTATTAAATGTCAACCATTACAGAATCGCTAAACTATACAATGAAATAGGCAAAAAGAAACAATCTCTTCTTTTCCATTCAGAAGTCAGATGGTTATCGCAGGAGAAAGTGTTAATCTGATTATTAGAATTATGAGATGAATTAATAATTTTTTCCAGGAACATTCAATGATTTCACAGAATATGAGCAACTGTTTCTGTTGGCTTACTTAGCTGATGTATTTTTGCATTTAAACGACTTGAATGTGAATTTACAAGGATATGATACAAACATTTTATTAATGATAAAGTTCATGGTTTCATTAAGAAGCTTGATATATGGAT
Organism: Lycorma delicatula; assembly: GCF_047948215.1. Lineage (NCBI taxonomy): Eukaryota > Metazoa > Arthropoda > Insecta > Hemiptera > Fulgoridae > Lycorma > Lycorma delicatula. The sequence goes on from NC_134460.1 coordinate 51,076,348, forward strand.
TATTTGCCATCAAAGCAAAACTTTTTATGTTTCCTTTCACTTCCGATTATACTGAGAAAAATTTGGTTGAACAAGACACATTCTTCTTCATCCAAAGTTTGGATGAAGAAGATCATTCACTAGTTTGGATAGAATGAAGATGCAATTGTGTGAGCTAAAAACTCAGTTAGCGGAATATTTCCCAGAAGATAAAAATTATTTTTTGAAGAAATGGGTGCTGAATCTATCAAGTGAAAACATTATTGTAGCTGCTAAGTTACCAGTTGAGATTCACAATCAATTTATCGAAATATCTGCCAAAAAAACATTACAACTACAATTCACATATGAAAATTTAGATATGTTTTGGCTTGCTCATCGAAGTGAATATGGAAATTTAGTCACAGAAGCATTAAAATGTTAATCCCTTTAATCACGTCTTATCTCTGTGAAAAGGAGTTTTCAACTATGATTGTGCTAAAAACTTAATACAGAAATTGTCCTTTATCACTTAAAAACAATTTGCTTTTGTGCATTTCTAACATAGATTCACATATGGAGAAACTATTTAAATAAAAAACAAATGCAACCACCTCATAATTTATTTTCTTTACATGTGAACTTATAAATGTAAGTAAAATGTTTATAGTACATGATTTATTTTCTCATAAAATTAATTATTGTTTACATGCAAAGTTGTAGGCTAATTTTTCACAACCCTCCTTCCATATTACTGTGACTCCCTTGGGGGACCACAACCCCCAAGTAGAGGAGATGCTGCCCTATAGGGTTATAATTATCATTATTACAATAATCTATTTGGTTGTTTGCCAAGAAAAAAATTTAATAGTACTTTATCAAAATAATTCATTACTTTTAGAAATAATATGAATGATTACAGATTACCTTAAAGCAGTTTCATCACTTTATCAGCAGCATATTCTGATACTGCTAGAGAAGATGTTGCAGCAGGTGAAGGACAATTACGACAATGTAAAACTCTACCTTTTCCAGAAAAATTAAAATCAGCACTAAATGTTCCATCCCTATTCATTGCTTGTGCTTGTACACCAGCAATTGGTTTACTAAAATACAAAAACAAAATTATTTTAGATTATTTCAAAATTATAAATAAAAATGAGCCAAGATAAATTTAAAACAAGTGTTAAATACACACTGTACTGAATTAAGACTGTTCACTTTAACCATATTTTTAATTTACTGAAATTAAGTGACTAACAAACTTATATAGATAAAAGAGACATTTATTACTGTACTTTTTCATGTATTTGCTACAGGTACTATAATGTTATCTTTTATTACCCTCTTTTGATTCAATACGCACCCCTCTTTCCACAACTTAATTAACAGTTTATTTTCATTATATTTCATCAAATAATACAATATTTTAAAATAAATGAAGTTTTACAGTCACAACATAGGATTTTAAACATATCAGTTCTTCTTGAACTGCTAGTTGGGAACCTTTTTTACACATTACCATGTTTTTGTATTGTGTTTCATAGAGTAATTGTAGTATTTTTAAATTTACCATAATCATTAATATCTGTTAAACAAACTACTACACAGTTACAATAATTAATATATTTCCAAAGTATACACATTTTTAATAATGTAATGGCAAAAATAAATCAACAATATCAACATATAATTACTTCAGAGAAAATATGAAATTTTGAAAAAAATCATGTATAAAAGTGAATGAAGTAGCCACAAAATGCAATTAAAATCAAATGTAGGTAATATTACAAAAAAAAAACAAAGACAGGTACTTAGAAGAAATATGAAAAGCTATACCACTGATGTCAGAAAAAAACCTCATATAATTCCCATACTGGAAAAAAAAGAATGAAATATCAAACAAACCGAATCGGCTTGTTTGATATTTAAACAAAGGGCAACTATATGTATGCAGAGCCACTGATCAAAATATTTTAGTCGAAGCAATAAAGAGGTGAAATTGAGTAATATTCTGCAAATTTTAAATTTGAGAGTATTTTAATAAATTCAAAAGATGAGTTTGACAATAAAACATTAGAATACTAGATGAAGCTCCAAACAGAAGGTTAATACTAAACTTTTTTGATATTCAGTTTAACCATACACATGCATATGAACACACACACACACACACACACACATGAAGACAGAGTGTGAGAGCACCAAAAAATCATAGCCTGGTTTCAACATTGCATAATGATTTACACAGTATATAACTATTTAAAATGACTGTTCAATAAAAATACTACTTCAATGGACACTCTTTGTACAGTTAATTTTTTCTTCTTCTTAAGACACAAGGTACGGTTTTATAAGTATTATAACAGAAAGACATAATTCATCCCTAAACACCTACCTGTCCTCAACAATATGTCAGTATTGTGTTAAGGATTTCATTTATGACCACTTCATTTATACTTCTATATAAACATCATATACATTTATAATTCAATATAAACAACATATATATATTGCATACATGACTCCAACATATATGAACATACAGAAGGAGTACTACATTTGTAATCACATAACATGAATTTTATGACTAATTTAGTAAATCATATTTTAGCCAGTAAATCATATCTAGTGCTCCTATAAAAATAATTCTTGTTCATTTCTTAAGCTAATTAATATTTAATCTATGTATCATATATATTACAAGGTGAGCAGAAATAATTACCAATTTTAAATCATGCACTTGTTCATGACTTCCTAGAAAGCTGATGTTTATGTCATTGCATAGGGTAGTTCAAAGCATTTTCTATCCGCCATATTAATGACCTTGGCAGTCAGTACAGAGTACTGATTGAATGAACACTGCACATTTGCAATTGAAACGTTTTCAAATGTGCTGAAAGTGTCATAAGAAGCAACATTTTGAAATCGAGCAGAATGGACAACTTCTGTCATGGAAGGCGATTACAAGGTGGTCAGGCAGTTCAGAATAACAGCATCTGCTTCAAACAAGAAACCACCTGGTAGGCCATGTATGGTTCACACCCTGGACAACATTGCAACAGTACAAGCTTTAATGCAAAGTCCAATGCAATCAGTTTGTCAGCATTCATATCTGGTTAAGTTCCATCCACACAAGATGCAGCGCAAGTGGTCCGAGAATTACTGTTCGGAAATCTAGTGGCATGTCAAAATTTCTTACACAGCTTCTGATGATAATTACTCAAACCAATTTTCTCAAAATTTGATGAAGTCTGATGAGACTCATTTTCATTTATCTGGCTGTGTAAACAAAAAAAAAACTTTAGGTACTGCATGCCTCACAATCCTCTTCAGCTTCATGAACGGCCACTTCATGATGCAAAACACATTACTGTATGGTGTGAAGTGTCTTCTCAGAATATTACTGGTCCCTATTTTTTTGAGAATAACAAAGGCAACACTGTCAAAGATACAGCAGATTGGTATGTTGTTATGTTGCTAAAGTTCATAAAACTGCAAATGTGCTCAAGAATATCAATATGCAGTTGTTGTATGTGGTTGCAACAGAATGGGATAACTGCTCACTCGGCAAGAATGTCCATGACAAACTTACAAAGAATGTTTCCAGAGCATCTTGTTTCCCAGTTTTGTCATGTCAACAGGCCAACCCATTTGCCTGATTTACAGCATGATTTTTTTCTGTGGGATTCCAGAAATCCAAAGTGTTCAGGCCAGAAAATATTCAGGAATTTGAAAACATTCACTCCAAAATTGAGACATTCTGTGTAAACTTATGATGAATATGCATGCTTGTGATGAAGATTGCATTGCCAACAATAGTGATCACTAGGACATAATTTACAAAAACAGTTATGTCTAAGAAATGGTATGAAGTGTTCTTTCAAACAATGTACTCCAATAATATGTAGTTCTAATTCTTCATGTTTAAAATTGGTTACTTTTACTCCTGTAAACGGTATTTACAATTTTTTTTATTTAGATATATTTCTAATGTGTTAATTTTCCATTTTAACAGCTCACATCTTTCTATCCTATACAACAATTTGGTAAATGGAACATCAAAAGTTTATTCAAATCAAAGTATTGGTTTAAAACAATTTTCATAAGTACTGATGAACATTTTTTTGCATAAGGGAATTCTGTAAGAATCTACAACTTTGAGGCCATTATAGCAAAATAAAATACTCAATAGCAGTTTACAAAAAATGGAAATTTATAATTGGATATGGATTTCAATCGACAAAAATTCATTATATATATTAAGAAAATATTTCAAAATATTAATATTAATAATATTAATTTATATATTAAGAAAATATTTCAAATATAACTAACTTAATATTAATTATTTCTCTAACATGAGCCGATGCAATCAATCTCTTGTTTTCGTATCGGTCTTGTAACAATTTCCAAGCAACAGGGTAATTAGCATCAGTAACAGCTAAGTTTTTTATTAATTAAGCTGCTTCATGTGTCAGTGTAGAATTCAGATAGTAGAATTTCTGAATTGGACTAACGTCTTTATTGTCATGAACCAATACATTGAATGCATCTGTATATGGCATCCAATTTTCATACGTACTGTTAAAACGAGGTAAATTGATAGTTGGTAATTTTACTGAAAGTTTATTTTCATTAATAATGTAAGATTGATGTGAATTGAAGTTCTGGGTTTCTGAGACTGACGTTTCCTTTAAATATTCTTCCATTTGCACCCTAATTTCATAATAATTGTCTTCAAAATCTAACCTATTTTCTAAATGCGTATCGTAATTTTTCTCGTCCTGTACTTCTAGCAAACTCTGTGTTTTATTAAAATTATCTAAAATATTTGCATTGCATCATATCTAACTCTAATATTACTTTTTGGTGTCTCATTATTACATTTATCGACAAATGTTTTTATGCGTGTTAATTGAGCCTTACATACTCCTAATTGTTTTTTCAAAGTTGTAATTTCTACTTCAAGAGACATAATGATAATTCTTATAGATATAACTATAACTATCAACGTAAATTAAAGATTTATAGGAAAATAAGAAATTAATAATTATTAAAAATGTAGATGATATGGATGGAATTAATCAATAAGAAATAATAATGTGAATGATAAAGGAATCAACCTTTATCATCTACATTTGATGATAAAGGAATGTACATTTGACGGATTAGTGAATGTAAATCTATATCATAGATAGGAACGTAACTAAGGAGCTGATAATTCCCAATTTGTTATTACTTATCTGAAACAAATAAGATAAGCGACTGGCAGCAGGTAGCCTGACTTGAAGGTCACGACAAAATGGCTGTTTACTTAGCACCAAGGTCGATGTCTGCATTCCAAGTTGAATTAAACGGGTGCTGCGAAGACTGTCTCTTAATTAATGTATTACACATGGATATTAACCGCACTTCTTATAGATATTATTACGCAACTGTATTATACGATATATTACAAACTACATTATTACGATATATTATACGCAAACTATGTTCTGCACACAATAAAAAATATCCGGCCCGGAGGACCAATGTTACGGGCTGTATGTTGTAGCAAAATAATGGACTATAGTATACATAAATAATTACACACTGATTGATAACTAAATAGACTATATTTATAAGATTAACAATATTAAACTGTATTACTATAATGCAGAGTCCGTACTGGTGTGCATGTATACTCTCAAGACTGTCCAACTCCAAATGACTAGTACAAAAGAATGTTCTTAATACTAAAGCTGCCCATAGGCAACGTTGAGTGTCTGATTTTAAACCATACAGAAATAGAAACAAAAGGTGGGTTCAATGAAATCTAATACAGCTTTTCTAAAGGATGCAGGATGTATTGTAGACAGGAAGAAAATCAGCCCTTTCTTGCAACAATTCTTCATGACTACTTTGCAGGTCGAGTGATTGTGGGTCACACTGAAGGACATGAGGTGGATTAAAGAGACCACTTTAGTTTCTTTTACCACTTTAAAATTACAAAACTTGCAATTCATAAAATATTGAAATCACTTATCTGATATACGGAAAAAGATTAGGAAAGCAGATATAAAATCAAAAAGACTGTAAAAAGTGAGTATTATAAAATGAGTAAATATTTATTATTTTATTACCATATATTTCCAACAAAGGTTGACAGAGCAATTGTGCACAAATGGAATACAAAGTAATATAGCCTATCTACAACTTATTCTTTACTTAAGTAAATCACACTATTTTACATAAACAATTTTTTTTTTATTAACGTTACCTCTGAGAGAGAAAAGTGTATTCTTTACTGTTATTTAAGAAAATACAACATTTCTATTATGTATTCAATATTAATAAATAAATGGTGTAGCATGATTATGGGTCCCCAAATATTCTGTTGTGCATCACAGTGACCCGCCAAAATCCATGTTCATAAAACTAGGTAAATATTCAACCCCATAATGAGCAGTTTCACTTTGTTTACTAAAAAGATTGATCGTGAAGTGATGATAGGTGAACTCTCAGAGAATGCAACTTTAATGAAATTATAATTATAAATCAGGTGCTTTATACACAGCACAACTTCAAGAAAATTTGGACAAGTACTGAAACTGTTACAAATTATTTTTCTTCTACAACTTATTTCTGTGGAAAACAAAACTGTCTCCAGTTAATAGAAAAATCCATGATGTTTATTAAAACTGAGTTCTTTCCATTGTTTAATGTTTTGAACATCACAATGATGTGAAGAATATATTAACTATTCAATCAGCAAGGTGTGTGATGTACCTTGTTTTTTATTGATTATAATTTTCAAATTTTTTTTTAAACAAGTTTTAAATTAATTTAATTCCTTTTTTTGAAACATTTGTAATACATTACTATACTGAGAGTTAAGTCAATCAATGAGTTGCAAATCTCATACTTAGTATGTCTCTGCAGCACATAAAACAAAAAAGTGCAATCGATAGCTGTTGACTAGGATTTAAAAAATGCAAAAAGGATTCAATAGGCAGAAAAACTACTGACATAGTTGTAAGAAAGAAAGCATATCCTACATTCTCTTGTTAGTAATATACAATTCCAGAAGGACTTTTGAATTTTCATAAGATAAAAGCTACAAAAAAAAAAAAGAAAAAAGACACTTATGAGGCAAAATTTGAACAAAAGACTTTCTAAAGCATAAATTTGTTTGGTAAGGTGACAGCAATTTGTATAAATCTAAATACTGGCATAAGATTAATACAGTAAAATGATTTAATTCTTATTAGGTAAAGTAAATGAAATGAAACTGGACTCTTAAGTTATAACAGCAATAATCCTCAGATAATTTATTTTATTTATCGATAATCAACAGAAGGTTTATAAAATAATGTAATGAATTTTGGCTAATCTTTTGATTAGGAATACTAAAAACAATTTTTCTGTTCCAATCTCTGTTCAAGAAATTATCACATTACAGTTACATAAAATACATGAGTATCTCTCCTTCCTGCCCTTAAAATGTCTAGTAATTTCTCTCACTTTTTGTATGTTGTTTTTTTTATGAGACGCTGTAGACTTTAGTTTCATCACGTCATACATTAATTTCACTTTTATTGTATGTAATCTGCAGGAAATCTTAAGTAAATATTTCCTACGATTAATTTTATTTTTTTCATATAAAAGGATATTTCAGCTAGTGACTCAGACTAACTAAAATAAAAATCATATACTAAACTAAATTTGACAAAAGGTTTACTTGGAATTAAAGCAAACTATACAGTATGATTACTTTAGAACACAAACAGTGAAAGATGAATAGGTTTGCAAACTAGTTTTATAAACTGATATTGGATTATTTTAATTATTTGGTTTATTTTAATAGTTATTTTAATTAATTATTAAAAAACAATTTAATTTTTATCTGTTCTTTTACTTGGGTTGTTATTAATCATAATCTTTTTTTTTTAAATTAGATATTTTAAATTGTAAAAACTGATGCTTTTTAAGAAATTCACAATAAAACTATTAAGAGTATCTGACTAACTATCCTTTTTTTTTTTTTTTGTCTTCAGTCACTTGACTGGTTTGATGCAGCTCTCCAAGATTCCCTATCTAGTGCTAGTCGTTTCATTTCAGTATACCCTCTACATCCTACATCCCCAACAATTTGTTTTACATATTCCAAACGTGGCCTGCCTACACAATTTTTCCCTTCTACCTGTCCTTCCAAAATTAAAGCGACTATTCCAGGATGCCTTAGTATGTGGCCTATAAGTCTGTCTCTTCTTTTAACTATATTTTTCCAAATGCTTCTTTCTTCATCTATTTGCCGCAATACCTCCTCATTTGTCACTTTATCCACCCATCTGATTTTTAACATTCTCCTATAGCACCACATTTCAAAAGCTTCTAACCTTTTCTTCTCAGATACTCCGATTGTCCAAGTTTCACTTCCATATAAAGCGACACTCCAAACATACACTTTCAAAAATCTTTTCCTGACATTTAAATTAATTTTTGATGTAAACAACTTATATTTCTTACTGAAGGCTCGTTTAGCTTGTGCTATTCGGCATTTTATATCGCTCCTGCTTCGTCCATCTTTAGTAATTCTACTTCCCAAATAACAAAATTCTTCTACCTCCATAATCTTTTCTCCTCCTATTTTCACATTCAGTGGTCCATCTTTGTTATTTCTACTACATTTCATTACTTTTGTTTTGTTCTTGTTTATTTTCATGCCATAGTTCTTGCGTAGGACTTCATCTATGCCGTTCATTGTTTCTTCTAAATCCTTTTTATTCTCGGCTAGAATTACTATATCATCAGCAAATCGTAGCATCTTTATCTTTTCACCTTGTACTGTTACTCCGAATCTAAATTGTTCTTTAACATCATTAACTGCTAGTTCCATGTAAAGATTAAAAAGTAACGGAGATAGAGAACATCCTTGTCGGACTCCCTTTCTTATTATGGCTTCTTTCTTATGTTCTTCAATTGCTACTGTTGCTGTTTGGTTCCTGTACATGTTAGCAATTGTTCTTCTATCTCTGTATTTGAACCCTAATTTTTTTAAAATGCTGAACATTTTATTCCAGTCTACGTTATCGAATGCCTTTTCTAGGTCTATAAACGCCAAGTATGTTGGTTTGTTTTTCTTTAATCTTCCTTCTACTATTAATCTGAGGCCTAAAATTGCTTCCCGTGTCCCTATACTTTTCCTGAAACCAAATTGGTCTTCTCCTAACACTTCCTCCACTCTCCTCTCAATTCTTCTGTATAGAATTCTAGTTAAGATTTTTGATGCATGACTAGTTAAACTAATTGTTCTGTATTCTTCACATTTATCTGCCCCTGATTTCTTTGGTATCATTACTATAACACTTTTTTTGAAGTCTGACGGAAATTCCCCTTTTTCATAAATATTACACACCAGTTTGTATAATCTATCAATCGCCTCCTCCCCTGCACTGCGCAGTAATTCTACAGGTATTCCGTCTATTCCAGGAGCCTTTCTGCCATTTAAATCTTTTAATGCTCTCTTAAATTCAGATCTCAGTATTGTTTCTCCCATTTCATCCTCCTCAACTTCCTCTTCTTCCTCTATAAAACCATTTTCTAATTCATTTCCTCCGTATAACTCTTCAATATATTCCACCCATCTATCGACTTTACCTTTCGTATTATATATAGGTGTACCATCTTTGTTTAACACATTATTAGATTTTAATTTATGTACCCCAAAATTTTCTTTAACTTTCCTGTATGCTCCGTCTATTTTACCAATGTTCATTTCTCTTTCCACTTCTGAACACTTTTCTTTAATCCACTCTTCTTTCGCCAGTTTGCACTTCCTGTTTATAGCATTTCTTAATTGCCGATAGTTCCTTTTACTTTCTTCATCACTAGCATTCTTATATTTTCTACGTTCATCCATCAGCTGCAATATATCGTCTGAAACCCAAGGTTTTCTACCAGTTCTCTTTATTCCGCCTAAGTTCGCTTCTGCTGATTTAAGAATTTCCTTTTTAACATTCTCCCATTCTTCTTCTACATTTTCTATCTTATCTTTTTTACTCAGACCTCTAGCGATGTCCTCCTCAAAAATCTTCTTTACCTCCTCTTCCTCAAGCTTCTCTAAATTCCACCGATTCATCTGACACCTTTTCTTCAGGTTTTTAAACCCCAATCTACATTTCATTATCACCAAATTATGGTCGCTATCAATGTCTGCTCCAGGGTAAGTTTTGCAGTCAACGAGTTGATTTCTAAATCTTTGCTTAACCATGATATAATCTATCTGATACCTTGCAGTATCGCCTGGCTTTTTCCAAGTGTATATTCTTCTATTATGATTTTTAAATTGGGTGTTGGCAATTACTAAATTATACTTCGTGCAAAACTCTATAAGTCGGTCCCCTCTTTCATTCCTTTTGCCCAGCCCGTATTCACCCACTATATTTCCTTCCTTGCCTTTTCCAATGCTTGCATTCCAATCTCCAACTATTATTAAATTTTCATCTCCTTTTACGTGTTTAATTGCTTCATCAATCTCTTCGTATACACATTCTACCTCATCATCATCATGGGCGCTTGTAGGCATATAGACGTTAACAATCGTTGTCGGTTTAGGTTTTGAATTTATCCTTATTACAATGACTCTATCGCTACGCGTCTTGAAATACTCCACTCTCCTCCCTATTTTCTTGTTCATCACGAAACCTACTCCTGCCTGCCCATTATTTGACGCTGAGTTAATTACTCTAAAGTCACCCGACCAAAAGTCGCCTTCCTCTTCCCACCGAACCTCACTAATTCCTACTATATCAACGTTTACCCTATCCATTTCCCTTTTTAAATTCTCTAGCCTACCAACCTTTTTTAAGCTTCTAACATTCCACGCTCCGACTCGTAGAATGTTATTTTTTAATTTTCTGGTGACCCCTTCCTTAGTAGTCCCCACCCGGAGATCCGAACGGGGGACTATTTTACCTCCGGAATATTTTACCAAGGAAGGCGCCTCCATTATTGTATATGTGAAAATGCAGAGCCACATTTTCTTGGAAAAAAAGCAGCTGTAGTTTTCCATTGCTTTCAGCTGCGCAGTACTCAGAGGACTGAGTGATGTTGATACGGCCGTTTAAGTCGTCCTGACTCACGCCCCTAACAACTACTGAAAGAGCTGCTGCCCTCTTTCAGGAATCATTCCTTAGTCTGGCTCTCAACAGATACCTCTCCGATATGGTTGCACCTTCGGTCCAGCTACTCTGTATCCCTGAGCACTCAAGCCCCCTCACCAACGGCAAGGTCTCATGATTCATAGAGGAGGACTAACCATCCATATATTCAAAATGAAATTACAAAAAGACTATTTACTATAATCATAATGAAATTTTCTCTACATAACTATACACAAACTTGAAAATGGACCAGTTTGGACCAGAGTTTATTAGTTTAATGCAAACACACACATATACACATGCACTTAAAATACAGAAAAAATTACAACTCTGTTGCTAATGTGACAAATGGTAGGATGTTTGTTTAACCTCAAGATGAAAGCCTAGATACCACCACTCTGCCACAGAGATTGACTAATATTATCATAGATATTTAACACTATTTTTCTAAGTAAAAATTATAAAGTACTTACTAAATTATATCCTTCAGTCTAAGCTTTGGCATATACATCTGAAGTTCTTTATACAAAATTCTTTTACTAGCAGATCTTAATATTTCATAACAACACATTTTTGGGTGTTTAAGAAAAAACCTATACACTCCAGGAAATTTAATTAGTGTAAGAATATCATGAAGATCTATTTCATTCCACCTGTACAAAAATTTATAAAAATATTAATGAATTAATACTGAAATTAAAAAAAAATACATAAACATAACTAGTCTGAGCAAACATAACTTAAACACTGCTGAAATTCTGAGGTGAATTCTATTTGATTCAGTGATAAACAGACCAAATAAAGTTTTTTTTATCCATGCTTTCTGGCTAACTGGTATCTACATTCAAAGTATAGCGAAGGTATTCCAATCAATTATTCATCATTTTTATTTGGTTAGTACATAAACTATAAGTCAGCAAAAGTTACGAGGAGGAAACTGGTCTTTAACCAACAATTTTTGGCTTAAGCTCCTAATCTTTGTCTTTATAGCAATTTAAAGATCGTTAGAGCATATGAGTGACCAGCCTTTGGGATTATAAAACTATACATTTATCTTCATAATGAAAAATAAAAGAGAAATGTACAAAGTTATAGGAATTGCGTATTATTTTGAATGGTGAGTTTCTTTTACATAAAAATAAACCCATATTAAATCCAGATATCTAGCTGAATCAAAAATACTAAAATAAAAGCAGACAACACAGTTGTAGGACTTTCTTGTCATGTGGCTAAAGCCGAGTTCTGGGAGTCCTACAACTTTAGTTTGTTTCTGATGCACGGCTTACAAACAACTTCATTTAAAATATATATATAATTTCATTTAAATATAATATTTTTTTGTTTTTTTAATTCAATGATTCTAACTAAAGCGCATTCACATAGTGTATTTAATTCAGCGATGGTCAGACTAATTACTAATGTAATTTCACAACTTACACAGAACAAATTTTGCTTGTACAGTCAGCAGGCAGACTGGTGTAGTCGTGAGGCTTAACGCACCAAGTACTAAGTCAACCGGGTGATCAAGTCGCGACCCAGACAGATCAAGTTACTTTTTATACACACTAAATATTTTTCATTAATTTAATTTTACCGTTCACCTGACATCACAACATAGCAGTAGTTTACAGCATTTTTTGTGGGGTGAGTGCAATTTTGCAAAAACTTTTGTTTATAAATATTGTTATTTTTTTAATTCTTAACAAATGTGCCTAAGAAAAATATGACCGCAATTAGGCGAAATCTCAAGATACTGAAGATGACCTTGCTCTACAGCCTCACCCCCATGACCTTTTAAGGTGAAAATTTAATAGAATCAATATTCCATTTAGAAAAATCTAACCAAGTTTGGTCAAATTCAGTCCAGTAGTTCTGGAGATATAAGGTAATTTAGAGGCCAACACACACATGTATATATGAATATTAATATCTGGAAAACTTCTATCCGGTTTTTTGGGTTCCTTAGGTGTCAAAACGTCATGAGGGCTATACTTTTACTAGGAGAATTATCATGATATTCTCTGAATACCAATTCTCACCAGTTACCCAGGAAGGAATACAGTCAAAATTCTGTGAAATATCTCCAGCAAAAGAGGAAAATCTACTCAAGTTAAGTAATCCTTAACTTATTTGGGTATTTAAGTTTAAAAATAAATTATATAAAGATTATCATAAGATAATTTCCTATGAGAAAGCAAAATAACATATAGTCCAGCTAACAAAAGAAGATATCTAATTTTGAGCTGTTATAATTTTAAAATCAAGAAGTATAAAAAATACAATAAAAACCAAAATAAAACATGTTATTTTATTAAGAATTCACTTAAACAAGACACATAATGTTTATGTTTGATTTTGATAAAATATGGCTGTAAAATATAAGATTAACATAATATACTATACATATTTATGTATAATTAACATATTAATAAACAGTCAGTATTCCAAAAAGGTTTTACCAAGCGTAAACAGTTTTATTCTATAAATTCAAAAATATGGTTGTTTATAAAACTAGAATAACATTTATTAAGAAAATCAAAAAGGTATTTTAGAATTTATGTTTGATTTCTGAAGATTTTTTGCATGAAAAATGAATTAAGTTCACTCTTAAGCGTAAACTGTATCCTACAACTGATATCACCAATAGTCTCACAGCAATAATCTGCTATCATTTAAAATGACCATGCTCTATAGCCTCACCCCCTTGACCTTTTAAATTGAAAATTTAATGGCATCAATGCTCCACATAGAAAAATCTGACCAAGTTTGGTCAAATTCGGTCCAGTAGTTCTGGAGATATAAAGAATAAAGAATAAGGCTACTTATGTATTAACGCCACCGCAGCTACAGCTTTATTTTAAAGCAAAGTAGTCAATCGGATTTCAGTGAAAAATGAACAATCTCTTTATTAATTTTAATAAATGTTTATTTATATTTATTTATTTTATAAATATAATTTAACCAAACTTAACCTACGCTCGTTTCGCTCGCTAACCTTGACTAATTAACACCGTAATTTTTTTAGTATTTATTTAATAAATTCAGTAATTATTGCAATTATTTATTATTAAATAATCAAAACACTCCTGTTTAATTTTTCCGTTCACACATTTTTCCGTTTTTTTGACTAATATTAATTAGTCAAGGTTAGCGAGCGAAGCAAGCATAGGTTAAGTTTGGTTAAATTATATTTATAAAATAAATATTTATATTTATTTAAAATTAATAAAAGGAGACTGTTTTGAATCTATGTTAAACTCTATATCGACCCATTTTCCACCGAAATCCGATTGACTACTTTGTTTTTAAATAAAGCTGTAGCTGCGGTGGCGTTAATACGTAAGTACCAGAATAAGGATATAAAGAATTACAAACTTTCCCAACAGTGTGCTTTATATTGAACAAAAGTTTAAAATGGAAATAATAGAATAAAATTAAATTGTAAAATATAATTTTAAATAAAAATTGTAAATATTATTTAGCTTTTACAAATGAACAAAATTCAAACAATATTTAGTAATGTTTGAAGATAATTTTTAAAATAAAATAAATGAAACTAAAATAGTACATTAGCATCACAACTACAAAAAAATATGTTTTGACTTTTTTAAAAATTTAGACTCAAGCAACAGGTTTTTTTTTAAAGAGCAGGTTCACTAAAATTCATTTTTAAATTAAAATTAAAAAAAATTCTATTTTTCTTAGGGGAGAGAGTATTAAGTTATTTTATTGACTTTACTGGTTAACAAAATATATTTAGAGCATTAAAATTTGAAAATGACAAATTTTTTTTTCATTTGGGGACTCCCATACTCAAGAGCAAGAATTCAGATAAAATTAATTTTTATGAAAATAAACCTTAAGTGATGTTAATAAATTAAAATAAAATAACTTATTAAAATTGTTAAAAAAATACAACGATACAGCTACAATTCTAATAAACAAAGTAATCATTTTCTAGGAAGGGATGACACAATTTTTGGCTAATTATTTTTTCAAGAAATATTAAAGACTTAGGGACTAACAAAAAAAATTAAGATTTTTACATTTTAAATGCAATGGGCAATTCGCAAGATGGATTTAAATTTAAAATACATTTTTGGAAACCTTTTTTAATTTCCTACTCCAGACCACTGGAATAGGCAATAACATTTTATAGCTGTCTGAAGGACCTTTTTTTAAATTTCTTTCTGAAGTAAGATATAGCTAAAAAAAGAAAAATTTCTTGTCTTTGTTTTTAGAAGGGGATGAATATTAAACAAACATTTTTGGTAATTTGTGATCTCAATAACAAAAAGCTTCAACTTTTGTAGGAAAAGGTTTTGCCAAAGTGTCCTAGTAAAGATTTGAAATTCTATTTCAGCCAAAACAGCCCCACCCCTTTTTCCAATTTTTGCAACAATTTAAAATATCTCCCTCCCTGTAGGTAGTACCTGTTTTCCAAGTTTGAAAAAATTAGTCAATGGGGATCCAGAATATTATAAGACCAAATAAAGGTCAACATACATGTATGCACAAATGTTCGTCAAACAAAAATTGAGGTTTTGGAATTGGAAGCATTGGAATAAGAATCTTTTTCATAGATTATTTACAAATTATTAAATTTATAAATTTTTTTTTTGTTAAAATCTTTTTTTAAATGTTACCTTAAACCACAAAATTTAAAAGACCAATTTTTTTACCATCTATATACTTGACCAAACAAGCCAATATCAAAGACCAATGGCAACAGTATGTGAAGGAATTATATGCAAATACTAATACATCTCAGTTACCAGCTAATAATACCCCATATGATTTGGAACAATCAATATTAGAAGAAGAAGAAGTTATATGGGCTGTGAAATAGCTCCCAAATAACAGGGCTCCTGGCATAGGCGCTATTCCAGTAAACTGCTCAGACCTATTCTACCAGCAGCAAACACAGCATTATGTCAAAAAATCTGGGCAACTGGCACATGGTCAAGGGATTGGAAAAGGTCTGTTTTCATCCTATTACTAAATAAAGGTGACGCCCACATCTGTCAAACTACTGGACTATAGCCTTGATCTCCCATGCAAGTAAAGTTTTATTGAAGGAAATCCAGAACCGTCTCAAATTGACCACTGATGCTCAGCTATCTGATGTCCAAGCTGGTTTTCGACATGGTAATGGCACCTGTGACCACACTGCGAATTTGCATTGGGTTTCTGAAGAAGACCCACAAATATCAAAAAGCCGTCTATCTATGCTTTGTCGACTATTCCAAAGCATTTGATTGCGTTGATCAAAAGAAGCTGTGAACTGGGAATGCCATCATGAACTGGAAGTACTTACATGAACTGGGAGTGCCATCTTACTTAACTCACCTCATCAGATCATCATATTCCAACCAGCAGCCCACAGTTCGTATAGTATATGGAGACACTGGTTGGTTCAAATTTGGCCAAGGAGTCAGACAGAGTTGCATCTTATCACTCTTTCTCTTTAACATTTATGCAGAGATAATTATGCGAAGGAAGAATCTAGGATTGGAGTCAAAATTGGAGATTACAACATCAGTAATCCCCATTATGCAGAAGACACAACACTTCTTGCTGAATCAGAGCACGATATGAAGACATTGATAGAAGGATTGAAGGAAGAAAGTGAAAAAATGGGCTTACATCTCAAAGTCAAAAAGCCAAAATCAAGACAACTACTGGCAAAAACTTCAGTCACAATAAATAATGAAGACATTGAATGCATTAATGATTTCATCTTTCTTGGATCCATGATCACTAGAAATGGTGGGTGCAGTCCAGAAATCAGACAGCAAAGAACACATTGAACCAAAGTGCCAGCTAGTCCATGCCACATGCCATCCATCATCTTCCCCATAACAATCTATGGATGTGAAAATTGGACCATGAAGAAGAATTGATGCTTTTGAACTATAGTGCTGGAGAAGAATGTTTCAAATACCATGGACAGCAAAAATTATCAACAAAGCAGTTTTAGAGCGAGTCAAACCAGCTACACTCCTTAAAGGCAAAATACTTTGGCTCAAGCTCCCATACTTTGGGCATGTCATGCGGTCAAATTTATTAGAAAAACCAATGATACTTTGTATGGGTCAGTGGTAAAAGGAGACCTAGCTGCCAAAGAATCCGTTGGATTGACACCATCAAAGCAGACATAGCAAGCATGGCCATGAAACAGCTGAAAGAAGCAGTCAATAACAGAAACAAATGGAGAAAACTTGTCATAGAATCGCCGAGGGTCAGAGACAACTGAACAGATAACAACAACATATTTCCCATTAAAACCTGTAGCAGCACATATTACTATACCTGGAAAAGCAATATATTTTGTTTTTTAGAAATGTAACAGCTTAATATTCAAAAAAATAGCTTTTGGAAATATTAAGACAGCAATGACAATAATACATACTTTGTCATGCCAAAAACTAAAACAGATATTTAACTGAAATATATTTCTAGTATTAAGAATGAGTTATTAGTTTGTTTTTAATAATAATATTTAATTATTTTCATAGTACTATTACTATTGCAATCTACTACTGTCCCATAAAGTAAATATTAAATAGATAATATTATCTTTTTATATTAAATATTAGAATATGATTTGTTTAAAGTAATAACATACAATGATGATATTGCCTATAGTTGCCTTTATTCATGTTACTGATATTTTCCTTTAAATATGTCTGATGGATTTATACTATTTAGATGAGTTCTTAAAAAATTTTGTAAAACAGGACAGGCTTTGGTACATAATACATTTCCTCTTTATATCTTGGTTATAAAATGATAATAGTTAAAATTCAGGAGTCTTTAATTGCCTATGACAGTGTTATTTTAATAAATTAATTAAAACAAAGTAAATAAAAGTCAGTACTTATAACCCTCTTTCTTATAAGCGATCATAGCTGTTGGTCCAACCCAAATAGAGCCATCCATTTTTGGAGTAAAATGTACACCAATAAACGGCATCGAAGGATCAGGAACCTTAAAAAAAAAACAATAGAGATGTTACATTCATTTTTATTTAATGATGAATTAATTCATCACAGAAGGGAATATGAAAAATGTAAATTTGCAGCATATGAAAAATGACCATGCCTGACCACGATTTGAA
Source organism: Lycorma delicatula (assembly GCF_047948215.1). Classification (NCBI taxonomy): domain Eukaryota; kingdom Metazoa; phylum Arthropoda; class Insecta; order Hemiptera; family Fulgoridae; genus Lycorma; species Lycorma delicatula. The sequence continues at coordinate 51,094,573 of NC_134460.1, forward strand.
CCTGGGACTCAAAAATGAAAGGCTGAGACGCTACCATTCCATCACTGAGATTGGCAGATTAATAACATAATGACAAATTTTAATATAACAATTGATAATTAATCACTAACTAACCAGCAGCAATGCATGGCTTTAAAACACAAGCTAAGTGAAATTGTACTTATACTACAATCTACTGAAATGTTCTTTTCCTGACTTACGTCTCTGCAAAGATTTATGAGATATTGTAACTGCTGCTTTAATGCCTTGTACGGATTGCATCATTAAAACTGACCTCAGTCAGCACATTTCTGGTCTGAAACCGAACCTTGTTTAACAACATTTTTTAACTAACTTCTGAAAAACACATTTCACTATGTTTCCTTTTCAAATTCCTCCCTGAACTTTTGCTGACACACAACGTGAGATTTCATCTGTAAATAAGTTTCCATCAGAAATACACATTCTTCAACAGTTAAGAGCAGTTTAACAAACAACACACCATTATGTAACCTACTTCAAAAGCCAGTGCTCAACACAGACTGGCAATACTCAAATGTGCAGGCATCATTATCAAATGCAAAATTTAATACAAATTCTCTGATCCATTATTTATACAAATAAAAAAAATCACTGCTAATACCATAACACGTGTCATCCCTTTGACAACATCCAATATGGCTAAAAATGTACAGATACTTTTCAGACATGTTTACCAATATAACAACGAAAAAATCCCAAGAATAGGACTAATACAACCCGCAAAATTTCAAAATTCTTGTTACTTTTTGAACACACCTCGTATAACAATTTGGAGCAGCAAATTCCGTGTCTAGTTAGATAGTGTCCCAGACCACACCAACAGAATACCAAAAACAAATATTAAATATACACTAGTGTGTGCAGTTCTAGATACACCAAATCACTCTTGATGTTATACTAGTGACATTATCAGCAGTGAATATTATCTACAAATGGAATTGTATTTATCTTGTATAGCAGATTCCTTCACGAGTAGATTATCCTTTCTTACTACCACCTTATTATTGAAACCTTTTTCTCTATTTTGGGTTCAGCGGTGTTAAGATCAAGGTTTCTGCTGAGAATGCCAGAACCTTTAAGTCATTGTGTGACACAGTAGAAGGGAGCAGATGTCTGTAAATCTACTCAGAAACTGTTTCCTATATGTCTGTACAATAATCATCAGACTGATGAAACTATCCGGGAAACTATCAAGTAACACCAGGGATCCTAAAATACAAAACATTTGCTTTAAATTTCTTTTAAGTTGAAATTTTTAATAAAATACAACCTGAGAAAGTACATCATCAAAAACTGTTTCTTTAAAAGAGGAGAACCCTGTTTGAAATTTAAAAACTTACTTCTTTCAAAAATTACAGCAAATTTTATATACCTTGTATTTTTTCTTTAATTTTTGTTCTATTCATTATCAATTGTTGTAATAAACAATATCACATTACATATCTCAATTAAAGTAACAAAATAACTATCCGCTTTACAGCAATTGGCATGAATAGCTGAAAGTCACTATAGTAATTCAAATACTTAATATAAACAGACAGCGCTAAGAAACTGTAAAACATAAGACAACAATTCATTATTCCCTAGAATAGTTTGCATGTTAGCCTCTAAATTAATCTCGTAACACAATGCCACATAACAGATAGAATCCACAAGGATGTGGTGCACTCTTAATTGGCAGTCACAGTAAGCACAAAGGGGTGCATCTGTTTGCGTCATCAAATATTCATGAATGATCCTACTGTGCCAATGACCTCTTCTCGCAAAGAATGACCTCTTCTCGATGATTATTTCTGCATGAGGAGCTCTATGGTGATACAGTGTGCTTAATTGGATGAAGTTTTATTGTTAACAGTAGCATTCCATTCACTTTGCCACTCATCATGAACTACCCTCTTCACGAAACAGACAAGATCGTTAGAAGCAATGCAGTTGGTAAAAGTAGGCTGAAAACAAGCTTCTTTTACCATACCATCAGCACATTCATTGCATGAAATTCCTATATGACTGGGGATCAAGCAGAAGCTCACTGTTGTATTATGTCTAGTCATTTGCAAAATAACACACTCACAAACAATACTAGTGTCTGTAGTACACATCCCCATCACTAATCACCTGTAAGGCACTCGTGGAATCCAAGCACACAAGTACATCTCAAAATTATGTGGCCTTATTAATAGCAAACAGCTTGCTACGAAAATACTGTTGTCGAGGCCAAACATGTTACCTACTACAAAAGCACAACCAACAGAATTAACATTTTTAGAACCATCATATAAATTGTAACATCAGGATTCATGCTAATTATAATATTATAAAATTTGTTTTTGCTTCCGCCAATTCCAAAGAGATGGCTCACCACTAACTACCAGGAGACTTACCACGGGACTTGAGCAAAACACACCTGTGGCAAGACGGATAAATAAATGATGGACTGCATTGAGCAACCTTAGAGCAGTAGTTCGTGCCAATGAATAAGCTACTCATTATAGCCTGAGCGATATTAATTACAAGAGTAAAAGTAATTTATCCATTATTTTAAGAGGACAAATTAACAATCTATCAAATTATATTTATACACCTCCAATAAGTACTGCACTTACTTTAAAAATAACTATAAATTTAAATATCTTAAAAAGTTATGTTGAAAAAGATACCAGATTAAATGTATAAATGCAAATTAATTAAACCTGAATATTAACTCCATTTAACGGATACTTTGATGCATTCCATAGCATGATTAACCAAATATTATGGATAATAGGCCAGTAAGAAAACAATCCAATCTACCGTGTTCAGAGATAGCCCTCCATGAATTGACCATGTCCTTCCTATTTTCCTCTTCCCATCCCATCCCTTATCCATTATTCTTTCTTTTTGCACAGGTGCTATAAGGATTGCATCACCCACCACCTTGTTTTCATGTACGGTATCGCTTTGGTACCTTCTAGTAACCAGCAGGGCAGGTGCTTCTCTACTGGGGGCTCAATATGTTTCACTAGTGACACTTAATTGTCCCCTCAATGTCTCTCAGATGTAGAGGGTTGGTAACCATCCCTCTATGTTTGAAAAATTATCTACAGATTTTCTTTCCACTCTGGAGACAGCAGAAAGGCCAATCTACTAGTTGTGGTGCTTATTAGGTTAAGGCAACCCCTCTATTCTTGTATCTAACATTATAAAAACTATAATCTAACATTATAAAAATAGTTCTGTGTACATATTGATATTTTTAAATTGATTTTTATTTGTATTAAACCACAATGATCAAAATTTCAGAAAAAAGCTTATACTGCAAAATGGTCTTAAATTAAAAGCATTAGTTAACTCTACTGTTGTTTCCTTAGAAATAAAATGATTACCTCTAAACTAATACACTTATTCTTTATAAAAGGAAGTCTATCATTTAATCAATTTATTACTTTAATTATTTTTGTTTTTTATAACTTGAAATATTTATCACAAATTGTTTATTATTTATTATAGTGTTTACAATGAACCTACTAAATCTCTTGCTAACTATAATTTTCTATTTTTTGTTTTTCACAATGATGTGTTATCTTTGTAACAACTAGCTTCATTAGAATTCAATATATTATATTAATATAGATTAACTGATTAATATAAATTAATTAAATATAAAAATAAACTTAATAACAACAGATTATAACGTATTTTATAATTAAACATTGCAGATGGGCAACAATATTGCTATCGCATTTAGTCTAAGGGATTTATTTACTTTTATACTTTTACTCTTGTATGTAATATGTAATATGTGACTGTATGTAATATTAATTTGGTTATAGTTTAAAAAAATCTTTTAACACCAATTCTGTTGTTCAATATCAATCTTATAACTTTGAGCAATTTTAATTTTAACATATAAAATTCTACTTCCAATTATTAATCTTATTAAAGCTATTATATACTGATGAAAACAAATTAGTTATTTACTGGATAAATGTTTCCTCGACACATATGTTCTTTTTCTTTTGTTAAAACAAAATATTGTCCTCGAAAGGGGACAATTACAGGTTCTGGTGGTTCTCCTGTCAATTGCGCCACAGCATCAGACTGTAATCCACAACATGTCAAAACAAATCCAGCTCTAATAGCCTGTAATTTAAGAAAAAACAACATTTGGTCATTCTCAAATGAAGAATGAATTGAATCATTTGTATATAATTTACTTAATTTAAGTATCAATACATTCACTGAAACAAGTATGTATTTCATTACAAAAAAATACATATTTTATACATTTTAATAACTAGCCATACTACAAGTGGAATTTTTTTTATCTCTGTTTGCTGTTTGATAATAAACGGTTTTTATCTTTACAGGACATCATCATGAAACAATATTTAACCCTCATCAACACTACCGAATAAAGCCTACACAGAACTCACAAGGTGTACTACAGTTATGAAAATGACCAATTTTTTACTTCCTTAGATAGATGCACACTACAAATAATGGAACTGGACAAAATTTAATACAACTAGACTGATGTAGTTTTTGGAAAAATTTTTAAAAATGATTCAGTATATTTTTATGTATTTATTCTAAATACATAAAAATATAATTCCAGATGGTCTTTTGAGGGCTATTATGCACCTCCTTCATCAGTGATGTCCTTTAAAAAAAAAATATTAAAATATGACATTTCATTGTGCTGACTGATGAATTAATTGTACAGCTTTTCCATGACCTGACTAAGAATAATTATTCAATGATCATAGTTTTAATTTTATATAAATTTATTAAATGAATTTAGAATCTCTATCAATATAAAAGTGGTATAGATAAAAGAGATCAATTGTAGAAATTCATTAAAACCCATACTTTAACACTCATAAAACGGTTTATTGCTTGATAGAAATATCAGCAGAACTACTCAACCTAGAAGTTTTAGATTTTTAATGTAATGATTTGGCGTGCACCCAGAAGTGCAATTGATAATTTTTTATGTTTTCAGAAAATGTAACCCAATACGTGCTTTGTAAAAATGTTAATGTTGAATGTAGTATCAAATAAAAGATTGTTGTCTGTAAATTATAAATACAAAGTGTCTCAAGGAAATGGGAAATTTTGAAAATTGTACATGTTCCCCTGGGCAAATGATAGCTAGCACTGAGAAATAATAAAAATCATTTAAAAGCATTTTACAAAAACAATGGCAACATTATAGAAACCACATGTAGAGATTTTTTTCCATCGCTTTAATTTAAGATATCATGAATATCTTTCATTAGCACTTATGATTCATGGATTGAAATTTTGAGGAAACAAATTTGGCTCTAAAAAACAAACCCTTAGGTAGTGTACTACAACTGTCAATACACCAGAAAACATTACGACTTTTCCAGCTGTCATCATAAAAAGCCCACATCATTTAATTTGCCAAGTGGTTTCTCTATAGTAGTAACATACAAGTGTTCAAAGAATATTGTTACAGGATTTACATTATCATTCATATGAGTCACAGACTGTTCAGGAACTCAAATCCAAAGTACATCTAATGTAAAGATTCTATGAGAAAATGTTCGCAATAAAATTAGATTTGATGAGTTCATTAATTGTTAATAAATTGTGTAAGCAGAATTCATTAATAGCTCTCCATTCAGATGAATTTCATTCAGACGAATTCCATTATCATCTGAATGATCTGTCAATAAACACCTTTCCTTATACAACACACCAAAATTCTACTTAAATACAACAGTTCCTGATTTACAGCAGCAGGTTACCATGTTGTGTGCTGTGTCATTGCTTGCCATAATAGGCCCAAAATGTTTATTGAATGTAGCTGGGCTTGCAACAATTACCTTGTTCAAGTCAGTAAATCACCATACTAGAAAACTGTGGCACAAAAAACTACAGACACTTTTACAAATAAGTGGGACAGAGTCTTATTTCAACAAAATGGATAAATGCCAAACACAGCACAAATACAAATGCCAGCTGTATGCCAATTGTTTAGGAACTAATTACTTTTGAGAAATATAGTTTCATAGCTTTCAAAGTTCTTTGATCTGTCATAGCAATCAATTTCTTTTTGTCGAGAGTAACCTGGAAAGCAAGTTTTATTTTAGTTGACCTGATGCAATAGAAAACTAAAAATCAAGAACTGAGGATATCATTAAATTTTTTTTTCAAACTGCAACGTTTAATCATACAAAATGCCATTAAGAGACTGCAGTAATTTCTACACAGAGAAAGATCACCTGCATGATGGCATCTTCAAAAAATAAGTTTGTGATATACGAGGTGCTACCCAAACGTTCGGGGAATTTGAATTTCGTGTGCGAACCATTGCTGGTACGACCTGCTGCTGCTAGATGTGGCTAACAATACTCTTTGTGAATCAGTGTTCCAATAGCTGTGACGGTGAAAGGCTGCATTGTTGACTTTTGTGCACTTGTATAATGTTGTGTTTTACTGCTTCGGCGAAGTTCTAAATTGCAGATTTTAAGAGCAAAGAACCTGCATAAAATTTTGCTTCATGCTTAAAAACTGGTGCAGAAACCCATCGCATGCTTGTGGATGCATTTGGTGACAATGCTATGAGTAAAAGTAAAACTTTTTTGTGGTATAAACAATTCAAAGATGGACGAACGACAGTCAATGACAATGAGCGTTCAGGAACACCATCAACAAGCACAACACCGGAAAACATAGTGAAAGTGCAAGAGGTTATTGCTGCAGATCGTAAACAAACAATCCATGATGTTTGTGCAATTGTACAAATCTCATATGGGTCCGTGCAACGCATCTTGCCGGAAACAATTTGAACATGAGACGCATTGCTGCAAAATTTGTACAGAGACTGCTGAACAGCGACCAGAAACAAAATCGCAAAGCTGTCTGTAGTGAGTAGAAAAATTCAGCAAGAGATGACCCTAACTTCATCTCCAACATTATAACCAGTGATGAGACATGGCTGTACGGGTATGACCCTGAAACTAAGCAGCAGTCATCACAGTGGAAGTCGCCAAGTTCACCGCGGCCAAAAAAAGCACGCCAAGTTCGCAGCAATGTGAAGTCCATGATGATTGTTTTTTCGACATCAAAGGCATTATCCATAAGGAATTTGTTCCTCTTGGTCAAACTGTCATTGGGATGTTCTATTGTGAAGTTTTGAAGCGGTTACGTGAAAGCATTAGGTGCAAACGTTTAGATCTGTGGGGTAACAACAGCTGGGATCTGCACCATGACAACGCGCCCGCGCACACATTGCTAGCCGTTCGGAATTTCTTGGCTTCCAAAAAGACGGTAGTGATTCCCCACCCACCCTATTCACCTGATCTTGCCCCATGCAATTTTTTTCTCTTTCTGAAAATAAAATTTCAATTGAAAGTCATTTTAACACAATTGAGGAGATTCAGGAAGAAACGCAGAACGTGCTTCGAACACTTACACCTGCAGACTTCCAAGGATGCATGGCATTATGGGAAAAACGCTGGGTGTATCAATGCCCAAAGGGATTACTTTGAAGGAGACAGTGGAAATTATAAGTTATGGTAGCTATTTTATTTTTATGGTAAAATTCCTTGAACTTTTGGGTAGCACCTCGTATAACAAGTTTACTATGAAAGTAGACTATGATGGATATAGCACACAATATAGAGCACAATGAAATATAATATAGGTAATTACAAATGAAATATACACTTTCAACGGCTTATACAAAATTGGTGTATGTGAATACAGTAAATATGGTATTACAAGGAATTTTTTAAAGTTTATGTTGGTATATCTGCTCTGCTGCTAATGTCACTGACTGACATGTCATGTTACCAGTCTGGCAAGATGGTCGCTACTGCAGTAAAGAAAGCTTTTTATGAGCTTGAATTAACCAAAACAAACCCTGTTACTGCTCTGCAGCAATGTTTCAGAACAAAATAGGGTAAAGCACCACCAACAAGAAAATCAATCTATGACTGGAATAGACAGTTTCAAAACATAGAGTATCTGTGTAAAAAGAAAAATGCTGGAAGACCTCCTGTTTCAGAAGAACAAATTGATCATGATCATGATGTGTATCAACGTAGCCCAGGGAAATGGACTAGATCAGCAAATTTAGAATTACAAATTCCTCAACCGACTGTGTGGAAAATTCTGCAGAAATGTTTGGAAACAATTTCTTGTAAATTACAGTTAGTACCAAAGTTTAAATGTTAACGATTCAGTCTTATGTAAACATTTCTGTGTGGAGTTGCAGGGAGTGTTGAAAATGACAATAGCTTTTTTCATCGCCTAATTCTAAGTGACAAATTTAAGTTTCACAATGGTGGAGAAGTTAATAGACATAATGCAAGAATATGGGATAGAGAAAACCCAAGAGAAAGTTTACAACATATAAAGATTTTTCTGAACTGAATGTGTTTTGTGCTGTATCTAGTGAAGGGGTGTAGTACAAACCGTTCTTTTTTCATGAAGTGACAGTATCTGGAGAAATTTATCTGGACATATTAAGTGAATGGCTAATGCCTCAACTCGAGAAAGGTAATGAAAACCTTGTTTTTGTACAATATGGAGCTTTGCCTAACTGGCAGTTACAGGTCAGAAATTATCTAGATGAACGCATTCCCAAACGATGGATCTACTGTGCAATTGAGGAAAACATGGTGTTTAGCATTGCCCACCACTTAACGCCTTGCAATTACTTTTTATGGAGTTATGTAAAAGACCAAGTTTTTGTACCGCCCCTTCTTATTGATATCGGTGACTTAAAACAACACATCACAAATGCTGATGCTATCATTGACCGGCATATGCTTGCATGTGTTTGGGTCAAATTCAACTACCATTTTGATATCTGTCATGTTACATTACAAACAGTACACACATTGAACATTATAAATTAACACTTAAGGAATTCTTTTATATAATCATGTAATAATCTCAACTCTTAAAAAATATATTTTTATAAGATGAAAGTACATATTTCATTTGTAATCAACCTGTATATAGCACAATGAAAGTAGAGTATGATGAATGTTTCAAGGGTGAGAAAGTAGTGCATCATATTCAATGAGGAATGACAGAATGTTCATAACCGAGATCATTCTGGGTGTTCCTCATCATTTCTAGATGTTATTGGTCAAAAAACTGGTAAATAATATTTAAAGAATATATTTATACAAAACAGACACAAAGTACAATTTTTGAATGAACTTCGAAAATGAACTTTGAAAATTGTTGAATGCTTGCTTACTTGTAATTATTTTTCATTAAAAGCTAGAATGTATTTATCAAATTATGATTAACTTACCATAGAAATTTGATAAAAATAGGTATTATGACAACTTATAGAAATGTACAAAATGAAATACAATTTCCATCAAGTATTTTTTTTTTAAACGCAACAATATAAGACCATACTGATGGGAATATACATACACATAAGTTTAATTTAAACTAGTAGATTTCACATATATTAACTTTCTCAAGATCTAATTTTGTTAATAGCAAGTCCTGTCAGATTTTCATAATTGAATAGTACTGTGAGACCCAAGGCCCCAGCCTTTGGCAGTTAAGAGACCCCTAACCTCTTTGACATCCTTTTTGTGTCCTTGAAGGATGATCTGTGTTAAAAATAGTTATAATATCAAAAAATTTCTTTGTTTATTAATAAATGGCTTCAGAGTTTAAAAGAATCTGGGAGTTAACATGGTACCAACTTTCAATATTGTACAGCTTTCAACAGTCCAAGAAAAATATTTTGTAAAGAAGGGACTGAATATCAAAGGCTATTAATTTTGAATTAAAGGAGTTAGAGACCCTTTTAAGAGAAAGGAGGACTGTTTTTTATTTTTTATAAGGCAGGATACATTTTTTTAAAGATGTAAATCCAACTTTGCAATGCTCAATTCTTGTAACTGAGCATGACTATGAAAAAATTATCTATTTGAAGGACTAGAGCTTTTTGAGCAGCAGCACCACCACCACTTAAAGGATTTGTAATGTTTTTTTAAGGTAACAAAATTTTGGAAAAAAAAAAGTTTGACTAACCGAATATTTTTATTTTTGTTAATTTAGGTGGATCTCAGAGAGGCCTTAACCTTTCTTCTACTAAACCATATTTTTTTGAAAGCCAGAACCTCTTTTGATAATATAAAGTTTTGAATAATATAATATTTCAACTTTTATAGGAATAAACAAGGGGATCCAAGGGGGTTATAGAAGCTAAGAATCCTTTTAACCCGAACAATAAGCCTGTGGTCCCATACAATCGGATTCAAAAAGTTCTGTAGATGAATGATAATGTTGTCCTTATAATCAAACTTGACTTTTTTAGAGAAAATTTTATTCATAAAGTAATTACCAAAGAAGGGGCAAAATCAGGAGGTGTATAGAACAGGTTTTTATAATTTATATAACCAATGAATCGGGAAGGTCTAAGCTTTAAAACAAAAGAATTTTTTGTATCAGTTCAGTCATTCTTGAAATTACCATGGACTAACTTTTACTTATTTTTATTTTATACATTTTTTAAAAATATACAGTTAAGAAATTTTATAGTCATCATAACTAATAAAAAATGTTGGATTTTGCTTACAAAAACAGTCAAGTTTTAAGTTCAGGAAAACGTAAATACTTTAAAACTGCACAATTTTACAATTATTCTAAACACATTCATGGTATTTTTCATTGTTTTTCAAAACAACTAATGATATAAAACATTACTCAGGGGTCTTTTTAATATTTACTTTAAATCTGTTAATAGATAAACCTGACCCAGCTATAGAAACTTTTGCAAATAAAAATTTTTAATTTCTGCAAACATGTTAAAATGTGCTTTAAGCTAAATAAAAGAATTATTTAACTTAAAAGGGCTACCAGACTTCCACAGTATGGACTTATACACTTAACTAAAACATGCAATCTGTAAGCAAGCAAAATATAAAACTTTTCTTATAAGAACATATAGTTTTTATAGTGAGTATTACTTGTAATATGGGTATACAAATAAAAAAGAGGTTTAAGAGATAAAGCTTTACAAGACTCAAAGTATTATACTTTAAAATGTATCAAAGGAGAATTTTTCACACAGTTTTTACAACTTACTCGATCCTTTTTATCTATAAGCATTATAGGATATGCACTAGTATCTCCATTTGTTCCAGAATCTCCTTCCGTAGATTTTGTGATTCTTTTTACATCAAAATTTAAAATTATTTTTCCTCCATTCTGTTTAAAATTAGAACCATAGTTACGAGCAACTCTAGCAAAATCTACTATCCCTGTGTATGGTGAATAAATCGCTTTAAGTCCCTGTAAAATAAATAAAATAGTATAACTTTAATAATATTTAATAATTTAAGTATTATTAAAAATATTTTATGGTGGTACATTTAGTATAAATCCAGAAGCACAAAATTTTTAACACAAAATACCATTAAAAGTGATGCACTTTTGAGAGCAAAAAACGCTTTTGCATTATCATCGCCTGGAACAAACATAATATTACATGAAAAAAGTTAAAAAAAAAACTAAAAACTAAAGCTAGATTAAAATTTAAAAAAAAAATATATATATATATAAAACAACTAAAACTTAAAAGTAATTAACATATACAAAATATCACTAAAAAGGTAAAAAGTAATATCACTAAAAACTTACAACGAATATCACACATGAGAGAAAAAAAATAAAACTAATATCACAATCAAAATCTTAATTTAAAAATAAAAACAAAATTAAAAACAAAACATTTAAATAACACTAAAAATCTGTGAGGGGTGTAAAGGGCCCCTTCACAGTTAACAAAAATTAAAGTTCTAAGTTTTAAACTATGATCTTTAAATTAAATAAAAAAAACTTTTGCTCACGAATAAAAAATACAACATAAATACTAGAATTAAGTAAATTTTTGTGACACATATTTACATTTCATAGGGATAACAGCACCTGATCTAACCCTTTCTTGCCATTGCCTAGAATATGGCAAATGTTGCTGGATAGTTTAAATTTGCAACATAAGGCCGCATAACGTATGCAATCCACAAGGATGTGGCGCACAGTTAAGCAGCAGTCGCATCTAACATGTAGTGGTGCTTTTTCTGCTGACATCAGGTACCCATGAGTAACTCTCATATATCCTATCCGCGCGATCGGCAGAGGACCACTTACTCTTGGCGAATTTTCCTGTGAGAGGAGTCCCATGGCAATACAGTACCTCTGATATGTCAAAGTTTGTTATCTACTGTAGCAATCCAGCTATCTTGTTGCTTTGCAAGAAACATGAATTTTACACAGTTAATAAAGTCAAATGTAGTACTACATTAACTACAGTTATTGTAGTAAGTCAAAAGTAAAGAAAGATGATTGACTACATGCATCTTTAGCAGTGGAATCCGCATGTTCATTACCTGGAATTCTCACGTGGCTAAGGATCCAGCAGAAACTCACTTATGGTTCAATTCAGAGATTGCATTGTAGATTTTGGTAATGATAGGATGTATTGAATAGAAGTTTTGTAAGGCTTGGAGTGCACTACAAGAGTCACTACAAATGAGGATATAATGGTACTTAGGATTAATGATATTCAAAACCTTATTTATAGCGTATAGTTCAGCAGTAAAGACTTGGTTTATCTTGAAGAGGATTTGGTGAAACATTTGCTGATTGAAACATGAATACATTGGAAAAATAGAATATGTATCAATATTTATAAGGTGCAGTAAACATCGGGTACGAACACTTACAGGTGCAGTATAACATGGATGTCCTCATACCTTTGTATATTAGGATTCCAAAGGACTGCGTCAATAGCTGGGTGATTTGGTTGTCATTCAAGACAGGTAAAGTAAGATACTGGTCTCGTCTATCTCAAAGAGATAGCTCATCACAGGCAACAAGTATGCTTATGACAGGGTTTGATCTAAGCAACCTGTAGCAAGCCGAAAGAAAGTGTGATGTATGCCATCCAGCATTTTAAGCATGGTATGACGTGCTAAAAAGTAGGTGCCCCAACCATAAACTAAATGGGAACAAACTAAGGAATAATAAAAACACATCATACATGACTGATCAGCTCTACAATTGGTGCTGCTAAGGACTTGCAGCGTATCTAAAAGTTTGAAACATTTTGTTTTTAATTGTTTGGTGTGTTTGACCCACTCTAGATGGCTATCAAAAAAATAAACCTAAAAACCAGACATCAGCAGAGATAACAACTAGCTCTCCATTGAGAAACACTTGTGGAGTAAAAGGATCCTGCAGCCAAAAAAAGACAACACATTTTGTTTTCTCAGATGAAAAAGTAACCTTAGACAAAGCTTCATGCTAAGATAGTGTTCCGTAGTAATCCCTCTGCTGTGGCTGTTGAATGGGACATAATATATATATATATATAGCAAAATCAACAAATAAAGAACATGAAACAGGTTGGCTGCACATAAAATAGGATTCCACCCAGTAATACACTTGTTGGCTATAGAAAATAAAGTGACACTTAATACACATCCTTGAGGCACTCAAGGAAGTTAAAGTTTATGGTCATCTTTCTGAAGATTTGAATGATAAACTTGAATTATTTAGTGAGATTTGTTCTATATCTGAAATCATTATTCAGTAAACAGTACAATGAATGCTTTGTGTTAGAAGTCATGAAAAGCACCAGATTGAAATGAAAAATTGAGATTCTTTTTGTAAGAAATAACTGGTTAACCATCACCACTATTGTTTTTCCTTAATGCTATTATTATTGTTGCATCAGATACATAGCAGAAGGTAACATTAAAAAAATAATTTATCAACCAGCCAACTATGGTAGAATTGATCAACAATTGTGAAAATTAACAAAAGAATCAAATGTAGCTGAAAAAACAAAGAATTCATCAAGCTCATCAAGAGGGAATCCACTAGCTCTATAGATAGTGAATTCTACAAATCTCCTAAATCAGAAAGAATTATAAAAGAGACAAATGATTATACTGAAGCTTTTAAAATGTAGATTTGGAGAAAGAAAGAATAAAATGTGTGAAAAATAAAATAATGTTTAGAACAGTAGTTATAGCAGAGAATTCTTACAAAAAGTTCAAAGGAAAATAACTGAATATATTCTGAAAGAAAAAGTATTAGTAACATCTTAAGGAAATAGTAAAAGGTGTGAAGAGAAAACAAAGTGAAAGGCTGAAGCTAACAGATGAAGTCAAGGATGGAGGATAGAAACTGAAAGACAAGCAGAGAACAAAAAACAACTAGATATTACAGTGATATTATATAATTTATTATTCAAACACATGATGAACTGTAAATGTTTATAGTGTTTTAGATGAACACATCAAGATGTTAAAAATTATTACAGTTTAAGTATTGAATTTAATAAAGAACTGTACATATGTTTTTAATGAATGTAATACTGAAATAATACCATGTTAAACTTAAGAGAGGCCCCCATCACTTACTTTGGTCAATAGATAATAGTTAATGGCAAACAGTTGTGTAATAATTTACAGGTGCTGAAAATTATGTCCATCTGCTTCTATGTTTGACCATGTTTCTGGCTACTTTTTTTAACTGTACCCTATCTATTTCCTGGATGGCATTGGTAAAGTTGTCTTCAATTCCTGCAGGGTGAATGGATTGACCCACCGGGTTGGTCTAGTGATGAACGTGTCTTCCCAAATCAGCTGATTTGGAAGTCGATAGTTCCAGCGTTCAAGTCCTAGTAAAGCCAGCTATTTTTACACTGACTTGAATACTAGATCGTGGATACCAGTGTTCTTTGGTGGTTGGGTTTCAATTAACCACACATCTCAGGTATGGTCGAATTGAGAATGTACAAGACTACACTTCATTCACACTCATACATATCATCCTCATTCATCCTCTGAAGTATTATCTAAACGGTAGTTACCGGAGGCTAAACAGGAAAAAAAAAGAAAGGGTGAATGGATTGCTCCTATAAAAAACTTTTCTAAGTTACCGCACAGAAAGAAATCTGGACTACTGAGACCAGAGAATCTTGGTGGCCACAATTCTTTAGAAATGATTCTTCCACTGAAAAAAAATCCTGTAGCATTTCGATAGTAGAGCGAGCTGCACGGCAAGGATGAATACCGCTCATCCTTTTGCCGTTACAGCTATGAATTGTTTGGTAATTCTTTGGTAGATGACCAACCACAATTTTTTCAAAAAATAAGGATTGTCTTATTTGTCACCTTGAAACTGCACGCCATATGTCTACTTGCCTGTTCTTTGCTGGTGCAGGGGAAATTCAAAGAAAATGTGCAGGTTTTCAGAACCCCCAGGTTCGGTAATTGACTGTTTTTTTTTTCTGGCTTTTTCTGGGTGAAAAACGTTTCAGTGTTATCATCGCCTGAACATGATGTATGTGTTTTAAAATACTAAATTTTAAAAATTCACAATTAGAAATTAAATAAAAATGCCCGGAAAAAAAAACGTGAAATATAAATACAAAACCTAATAGAATAACAAAAATTAAAACAAAATAAAAACAAAGTAGAAATTTAAAAACAAAATCAAAACAAACTAAAATATTAAAAACAAAGACAAAACAAAAAACTTAAACCAAATTGTTAAGACACAAAACATATAACTGCTGTAGAAAAATCTAAAAAAACCATTAAAAATGATGTAAAATATTAGCACCCCAAAGAAACAAAAACCCCTGGTTCATAACTTCTTTATTATTGCCCAGGATTTGATGAAAATTCCTGGGCAATTTAAATTTACGACGCAATACCACATAACATATGCATTCCACAAGAATGTGGTGCACAGTCAAGCGGCAGTTGCATTGCATGCGTACTGGTGCGTTTACTGTTGACAACAGATACCCACGAATAGCTCTTGTACATCCTATCTGCAATTGGCAGAGCACCACTTTCTCACAACAAATTTTTCTGTATGAGAAGTCCCATGGCAACACAGAACCTTTAATGTGCTGGAGTTTATTTAATGTAGCTGTCCAGTCAAGTTGCCACTTTGAACGAGGAGCGAGTTTTACAATTAATAAAGTTGGATGTAGTAACATGGGTAGTGAAGGATGGTTGACTACATGCATCTTTAGCAGTGGAATCTGGACGTTCATTACCTGGAATCCCCACGTGGCTAGGGATCCAGCAGAAACTCACTTGTGTGTTGCGATGGTTCAACTCGGCAATTGCATTGGTGACTATAGAATGCCTGGAATAAAAATTTTCTAAGGATTGTAGAGCATTACACAAATCGCTACAAATAATGGCATGACAGTACTTAGGGTTAATGATATTCAATGCCTTATTTACAGCATATAGTTCAGCAGTAAAGACACTAGTAATAACAGGCAGACCAAACATACAGGTTTGGTCATTAACGATAAATGTGCATCCAATGGTATTGTTGTTTCGATCCATTAACATATATCACTGCGTCTGGGTTTGTCTTAGAGAGAATATGGTGAAACATTTGCTGAAAGAAAATAGGTGGTTTGATTATTGTATTTCATGAGGTCAAATATAAAATTTATAAAGTTGATTGTCCATGGAGGATATGATCACGGATAAACAAGAAAAACAGAAAATCCAACAACATTCATAAGGTGCAGTAAATGTCAGGTACAAATTCCTACAGGTGCAGTATAATGTGGGCAGTCCTCATATCTTCAAAAATAAGTATTTCCAGGAACTGCATTAAAGCTGGGTGATTTGGCTGTCCCTTAAGGCGAGTAAAATAAGAAGCTAATATCAGGTTCTGACTATTAAACCCACCGGGTTGGTCTAGTGGTTAACGCGTCTTCCCAAATCAGCTGATTTGGAAGTCGAGAGTTACAGTGTTCAAGTCCTAGTAAAGCCAGATATTTTTACATGGATTTGAATACTAGATCATGGATACCGGTGTTCTTTGGTGGTTGGGTTTCAATTAACCACACGTCTCAGGAATGGTCGAACTGAGAATGTACAAGACTACACTTCATTTACACTCATACATATCATCCTCATTCATCCTCTGAAGAATTATCTAAACGGTAGTTACCGGAGGCTAAACAGGAAAAAGAAAGGTTCTGACTATTAACATACTCATTTGATCTAAAACACTAACGTTGCCTCAAATGAAGTTCTTGAATCAATGACAGTAGTGAATTCTTTTAGTATAATCAGCATTACTTAGATCAAGGAAAACCTGCATTTTATACAGAAAACATTTCAGCATTCCTCCCACTGCAGTGTGGGCTAAACCTAGTAAAATATTCTTTACCTGGTTTAGTCTCCACAGAGATTTATTAGACCTACTATCAGCTGCTTTACTTCCTGTACGACCTATTTCGCTAAAATTAACCTACATCGAGCACGTTTCTCATCTAACATCGCACCAGCTTTATGAAATTTTTAATTAACTTCTGAATAACACTTTTCACTGGTGATTCCTTTGCAAATTTCTCCCTGAACATTTGCTGACAAACAATATGAGATTTCATCTCTAAATAAATTTTCATCACAAATACACATTCTCAACAGTTAACCGCATTTTAACAAACACACAATTACACAATGTTGTTCAACAGCTAATGCTAGACACAAACTAGCAATACTCAAATGTGCATGCAGTAAACAGTCATCCCCACTCTAGCCCCATTCCTACCAACATCTTCCAATTATTTTACCTACCTCACACCAATGTATGTATTTTAACAAAAATATGCATTTAGTATAAACTACGAAGTGATGGGGCCTCTTTTAAGTTGAACACTGTTTTAATGTTCAATGAATGACACTTAGGAATGTAGTTCTGTTAGAAACAGAAAGTGACAAAAGGTGTGGTTTATAATAAAACATTACTGTACTATCAAAGTCTTTTCAAAAAAAATCTAATGGCTCACTTGTATTATTTTATTTTTGCTCATTTGTAATCTCAAATCTTTTCTAGCATATTTTATTTTACATGATTAATATCAAATAATATTCTTATTTTGAAATACTACAGTGGGCTACTTTATTACTAACAAATAATTTTTAAATCAAATATGTTTTACTTTTTATACACAAAAAGTAATTTCCATTCTAAATGTGTGTTGTGCATGCCACTTTTACTATTACTGTTAATTATTTCTTAATGTTACTTGGAAGAACTAAAAGTGTTAAAGATGGCTGAATTATGATCAAATTTTAAATGGACTGGTCACCAGACTAATTTACTTACGTATAAAAATTCATTCAAGAAGCAGCTGAGAAAAACAGATTTATTATACCCATAAATAAAGGCACGGACTGGTTGCTGCAGCATTAGGCATTTCAGTTTTTATTTTTTCGTACATAAAAAAAGAATATAATTCCTTAATTTCCAGCAATGCAGATCAAATTCAAATCAGAAAATCATAATTTCTCACGCATCTAATAAATGCCAGAAATATAAAAATCCTGTTCTATACCTAGGTGATCTCTACAGGCATATTCTGAAGTGAATATTTATGAATCTTACCCAAAGAAAACATTTGTCCTCAGCTCACTTAAATCTCTCCAAATAAAAAATTAGTTTTCAGGATAATGATGACTGTGTACGTGTAATATTAAAAAAATATATACATTTTAAATGGAAAAAGTTTAAAGGCAAATATAAAAACACATATAAAAGAACATAGATCTGTGATGTACAGGGATACATTTTGTATAACAAAAATGTAAATTTAGTCACTTCCATCAAATTCTTGGTAATGTTCAGCAACCAAAATCAAAAGGAGAAAGTTTCATTATGATTTTTGAGGAGCAAGGTTTTGTATTAAGTGGACTAACAATGTATAAACTAATAAAAATGATGGGGGTTTATGTGAAACAGAATACCAATTATATTAAGTGGCTTAATGAAAAAAATCATAGAAAATCTCAAATCTTGATTAATTTCTTAGGCAATAGGCAATATACCATATCACAATCCACAAAGAATTCCTTAACTCAAGGGAAATTATGCAACAACAGAAATAGAAAGGAACTTACACAAATGAAGTTAAGAGATCATAAAATCTGTTTTCAGATGCAATGTAAAAATCAAAGGTGTGTAAAAGAAATTCAAATGATCAAATGAACGTACAAAAAATTATTTGATCAACAAAATTATAAAAGCTAACCTACTACATCATGACATTATAATCACAACCACCAATTTCTCAACTTATATCCCAGAAGTTTTTGTTTGTCATTTCTCAGCCAATCCATAATTAAAACTGAATGATTTTCTTACTTTATTTAAATTACATATTTATATTAGCATATTATATATTTTACTGCATTGATATATTTATTCATTATGTTTAGTCTTGACAGAATTGTACTTATTGATAGATAGATAAGACAATAAACATGAGTAACCAGCTGATAAAATTGCTGAAAAATTCATACCAAAGCAAGTTATACTGATAACTGTGAAATAGGATAATAATTTATCATTGCTACTTCTAATGATCAATAAGTGTTTAAGTTTAGGTACTTATCTATTACCTCGACCGCCACCTATTATTCAAAGCACAAGCCTGTTTCTGTTTCTGAATACTAACTGATTATTAAACACAACACAATATTATATAATTTTAAGTTTTTTATGTTCATTAATATAATACATAAGAGTTTTTCATGACTATTTGACTGTTTCATTTTACGTGATAATTAATAATATGAAATTGAGGGACCAGTCTACAATAGAGGAAAGAACTGTTCATTCCTCCAAGAAACTGCAGTTTCAATAAACAACTTTTAAACTATTAACTAAGAAATTGTCACCCTTCAGTATTCAGAAATTCTGGAAGTGCAATGTGAATAGTGTAAACCTTAAAAAGTTTTACTTATTACTAGAATTTAGAAGTATAACAGTTACTCAAGAAAGGACTTTCTCTCTCCGTATGCATATCTTTCTGGGTACTAAAATTTGTTTAGAAAATAAATTAAGAAAAATTACAAAAAATAAAAATAAAAATAAACACAAGGTGAACTTAAGTCTATTTTTTTATGTCAAACCTTAAAATAAAATAAGTTCTTTTATATCCTCAGATTTTTAATGGCATCCCTTCAGAAACAACAGAAAAATGTTAACTCTAAAATCTCGATGTTATGCAAGTTGTGAAATTATAACTTACATAATCATTTTTATGTATGGCTTTGTTACACTGAAGATTATTTCCCAAACAATTTCTCCTGACAGGTTATATGGTTGTAGTACATGAAGGTTTTACATGCTGAATGATTCAGGAGGAAAGGAGAATAATTAAGAAACTGATTCTATAGCTTCAAACAAGGAAAAGTTAATGCAAACATAAAATCAAAAACACTATCGAGTTACAGTTAGTGAAAAATTTCACCCTAATTTCAGTCCCCCTGAGGTCATATTGAAATTTTGTAAGGCGTTTTGTAAGAGGGTAAAACTTTATGGTTTCTTATGTTTTTTGACCTAAAAATTGAATAAAACATGTCCCAAAACTGTATCTCCTGTAGTTTTCATGATATATCCAACTTAAAACAGAAAAATTCAGTTATGAATAGCACATTTTTTTCGTCTGAAGTAACAATAACTATGTTATTAAACTGATATAATACAAGTCTATGAAAAAAAAAACTTTTATAATCAAAAACAATAAAATTTAACAGAAAAATTGAAAGCAGCTCCTTGTAGTACAACAAATTTAGACCTTTATAAAATTAGGTTGACAACAGTAACTGTACGATATGAAATTAATTTCAATACTACTCATTGTCATAAAATTGTGGTTATGTGTTAATAATAAAAATTAGGCAGTTTAGTTATTTTTGACATATTTTTTATTGTTTAATTATTTTTGAGATTCAAAAGTTATGTTGATTTTGTGTTTACTCTAAACTGAACCTACACTATCCCAATTGAATCTGAATTTAAAAAAGTGAAATTCCATCTGAAATTCTCTGTTTTGAAAAATGCTGTGTCTCTTTACTCATGAAGATATGATATGATTTTTGTGTATAGCTTTTGCAATAGAGAGTCCAGCTTCAGTTGAAGTATAGCAATGTAGGTATCCTGGATTAATAAAACTGTCCAAATTTTAAAGTAGTGTGTATTTCAAAATGAATAACAAGGTTTTAAAGCTATGTAATATTTCTCAAGTTACATGTACATTGATTAATTATATATAAAATAGAAGAGCAACTAAAACAGTTTTAGCTGAGCTCAAGCTCTGAAGCCTACAGATTATGGTTTACGTGCTAACTTTGCAAATGAAATGATCCACCATGATGAAGACTTTCTTTATCATGTCGTCTTCAGTGACGAATCAACATTACATGTTAATGAAAAAGTAAAATTCATAATGCGCATATCTTTTTTCCCCCTAAAACAGGTTCCCTGCTCTGATATTATTACTCAGTCCTAGAGATGCCATAGCCTCAAACCTTCCGAGCAACCATGCTGGGCCCAGCTATGCTGTTACCAGCATGGGGTACCACCTGGTCAGACAGGACTGGGTCTTCTCTTCAATGCCTTACCCCCCCCCCCTCGCCAAATAGAGGTTCCTTCAGTCTTTTCTTTTTACCCACCCTATGGACCCCAGGAGTCCCTGTTCATTGAAGTGGGATGCCGGAGCATCACCACCCCTTCTGAACGGGGTCATTTGCCCATTCCTAATCTACCCCAAATTGTGATCATCTTCCTCCGCAAATTTAGAATGCATTATTCTGCTCATCATGGCGCTTATTACGTCCCAATTCCGAGGGCTAAATAACATAGCGCCCATGCAATTATCCGGCGTCAATTGTCCAATGAGCTGCTCCACCTCCAACCTGGCATAATCTCACCTCGCATACCTGAATATGGTATGCTCCACAGAATCTATCTCTTCACAATAAATGCACTGGTCAGAAGCACACCTACGCATCTGGTGCAGATACTCATTATAACTACCATGGTCGGTAAGAAATTGTATGAGCTTAAAGCTCAACTCACCATATTTCCTACCGATCCACAGCTCCATCTGAGGGATCAAGCTTTTAGTTCAGCTGTCCAACCTGACACCAACTCCACTCGTACTTGTTCAGCAAATCCTTGCAGGCAAGACCCTTGGCTTTCTCCGTGGCTCTCTCCACGGCTGCCTCTACCAACAACTGCATCGAAGAAACAGACACCACTACAAAAATCATCTCTCTAGTCACAGTCCAATAAGCATTAGCCACACCTGCAATTTTTGAACCGCCGTACTCTGTCTCAAAACTCTAAACTACACGGGAACAGTGTATAACACCATGGACTGTGCCAATGAAACAAGCACTATCCTTTTAGATGTGTGAGGCCTGCCCATCCTACTCATAAGCCAAAGAACTGTAACCACTGTTTGTTCAGCCTTGACAAGCAACTCCTCTAGGTGTGACCTAAAAGAGCACCTTCTGTCAAGCCAAACACCTAAGTACTTGGCTTGACTAACTGGCTCGATAGGCACCCCCTCACTGCAAACCTAATAGGTTGCAAGTTCCATCTACCAGCCATAACTACAACCTTAGATTTCTCCACAGCCAAAGAGAGACCTCCTGCTCCCAACCATCCATCGACAAGACCAACTGCCGCATCACCTTTCTCAACAACCTCCTCCTCTGTCTTTAGCGGCCACCACCAATGACAGATGATCAGTAAAGCTGGTGACTAGCACATTCTCCGGATACTCCAAATTTAGCACCTCATCATACGCTACAATTCCATAATAGGGGGCTGATCACCGACCACTGCAGTACTCCACACTTGGCACAGTCACTCTACCAGCACCCACTCTAGCTACCAACATCCCGTTGGTGAAATAATCTTGCACCACTCTTAACAAGTAAAGCCTCACTCCTTTCCTCTCAAGGGCCGCCAGCACAAACAAAAACGGCAATGAGTTGAATGCGTTTTTCACATCCAACAACACCATTGCCGGAATCTTCTGCATGCGCCTGAGAGGCTTCTAACCTCTCCTGAGACGACTCACTACAGCCATCAACTGCCATTTCAAACAACGGATCTCAATAGCAGCAATTTCCCTGACAGCCATCGGCTCTGCATCAGGGAAAAGGGCAACGATGAACAGATGCATCCTCAGTGAGAGACAGCAAAGCTCTGCCGAACCTCCCCATTACAATTTTAAACGCTTTGCCCCACGTATCTGCAACAAATCCTTGCAAAGATCCAGCCACTTCCTTGTTTTTAAGCCCAAAATGGTTGCCTTATATAGTTTCCCAGCAGCTTTGAGATCTCTTACAGCCTGCTTGACTACTGCTGAATCCTTTCTCCTACCTGACCTCTGAACACATAGATGGGCTCTCAAACAGACCCTAGCCTCAGACTCCTCCGCTGCCCATCAATAAACAATTCTCCTCTACAGGTCTGCAATCTAGAAGGATGCTACACAAGCCCAGGCCATCACCTCTGTAACAAAAATTGGTGACACTGAATCAAAATGCTGCAGCTGCTGCAACACCATAGTCCTAAAGGACACCAATCCACGCTGGGCAACATGCCTCCTGGCCCCGACCAACCAATCAGCCTGAGGTTGCTAGTCTCTAATAGAATTGCCTGATGATCACTTAGTGTCTCCACACTCATCACCTCCCATTGTCTCATTCCTCTAGCAACTCTCTCTGAAGCGAAGGCGACGTCAATGAACTGCCACTCCTTCTCACCAATGTCGGCTCCCTCCCATCATTGAGGTAGGTGAGCTGCAACCCAGCCATCACCTAGTCAAGTAACCTTCATCCGGCATCCATGATATGGCCACCCAGGCCATACATTTGACATTAAAATTGCCTGCAAATAGCATGTCCTTCCTGGCTCTAAGCACCACATTCTTTATACTATCCAAAGCAGCCTCAAACTCCTCCACAGAACAATTAGGACACATAAACATAATAAATAAGAACGTTGGGCAGCTCCATCCACATATAACAGTCCCCCGAGCCATGCTACAACACAGGAACGGGACACAATTTAATGATCTCTACATTGAACCCACCGTCTCAAAACCAACCAGCCTCCATTGCCTTCTGCACATTTGGCTCTGATACCAACAACATCTCCACACGTTCTCGCAAGGCAATCTGAAGTATTGTGTCATGAGATGCAACACTCCTGTTTTCATTTACTTGAATGAATCTAACCATTCACGGGTTTGCAACCACCACTGCCCGTCCTATGCCCGACCCCTCTGCAAGTCAGGCATATCGGCTTCTCTCTACACTCCAACGCCTTGTGGCCCGCAGCACCACTACTGAAACACACTCATGACCTATTAGGTCCAGTACATCTTGAGGCAATGTGCCCTCCCTCCAAGCATTGATAACATTTGAGTTCCCCTTTTATACCTGCCTCCTCCCATAATACTCAAGCACTCGCTTAAGATACCAGCCTACCTGGTTCCCAGCTACACCAAAATCCACTATGACCTTAGACTCCACAATCTTTTTATAAACTCTGAGAAGTTCCTCAACGACTATCCTGTTGCTCACCTTAGAATCAATAACCACCCTACAACAACCTCCCAACTTCTCATCTTCCAAGTCCCCCAAGAGGACTTCAGTATGGCCCCTCTTGGTCATCACATAATGTGAACAACTGGAGATCAGAAAATTCTCGCAAAATATTGCAGTGTGAAGGAGACTCCTCAAAACTGAATGTTTTTTGTGCCGTATCCCAATGGCAACTTTATGGGCGATTCTTTTTCGAAGAAATAAGTGTGGCTGGAATGAACTACCTTGATATGCTACAGTTATTGCTCTTACCTCAACCATGAACTACAAATCTTTTATCTGACATCAAGACAGTGTGCCTCCTCACTGGCATAATGCTGTACATGATTAGTTGAATGAAATTCTCCCCGACTGCTAGATCAGTTGCCAGAGACCAGATGATAGGGCTTGTTTGCCGCAGCTTCCAGGTTCGCCCCACCTGACCCGTGTAATTTTTTTTATAAAGGGGGTTTATAAAGGATCAACTTTATGTGCTACCATTATCAGCTGACCTACCTGACTTGAGACACAGGATTGAAGCAGCTATCCCATCAATTACTCCAGATTTCTGATTAAAGTACATGATGAACTCTACTATCAGATGTGTGCCGCAAGTTAAATGGTGCTTACATTGAACACTTATAAATAAATATTACATAACTTTAAAACTCTTATTTATTTTGAAACACTGTATTTTTTATAATTTTTAATAATTTTTGTGAGAATGGTACAGTTACCAGAACTCATGTTTCATCTGAATTTCAACTGGTAAATGGTAAACAAAGGGAAAACATTCTTCAGGTGGTACAGCTTAGTCCTACAATGAGCAGAAAAATAATTTCTACATGATAAAATTCACTAAGAACAGAATGGAGGACATTACATAGTCATGGACTGCATCCTTATCATGCTCGGAAGTTCAATGCCTCCAGCTTGGTGACCATTCCAGACGACTGCAGTTTTGTCAATTCGTTAACAAGTTACCGCTTAATTCAATTTACACAATTTTTGGACAAAACTAATTTTACCCATACTGGCATAAACAACACACAGAATTCATATCAGTTGTCTGAAGAAACTCATATGAAGTAGTTGAATCAAATTTTCAGCAATGGGAAGGAATTATTTGGAATTTTTAAACAATGAATTTCTTACAGTGCTTGAAAAGTTTCTCATTTGCGAAATGAATTTAAATATAATATCAACTTGATGGAGTGCCAAAACATTTCATGTACAAAGTAAGATATTCCTTAGATTAGAAATGTACTGGTAAATGGATTGGACGTAGAGGGCTGGTGGATTGGCCACCTAGATCACCAGACCTTACACCTATAGCTTACTGTTTATACAGAGTGATTTTTAGTCCTGTTACCCAATTGTAAATGTAATTTAAGAAAGGCAAATTTAGGTGGAATAAAAAAATGTATTTGTTACTTACAAAAGAGATTTAATAAAAAGCTATTACTTATATTAATTGTTAAAGAATATGCTCAAAATGCCCACCCCTTGCGGTTATACACGCACGGATTCTTTTCAACATATTATCAGAAACCTTTTTAAGAGTTGAATATGACAAACCAACTTGCGTAGAAAGTTTTCGTAAACTTTTCCGTGGAGAATTGAGCAATCTTGTTTTCACATTTTCTAAAACGTCATCTGTCAAGCGAGTTGGTCTACCACTATGTTTTCTGTCATAAACACTACCTGTCTCTCGAAATTGGTTTGCTAGCCTGGAAATTTACATTTTTTCTGGCAGAGTAACACCAACAAATTTAATTTGAAATGATTCTTTTATACTCGCGTACGATTTTGTAGCAAAATATTGTTCAAGAATGAAAACTTGTTCTGTGGTAAAAGACATTCTGTTCGTAACACGACCGGAAACGGCACAAAAGTTTACATAGCTCAAGGAGAATCAACTTACACTGCTGTATCTAGACCGGTTGAGTAGTGCTACCAACTTCGTGTCACAAAACAAAATTTCCCTTTCTTAGAAAAAAATTACCAGACATTAACAATTGGGTAACATGACTAAAAAATCACCTGTAGTAAAGGATGAAATTCAAGGTACACAAGCAAAACATAGACACATATTATGAACTGATTTCTTCTTAATCTCTCTGATCTCTCTTCTTAATGCTGCTGCCCTCATCAAGGAACACATAACATAAAGTATAATAACAAAACTAAAACTTAAATAATTATTATTATTAGGTATAATATCATTAGGTAGGAACATGTAACCCACTAAGTTGGTCTAGTATGAAATCATCATCGCAAATCAGCTGATTTCAAAGTTGAGAGTTCTAAAGTTCAAATCCTAGTAAAAACAGTTACTTTTGTACAGATTTTAATACTACACTGTGGTACCGGTGTACTTTGGTGGTTGGGTTTCAATTAACCATAAGTCTCAGGAATAGTTAGCCTGAGACTGTACAAGACTATACTTCATTTACATTCATATATATCATCCTCATTCATCCTCTAAAGTAATACCTTATAGTGACTCTGGAGGCTAAACAAAAAAAAAAGAAAGGTAGGAACATATATTATATGATATTATTAACACATATCATATTATTTTCTATCATATCAGTAGAATGGTGATGGAAAATAAAAGCAAACAAGTTGAAAAGTATATCTACATGAATAGTGGAATTTTCAAACATATATTGTGAAAAATATATTTATTGTTAATACATTATAAACCGTAAGAGAATTTTTTTAAGTAAAAAGCTATTTTAATTTTTCAAAAATCGAAATTGTTGTAACAAAACCTGCTTTATTTAATTTTTACAAATTTCTTAAAATTTTTTTTTACGTTTTGTTGTTAATAAAAAGCTGACTCTTTCATTTTCATAGGTTTTATTACATCAATTTTCTCAGAATTAAATCTCTACAAGTTTTGGTCGTAAAATTTATCCAATTATTAGCCATTTAATAAAATTATTGTACTTTAAACCTAAAAAAAACATGTTTTTGTAACTGAAGTTTTCTGTTTTACTTTGGACATCATGAAAACCACAGGAGACAAAATTCTGAGACCTAATTTATTCAATTTTTCAGGTCAGAAAACATAACAAACATCAAGTTTATCCCTTACCTAACACCTTAAAAATTCTAATGTGACCTCATTTCACAGAGGGAACTGAAATCTGGGAGAAATTCTTCACTAACTCAATAACAAGGTGGTTTTCAGACTTACGTTTGTATTACCTTTTTTCTTATCTCAAGCTCTAGAATCAGTTCCTAAATTAATTCCCTTTCCTTCAGAATCATCTGCATATATTGTTCTGCTTTTCTTCTGGCTTAGCTAGGTCTTCCCTGTTTATAAATTAGACATTCTCATGGTGGTTGAGCAGGATAAGAAGGGGTAAGAGACCATAAAAAAAAATTATTAAAGTAAAAGAAACTTAAATTACTACATTATTAAGTTATAATTTATATTACAATCTATATGATTGTAATATAAATTATAACTTATTATATATTATAAATTATTATTATTATATTATAATATAAATTATACATTTTATGGTATTATTATAAGTTACAACAGATATCTTGTGTAAAATCTGTAATCAGAAATTGACTGGTGAAATACAAAAATTATGTAATTACAGTTGCAGATTTCAAAAAGGCATATTATTCAACAGATAGGGATTCTTTAATCTATGTTCTGTCAGAAATGGCATAGATGAGATGATAAAGCTAAAAACTTTACTGAACCAATTTCCAGTATTTTATCAAAAGTTAAATTTATAGGGAAATTGTCAGAACTATTTAAAAATAAAAACAAGCATCATGCAAGAAAAGAGATTGTCTCAAATCCTCTTCAATTATGACTAAATAAAGCCATAAAATAATAGAGGAAAACAGATTAAATTAAATGAGATAAAAACAAGATTAGGATACAAGAGAAATTAAAAAACATGACTGCTGAAAAAAAACAATGCTGACAAACACTGCTCTTTTTGTTCTGATTTGGTTCAATCGTGATATTGTAATATACGCGAGCAAATCCTGTTTGAATTTTAAAAACTTGGTTGGAAAATATAACATTTTCAAATAACCATGATCTGTTAGATCAAGAGTGTAATGATTCATGTAAAAGAGGGCCTTTAACCTAACAAATTCCCAGTTTGAATTTTGAAAATCAGATGATTGCACAGATATTATAAGAGCACCTCCCAAAACAACATCCCAGGGATACCCTGTTTGTTACTAGTTGATGGTGATGAATGGTTTAATCTCGCACGAGGTGCTCCCATCACACCACTTTAGCCTTGCATGCATTCCACAGGAAGCTCATTATTATTAAACAGAAATTTATTTAATATTATTTTATTTTATTTAACGTAAATTTAATTCTATTATTTTTGTAATATTACTCATTCGACTGCTCTGAAATCCAACTCAACAGTGATAAGAAACTTACAGTTCACGGTTCACTAATTCAATTCATTAAAGTTTGTGCTTCAACCAGCAAATCTCCACTACATATATATATAAATATGTATATGTAGATGTGTTTCTCTAAAACAGCTGGGCCGATTTTGATGCTGTTTTTTGCATTACATAGGTATCGCCTCAGAGCAAGTTCTTAGATTAGTTTTATGATTATAGGCCACCAGGGGGCATTGTAGTAGATATGTTTCTTCAAAATGGCTTCATGGGTTTTTAAAAATTTGTCATTTTTTTTAGAAAGATAATTAAAAATTCTTCTGGTTAACTATTGTCCTCTATTCTCTGCAACTGTCTTTATAACCATAATCTTTCTTTTTTCTTATAGAGTCCATCATTATTTCAAATTTCGAGTAAATTTCTTCATCTGATTTAAGATATTTTGATTATTTTTACAGTTAGGTCCTAAAACTTTCTTATAATTTTCTTTTCTAATTATTTTTTCCAGTCTTGATACTTTGACTTTCACCATCATCTACAGCATTTAAGCATTCTGATTTGATGGCTTTTAAATTATCCAATAACATCTTATATATATAATATATGTGTATGTAAAAATATAATCATATATGTAACAATATATATAGTTTTATATAGCCCATGACAAATCCCCCCCCACCCCCCACCAGTCAGCCACCACCATCAGTAACATAAGGATTCCAACCCAGGATCATACATCTAAATCAGCCGTTGAGCTGCTATGGTGTAACAAACATGTACAGATATACCCTAAATGCATTACACTCCTTTTTGGGCAGTCGTATATTAAGGACAATCTAGAGATATCGTTTTGCCTTTGGAGACAATCTGACAATAACTGCAAACAAATTTTTAAGTAGCAAAAAATCATACTAGAAACGTTAACAGAATTTGCAGAAAATCAGGATTGCAAATAAACTATGAAAAAACAGAACATATGACAAACATTAAAAATAAACTGAAACCTCTACAAACTAATAATTAAGATTAAAATATTAGAATAATTGAAAAAATATCTGAGAACTAATGAACCTAAGCCCTGGAAAGATCAAACTCAGAAATGAAAAAAAATGAAATGGAAGTAGCCTATTGACTAAAAAAATATACATTCAATAAAAAATCCCTTTCTTTTATTGGATAATATAGATATTATAACAAAGCCATTAAATCAGAATGCTTAAATGCTGTAAATGATGGTGAAAGTCAAAGTATCAACACTGGAAAAAATAATTACAAAGGAAAATTTTAAGAAAGTTTTTAGAACCCAACTGTAAAAATAATCAAAATATCTTAATATCAGATGAAGAAATTTGAAAAAATTATGGACTCTATAAGAAAAAAGAAAGATTACGGTTATAAGGACAGTTGCAAAGAATAGAGGACAATAAATTAACCAAAAGAATTTTTAATTATCTTTCTAAAAAAAATGACAAATTTTTAAATACCCATGAAGCTGTTTTGAAGAAACATATCTACTACAGTGCCCCCTGGTGACCTATAACCATAAAACTAATCTAAGAACTTGCTCTGAGGCGATACCTATATGTAATGCAATAAAACAGGATTAAAATCGGCCCAGCTGTTTTAGAGCAACATCTACTGTGGTGCCCGCTGGTGGCATATAACCATTTAAAAAGTATGTCTAAGAACCTGCTCTGAAGTGATACCTACCTTTTGCACGTAATGCAAAAAATCACATCGAAATCGGTCCTGTATTTTTTGAGGAAAATTGTAACACACACACACACACACATATACACACAATCTATTACCCCAAACACATATACTGTCTCCATTCTGTTGTGGGTAAATAAAAATAAATGGTTTCAAAAAACAAAAAGATCCAAAGCAATTAAATATTAAAGAAGAAATTCTGGACCAAAATATTTTTTGAAATAAGACAAAAAATCTGAGTTTTGGGGAGAAAAAGGAAAAGAAAATTTTCCCAAAAAGAGAGAGATGAAGTTAGTCAAAGAATAAAAGTACCGAAACAAAAATAAAAAAAGAGCAAAGTATAAGTTGTTTTTTAATGTGATAGATACATTGATGGTTCAAACAAAATTTAAAAAAAGTATAATAAAATAAATTACAAGGGTTATTGCAAACATAATGCATAGTTACTTCATCAGGATTCAAAGTTCATTTATACAATAAATCAAGTTTATAGTTGCGGAAGATTCAACGTAATCTCCACCAAGAGATTACATGCTAATCTCTAATTCATGTTCGTCAACTGTCTTAGCAGTTTTTTGGATTCCTTTCAGGAAATGATCTTTGTTGAGGTGTAAAAGTACCTGGGTCTAAGCTGCTGATAACGCTTTTAAACTTCTAAAAAGAATTACTCTGAGTGGTTCTTTCAGCTTTGGAAAGAGATTGAAGTCCAGCAGACTCATATCAGAACCGTAAGGTGGATGTCAAAGAATTTCCCAACCATAATTGATGAAAATATTAATGATAGAACTTGTGGGCATGCATTGTCGTGCAATATTGACACACCATTGCAGATTTGTTCTAAATGCATTTTTCAAACTTCTGGTCGCAAAACCACCTCAATGAAGTTTCTGTATTAACTAGTAGTCACAGTAACATCATTTGGCACTCCATCTGTAGCGATAACACCCGCTTTATCGAAAGTTAAAATCATCAATTACTTCAACTGCATGCAACATTTCTTTGATCACAGAAAATGTTGACTAACAAACACTGCTTTGCAATTTAAATTCAGATTCAATATTTTATCACATATCAATATTTTATCGATAGCAATTATTAGATTCAAAAACTGCTCGCCTTCCCTTTCATAATGTCTAAGCAGCCTTCTCATACAAATTTTAGATTCATCACTTTTTGCTGCTCATTCAGTTAGTGTGATATCCATCATACTGCAATCTATTTTTTGTGCAAATGTACCATTAAAATGCATGTTTTACATTTCTCTCATTGTCGTGCGACAGCATTTGTCAATCACTATGGCAACAACAGCAATGCTCGTGTTTTCTACAGCAGCAGACACACAGTTAGCCAGCCAAAGTATGACTCATTTGTTGTACTGCTTTTGACTTCCCTAAACTTTTTATGCTGACATGTATGGTGCTGCAATCTACAGTGTCATCACCATATACTTCCCATAACAACTGATAAATTACTGGCACAATATTGCCTCTTTAAACTTTTGATTTTGATGTATGCTCATTACTTGAATTTTATGTGACCCGAGTTCATTTCTGCCTCGTCTACAGATTGCACTGACAACGTTACACACTTAATCCAAACAACTTGTATGTTCTGTTTTATGACGCTTTTTCCTGTTCAGCCTCTGGTAATTACCATTCAGATAATACTTTAGAGGATGAGTGAGGATGATATGTATGAGTGTAGTCTTATCGACCAATTCTGAGATGTGTGGTTAATTGAAACCCAACCATCATAAAACACCGGTATCCATGATCTAGTACTCAAATTCATGATGCTACACACTACTGGTTGCTATGAATCACACCATGTCTTCATTTTTGTGCACATGTGCAAAATGCAGTACTTTTTTAAATATCATCCTATTATATTATCAAGTATCATTAAAGTATCAGTTTTATTTAGTTAAAAAATTGCTTACTCTGATTTTGTTTCCATTACTCTGAAATATTAGTCAACGATACTCAAGAACACAAATGGAATAAATCTTATATATTATTCTAGTTAAACATGGAAATTTGATTTATATTTAAAATAGAACATTAACAATCAAATAGAAGTACAATTTGTCTAGTTACCGTAGAGTAAGGTTCAATTTCTCTGAAGCCATCTGGTGAAAGCAATTCTAAACCCGGTACCTTGTTTTCATTACCACGAACAAATAAATTCTTCAGCCATTCTACTTCTTTATGAGAAACAGCGATTATCAATTTACCATTTCTTTTATATGGAATATCATTATCATCACAATACTTGTACATTTTAAGCATACCTTTCACACAAAGCTCTGCTCTGAGTGAGCCTGGTTTATAATAGATACCAGCATGAATTACCCCTGTTGAAATAATTAATATTGGATTAATCAGAGAAGCAATTATCTACATTATTAGAAAAGTGCCTACTGCACAAATATTTTTTACAAATGTGACTTTACCATACAATTTAACATTAAAATGAAAATTCAACCAAACCTCTGACTGGTTTATACTACACTCTCTGAGCAGTGATTAAAAGAGACTTTAATCTTTTAAAATTTTTCAAGATTTGTTTTTATGAATTCAGAGTTTAATAAATCTAAGCTTAATTACTAGACACAAGGATTATATGCATTTGCATATTAAACCCATTCTCACCGGTTATTGCATATTTTTCTTAAAATCTAGTGATAATGCATATATTCGCCATATTTACAGTATTTTTCAGTAGAGTATCTACCGAAAAATATGAAGTCTTACTTTGTAGCCGTCCAAACATATTAGTCGCATGGTTCTTACAGCGCACTTAGCAGTCACGCGTCTATTGTTTGGTAGGATATTATTATGAGGCCAAGTAAAACACAAATTCTTGAGACAAAGACAGATGATACCATTCTGCATCGTGCAGGACTCCTCCCACAAGCAATTAAATTACGCATTTTAATGTTGACGCATTCATTACATCAGTTTAGTTAACTTAAACAGCGGCAAGTAGTAGTGATTTCACTTCCAAAGGTAAACAAAAAAACCACTTTAGCATGGATTTATGTAAAGCATTGCTTACAAGTAATAATCCTCTTAACAAACTTACAAATCTACCTTCAAAGAGTTTTTGGGAAAATATTTTACACACCAACAATTTACCTGCATGTTCTGGAAAAAATACACAATGAACACAAGGATAGCATTATTTGGATTTCAGCTGACAAAACTACAGACACCTGTAGCGTGTAGCCATTACATTGCGAATATAATTGTCAGTGCATTAAAACTAGAGCCCTCTTCTTCCTATTTGGTGGCCTGAAAACACCTTGAAAAGACAAATTATTCTATGATTGCCAGATTCATGAATGAAGGTATTAAAAAAATATTTCCAGAATCTTCTGCAGATGAAACACTATATATTTCTCTAAGATGCTACTCCCTATATGATCAAGGCAGCCAAAGCTCTAAGTATTTTATCCAAATTTTGATTCATGTAACGTGCTTTGCTCACAGAGTACATCAACTCGCTGAAGAAGTACGATCAACGTTTGGGAATGTAAAATGTAAATAAACTGGTTTCATCAACAAAGAAAGTATTTTTTAAGGCACCTTAAGTGCTTGCAATAAGGCCTATAAAGAAATACTGCCAAATGTGCCTTTACCTCCTGAAATAGTGGTAACACGATGGGGAACGTGGATTGAAGCTGTGCTTTTTACAATGAACATTTATCAAAGTTAGCATTTATCAAAGTTAGCCTCTGCACTATCGAAGTGCAGAGGCTATGGCAGTTTGTCAGTCCAAGAAAGCATTTAATGATTCCAGTATTAAAAAAAAAATGAAGCTGTGATTAGCACTTATTTTTCCCACATACCTGCGAGTATTAATAGGCTTGAAACTTAAGGTTTGGCGTTGACTGAATCTATTCAGTTAATGAATAAAATCCGCTAAATGAACTTTGCATTGCCAGAGGTACTCCCGTGTAATCTTAAAATTTGAAAACATTTTGAACAACAACCCAAGCTTAGAACCTTTGTGTCAAATTGATAGTTTTATTAATGGGATGGGTGAACTTTTGCCAGAAACAATAAGTGCTAACATAGCTCCCAAATTCAAATACTGCCCAGTTACCTCAGTGGATGTGGAGCAATCCTTTTCCACTTACAAAAATATTTTGACTGATCAAAGACACAATCTTACTACCGAACATTTGGAACACTACCTGATTGTTTACATTAACAAAAGTAACAAAATGTTAAATAATTGTTAATTATCGAATGTATCGATATGTTATTCAACTACTTACTAACTGAATGCTGATTTTGAAATAAAAGAACTAAAAATTACTATTTTTTAAAATTATTTAAAGTTGCATATTTTGACACTTTTTCGTATTTGAAATGCATATTTTAAGCATTTTTCATGCATATTTCAAGCTTTTTATGTTGCATATAATCCGGTTTCTAATAATTACCCAATGATAAACTAATATTCAGTAAAAAAAAAGAAAGGTATCTTTTTTTTAAATTTTAAGAAGTACTCTTATTTAAACT
This sequence comes from Lycorma delicatula, assembly GCF_047948215.1. Taxonomy (NCBI): domain Eukaryota; kingdom Metazoa; phylum Arthropoda; class Insecta; order Hemiptera; family Fulgoridae; genus Lycorma; species Lycorma delicatula. Next base: position 51,129,677 of record NC_134460.1, read on the forward strand.
GTTACAATTACGTTAACTGCTATAAATAATTAATTATAAATAAGTAATTAAGGAAAAGTAAATAAAGAATAACTGTATTAAACAATTAATTAATTATAAATAAATAAATAATTAAAAGAAAAATAAATAATTAGAAAATATTTAATTTATTTATTATTGACAAACTAAGTTTTACTGTATTTTTAATAAAAGTAATAAGGATTACCCACTTACCACTATTATGAGAAGACTGGTGGGCTGCAACATAATTCTCTTTATCAACAACACAAATATTATAACGCGGTAATCGTTTTGATAATTCTAAAGCTGTTCCGAGACCAATAATTCCAGCTCCAACCACTACAATATCATATTTAGGTACTTCATCATTTAAGCTGAAAAAAATTATGTTTCACAAATTTTAAAATCATCATAACCAGAGAATAAATTATTTTTTGTTAAATATTTCATATTTATAATTATAATTCCATGAAATAAAGTTGCGACTCGACATTTACTATCATAAGCTCTCTCTTTTTCTGTTTAGCCTCCGGAACCACCATAAGACATTACTTCACAGGATGAATGAGGATGATATGTATGAATGTAAATGAAGTGTAGTCTTGTACAGTCTCAGGTCAACCATTCCTGAGGTGTGGTTAATTGAAACCCAACCACCAAAGAGAACACCAGTATCCACAATCTAGTATTCAAATCCATATAAAAGTAACTGCCTTTACTCGGACTTGAAAGCTGGAACTCTCGACTTCCAAATCAGCTGATTTGGGAAGACATGATCACCACTAGACCAATCCGGTGGGTTTACTATCCTAAGCTAAATCAAATAAACTTTACTGCCCTAATGACTCACAGCTCACTGTAAATATTCTTTAACCTACTGTATAAAATGGTAAATATTAAAAGATAAATATAATGAGTACAAAAATTATTATTGAGAAAAACAATTTTAAAAATGGGATATTTTAGGTAATTAATTAAATATAATTAATTAACAGAAGGGTTCATTGGTTTTTTACCTTCTGTCTTTAACCTAATCTAGTTTTTTTTTTTATATTTACTGGTCATATTACATTTCTACCACCAATGGAAGTCGTACCTTACCTATCTTTTGGTTTTATATCAATCAATCACTACAATTTTAAAAGGCAGGTTGAAATGTCACATTTATTCTTGTATTTGCTATCTTCCCAATTAATTTACAATTTTAAAATAACCTACTGTAAAACACTATGAAATTGTGGAGTTTGCCAACAACCAAAAAGCCTTTCTCCAAGAACAGAATTCTAACAGGCAAAATGGTGTCACAATAACCATGAAACGAAACTATACTGCAGTGAAAGGTCCAGTTGTAATTTATATATTGCATACCATTTGTTACAAATGTTCATTTCATTTTTGGCTGAAGTGAAGAATTGACGTCAGTTAAAAATGCACGCACTAAAACTTAATGGGGTGGAGCACTAACATCTAACACACATGGGCACTTTTTTTATAATCACATACATCAATGGTGACTATCAACCACTGTGTGTTTACTGCAAAAGGCATTTGTCAAGTTTTATTTTGAGCATATTGAAATAATTTTACTGCATCAAGTTATGCCAAAAGCTTGGAAATATAAAAAAATGTGAAACAATTTAATAAAATATAACATTTCCAAACAGAGATAATTGTTACACAAATTAAAGAATGGTGTAACCATTTTAAAACTGACCGAGCTTCAATTGAGAGAAACCATCATACTTGTAGGCTGTCAACAAGGCAAAATTCAAAAGTTCAAAGTGCCCATGGACAATCAACCAATGTCTGAGAAATTATAAATGTCATAAGAGTAATAGTTTCGTATACATGATTTTAATGGAGAATTTGAGCAACTAATGGTAATCATGAAATTGGACCAAAGATGTTTTTGTTTTGAGATTACACAGGGCATGCTTATGTGCAAAAATTATGATCCTAACATTTTTAAGACCAATCTAACTGATGATGATCTTGGCTGATCATGGGTACGATCCAGAAACTAAAGCTTCGTCATCACAATGGAACTCACAATCATCCCAAAACTGAAGAAAGCAAACAAGTCAGGAGCAAAAAGAAAATGATTAGACCCCAGTAGATAAGAAATTCTTTTATGGTTGGATACTTTTTGAACAGATCTTGTGCATACAAAAGTGATAATGAAATAAAAACCAGAATAGTAATAACTAATTATCTAAAAGAAACAAATGTAATAATGGATTTTAAGTAAAAGACTGATGCAGATATTCACCTCATGAGTTTGAGGTGAATCTCTGCATCAGTGTGAAATAGGATACTAAGGAATGGCTGGAGGCACCTAAAATATGGCATGGAGGAGGAGGTTAGAGAAAATTAGGAGGATAACAGTAAAAAATGAAGTAATATGGGGAGTAAATGAGAATAGAAACTTAATCAGAACAATTCAGAATAGGAAAGAATTTAAATGACAGAGGCATATCATGAAAGAAAGATTGATTAAAGTAATGTTAAAAGGTAAATGATCGAAAAGAGGAAAAATTATTTTTTTTTAAAATAGCAGCTATAAGGAACCAAAGATTTGACTGAAAATAGATCAAAATGGAGACAAACATCATGCAAGGGGCCTCAGTGAAATTAAGTACATTAATGATGGTACTATTTCCTGACAGATAAAGGAGGTTAAAGGTGTACTAATTAGAAGAAAATATATATAGTACATAATTTATACCAAATAATTTGCAAAAAAAAATATCCGTCTGTAAAATAGTGGTTGGGGGTTTCAAACAGTCATAGTTTTGGAACTAAGTATAACAGAGACATGAAGCATATTTGTCAAATGAAAAAACTCTTCAAGAATCTTTTATGTTCAGTAGATTTCAGTATGCACTCCTTTAGTTGCCCTGTATACTTCAAAAAGATATTCAACTCCTTGACATTACACAACAGAGAAAACATCAGATGTGATAGAAGAAACGGCTTCAGGGATCTATTTTTTTATACGGACCAAATATCTTATTTAACAGAGAACACCTGTATTTTCATAACCCTTTAAATAAAAAATTATAATGCTAAGATATGAAGAACCATAAAAACTAAACTACGCACCCTTCTTATCCAACCCTTTGCTGAGGAAATGTTTTGTTTAGTAATCCCCTGTATTACTGTGACAAAACAATGAGGAGTTCTGCTTAATTTGAAAATGAAATTTTGGGCACTGCATTTCCATTCTAACAAATCCAGGGAGTTATTGGAAGAGACTAATTACTCTGTCCTGTCTAACTGCACACCATACAGTAATTTTAGGACTGTCAAGTTGATGTGCCATAACCTACCACGTTGGTTTAATGGTGAAAATGTCTTCCCAAATCAGCTGATTTGGAAGTCAAGAGTTCCAGCATTCAAGTCCTGGTAAAGGCAGTTACTTTTATACAGATTTGAATACTGGCGTTCTTTGGTGGTTGGGTTTCAATTAAACACACATCTCAGGAATGGTCGACCAGAGACTGTACAAGACTACACTTCATTTACACTCATACATATCATCCAAATTCGTCCTCTAAAGTAATATCTGAACAGTAATTTCCGGATGCTTAACAGGAAAAAGAAAAGAAAAACAATGGCTGAAATTCCATAGCGACACGTAGAGGTTCCAATAGCCATATTCAAACATTAATTCGATATACTCATCCCAAAACAAAAACTTTTTTTGGTTTTAGTTTTTTAGTTTCATCACTGAAACTAAACTTAATTAAAAATTCCCCATCATGATCTATAACCTAAACAGAATGTCTGTAGCATTCAACTGTTCTCTGTACAAATTTATGTAGGTGGTTTTTTGTAACACTAGGAATTTTACAACTTTTTTTATATTTTTTCCTCTTTAGCCTCCAGAACCACCGTAAGGTATTACTTCAGAGGATGTATGTATGAATGTAAATGAAGTGTAGTCTTGTACAGTCTCAGGTTGACAATTCCTGAGATGTGTAGTTAATTGAAACCCAACCACCAAAGAACACTGGAATCCACTATCTAGAATTTAAATCTGTATAAAAGTAACTGTCTTTACTAGGACTTGAACCTTTGTAACTCTGGACTTTGGGCTCCTGATTTTGCGATGACGAGTTCACCTCTAGACCAACCCGGTGAGTTGGAATTTTACAACCAGTAAAGCCTAAATAATTTTTTTTTTAATGTTCTGAACAGTTTGTTTTTTGTAACACCTAAGTCTACAGAATACTTCTGTACTTACTTTTTCAGCCAAACAAATAACTTATTTGCACAATTTCAACAATCTCTTTAGACATTGATGGTCATCCTGGATGTGACTGCTTAAGTAGGATGCCTATTTCCCAGAGCTGCTTGTCTCTCTAGAAACTGATTGTTATTTCTTGTGGCAGTTCTTCAATATATACATGATATTTACATCTAACAAGTGTAAATGACTAAAATTTAGCAAGCCACAAAACACATACAACCTTTCTTTACACATTAATCAAAATTCTCTATTATAACATGCTTTACATATCAAAAAAACTTTCTTATTATACCATAATACAATGCATAAAAGGAGAAATAGTGAGACTCTCATCTTGAGTTTTATTATTTGTAATATTAATTCGATTGAATTTAGTAGTAGCACTCTGATAATATCTATTTTTTTCTATAATCTGGAACAACTAATTGCCACTTTTATTTCAATTACTCCTTAGACTGAAATACCATAACTTGGTTTATTGCTGTCATCATTTAAATTTTCATAGACATCTTTATACTTGTTTTTTTCCTGAATTGCATAGTCACTTTATTTCTTCTTCAAAATATGATTAAATGTACTGTCAATATTCACTCACTATACCACAAGAGTTAGTTAAATTTGGTTTTATAGCAGAGTTTTTTAAATGTTAATTATCTGTATTAAAAGACAAACAGTTGCCAATTCTTTATTTTTTGTTTCTGTATTTTTACATTTCGATTGATATTCATGCTGTAATGTGCTTTAAAAATCTGAAAACTTAAGTCTCTTTTTCTGAAGGTGAAAGATCTAAAGACAGTCTGTGAGGGCAAAAACTACATCAGAAGCAGGTGAATTTTTTTTATATCTTTCACCTTCAAAAAAAGCATACTGTGGTAAATTTTGTAATATAAAATGTTATAATATGAAACATTATATAATTTTTCTATATTTCCCTCTCTAATAGATAACACTTTTAAGCACATTGCTCAGAAGTTTTAAATTGACTCTTTTATATATTTTCTAATGCAATCCCAGAAAAAATAAATTCTTACAAAGAAAGTAACTTTTAATAAAAATGATTAGATAAATTTACTCGCATTATGTCAAAATCTTTGACACAGGTAGCAGTGTTCAATGAAACAATTTTAACATACAGAGTTCAAAAATATTTCTTAACCTCTGTTAACTACTGTGGCAGAATTGGAGTGCAAATTTTTAATTCATATGTTACAGTAAAGCAAACTTTACATGCTAGAAATTTCTATGCAACTTAGGGATCATGTAAAATAAAAATAAAAAATATTTTTTTTTTTGTAATCTACTAGTAAAGTGACATAATTTAATTTTTTTAATTTTAATTTTACACATATAAGTTATTGTAATACACAACTGGTATCATTTTGTAATTTTTTTTTAATTAATCTCAAAGATAAGCATGTAATCAATATGTGTCCAACCAAGGTAATGTAATTTTTATCATAAGTTTTTAATGATTAGTTGCACTAACTAAAAATAACAAGTTTTAGCCAAGACTATAAAGTATAAGCAAACTGTAAATACTATCCAATCTGTAGTAGTTTTTATCTCATTTTCCTTATCAGTAGCAGTGACTGAAAAATACCAATGTTTTAATCCATAAGAAAACAGTTTCTCCCATATAATATTTAAAATAAAATACGAAATTGTTAATTATTACAATGATAAATCAGATCATATTCATTATTTCCTGTTTTAGTACAAAACTTTGGGTGGGGAACAGAAACATATTTTCATACTTCTTGATCTAACAAATGAGTACAAAACCATTTTATGGTGATTACATTAAGGCAAATTGCAGGTGAAAAAATGCTAAATCTTTACCAGGAAATAAAAACTGGTTCAAATATATTATCAGTGAGCTTAATTAATGACAATAGCTAACTGCCATTCCAAGCAATTTTTCTAAGTTCTGCATGCAAATATGCGCGTATTTTTATTTTTTTTGTTTCTGTAAACAGTGTATATATATATATACGTATGTTGGCAAATATACGCACGCATAATTAATATTAATACTGTTTTCCTTTCACAGATACTTTCTTTCAATCTAAATCACTACAGTAAAATAATACAATTAATGCCGTAACAAATGTCTGCTTTCTTTATAATTCTACACTCTATATTAACTTAACAGTAAAATGCCAATACAAATTTAAACCGGTTTAAGCATAAACATCTAAGATTCATTTTAACCTAATACAATTAATACGTAATAACCAGTTATAAATACACTATATTTAAGGTTAATTTTAAAATATATCATACCTTCCACTTGAAAGAGATTTAGAAAAAATACAAGGAACTACCTTTAAATTATTATTAACCGCCTCCTTTAAATTACTACCAATTTTGTGCCTGCATAAACTATTTAGCGGCAAATAGTTCTGAATACCTTTACATAAGCGGAACATCTTGACTGAAACTTTAAAACGATCGCATTATTGTGCTGTTGGAATGAGATGTTCGTCTTACACGCAATTCCCTAACAACTAAAATCGTACGCATAAAATAATCGAACTTTCTTACCGGATTTCATTGTTCGTACAGAATGTAATTAAGTAACAACCACACACACATACACACACAATAATGTAAGAAATTAAAACAAACATAATTAGGCCAATAAATAAACGAAATATTGCATGAAGTTTGCGCATTATATTATAAAACTCAGGTATTTCGTTTATAAATAAATCGAAAATTCAATTAAAATCAAGGTTTAGTATCGTCTTAAAATTTACAATTAAAGCATTAAATGAAGTGATTTTGTAAGGGAAATTTTATTGCGTGTTCATTTAGCTGGCGGGAATTCAAATATATATCCAAACAGCAGAAGTAAATTTATTTTTCCGATTAGTGAATAATTTGAGACCTTTAACTAACTACAGTAAACACTGTGAGATTCGTGAATTTACTATTGGCAGCAGTTCTGGTTACTTTTTCTCATTAGTTGCTGCTGTACAAAAATAAAATATATGAATCCCATTAAATTCCTGATATATCTTTGATCATTATAGTAATAGCTGAATAATTCATGTATAACAGTATCATTAGCTGTGTAACTTGTTATCTGCATTTAAGTGTTTTTGAATTGAAATTACAAACAACTAACTTTCAAATTACAAGAAATTTGTTTTTCTTATATATTTTAAAGATCTGTCATTGTACAGTTGTTGCTAATGAGTTCTGAACTGTCCTTTGAAAAAATAAATTTCATGCAACTTGAAAAAATAGAAACCACACAAAAAGAAATCTTTGGAGAAACTGTTAATTCTTAGATATAGATAGAATTATAAAATTTATTCAAGCACCAGACAGTAGATTTACTTTCATGTCCTTTTGTTTGGCTTAAATGATCTTTTATCTTATTCAAGTAAATTGAAGAAAAAATAAAAAAGCAAATTCAATAGTTAAATATTAATCTAATTGTTAAGATGCTAGTGATAATGCCTTGTCAATAATAATAAAAAAGTAATTCTGCTGGTAGTTTTGTTGAGGTGCTAAGTAAAAGTGTGGTTATTGAGTAGTGTAACAAATCATGATAAAGGATACATTAATTTCCTGATTTATCCTCAAACTAGTTTTCATTGTAGATTTTAACTGAAAACTAACTCATTAATAAAATAAAAATATCTACATTATCTTTTTCAATTAAATGTAATTTGGGCAAATACAATTAAATGTAGTAATTGGGCCCTGTTGAAATGTCAAATGCAACTTCTTTTTTCTGTAAAATAGGTTTTACTATTTGTGTAAAGCAGTTGAAATGTTATATACCACTGCTATATGAGGTATTACAGTACTACAAAAAGTATAACACTAGAAAATTTACATGCATTTTGTTTATATTCTATTAATTTCTAGTTAATAGAATTTTTTTATATGAAACAAGTAACAAATGTTTTAGTAATATTTTTCTAATGACATAAGAAAGATTTCTTCATATTTTATAAAATGATTAAGTAATATTTTACCTTAACTCAACTTACTCAGTGAAAGTTGTACTTTCTCAAAACATGGAAATGAGCTCAGAATAAATATATTTCATATATTATCAGTATATATAATAATAATATCAATATATAATCAGAATATATTTTCAGATTTATTATAAGCACTTATTCTTTAATTAACAAAATGTATCTTTGTTAATGACAGTTGGTGATTAAAGTCATTGTACTGATAAATGTAACCCTGATCCATTTCAGATCACCTACAGGTAGTTGCTAATAAAATTATTTATTTTTTCTATTTATTTATTAATAATTTATTTATCACGAAATTTTACCACATTTAGAGAGTTAAAACTAGAATTATTTTATTTTTGAATGTTTCATAATTTTTTGATCAGCCATTTTGTATAAGTGCATTGGCCAATTTTTCACGTTATTGAGATTTTCAGAAACTATAACTTCCTTGTTTTTAAAAATATCAAGTTCGAATAGAAAATCTGATTATTACACAATATCAAACAACTTAAATCAGAAATTTCAGACATATTTTTTTTTTAATTTGAACTGAATTTTATTCAAAATTAAATATAGCACAATTATCTTTTTTTATGCCTCTTTAAAATGTAACTAAAGAAAATAGAATTATTTCTATATACAATTTCTTGTTGGTGTTGAAATTTTAGGAATACTGGAGAAGCGATATCATCATATTTCAAACCTATTATGCTGCTCTTATATATTTACTAAGTCTCAGTGATCAAATTTTAATGACTTATTACATATAAAGTTGGTTTTGAGAATTTGAGATGAGTCCATTTAGAGTAATTTCATTTGTTTGAATATACCCAATTTTACAAATTACAATATTTAGATAGTACAAAAAAGCATGTCTCCCAAATCTCAGCCATTTTCAGGAAGTAGTCTTGTATAAAGCCACTACCTAAAAAAAAGAAAAGAAAAAACTAAGGATGAGTTTCTATTTATCCCCCCCCCCCCCCCAACAAAATATTGAAGTTGAGATTTTGTGATTTTATAACTTAGATTTGCAATTAGTTTTTTGAGGTAGTCCTTTCAGTATAAACCAAAATATGCTCTAGCCATAATATACAGTATGTTTCATGGAGATTAATTCCTTTTGTTTCTGTTCGAACTTGATATATTTAATAACAAGGAAGTAATTAAATTTTCTGCAAACTTCAAGTAAGTGTAAAATTAGCTGACACACTTATAGAAATGGCCCTTCAAAAAATAAGAAACATTCTAAAAATAAAATAACCCCTCTTTTAAATTTTCTAAATGTGATATGACTGCAACAACAAAAAATTCACCAGCAGTTTTAATTTTGCATTGTGTGATTTGGTATGAACTGTCCCTATTGTTTAAAAACAGTAAGGTTTTGAAATTTACAAACTGAATCAATTTTAAACATAAAATATTTCTAACAATTTACTTAAAATAATTTCAATCACTTTACTAGCCAATCATATCTTAAGTGATTAGTGTATGACTATCAACCAAACACAAAAAAGCACCACATGTTAACATACTTTAAGATAATTTAGTACACAAACACAGAACAATTATATAGTAAATGAACAGACACAATTCAAATCAATACACTTTTCAATCACATTCTAAACATGTCTTCTTAGTTTAAAAAAAAACTTCCAATAAAAGTATCAGCTTATGTCAAGATGAGAACAGCAGGAAACCACCAGTCTCTCTTGCAACCATCTTTAGTGACTTAAGTACCATTCTCTGAAGATGGCTGCAAAATCAACTGAAAATATTTTGAAGTATGTTTTTAACTGGTTACAGACTTTGTTAAGGTAAACTAGTTTTATTTAAAATATTAATTCAATTTGTCATTTAGAAATTATAAATAAAATGTTCAGAGTACACAAAAAAATATATTTCACAATTTACTATTTTATACAGGGCATCACTAGGTCTGGTCAAATCAGAGAAATTCTTAGAAATCAAAGAATTCCTTGTGATATTCCACATAAAATTTTTGAAATCATAGATTGCCATAACTCAGACTAAATATTTCTAAAATGAATATCATACGGGAGATTTTTTGTATTTTTTTAACAGCAAGTAAAGTGAACAATGATTTACACAAATTCTCAATATAAAAAGGATATCAGGAATAACACAACTGTTTAATCTGATTTAGCCTTCAATAACAAATGAATAGCACCCATTTTTTAAAATGGCAACTTTTTTTGTTTTTTACAGTAGTCAGTTCTTACCATTTCCACAGTCCAGAAAGGTAACAGCTGAGTGAAACAATAAACAATATATGGGGAAGCAATAAAACTAATTTTTAATCACCATTCCTGTTTCCAGATAATTTTTTATATTTTGAATCCTCATTTTAAAATATATTCAAGTTATAGAAAAACAGATATGATGGTTTACAGTTTAAGCAACATTTTCTCATAATGCTGATGGGAGAATTTGGGTAATCACATGAGGGTACTTTTTTAAGAAAAAATTATTTCTCATGAACTGAAAACAATTTATATAATTTAACTCAAAATTGTTGTTTTTACATCAAAAATAAATCTTAAACAACCTTTCAACATGATCCTACTGACAAACAAGTATTTGAGGTTAAGGGACAAGTTTGATAACTCCCCTAACTGAAGAATATGGCATCTGCTTTCATTTGCTAGTCTGTGAAAATTTGGTGCACATAATCAACAGACAGTGCAGATGGAAACTGCTAATGTAAATGCTGTTAGAAGTAAAACTGATTAAGTTACTACTATAATAACTAAAAATAACTACTATACGTTACTATACAGTAATTACTATAAATAACAAAATTATTCTTTTTAAATTCCATTCAACAAGTTACTTACCAGACAAATTTCATCATGATAGTATTTGAGATAAGATTACATTGGACCATAACTGTAAAGTTTGGCTCTCAAAAGTAGAGGATTGTCTTCAACAAATTAAACCATTGATAATAATGTTAAAAAGGAGAAAGAAATTTCTTTCTTTGAAGAAATTACAACTGATAAAACTTGTCCCAATATGTTCATATTAAAATAATTAAAAAGCAACAGTAGCTCTGAAATTGCAGGTTTATTTATAGAATCTTGCAGTCATTACAATTATTTTAAAAACAAACAAAAGTTTGTAGTACTTCATGATTTTTATGGTAACTTTAAAATCATTAAACATCACTTATTAAATAACTCCAGCATGAAACTTTAAATAATTGAGAAAGTTGAAACATGTAGAAGGAAATATTAAATAAAAAGTAATGAAAAAAAACATGTTTTATTAAAAACAATAATAAAAACATGCATTTTATAGAGCAGATGTTGGTGATTACTTAGTAAAATTTTGAAATATCTGGACGAAAAACTAACACATAATAGAAGGTTGGTTTTGCGTTTGGATGATAGTATAACAACTCTTACAATATCTATATTTACTTTCTTCCAGAATTACCATATTCCAAGTGTACATTTTTACCATTACCAAATTAATTTAATTTCAAAATATAATTAATTATAAACTGTTGCACAGTAAACCACATTAAATGCGTTCTGGGGTAATACCCACTTCATAATTGCAAACATAGTCATTATCACTAAACTCCGATAAATTCGAATTACATTATCTCAAAATTAGATAGACAAATGCAATCTCAATTTCCTTTAAATATTTGTCTCGCATTTTCAAAAATATAAATCATTATGAAACGCAATTAAATAAAAACACTCACAAATATAGTTTTGTTACCAAACGGAGGTTAGTTTACAAACCCACTACTTTTTAATGGGTTGGTAAAGATAATATTATTTCCAAACGGAGGTTAGTTTACAAACCTTAAAGGTTAGTTACAATAAATACAAACCGTAAAAGTTTCAAACATTACATATGACTTAATAAAAACATATATATCGATTGTAGTGCATTCAATCGAGATTGTAAATATGAGAAAAACAAAATATGATTATTTACTAATATTTTTAGAACGTCTAGGATCAAAAATGCTATATTATAGAATAATATTTTTCAAGTTTTTCAATCGTTTTAAAAAGTGGAAGAGGGTCTCAATTTCTTATATACCTATATATTTTTTTTTTTATGATAAGGACTTGAGGACATTTTCATTAAACTTTAAAATAACGATATATCGTCGACAACATTGGTACGACGATATCGTGGCAACCAAATTCACTGGAAAATTAGATCGTGGTGGAAGATGAGTTCTACGGTTAAAAAACTATTAAGGGCAGAAACTTTCATACGGATTTGAATTCTAGATTGCGGATTCCGGTGTTCTTTGCTGGATTGGTTTCAATTAACCACATATCTCAAGACTGTACAATGCTACATTTCATTTACATTCATACCTATTATCCTCTGAAGTAATACAACAAAATCATATTTTGAAAAAACAATTTGTTAAGATTTGTACAAATCTTTTAACTCGTAAGTTACCGAATATTTGGTTTTGAAATCCAAATGAAAAGTTTTAAATTTACACACCATTTTTTTAAATCATGTATTGAAATATACTTATTTTGATAAATTATATAAAAATTGCTGAAGAAAATTTATTCTCATGAGCCTTTTTAGAGATCTTCGACCATGTTTTTTACATAGATGGCTACTTACATAGCACTCAACAATATTAGTTAACATAAATAAATATAGTATTATTAAAAAATAATTACGTTTATTCAGTATAAAACCAAAGCCTGAAAATATAGATACATGTATGTATAAAAAAACATAAATAAACAAATAGACTCATAGTAAATAGACTCAAAAACAAAAAAAAATCCTTCGTATAAAAAAAACATAAAATCAAAAGACATTAATCTAGCCTCTAACAATATAATCAATATTAAAATTATATAATAATTTCATAATTTTCTTTCATAGTTTAAACCTTAGGACACTCACATGAATCTTGAAACACTTGTTTCAACCAACTAATAGCTTTTGGTACTAAAATCTTATAAACTTCTTATATAGTCTCTTTTGATGCATTAATTTGAATTTGATCTTTTTCAGGTAACTGTTTGGGAATGTCCATGATGATATCTTTTTTCCTGAAGAATGTAAAAGGCATAAATGTTCCAGTATAAGTTGTAGCTCCTGTCAGTGGAAAAGTCAACCTTATGTATGACTATTTTAGAGGCATAGTTTTTCGCTGAAGGTTTTTTCATTATGTTTTTAAATCCTGACCATTTCTGTAATATTGGTGCACCATCAGAAAATAGATGAACTTCTTAAAAACAGTCACTGAACTTATCATTTATTGTGTCAAATTAAAATGAATACAGTGCCAGGATTTTTCTTGGATTCAGTTTCCAAAAAGTAATATAAATTACTGCTTTCATCATTATTGCACTGTACATTAAATAAGTACACCCACATCAGCCGTTAATAAAATTGTGACGTCTCATTAGTTTTCGGTAAAGATAAATTTTGGGCATAATCAAACTCATGCACAAGTATCTGACTGTTATTCTCTTTATACATCTCTATCAACTCTTCCTTTATTTTTTTATAGACATAATACTTTCTTAAATGTATCTTGTATTGGACTTTACAAGTATCATTTGGATTACTTAACAATTTCATTTTACATTCTGAACAGAAATGATATGAATCTGTTTTAAGTAATGAGAACTCATAGTTTAAATCAGTTTTAAAAAACATATGGTATATCTTGTAAACTGTTTTTTAACTCTTTATTAGTTTTTTCTATATAAAATTCTTTTAACATTTGGTATAACTTTTTAGGACACTGATTTGGATTTTCAAAATACCTGTTACTTGATTTATTTCTTGAGTAATGGAACTCTGTACTAGGAGTAAGTGTTAAATGCTTATTAGCTAGCTAGATCCCAAACATTATTATCTATTGAACGAATTCTATTTTGATGGGTTCCACGTTTCTCTCCAAATGATTAATTATTTCAGACTTTCTGCTGGATAATATGTAACCTTTTCTCTGAAATTTGATAGAGACTATGTAAAAATTTTTGACAAATGTTTCTGAACCATTCACCTTTACACTGAACTTCCTTTCTTAATTTTCTTATGTAACTGTTTGTATTTCGTAAATCATCCCGGGAACTTATCCATCACTCTAAAATTTACCTTATTATAATATCATTATAATGCTAAAAATTATATAGCATGTTCTTTGGTCACAAGAGTCCTTTTTTGCACATTACTGATGTTAAAAGCTAATTTTGATATGTATTTGCAAGAGATATATACATTTTTTCTATTTTGTTTTTACTAGTAAATAGCTGATCAAATTATCTTTTTTTTGTACAATCCTTTGAAGTAATTCTTATTATTTTTTTGTAAAAAAAAATCTTTAGTTATAAGGTAAATTTTAAAGTAAAAGATTAATTAAATTCTGTTTGCTGAAGGCAAAAGAATTTACCTGAAGGCAAATTTAAGATTGGCTTTGAAAGCCAGGGCCCTCCCAGGTTATGAACAGCAGAAAAAACAATAGTATGTTGGTTCAACATAGGAACAATCTGAATAAAGTCTCGCATCTAGCAGCAGCAGCAACATTGGAAGTGAGGCGGGAGGAAGAAAGGCTGTTCACATAAAACTGAATCAAAGTTGATAAGATGCTGTAGGCAAATACTGGCCACTTGTTATTAATCCAACATATCCCTCATGCAGAAGTCTGTATGCCTTTGGAAAGCAAATAGCCGCACCAAAATGGATATGTATCTCTGAAGAGGCCACGCAAGGAGATGACTCTTGAATAGAGGCAGCAACCCTTTCAGAGTTGCTGAGGACACTGTAATGGGTATAAACAAACTTCAAACTTGAAGCTAATCTATTTTGAGCCTTGAGTACTCTAGGTTTGAAAGCAACATAGAATTAAAAACCATTTAAAACTCAAAAAATTCAAGTCTAAAAACACCCATTTTTAGGTTTGGCATAAAATTACTATTAAATTGTCAATTAACAAAAAAAACTTTGAAAGAGGTTTTATTTTAAAAATGTTAGTAAATAAAGTCAATAAAAAGCAAATACTGGTTTGAGAAATTCAGTTCTTATACATTCCTTAAGTAAATACAAATAAAGCTGTAAATTATCTTATCTGTATTAAGTAAAATAAAGGAACTGTAAAATTAATGAGTAGCTGCAGTATTAGGTAGTTTCTATTGTTAAAGTCATTTTAGTTACTGAATCTTTTCTGTAAAGTGCAAAGAAACTATTTTTCATTATATTGTTTTATCTTGTTTATCTTTTATTTCAAACATTAAATATACTAATTAATGTTTCATTTCAGTGATTTGAAATTATAAAACACAGACAAGACATGACAATGAGTCATTCCTTTTTGTATATTGTAAATGTTCTTTTCTGATGAAATCATTTTTCTATATTCGAACTTGTGGATCATACATCTGTTAGCTATTAACAATTTTATAAGTATTGCCAGTTGCATGTTGTTTTTCATTCATTCGTCATGTACTTCATTCGTCTCTTTGAACAAGTTGCAAATGAAAACCATTCTGTGGTGTTCTTACAGCAGCATGGTATGGTATACAACCTTCACAAATGTCAAAATGGTCACAAAATGATTTTGCATATGGGTGCGCTGATTGATGGACGAGCTCCCGGGATGGCTGTACAAAATACAAACAGTTACATAAGAAAATTTTCCTTGCTTGTCTAGATTACTGTAATGCAAAATTATTTTTTTCATTTACTGCTAGGCAAAGAGGCTAACAACCGTTAGGTTTAACTAGGAGAAACTGTTGATTAGTCATAACACAAAAGTTGATTGGTTATAAACATCCCTTATTAATCGAGAGGCCTGGTAAGCAATCGATGAGAGCGTGGTTCTCACGTAGGAATCATAATGTCGGCCAGGTCCTACCTCATTAACGGATTTTCAGCAGTTTTGCGGTTGAACCAAAAAATGTTTTTTGGGTTCTTGTGCAGCACAGAAATGCAGAAATCTTACCGCCTAATTATATTCGGCCGGGATCGGTAATTATTTCAGACGAGTGGCGCGCGTAACGCGGCATTCGCAACCGACCGGATGATTATGAACACCAAACGGTCAATCACTCGGAAAATTTCGTTAATCTGCAAACAGGAGCGCACAGTCAAACGATAGAAAGTACGCGATGGTCGGCGAAACAACAGAATGAAAGACTGCGGCACTTGTAACATTGCTTGTTACAAGTGCGCGAGTTGTACCTCGCGTTGAGCTTATGTGGCTCCGCATACCAAGATCGCGATTTTTTTCAGCAAATCCTGAGAGATGTTGCCGTTTACTGGCCTCTACAATGACAAGGCCAGTATTTAAATTTTTGTTAGTTTGGTAAGCGCGTAGTATTTTAACTGCATGGTAATTCAAGATCATATAATTTCTGGAAAAACATCTCTGAACACTTAACACTAAAGATCTGTAATAGATTTTCTGTTGATATACGTACATTGTGATGTATAGCTTCCTGGCTCAAATTCGGTTAAAGTTTAACTGGTTTTGAGTACTTATGAGAAACTTCGGCTATTGCGGTCCAACCACTGTCATTTTCTTCACCTGAGATTGGACAACACCAAAATGTAATTAACATTTTGACATTTTGCATGTCAAAAGTTTTTTTCTCATTATAACACGTTAAATAAGGTACTATATGTTATCAAAATAATAATACAAGCTTTGATGAGCTTGTGTAGTTTATTATGGAATCACAACGGACATATCTGAAGCAACTTTCTATTTCAAATTCATTTTCGTGTACTTCTTACAGAACTTTGACATAATTCTTAACAGATGGCGTTGCAGTTCACCAGTTCCGTATGTATATTCTTAGAGGATCAGTATAGTAATTTTAAATAAAAAAAATATATATATAAATATATATATATAGCATTTGAAATCTACGAAGCATACATTCACAAAAATATCCAGCTAGCATTATGTTATGTTTGCAGTGTTCATGGGCCTACTGAAAAAATTATTTCTTTGTATTTAATTAAGCCAGCATGGTAAAATAACAACGAAAAAATCGTAAATTTTGTGAGAATATGGTTTAAATTAATAAGAAAAATTGTCCATTGAAACATTCCTTGATACCCTCATTTCTCTTAATGTTGTGAAACGCGTATTTTTGGCATTATTTCGGACCGACAAAATTAATAAAAAATTAAATTAATTAGTAAATCAATTTTTACTTAAATTCATATTTTTCGTCTGTTCGACTGTTCAATTTGATAAAATAATACATACTGTTTACAAGTAGGTATTAATATTCTACAATGTATCGTACTGTTTTAAGATTTTTTGAATATTGTGGTGAAGTTTCATTTCATAATAGTTGTAGTTTTAATACCGCTCAACGTTTTGGTTCCTCGTTCAACAACTTCAAAAATATCGTTCACGTTCCGTCACAGAGCAGGTAATATTTTAAATACACATTTAAATTAGAAAAAAAATTCTTTCCCAGACTAAAAATTTTCATTACACGTAAATTAATTTGTTGATTACAAATTGTAAGTTAATGTCAATGAGTGAAATAGTTATTAGTCATACAATAACGTATAGTGTGTTTAATTGATAAATTACTACAAGCTTACTCACGTGCTGCAGTGAAGTAAACGGTGACTATAATTAAAACATATTATGGAATAACTTAATAAAAAATCGTTATTTTTTGCATACTAATCAGGAAAATTTTATCATTGCCCAGTAAAATAGCTTAACTTGTTTGTTCAGTGAACTAATGTTAGGTAATGACCCTGACTGATAAATTGAAATTATTAGATGATTTTATTGTATAAAAAACAACTAATTGTAATAAAAAGTGGAAGAAAATCGTTAACGGATTTGTTAAAAGCGATTACATTACAGATTTGAAAAAATGGCTAGTTTCTAATTATGTATATATATATATATATCTGAAACCTTAACAACTCAAGTTGTAAGAAGATCAAGGCTGATTTTTAAATTGCATTCCTCACAACTTTATTATTCTGGAACATCTTGTACAATAAGATTCTGAAAATTAAAGGATGTGATAGCACTAGCTGAAACTATGTTTAATAAACTGGTTTTTGTAGACCACTGCAGTTAAACACTCTGGATTAAAAAAATTGTTTTTACTACAAATGTATTAAAGAAACTACTTAACAGTCTAAAATAAACTTTCAATTTAATTTGGCTGGGATGATAATTCACTGACAGAAGACATCTTTAAAGTTAATCCTATGTAACAGATCATTTTTCACATTTGGTTATTGTAAATCATCCTTACTCCAACCCTTCTTCTTATCCTTGATTTCTTCTACCCTATTTTTGGTTCTGAGGTGCAGTCTGTAGTCAAATTATCTTCTGACTCAGAGGAGTGATTGCAGACCTAGGTGAATGTTGAGGATACAAAGTTCAGTAAAGCAGTGTATGATTACTGTGACTTGGTAGAAGAGAGTTTCCTGTGGATTTTTCCAGAGATTATGTTTTCATAATAATTTCTATAGCAAACTATATACTGGCTAAATTTTAAGTATCATACAATAATCAATATACAGTCATACTTAAATTGTTACCTCTGAACCTAGTTTTAAATAAAATTGAACAGACTTTTAAAAACAATAATCTGTCAAAGAGAAGAAAAGCAGCTGAGTGGTTTTGAGTTGAGGACAGTAGATACAAGTTAAAGCTGTTGTACATTGTTACAACATCAATAAAATACTGGGATTATTAACAGAGCAGCCTTCTAAAGAAATATATATAGATAAAGGTATATTTAAGTTAATACAATTGCTAGATTCTCCAAAATAAGAGAATAAACTACATTTTATGTGCTATTAAAATGCTAACATTTCTTGGACAATCAATCTCTGACCCCATATAAGATACTCAAAAAGTTTAGGTCCAAAGAGAATACTTTCATACTGGATAAAAAAGATAGAAATTTTTGTCACAAATTATTAAGGAAACATAGTACGTCCAAGAATGAAAATGCCTCGGCAAGAATGAATTCCATCTGCCTAAAAATAGTTTCAAAGAAATAAAACTTGCTTAAAAAATTCAAAAGTAAAGCATTTTTAAAAGGAAAGCATTCTCTTTCCATCATGCTTTAATTTTGGACTTTTAAGAAAAATGATTGTTACCAATTTACTAAGCCTAATTTGGCACTAAAGGTTTAAACAAGAATTAGAAATTGAGACATTTTAAAGGATTAATTTTTTAGGGAAATTTTTTCTAAGTTGGTATTTTATACTAAATGTTTATTTAATACAAGTAAGCCTAAAAGAAATGCTGCTCATATGAAAAAAAAAAAACATTGCAAGAAATATAAGGCCAAAACCCACAGAATCATCAGAGGATCTTCTGTATTAAATTTTTTTAAAATCATTGTAATCAATGTGTTTGCTTGAAGAATATTACTTGAAATATATGTATTTGAAAAGCAATATTCTTATTCAGTTTGTTATACAAAAACAAAAAATAAGTGCTATGAAAAATTAAGGAATTATAACAGCCAAGTAACTTAGGTTGAGCATTTTATACTTTTTCATACAGATATTTTATTTTTTTAATGGTGACCCCTTTCTTAGTAGTACTCACCTGGAGATCTGAACAGGGGACTAGTTTACCTCCGGAATATTTTACCAAGGAAGACACCTCCATCATTGCTATATGAAAATGCAGAGAGCTACAATTTCTTGGAAAAAAAGCAGCTGCAGTTTTCCATTGCTTTCAGCTACGCAGTACTCAGAGGACTGAGGACTGAGTTGAAATAGCTGTTTAAGTCGTCCTGACCCTTAACAATCGCTGAAAGAGCTGCTGCTCTCTTTCAGGAATCATTCCTTAGTCTGGCTGTCATCAGATACCTCTCCGATATGGTTGCACCTTCGGTACAGCTACTCTGTATCACTGAGCACTCAAGCCCCCTCACCAATGGCAAGATTTCATGATTCATAGAGGGAGTATATATATATATATATATATATATGGTAATCAAGAAATATTAAGCATTCATATGTTTCTCTATTGGTAACACATATCCCTCACCTCTTTAGCATTCTTCAAGATAAAGGCTAACTACAGAAGCATCAAAGGAGCTCTAATATTTAAGTATAAACTTAAGTAACTGTTATCAAACAGCATGAAAACCTACATGTAAAAAACGATCTTTGACATAAAGTTGAGCATAAGTCATCCTAATTGAATCTAATTATCATCAGTTTAACAAATCCTTAATGTGATCAATCCATTCTCTCATAGAATATTTCTGTTAGTCTGAAAATTATTTCTTTGAAAATAAAAAACACGATTTTTTCCAAAACTGATTTGAATAAGTAACATACTTTTATTTATCTATAACATCTATTAAAAGTTATTTTTCCAGCCAAATAGTTATATTGTATAGCTAAACAATATACTGTAAAAATATGCTACTCGGCTCAAATTTTGTGGGTCAAGGTTTTTGAAGATCTTGATGCTTTGACCCTCCTCCTAACCAAAACCACAATTTTAACATTGAAAAATACCAGAAGGATGTATGCATATGTTTGTCTTCCTTTTGCTTGATATTTTTGTTCAGATAGATTTGAATGAAATTTGACATATCTATAATTAAGTTATTTTGTATTTTGGTTACAATTGATCAAGGGAGTGGAGCGGTATAGTCAGTATGGTCACCATGGGTCTTGTATGTGAAAATTTTGCTCAAAGAGGAGGATGATTTTTTCATAATTCTTTATTTGCATATTACATATTTTAATGTTACACTCCTCCTACTTAGTAACTTGTCAATGGGAAAGCCCTAATTAGCCAGATTTGAGTAACTTTGATTTTATATATGGTATTCGCTGGTGTCAACCGAAACACCCTGCAATCTGTAGCCATGCATTGAGAAAAATATTAAAATGAAACTGTTGTTTTTAAATGCAAAAAACAAGCAATTTACCAGTATAATGGAAAGATGAATCATGAACATTAACAGATTAATAATTCAACCTGTGTTTTTTTTCAAAAGTTTTTTTTTTCAACGTACAGTTCATTTTAGTTTGGCAGAAACAATAGAAATGCCCACCTCTACTTCTTGCTATGTACGTATTGACTAATTACAATATCTCATTTATTGTACTAAATGCCAACATCATTTCAAACACCAAAGATACAAATAGTGAGCATCTTGTGTTTACACTGTAAATTTTGATCAGTAATAGCTTCCATTATTTTTTATTGCTATAATAACATATTTTTAAGTAGCATGGCTCCGTTTTTAAATTCAGTTATCTACTTTAGCTGCTCTTCTGTGAAAACTAACATTTAAGCTTTAAATTTCCTTATGTATATTATCTTCTACATCGTCTTTTAGCTTGTCATTTAATTTTGCATACAGCTGTTCTGATTACGTGAATCCATTCACAAATAATAATAAAAAAATACGGAACTTGAAAATTAGCAAAATACCATAAATCTTTGAAAATTTTAGTAGGTTACCGGCAAAAATGTTATGGCATATATTCCCTGATGTTACTCAAGGCAAGCTCATTTTCATCACCTAAATGTGACTGTTAATATGGTAGCCAGACTCGATCTTCATGACTCCATTTTCACTCTCTGACTGTTTCACTGTAATTATAGACCTATTATTTGATAACTTAATATTTCAGTATTTTTTTTATTAAAACCTCATAATAAGATTAATAAAATGAATTATTATTTATAATTTTTTCTTTTTTTTTACAATAAATGATTCTTGTATATCTATCTGCTGACTATCTGTATTTTAACTGATATTTGTATTAAACTCTACAATTTTTTTATGTAAAAAGTAAAAATAATATTATTGTTCAATTTTTTTAAAAGTATTATAAAAAGATGATTCTTGACTTTTAACACGACTAAAAAATGTATTTTGTTTTTTTACTAGTTTGGCTCGGGAGAGATTTTTTGATGTAGTTGTAGTGGGTGGAGGAATTGTTGGAATGTCTACTGCTTTAAGATTAAAGAAACGTTTTCCTAATTTTAATGTAGCAGTTTGTGAAAAAGAACTATACTTAGCGGCACATCAGTCTGGGAATAATGGTGGTAAATATTTCATTTATTTTAGTTATTTCATGCAAAATATAGAACAAAAGATTCTTTAATTTTGTTTTTAAAATGGCAAAGTCCATTTCTACAATTTTTTTTTTTTGTTGAAATGGTCAGTTGATCATGTTTTGAAGACTTGATTGATTATGAATGAAGAACGTTAAGGTATTTTTAAATGAAATGAAAAAAAAAATCATAATAGTCTGTATGTGTTTGATATTTTATAAAGCTAATTCACTTAAAACTTATTTTGGATATCCTAATTAAAATAGATAAATGTTGAGAATATTGTAATGGATTACAATTTTAAATGTAATATAATAATCTTTTTATGTAAATGTAATATAATAATCTTTTTTTTTCTATTCTTTTCACAAAAAAGAGAATATTCTTACTTGTTCAGTTTTATACACTGCTGATGAACAGATATGTATTGGTCAAAGACAGTATATTTTTAATTCATATTTTCATATTTAAGGTCACTGGTTTTGAATCTGAGATTATTTACGTTTCTTCTTCATAGTATGATTTTTCCTCTTCACTTTTTTCTTCATTATTTATATTCATTAGTTGGGTCAGAAACTTCCCATGTTGTCTGTCTTCTTTTTTCTTTCTCTATCAATCACTTTTGTAAATTTATCCATAATACTGAAAGAAACAATGTTAGTAAAACTTTTCAGCAGTTCAATATCTTTTACTACTTTTTTTTATTGTATACTACAATTTTTATTTCTCATCTAGGTAGCATTATAGCTCTAGAAGAGAAAGTATTGTAATCGGTCCAATTTGAGTATAGGCGCATTGACACCTAAGGAATCAAAAAACAAAATAAAAACTTAAAAAATCAAAATAACAGATGGAAATTTTCCAATGTTCATATGTACATGTGTGTGTGTTTGATGTTGGATTCTAAATCACCTTATATCTCCAGAACTATTGGACCAATATTGACCAAATTATATTGAACTATATGGGACACTGATGCCATTCAATTTTAAAGGGTCAACTTAAAAGGCCAAAGGGTGAGTGAGGCTGTAGAGCAAAGTCACCCTCAGTATCTTGAGATTTCACCTGATTAAGGTAATTTTTTTTATACACATTTGTTAACAAATTAATAACATTTACAAAAAGATTTTTGCAAAATCCCATCCTCACCCCAAAAAATGCTCAAACTAGTGGCTAAGTGAGCCTACTGCTTCAATAGCACTCCAGGTCACCACAAGGAGCGCTAGTGTACCACTGACGTACAGCTGTTGCATCATCTGCTATGTTGTGACGTCACAGGTGAGCGATAGAGTTAAATAAATAAATAATATTTAAAGTATAAAGAAGTAATTCATCTAGCTAGGTCTCGAATTTGATCGCCCAGTTAATGCGGCACCTGGTACATTGAGCCTTACGGCTACACTTGTCTGCCAACCGCACAAACGAAATTTGTTCTATAAAATTTAGTTCTATAAAATCAGTTGTAAAATTAAATTAGTTTGGTTAGTGCAAACCATCGCTGTTAAAATTGCCACACCAGCGGGAATTAAATACGGTATGCATGCGTAGAATCATTAGAATTATTGAATTAAATAAACAATAAAATATTAATTATAAATATTTATAATTAAGGTGTGTGTGTGCCGCACGTGAGTGTAATTCATGCATCAGAAACAACCCACAGTTGCACGATTTTCCTGTTTCTTATTCATCCATTTTTTAACATTCTCAAAATCTGACTCATTTTTTTTTAACTTACAAAATAAATGGCACTATTGCTAAAAGTCAGTTTTTCCTTCACGCAGATTTAAATTCCACAACAGGTGGAAAATTTTGTTTTTACAGTTAGTAGTAATCAGATGATATGATATATATATTATTCAATTATTGTTAAGTTTGTTATAATATTTATATCAAGAATAATTGCATCTAATTAAAAAAAAACAAGAATGAGTTTTTATGTTTGATAGTGTTGATAGAAAAAAAATTATAATGTTGCTGCCATCCATAAATAAGTCCATGTGAGATTTCATAATTTCCCTCCAAAAATTTGCATAAGTAAACAAAAAATTTGAAAATGTGGAAAACAT
The DNA here is from genome assembly GCF_047948215.1 of Lycorma delicatula. Classification (NCBI taxonomy): domain Eukaryota; kingdom Metazoa; phylum Arthropoda; class Insecta; order Hemiptera; family Fulgoridae; genus Lycorma; species Lycorma delicatula. The sequence continues at coordinate 51,154,052 of NC_134460.1, forward strand.
TGGAGAAGTTTCATGATCAGATAGGCATAGAACTAATTGTGTAACAAACAACTTGTAGCATATGTATTAGTAAAAACCATCAAATTTTATTCATAAAGGCTTCTGATAGACTTAGAATATCCAGAACAGTTTGCCAAAAATTCTAAAGGAATTAAAATTTGTGTTATCAACATAAATACTTATGCACTCTGTGAAATTGATTTTAGAGAAGTAGATTTAATAGTTTGCTTATTAGTAATTGGGAAAAAATGATTTTAGTTCACAAGATACTTTTGTGATATATAATTTTCATAATTTTATATTTTTTAACAGCAAGTAGATCCTGAGTAAAATATAAATTACCTTTTTTAAGAAATGAGGATCACAGTGGTATATGATGAAAAACACTAGCCTTGTTGGAAATCCAACCTGGGATCACTTGACCAACATCACATGTTGACCAAATACTAACTATACAGTCATTTTATGAAGAATTGTGAGAACCAAGATAAAAAACTTATTATTGTTTTTATTAATTCTTTTATTCTACATTTTTTGTTTTAAACATATATTTTTATTATTCTGTTTATTTTTTAAGTTTTATAATATAAACTGAATCTGCAATGCTATTACTAATTTTTTTTTTAGGAGTAATTCATGCTGGTATTTGTTATAAACCAGGCTCACTTAGATCTAAATTATGCATTGAGGGTATGCAAAGGTTGTATAAATATTGTGAAGCATACAATATACCTCACAAAAGAAATGGAAAACTAATAGTCGCCACAAATCCACAAGAAGAGATATGGTTAAATAACTTATATGATAATGCAATTAAAAACAATGTTCTTGATATAAAAATGTTAAATTCTAATGAAATTAAACAAATTGAACCACACTGTAAGGTAACTAATTAAGTAATTAATTTTTAATTTAATAAGCAATTCAGTGATCAGCATGGAAAAAAAATGATAAACTTGAAAAAAATTACTCACTTTCAGAATACATAGGAATTGTGTGATTTAAAAGATGTTTTTAGAACTATATTATGCTTCTTTGTCAGTGTTTATACCATTACACAGTTGTGTGATTGTTTATGATGTCTACCTTGGAAGTAGTTAGGAAGTACTTTAGCATATAGTCAAACAAACAGTACATTTGATTTCTGTTGTCTTTTCACATACATCTTTAATGCATTAGTGAAAATAAATCTTTTATTTTCATTAATTTATAATTATTATATAAAACACAAGATAATAAAATAAATTATAAGATAAAATATAATGTGATTAAAATCCATATTTATTATTTAAATACAAGCTCCTGAAGTAATTTTAAGGTAAATACATTAAATATAAAGCTTGCTACAAAGTAATTCACAATTTGGAAGATGTTACTGAAAATTATTTTGAACACATCTTTTTATATATTGAATGAGGTGCAGGTTAATTAGGGTTTTTTAAAATAAGTATTATTTTAAAATTTATTAAGAGTACTTCCATAAAAGAAAATATTTCTGTTGTTTTTTTTAAATAAATTGGTGGAAAGATCTTTCAAATGTACCAATAAGGCCTTTTTTCATAAGCTGAAGTATTGTGTTGCATGAATCAAATCTGTTTGATAGAGATGGATAAAATTATTTTATAAGAATAAAAATTATTTTTAGCAAAGACTGGAATTCAATTTTTTGGTAAATTTTTCAGTTTTAATAGTATTTTTTCCCAATTTTAATAAAAATCTTCAAACATCAAATTTTAGTAATTGCATATTGTTTAAGAATGTTGCATTTATAGTTTTCACATGCTATAAATATGTAAGATATTACATTATGTGTAGATTATATCATTACAGGTGTATTCTTTTCTATCAAGTGATTTGAAAAAAATAATTTGTGTATTGCTTTTATGTGTTCTTTATATTTATGATGAATGTGTGTATGATATGCCAAGTGAAATATTTAGTGGTATCAGTGTAGTTCATTACTGCTATTTTCTATCAAAAAGGTATGATTTATTTTTGTTTTTAAACATTATATATGTATGATATTTGTTTATTAAGTACAAATATGTGTAAATTTGATATTCTAGATCAGTGTTTCCCAACCTGGGGGTCGCGACCACCTAAGGGATCATGGTGATATGAAAGAGAGGGTCACAAAATTAGCCCACCACTTTGCATGTAAACAATAATGAAATCATTCTATGAGAAAAAATCATTCATTATAAACATTTTAATTAAGTAAAAATGTAAAGAAAATAAATTAATGAGATTTTTGTGTTTATTTTCCATTGAAAAGTTTCTCCATATGTGGATCTATGTTAGAAACACAAAAGCAAATTGTTTTCAAGTGATAAAGAAGATTCCTATATTTAGTTTTTAGCAAAACCATAAACGAAAAACCCTTTTCATAGAGGTAAGACATGGCAAAAGGGATTAATATTTTCAATGTTTCTATGATTGAATTTCCATATTCACTTGACAAGCAATCCAAAACCTACCATCTTCAGATGTAAATTTTAGTTGTAATGTTTTATCAGCAGATATTTTGATGAGCTGGTTGTGTGTCTCAACTGGTAAATTAGCAGCTGCAATAACATTTTCACTAAGTTGATTCAGTTCCTATCTCTTTGAGAAATCATTTTTATCTTCTGGGAAATACTCCACCAACTGAATTTTAGCTCGTGTAAATTCATCTTCATGCTATCTTAACTGTGTTAAATAATTAGTGTCTTCTTCATCCAAATTTTTCTCAATATAATCAGAAGTGAGTGGAAACATATGTTTGCTCTGGAGGCGATAATAATCCAAATATCAAGCTTCTTAATGAAAACACGGACTTTGTCTGTCTCTAATAAAATGTTTTTATCAAGTTCTTGTAAATTCACATTTAAGTCATTTAAATGAGAAAATACATTAGCTAAGTAAGCCGCCAACAACAACATGTACTGATTTATCTCTAAAAACACTGAATGATGCTGGAAAAATATTATTAATTCATCTCACAGTTCCAATAACCAGGTTAACACTTACCCCAGTGATAACCATAGACTTCTGTATGGAAAAGAAGAGATTTTTAATTTTTTTCAGAAATCCACTGTTCTTTCCTATTATTGCCTTTGCACCATCACTGCAATAAAGGCAATACATTTTGTCCAGTCTATGTTATAGTTTTTAGTACCTTTGTAAAAAACATCAAAAAGACGTCCTGTTGCATGACCAGGTATTGATTTGTAAAACATCATATTTTCTTTGATTGATCTGTTCCTATCATATTCATATCTCACAAAACATAAGAACTGAGAAATGTTTGCCACATCTGTTGATTCATCAAATTTAATATTAAAAAATTCACTTGAACTCTCTTGCTGAATTATCTGACTGCAAACATTGGCAGCCATGTTATTGATTTACCTTGACACTGTGTTATTAGAATGAGGAATTTGTTTGCTTCTTCAATGCGTATTAAAATACTGACTACATCAATTGCAGCAGGCAGTATGAGGGTTTTTGTGATCGTATAGGGTTTGGATATCTTAGCTACTGTTAATGATCTGGATATTTAGTTTGCAAGTGTCAAATTAATTTTGATGGCTACATGATTTCATTGGCAAGGACTTCAAAGCAAATAATGCACTCTGGCTTTCCATCCAATGAGGTAAAACCATAATTTAAAAAACTGTCATTGTACAATTTTTGTCTTTTTACTAATCGATTCACTGAATGTAAATGGCTTTGTTTTTTCACAATTTTTTTTCAATTGTGCATAAGAATTTAATTTAAATTTCCATTATGCATAAGAATCTAATTGAGAAAAAAAAACAGTTACACCATTTGACTGCATACTAAAAAACTGAAATCTCAATTATTATTATTATTTTCAATAAAACTATGTTGTTTTTAAAAACTTAAATAAACCACCAGACACATGCTTCTATTTGAAACTAAACTGAAATTCTTCAGTTTCTTATGCCGCTTTTAAAACTGCTGAGAGCATGATGTGTTTAAACATATCATATGCTTGTTTGAACATGACATAAGGCTCTCACAGCAAATATTATGCAAGCAGACCAAATTACAAGGAAATAGTGGTTGTACATTTGAATGTATTTTTGTCGTGGGATTTCTGTATATTTTGAAAGTGTGATGTTGATTCAGTTTGTTATGGTGAGGTCTAGAAAATGTAAGTTTTCAGAGGGATATAATTTGTTGATAAATATGTAATATGACTGAATGGAATGGTCTCTAAGGTTAAGTGCAAACTGCAATCTTATAGTAAAAATATAATGCAGAAACATATTAATACATCAATTTGCATTTAGAGGTTGGCATTAGAAATAGGTAAAATTTAAAAAATTTTTTTCTTCATCTTGAAGATCCTAAGTTCAAATAGCTTGACACTTTCAATGATAAAAAATGTCTCTACCAAATTCCCATTATAAGCTTGATTCTTTTGTGGTGAATTATAATTATTCATACAAAATAAAAAAAAAAAAAAACATTAATATATTATAAAACCAAAAAGATGAAAATGTTTTGTACGTATGTTTATTAAAGCATTTCTGTACCTAAATAATCACATTCAACAAAATTATAAATGAGTTTGAGTTAATGTTCTTTCTGTTTGCCCTATTCCATATTCAAAAAATTTTATTTTTTCTTATTTCTATCCTAGCAGAAGGTCTGATAAATTACATAAATGTTTTCTGGATTCAGTAGTACAACATTTTTATGTTTTTCTTTAAATAATAAAATGTTTAAATAATAATAATAATAAAAAACTGTTTAGTTGTTCATACTTTAAAAAAAATAAACAACAATTCTGAAATGTTGGCCGATTTCGTAATATATCAATAATGTTTCTTAATATTATCTTGGTTGGCTGGTTGGTTGAATTTTATCACAGCCTATTATTTTCTATAGATTTTTTTGGTATATAGTTAGGTTGTATACCAAAATATGTAACCTAATATATTTGTACCTATTGCGATGTACAAATGCTTGCAATAGGTATGTCTGGTGCTTAGTTTAATCGTGTGGTGGTAACAAATTTGTATCTCTTAAGATAAGCTTAATTTCTACTACTGAAAAAAAATGTTCAAATATCTTTCGTATTTGTTACATACTTACTTTGTACACCATAATATGTTTTCATTCACATTTGACATCAAAAAACAATTCAATTGAAAAGTAATCTAAAATTTAATGATGAAAAATTATTAAATTGCTCAATAGGAAAATATTTTCCAATTATAACTGTTTATTTATTTATTTTTTTTGAGTTCTGAGAACAATAGTTTAGGAACTGCTGATGATCATTTTCAAGAACTCAGCTTAAAAGTAAATTAGATTTATCAAAAAATATTATTATGCAAGAAATTTAGATAAAATTTAATTGTTATGAAGTATATATGTGTGTTTCTTAGATTAAAACTTAATTTGAAATAAATTAAACATTTTTGCAGGGTTTGAAAGCTCTTTATTCACCAAATACTGGTATTGTTAACTACGGAGCTGTCACACGACATTTGGGACAAATGTTTCGAGATTTAGGAGGAAATATCTTATTAGGTTTTAATGTAATTAACATAAGTGAAGCCAATGAAGGAGGAGGTCAAACAGCAAATGATATAAGCACATATCCAATAAGAATTTTTAACAACAGAAGTGTAAGTTTTATTATTCATTTACACTCTGATATTATTCAAGTCATTGTAGAATGTTATAATTAATATTAAATATATATTAATTATATATAATAATATTATGTATGTATAAATATATATATAATTATGATTATACATAATTATGATGTAGTGTTTAATTTCAACAGATTATCCAAATGTACTTATCCCTAAGTGCATTTAAAGACTACTTAGATTCAGTCCCAGACATTTCTTAGAAAATTGCTCTGAGAAAACACTCTTTTATTTTGTACATATGAGTTCTGATCAAAACACCATCCAAACTGGTGACATAATTCCAGATGTGACTGATACAGTTATTTGCCACGAGATTGATATAATCTACCACACATGTATCATGAGTTGTCCTCTGCTCACCAAGGTTGCTTTCAGTATAGTATTCTAATCTTATATGTGTAAGGAATGTATGAGTTACATAGTTTTTAGTCACCTATAAAATTGTTGAAAATGATAGGTTGTTTTATAGAACTTCAATCACAACAACTGAAAACCACACCTAATGTGATACATATACTGGAAAATTGCCAAATCTCTATTCATAAGTTATTTGAATCATTTGTCTTTCTTGTTTTCCTGTTTAGCCTCCGGTAACTACCGTTTTTAGATAATTCTTCAGAGGATGAATGAGGATGATATGTATGAGTGTAGATGAAGTGTAGTCTTGTACATTGAATCATTTGTCTAGATTGTAAGAACTTTTTTTTAAAGTATTAATATATGACATTATAACATTTGCCATTTTCTACAAAATTACAGAGAAGAATTCATCCTTGTCTATTTGGAAGGGGTAATAAGTAAAATATTTGCTGATTTCGTATAATATTTTATTTATTTATAAATAATGTTATAATAAACTTAATCAAATACCAAGCAAGTATATTGGCTTTTTTAAATTCTGAAGAACTGGGTAACTGGAAATTCTCTGAATTCCCTATTGACCAGTCTACCTTAGTTACTAATGTAAATTAATATAATATTAATGAAATAACTTATAATGTTAATGAAATAACTATATTAGTATAGTTATTAATGAAATTAATATAAATTTTCTAATTTTCTGAGAAAAAGAGGACCAATCAGCAGAGCTTTAACAGAGTTAATGCAACACTTCTGTTAACCGAACAGTTAACAGAGTATGATATTTAAAAACAAACATCTATTGGTTGTTATTTTCAAATATTTTTCATAATTTTTACAGCTGTATTCAACCTGATATGATAATTTTTACGGTTGTATTCAACCTGATACGAGATACTTCATTTTCAAGGTAACAAACATCCAATGACAGGTTTGCTACAAAGAAAAATGAAAAGGAAGTAGTTTACCATTGCTTTTGTTACCAAATGAAAAATACTATTCACATTGGTGTGGTTGAAATTAAGTGCAGATGTTCAGTACTGCAAATGATGTCTTCATTTTATTCACCAAAGAGACAGATCAGTTAGTGATCACAGAAACAGCAGCTCCGATTAGAACCTCTTGTATCTCAGGTTCGTTTTTTATTAACAAAGACTGGGAAAGTTAGTGAAAACCAATAGATTATTCTTCATGAAGCAATGTACTGAAAAAAATAATAATAGGACTATATTAATAAAATGTTAAATGCAAGTAAGTCTAATAAGTAGTACATGTTAATATTACAGGTAATACGATCAAGGTTTGTTGTAACATGTGGTGGATTACGAGCTGATGAACTGGCAGAAATGACTGGTGAAAGTAGAGCTCCTCAAATAATTCCAATTCGAGGAGAATATTTTTTTTTAACTGATGCCAAAAAACATTTAGTTAATGGAAGCATATATCAGGTAAAAGTACATTTTTATAGTTATATATAACAAATTTTATTTCTTTTAGTTTTATCCTGGCTTTTTAATATTCTACAAATCATAAAATTAGTTAAAATTTTATTAAGTAACTTTTAAAAAAATTAACAGTTATCTTAAGTGAACAATTGATAAATTAAAAAAAAAAATTAAATGAGCACTTAATAATATTCTTACACTCTATATTAGTTAGTGTACAGGTTGCATAAAAAAAAAGTATTAACAAAAGTGGTATAGTCTAATAGATATTTCAACTCATATTCAAAGTTTTGAATTTTAAAGTAATATAAATAATGTTATACTAAAAGGAATTAACAGAGTTATTTTGGTATTAGCCACAAGATTAAAATTGTACAATTTATTTGAAGTAATTGTACAATTTATTTGAAGTAATTGTACTCTGAGAGACAGAAATCCTTCTAAAGTAGTATTAAAATTGTAGAAAAATAGATAAGGGTGAGTAGTTAATAAATAGTTAAAAATGTCTTAATAGATAGTTAAAAATTTCTTAATAGAATTGCTTAAAAAAGATTTACATATAGCAATAGAACTGTCATAAACTATTCTGCTACCCAGATACAAAATAGCTGGACATATAAACAGAATCAAGTTGTTTATAACAATTATGAACAGCTCACAAAACAACACAACTCGCCTACAAATTTATTTATACTCTGACCTTCATGGTAGAACAGTAATGTCTGTCTTTCACCTAGACAGTTGTGAGTTCAAATTTGATTATTTTTCACTCTTCAAAACTTTTTTCTATTATTATCACTGTCATCATGAGAAACAAAAATTGGGTATAATATTGCCTTTTGTTACCTGAAAAAATAAGTATTACATACAGTGTTACAAGCATCCTCTGATGCAATCATTTTTACACTAGCATAACTGTAGAAAAACGTACATAGTACAAATAATTCTTTAAAAAAATAATAGTCAAAATGTTAATGCAAGCCATAAAATAGAAGAAAACATTTGCAAAAACAAATATCAATCAATATAACTAACCAATGACTGGTTTTATTCATTTCTAGTTACCTGTTTGAGATTTTTTACAATTTTAAATTGCACACATGCTCTATGGTGAAAACTCAAACAAAACTCTATATTGTTATTGTTTTACTGATATCATACTTCTGTCCAAAGGCGACACAAGTCAGTGTGTTGCCTTTGTTACATATTTCTTACTCTCACCACAAACTAGAAGGGTGAATCAAATTTAAACAGTAATTTTGCTATTCTATGCAACAGAAGTTCTGAGCTGTATGGCAGAGTGGGGGTTAATGTTCGGTGTGTTAGAGAGAGAGAACCAGCTTGGTTAGCTCCTCCACTCTGTTCTGTCATCAGTACAGCCGTGAGTGAGCAAGAGGTTTCATTGTCTGTTTCATAATGTATAATCATAAAGTTTTTAACTAATGAAGGTGTTAAACCCGTGAAAATTTTAACTCGTTTAAAGGTACGGTTTGGGGATGCTACACTGTCCCAGAACAGAGTGTATATGTGGGCCAGACAATTGAAGGGCAAGCAAGAAAGTGTAGAAAATGAAAGTCTTGATCAATGCCCAAGGACAAGTCTCACAGCATCTGCAGCATTCAAGGGCTTATCAAAAGTGATCGCCAGTTCACTGTTGAAGAAATCATGTCAGTAGTGGATATCACTTATGGGAGTGCTCAAACCATTATCACTGATCATCTTGGCTTTAGAAAAATTAGTGCTTAATGGGTTCCAAGGTTGTTGATCCTTGGAACCCTTGGATCCTTGAAAAACAGGTCTGGTTGGAGATCTGTGAGAGACTTCTGAATTGATTTCAGTGAGAGGGAGATGATTTATTAGGCACATCATCACATGTGATGGGAAGTGGTTTCATTATTATACTCCGGAGTCAAAAATGGCAAGTAAGAAGTGGCAAAGGAAGGATGAGGACTGCCCAGTGAAGGCCAAAACCCATCTGTTGGCTGGAAAAGTTCCTGCAACAATTTTTTTTGACTCAAGGGGAGTTTTACTCATTGATTTTCTCCACAATCAATGAACAGTGAATGCGGCTACAATTACCAGCTGCTACAGTCAACAAAAGCCTTCTACCAAAACAAAAGACAGGGTATGCTCATCAGAGATGTCATCCTTCTCCATGACAATGCCAGGCCGCACACCACGATTTTGACAAGGGATAAATTGGAAAAAATGCACGGGAAACTCTCTTTTCACCCTCCTGCAGACCAGATATGTCCACCTGTGACTATTTTTGTTTGCACACTTGACCTGAAGGGGATCGATTCGAAAACAATGAAGACATCAAGGACATGGAAATAATGAAGGCATGTGCAACTGGTTGATGAATCGTCCTCAAAATTTTTATGAACGAGGAATATTCAAGCTTCCAAATCGTTGGCAAAAGTGTGTAGATCATGCAGGAGACTATGGAGACTATATAGAGAAATGATGAAGGTATGAATTGTGTATATTATTAATCAATAAATTTATAAAAAAAAATTGCTGTTTATATTTGATTCACCCTTATACATAAACATGCAACTTTTTCACACATCACATCAACTAATTTACCTACCCTGTCAGTTGACTCCTTCAGTAATGATGATCATAATATGTTTTCATTACTGAAAAACACAAAAATCCAGAGTATATAAGTTACATCAGTAACTTCTCCGTACATTACACTAGGGAAATCGAACTTAGTGTGACAGTGTAACTTAAACCTAATTAAATATGAGTGAAATGAAATGAATACAAGTATGAATTAGAAATTAACCTCTTAACAGTTCTTTATTTTAGTGAAAAATGATATTATTATATCCTTTTTTTCACTAAACCTTTGTTATTTTATCCATTTTTTTGTAAATATTTTTGATCTATGAAATGAAATAAGAAAAAACTAATTTAAGGACCTATTTTTGTACTTTTCTCATCATACAATGTAAAAAATAATATATAAAACTTCAATTATATATCATTTTCATTTACATGTGATGAGGAGGCCATTTTGTACTAATAAATATCTCTTACAATCCCTAATCGTCATATCAATAATATTGTAAAACAATAGTAAGTAATTCAAATAATAATAAGAAGATTGTTTACTTACTTAAGAAATTACTAAAGTTAGGTTATAGTAAACAACTCTATTATTTCTTATTTACACACATCCACAGACACAAAGTTGGAAATAAAAATATGACTGAAAATTTCACAAAAATAATAGTAAAATTATGAAAAGGATAAAAATCAATAAATAACACAAAGAAATAATAAAACTAAGACCTATGTAATCTAAGTTACAATCAAAACAATGAAAACAAATGCATGGTAAGAGGTGTTAGAAGGGAATGAAATAGACGAATAGAATAGAGAACGGATATGCTAATAGAGCTTTACTGTTAAATTAGAGTAAAAATGGAACTAGACTCACACCCATTGCTTAACTTGTCAAAAAACAGAATAAATAAGATCAATTCTTAATGAAAAATTAAGCGTCAGAGGCTCATTAAGCTGCTGAGGCTCACAAAAAGATAGGTGAAGTTTATGGTGTTGATTGCTTAACAGAACGCACATGTCAGAATTAGTGAAAAAAAAAATTGGTTCCAAAGCTTTTTCACTCAAAGTTGATCAACATTCTGGTCAATCTACTGAAGTTGATGAAGGCTAAATCAAAGTCATAATTGAATGGATTGTCATATAACTGTATTAGATATTGTAGAGAGGTTAGATGAATCACACACGATTGAAAATCACATTAAATATCTTTGACTCTTAAAGAAGTTCAATATTTGGATTCTCCATGAATTGAAAGAGATTCACTTAGCAGAACAAATCAGTATTTACAATGCATTTCAAACGCAATGAAGTTGACCCTTTTTTTGAAACGAACCATCAATGGTGATGAAAAATGGATCATTTACAATTAATAATATCAATTGAAAACAGTCATGGTCCAAACATGATGAACCAGCACAAGCCAAGATCATACTGCCGTGTGAAAAAAAAGGAATTGTGTTCCACCAAGATAATGCAACAAGGTTTTTCACACATCTTTGGTAACTTGTGGTTATTGGAGCTTGGTTGAGAAGTGATGTCTTATCCTTCTCATAGCTTGGATCTTGCACCATCAGATTACAATTTATTCAAAGTTTACAAAACTCTTTGAATGGTAATCACTATTGATGATGATGATCTGAAATCGCATTAGACCAAATGCTGATAAGGACCAGAAATTATATAAGTGTGGAATCATAAAGTTGCAGGAAGATGACAAAAGGTTATTGAATAGAGTGGAGAATACAAACTGATTTAAGTCCAATTTTTTATAAAAAAAATTGAACTTTAATTTTATTTCATGCTACAAAACCGAAATGACTTTTTTGCGAACCCAGTAATTATTGTAATTGTTTTTTATATTAATATTATGGTCAGATGTATGGGTATTTCCAATTATACCAAGAAGGTAGACAGGTTATTTGTAATTTAGAAAAAATTAACATCTCATATATGCATGTACAGATATAAAAATGCATGTATATATGTAAGAGTACAGTACTGTATGTGTGGCTAGCCACATGATAAAACACTTTTTATTTTATATATATTTTTTTTTTTAATATTTTGACTATATATTATATATGTTATAATTTTAATGTGTAATTTGGAAAAAAAAAATTAAACTGATGAAAAACCTCGAAAGCACTATTAAAAAAATAATATGTATAAGGTAAGAAGCATTATTGAATTCTGTACTCTTGGTGGTAAACAGTTTTGATACTTTTGTCTTTGAGATATTAGTACAGAGGAGAATATTGACAAATACAATAACAAAAGAATTGTTTAAGTATTTTTATGCCACTTAACTATAAGAAATATGCTACAACTAAAATAATGTTTAATCATTTAGGTACCAAATCCTGTCCTACCATTTCATGGTATTCACTTAACTTCGCAGCTAGATGGTAAAGTATGGGTTGGCCCAAGATCTATGTTAGCTTCTCAGAAAGAGGGTTACAAGTAAGTAAACCTACATTTGTATCTTATATTATATATACATAGCTAATATATATATATATATATATATATATATATATATATATATATATATATATAAGTAATATACAAATATACATACATAACTAATTGTACATAATATAGTTAAATTATTATTGATAACAATGAATGCTATTTCAAGATTTTTTAGTTTTATAATTCTACAAAATGTTAATAGTGCAGCAAGTATCGTACTTTTGTTATCAATATCACAAGTAATACTAGTTTTGAAAAAAGAGAGTTGTAAATTATATAATTTGTTTCAATCAACGCGTCTGAACTTTTGATAAATGAAATCAGATTTATTTTCCATTAAAATTTCATAAAATTACATCATAATACTTTCAAATACTTTTATATCCAGTGACAATAGTATTTCTATTTTTTATGTGGCATCAAAATGATGTTGTTGTTGGTGGTTTTCTTGAGTTAGAAACGCATTGTTTTGGATGGGGTCAAAGATTAGATTTGAAATGTGTCTGCTCATTTTTAAATATATTTATAAGAATTTTCTATATTTCATAGAGTTCAAATGATTTAATGGTACTTGTGTATATTAGATGATAACCAAAATCATCTGCTACTTTTTCCCCAGAAAAAACTAAATGCATTTGCTTTTCCCGCTTGAGGGAACATGTTGACCCTCAACTGTATTTACATGGTGAACCAGTTGAAGCATTCACATGATTTCTAGGAATGTGATTTGACCAATGGCTAACACGGTTAACATATTTGAAGGATATGAAGGTGAAATGTTAGACATGCTGAGAATTCTATCTAATACCCATTGGGGAGCCGATCATATCTGCATGTTGTGCTTGTACCAAACCCTGGTCCATTCTTGCTTAGACACTAAGGCTGTGTAGCTTATTTGTCAGCAGGTGCCATCGTTCTAATGATGCTCGATGCAGTCCATCATTTATTCATCTGTCTTGCCATGGGTGCGTTTCGTTCAAGCCCCATGTTAAGTCTGCTGGTGGACAGTGGTGATCCATTTCTTTGGAATAGGTAGAAACAAATTATATGCTCCTATGTGGCTCTGATTAAAGTGCAATCAATTCATCCAACCTTTGATGAGGTATTCTTCAACCAGCGTGTTAATCGTCACCAGGAAAAACCGAGATCTATTGCTCCGCTATGCATCAGAGCTCAGTGCCTTTTCTCAGCTCAGGCCGTGAATCTTGATTCAAGAGTTTAATTTTTTTATATGGTCCTTGTCGACTGTGTATACTGTTTGGCATACTCTAGATGGTAATTTTTAAGTTATTTTTTAATGTTTTATCCACTATGGTTTTATTTGTGTTTTTGTTTAGCTTTTAACATATGTTACATGCTTTTTGGTTTTAAGATGTATTTTTACGTTGCTAGGTCTTAGTTTTTAATTAATTCTTTATCTACAACAAATAATTCATCCTTGGGCAAAACTGCTAAATTGTACAATAAAAGTATCTTAGAAAATCATTTATAACTTTTTTTAGTAACCCATCCATATCTTGAAGAAAAACTAATTGATTTTACAGTTTAGATGCTGGTTAATATGCATTTAATTTTTCAACTTTTCTCCCACTTTTCATTTAACTTCCTTGATTTGCCTGTAGTAAGTTGGTCCCTAACCATTTCTATCACCATGCGTGTATGGACCATAAGTCCAAAAGGGATTTGTGCATAACTTCCACAGTAGGCCATCAGCCTTTTCATCATTTATGTCTTGCTTCTAAGAGGATCAACCTTTTTCAGTTCTTTTTTCTCTTTTCTCTACACCTCTTTTCCCTCTATCTTTCCCTTGATAACAACTTGAAAGTAAATAATTTTTTATAGGTATGCTAACAGAAGGAGCCTCCCCTTTTTGGCCAATCCAGGGAATCTGCTACCTATATTTTGATCGCACTCCAGTTGATTTAGTGTAATTGATCAAAACCAAGCCTTGTAATCTTATTTCTACTGCACAATATGGAGCTAGTTGATTTGTTAGTGTAATAATAATAATGACCTTTATTCAATGGTAGTAATAAAAAAAATAAAAAACTTGGAACAGAATTTTTAATAAGAATGTAGTGTAAGTAAATTACATATACATAAATTATATTTACACTACAGTTGTAAATACATTTATTATATTTTGTGAACCTATAAACTTAATAATGACTGCAAAAAAAAGAATAATAGATAACAAACTTGAAAGATTCATCTAGTAAATAAAAAGTAGTAGTACAAACAAGCCACATTTAAATTCCTTTATGAGAGAGACCCCCCCAACAATATATACCAACTATGCAAGGATAAATAAATAAATCATAAAGGATGGTAAATTAAAAATACTTATCAGAATAATTATTATAATACATAATTTAAGATATATAATTTCAAATTAAATTGTATTTATCATCAAATACTGTTTCAAGTGGGAAGAAAATTTACCAAATAAAGTTGCAGTTCAAATCACATAGTTCAATAAATATTTATAATGATTAAAATAAGTAAATAAAATATAATATTGATTGGTTTCAGTTGGAGTGATTATAATATTAAAGATTTATGGGATATGTTCACATATCCAGGTTTACAGCTATTTGTATATAAGTATTTTGGGGCATGCTTTCATGAATTTATGAAATCTGCAAATATTAACGTGACATTAAATAAACTTCAAAGATATTTTCCATCCTTAAAACTACGTGATTTGGTTCCGTGAGTACATATTTTTGCATATAATTTTAAATTTAAACTGTGTCAATTAGGTGTATAGTTTGTAGTACTCTGTTCTCTCATCACAGAAATTGTTTTAAGTCTTGTTCAAAAGGTGTATATAGTAAAACTTTATGGCATGCTTCTGTTAGGTTGTAAAGAGTATAGCCTATTTTATAATACACTGCTTTTAGAAGGAGATCTATGCTTAAATCACAGCTTCTTTTTAACTTGATGAGAGTAAAATAGAATTTTAAAACTTGAAAAAACATTTTATATAATAAAAAATATTGAAACAATACTATCTGTATCTTGAACTTTACTTATATATTTATTATTCATCCCATTCATCTGATTATTTTATTTTCAAATGAATTAAAAAAAGGGAGGAAGTTATCAATTTGATCAGAATGCATTTTTGTAGAGCCCCTCTCTACAAGAAGAGACAATAAACATCCTTTGGGTATACCAATGTTAGTTTTTTAAATAACTTAAGTAGAAAATTTTTTTAAATAAAGAATAGTAGCATCCTATTTTGAGTGTTCTGTTCTTTCAATTTTTCATAATTTTACTTCTATTTTGATTTTATTTAAATAATATTTTTAACTTCAACTAAGAAGTACAGAGATCAATGCCTTTTTATTTAATAAAAATTAGATCAAATAGTTTGTTTCTATTAAAATTTTTAATGCTTATTGAACTTAAAAAAATTCAACTTTCCTCTTTCTTAAAAGGTTGTATATTTGCCCATTCAATGGTTAAATTTCCGTATTTGTCATTTTTTATAATTGTAAAATTTTTTTACTGAAGAAAGAAAGAGATATAATGATTAATTTAATCTCTTCCAAACCAATAATACATTTTTGTAAATAATTTTCCAAGTCCAACATCAGCCTTCATGTTATGAACCACATTAGCCATCATATATAAATAAAAGTAAAACTAATGAATGTAAAATAAAAAAATGGGAAAAAAAATAATCAAACTGACTTAAAAATAGTGTTCATGCTAGTGAAGAATTCCTTTCCCTTCCCATTTATAAGTAAATTAAGCAATCATAAGTTTAGGATAAGATTAATTAAGTTTAATTTTTTACTCATCCTGTACTCAATACTGAGCCCACAAGGAATAGCATTAAAAAAAAATGTTGCTGACTTCTAAAAGCAGTAATTTGAAAGAGTTAGTAATGTATAATTTTTAATTGTAAGTGCAATTTTTTAAAGTTTATTTTATTATTTTTTTAAATATCATTTACCAGGGAAGTACATACATTATAAAAATTTTCTTTATTTATAACCCGTTATTTTAAAAGTTTAAATTAATTCTTAAGTCTGATAATAATATTAATACTTGTAATTTGTTTTCCTGATGAGGATATGAGAATAATTGCTAGGTAAAGTTATGAAATGATGAAAGTAATTGATTAATTACTAATGCAACATAAATCAAAAATTCTAATACTTAATCTAATGTTTAGTCAATTTAAATAACCACTTAAAATTTGCTCAGGTTAATGATTTGTTCAAATAGTTACTTTCTCACCTAGATATGTTGCTTCTACATTCACATACAGCTCAATTAGCACTCAGCAGATGAAGATGAAAACATAGTTGAAAGATAGCTTTGCAAAGATTATGTAAAAATAAATCTAACAAAATGCTAAACATTATTGTAATTAATCCTTGCTATATTCTTAATGCTTTTGGCAATGTGAATCCAACCCCATCATCATCATAATTTACACTTTATATCATTGAGAAGTGGCATGATAAAAAAGCAAAATTTATTACAGAAATTTTACTATTAATATTTTTACATTGCCTGTTTTTTAAAAAAATCATAGGAAAGAAAATCTCTCAATGTTCTTGTAAAACTAATTGGAGTGATTTATTGACAAGCAGTCTAATCAAAGCAACAGTCCAACACAGTATCAATAGATTGCTTGCATGATGACCAATATGTTTTTTAATGTTCATAAGAAATAATTTTAATCAATTACTGCTGATTTTTTCTCCCCTTTTCAGAGGAGCAACAGTAGGTGTACAAGCACATGCAATGAATTTAAATGGTGAATTAGTAGAAGAATTCAAATTCAGTGAAAACGGGAGAATATTGAACTGCCGTAATTTGCCTTCACCAGCAGCTACAGCATCATTAGCGGTTGCATCTTTTGTAGCAGACAAGGTTCAAAAGCAATTAAACCTCTAGTGTAAGTTTTATTATCATATATAATCGAAAATAAAACAGTCTACACCATTCAGAATAGTAAACTACCATTGATCATATCATGTTATTGTGTTTATAATGAAATAATTTTTAAACATTAAAAAAAAGTGACTCCCCAAATATAGAAAAAATATGCTTAAATTTTTTTTTTTTGGAGCAATTGTGCAGTCCTTCATCAATGCAAATGATTATTACATATAATTTTAAATATAAACTGTGTCAATTAGGTGTGTAGTTAGTCATACTCTGTTCTCCCATTACAGAAATTTTTTAAATCTTTTTCAAAAGGTGTATATAAAACTTTATGGCATGTTTCTGTTAGACTCTAAACAGTACAGCCTATTTCATAATGCATGCTTTGGAATTAAATAAATAAATGTCAATAACACATGTTGTCTAAAATTGGTGAAGTGCAGGAACTGGTTTATTAAGTGTGGGTTGGTCTATTGAAAATTTAACTTTCTTTTAATTTCCAAGCTGGTTTTTCCTGAGAGATTTCAGGTTCTTTGGATCATCAAATTGTAAAGCATACAATTAACCATTTTACACAGTAACTGGTGCTACTTTTAATGGCTCTTATTTTAGGTTAGGAAAGTAGTTTATCATGTGCATTTGATCTGTGTTTAGTTCATAGATTTATATTATACATGAAAAATTGACAACTTTATGGCAGATAATTTTATGTTTCATTTCTATAAGATGATTAGTAAATTTTATTGTACTGTTATGTGTTGTAGTGCTTGTGTATTTTTTTATTGGTGGATGTAAATGTGTGTTTAGTCAGCCCAATGTAGCGTTTAGTGCAGTTGCTGTATATTTAATTTGTTCAAGATCTGGAAGGATATTTCTGTCTGTATGAAAATGAGTTGACTTTAAAAAAGTACTTTATGTTCATTGTAATTAAAATTTTTATTTAGCTTACTTTTTTTTGGAAAAAAGTAAACATTTTGGAAGTTTAATGAAAATTAACCATTTTTTCATTAAAAATATTCAGTAGAACATTTTAGTGTTTTTCAGTTTAAAAATGTGCAGCACAAGGAACATGGTTTATTTAAACGTGTCAGCAAGTGGTAAATTTAGACATCATTGTTATTACTAGCATGCTGACATGTATACAACATGCACATGCACAAACCGTGTGTGTGTGTATGTGGGCGCACACACATACACACACATGGTGTTAACAAATGTGTAATCCTTAAACCTTAAATAATTTTTCATTAGTTAATGAAGTTAAAGTAGTTAGGAGCATTGAAACTTGAAACGAGATCAAGCACTCAGGATGTCCCTATAGTAGGGAGGCAATTAAAAAAAATTGAAGGGTAGGATTGTGCATCATTTTTAAGGGTGTTGAGAAACATAAATTTTGTCATAAAAAAATCATTAGGCTTCAGCAGCTTTTGCCTACAGCAGACCCCAAGTAGTGGTTTCATACCGAAAAATAGGTCGTTTTGACATATCGTTTGCTGAATTTTTTTAGTGCTTTGTTATCGAACAGTTATTTAAGAGGTCAAAAAAGTTCTAAACAGCTGAAAACAGTAATAAAGAGCAAGTAATCAAAATGAAAAGTCTACAGTAAGAATTTTCACAGAATTATAAAATAATATAAATTTCAAAAACTCATTTCAGTGCTTAAATTGTTTGTGGTCAGCTTCAGTGACTGATGCAGTCATTTTCACCCCAGTGTCAACTGTTATTGCTGACTGTTTTTTCTTAATTTGGAAGATACATATTTATGTTTTCAAAATTTTAGTCTTTAATTTTGTATATCACTGTTGAGTTTTTTGTTACACACAACCACATTCTAAATATCTTCTTAATACAAAAAAACTGTAGCTATTACCACTAGCTGACTGTAGAGTGAAACCAACGGTTCATCACTGAAGATTCCACAAAAGCTACTGAAAATACTCTGAAAGTTTTGAAAATATTCGTTGTTAAGGAATTGATTTTTCATTTCCTTGCTTTTTACTGCTCATTATCATGGATGTCTTTATGCAAAGACATAAAATAATATTAGAAAAATTATATTGTGGACTTACAAATTTCAGTATTTTATTTTCTAATCAGCTCTGTGGTGAAGTGGTAGCATCTCAGCCTTTCATCCCAAAGGTCATAGATTCAAGCTACTATTCCATACTCATGTACACAAGCTTTGAGTTTATTCTGTGAATCAGATTTTATGGCATTTTCTGAAATCAAACTCAAATTATTATTTATATCACCTGAGTTATATTATTTTCTGGAATTATTTAACAGTTTTAATCCAGATGGTAAGTTATTTTAAACATGATTTATTTGTTAATTTAAAATGAAAATGCTCACTTGAATTTTTTATCTGTAAAGTTATTAGTTGAATTCTTTTCTATAGTAATATAATAACATTTTTCAATGTTTTATTTGCAGACTGGAAGAAGTGAAAAAAATTTGTAAAAAAATTAAAAAGTTTAATGGGTTGGTTTTTTGTTAATAATAATAATAATAATAATAATAATAATAAAACGTCAATAAAATATTCTATTTTCGTTACTTTTGACTGCCTTTTTATTTATAACAAGTAAATGACTGTCAATAAATAATTCTAAATAATCAATCATTCCAGCAATAGTTCTATAAACTTTATAATAAAATTATTAATATTTACAAAGGAATGTAGATGGACAAATGGTCAAAAATTAGTTTTATATAATTCATGACAAAAAAAGAATAATACAAATACTAAATAAACCCAAAAACTGTACCTTGTTGCTTATTGTTAAAATAGAAAAACTATGAATTAACTAATTATTAGACATGGTATAAAAAAAATTTACTAGAATGTTAAAGAACTCCAGTTTGGGAAGTATTTTTATTTTAGAAAATTATTTCAACTTTGATGATCCTTGGTATTGAAGCATGTCGACTGAACAACTTCTTTCTGTTTCAGTATCCTCTGAAAATACAAATTCCTTTGTTTTTAAATGAAACTTCACTCCTCAATTTTGATTATAATCCTGGCATGAAATGTTTTTTTTATTTTTGAAAATGCCTGAGACATTTTCAGGAATGATTGGCATTTAATGACACCCACTGAAAATAATTACAATTTTGGTAACTACCATGTACATTACATTATAGTAAGAGGGAAAACTATATTAGTTTCAGGATACTAAAATAAGAAATTTATGGAGAAAACAATAATTTTCATTAAAAAATTGAACAATACCTTTAAAAATAATAAATAAATATTTTTTCTAAGCCATAATATTCGGCTCAGTAATTATAAATCAGCCTATCTCAATTGAATACACTAACTTGTTTCCCAATATTAAAAATGAATTCATGAAGCTCCATTGCCAACTATAATGTTTAAAAAAATTAATGCTTTTCAGAAAACATCAAAAAAAGGATTCAAAAATCTATCAAAAATCATTCAGGAATTTTATAAGATTAAATGTACCAAACGCCAAAAATTTTACATTGGTGAAACTGAAAGAAGATTCATATGCAGTTTTAAGGAAAAATTTCTTAAAATATCATAACAGCTAAATCATTTATGCACTACCTTCTGATTAATAATAATAATTACACCAGTCTCTAAAAATTTGATCCTGTGCATTTTAATAGTAGCTGTTCACTTATGAGTTGCAGTTGCGGATGCCTAGTGGCTGCAGCATCATGGCCTATGCCGACAATGGGTTGCTGCTGGTCAAGGGCAACTCACATGCCGAGATAGAGCTCAGAGCAACGCAGGCATGTAAGTTCTCAGGTTGTGAAGTTTTCAGCATAAGATGGTTTTCAGTTTGGAGAAAACCACTATTATGCTTCTCAAAGGTCATCTAGCCACGACCTGTCAGCTGCAGGTTGTGATGGATGGCCTTCCGATTAGGTATGTTACCGTTCAGAACTATCTGGGTGTTATCCTTGAAGAGAAGATTCAATTCAAGGAGCACCTCCAGTTTGTTGCAAAGAAGGCCATCGATGCCTTCTTTTGGTGTCCATAGAGTCGTCCATCCTGATTGGGGATTGAATTATCGTACCATGCGTATTCTTTACAAAGGTGTCTGAGAGGCCATAATGTTGAACGCTGCACCCATCTGGGCTCATTGTTTGCAATTTCAGTGTTACAGGGACATTCTTTTGCGAGCCCAGCATCTTCTATTGTTAGCTATTGTCGGTGGCTACAGAACTGTCTTGAGAGAGGCAGTCTCTATGTGATCGCTGGCATTAAACCCATTGACATTCTAGCTACGGATAGTAGCAAGCTATACATTTCTAAGAAGGAAGGCCTTCTTACTTCAGGGTGTATGCGAGAACTTGAAGACCAAGATTTTGACTCTTGGCAAGCTAGGTGGAATGAGTCTTCTACTGGTCGATACACGCCTGGTATCTTTCCAAATGTTAGAGAGCTGCAAGCAATTAGTTGGGTTTCCCCTAATTGGCATACAATTCAATTCCTTTCAGGACATGGTGCCTTTAGGAATAGTTTGGTTTGGTTGACTGCGGCATGTGTCCAGACTGTAGGTTTGATGACACTGTGGACCATGCCCTTTATGTTTGTCCCCAGTAAGAGGCAGAATGTACCAGCTAGGGAACTCGAGAGAGTGGACTCCTTCTTTGATCTGCTTGTCAACTGGAAGACTCGCAGAGAATGGACTATTGTGGCTGGATCCTTCGATTCCTCGTCCTGAGCAGGACAGCTGAAGGGGTATAGTAGAGTAGTACCTCGAGTGGCTAAGGACCACCTGGGCAGTTGATTGGCTGGACGTAGGCGTATTTGCGAGCCACAAGTAGATAAAATTTTGGTGATTACTTGAATATTGCCTATAGGCAGAATGGCGACTGCACTGCCGAGGACATGGGTTACCATGCAGCCATGAGGTGTAGCGACGTTTTGACGAGGGCAGTTAGAACAAGCACACAATGTCGGCGGGATGGTGACTGCACTGTCGAGGGCATGGATCCCATGCAGTCGTGAGGTGTAGCAGCATCTCGATGAAGGTTGAAAGAAAATAAATGTCACACGGAACTCTGTGATGGAGCTGAGTGGGAGTAGGAGGTCTGTTTGTTCTCTCCCTTGTAGACCAAACCGGAGTCCATAAATTAACCTAAGTCAGTGGTATGAACTAAAGTTGAGTTCAATAAGGGAACTAGGACTAAACTTTGTTGTTGCGAACAACATTTTTGGTGGTAAGTTGTTGTTAATTTGCCTTGAATTTCAGACATTTATTAGAAATGGGCTCAATAAAAGTGGAACTAGGCGTGGGGTTCGTGCTTCCGTGAAATTGGTTAGCTAGTTCAGAGGGCAATGGTGTCCTACATTCAAGATGTCCAGACGAGGCCTACAGCGAAGGCAAAGGCCGTGTTTAAAAATCACCGATGTAAATGTCTGCCGAGGCATTTACATTGGTGGCATCCCAACAAGGCCTGGCTTATTACTATGAGATTTCAAGATTGTTTGTTAATTAAGACTAAAAAGTAAAAATGTTTAATTTTACACATCGAAGTTACATATGTGTACCAAATTTCAATCATTTTCATACAATACTTCATGAGAAATGAAAATTTTCAACTAAATGCATGATTTAGCATAGGGGTAGCACATGGGGGTGGGTCATATCAAATTCTGACACCGTAGTGCTGTATTGTCATCGAAGTTACATACGTGTACCAAATTTAATTGATTTTCATACAATAGATCAAAAGATATATCAGTTGCAAGATTTGATTATTCATAAAGCGAGTTAAATAAAAGCTTTAGAAAAGGTCTTGCTCCAAGCAACAAAAAAAGGTATAATCTTCAATCCATTGATAAGAATCAGCAATTGATGTAATTAAATTATTTTGTAAGAACTGGCTTGAATGTGAAAGATGTACTTTACCCGTCAGCCACTCTTTAATAAAATTAAAAAGGTTATAATTTTGTTTTTATTGTTACAGTACTGTTTCTGTTACACATTCTGAATTCTCCAAAGTATTTATATTATAATGAAAAGTTTTATATATTTATTGTCATACCACATAAAAAATTAGTGTAACTAGCTTCATTTACAATTTTGTGCTGATGTACATGCTGTATTTTTTTTTGTTCATTGAACAGCATTATTTAAATTATTATATTTATTTTATCAAATTTAAAAATGGATCATTTATAATTTGTCATTATTTACATTTAAATATTTTTGTGTTTCACCAAATTAAAGTTTTTTCCTTAAAAAAATTTATAGATTTATAGACAAACTTCAGGGCAGAATGATAACATCTCTGCCTTTCATCTGGAAAGTTCTAGACTCCAATCCCAGTCAAGCTTGGTGTTTAACTATCACTTGTCAGTTGTATCTCAGATGCTTTATATGCGTAACTGTTAAGAAAGGCTGTGATACAGTAAAACAACAAATTACTTAATGTACTCCTATCTCTAGGATACATGCCTTCACTCAACAAAGGAAATAGATTTAACTGATAAATAGGAGAAATTAATAAATCATTTGAAGAAATATTATTTAACTGTAAGGAAAAAATAACTTAATTCACTACTTTCACAAGTAGTAACAGTATGCAGATTAATTAGATTAATTGGGACATTAATATTGATAGGATATAAAAGAAATAATGAGGAACCTATGGAGTGAGATTGAAAATTTGCTCAAAACACATGATAAAAAACAATAGTACTTTAATATGTATTTTATTGTATGTTCAACAATCTTTCAGCAAAATGTTTCCTTTTCGGTAATTCTTAATCTTTTCTTTCTTATCAATATATATTTTTATTGATAATTTCAAACTTTTCTATTCAATATCAGTTTTTTTTCTCAAGTGTGGAGGAAGTGGTCTGGTCAGTTTGCTTATCTGTTAAATTTATTTTATAAGTAAATATATTTGTAACAGTTTTACAATGCAGTTACTATTGTTGATTGTAACTATTTAGTCTGTTACTTTTTTCAACAAGAACTGATACAAATTAGATGTATAAAATTATACATTCAAAAACACAACATATTTTGAATATGTAAGTTCCTTTATTTATTATTTTTTTATTAGATAACAATTTATAATTGATAATATAAATGATATAAATAATATTTCATAACTCTTCTTTCTAATGGCATTTATTACTGTAATAATAAATGCCATTTATACCAACTTGAATATAGTGAACTTTATCCAGTAAATAAATAAATAGGCCATTCTTGTTACATTAGTAACATTTTAATTTTTAAAAAACATAACCCTTAATTTTCTGTTCCTCTGTTTACTGAGTAAAATACATGTGCTCAGATAATTTTTGTTAACTACTTCTAAATTGTGGTTTATTTACATTATTTATATTTAGTACCTTCACATTTTAATATTACTTTGTGCATTTGTATTTTAGATTATTAACATTGATCTAAACTATCTCCTAGTTTTTATTTTATAATTAAATGTGCATTATGTGATACTGCTTTAATTAAGGATTTATTACGGTTTCCCTTGGACCATCATACAGATAAAAACTAGGGCAGTACCTATTTTATCCATAGAGTAGCATATCTACCCATTCCAGATACAAAATATATTTTTTATTTTTTTGAAAATTCAAATAATGCATTAACATATTGACTACTTGCTTAATATTCACTATATTCCAATACTAGACAGAAAATTTTGTGTATTTGTCCATAATAAATTCAAAATTTATAAAACTGCAACAAATTCAAAATTCACAAATTATAAAAACAATTTAATTTAGTGTAATTATAGAATTAAATACAAACTGTAGAAGTGGGATCCCATGAAAAGCGATTCTTGGAATTAATGTGGTAAGTTTAACTTATCTATTTACTGTGTTTTAGTGGTTTAAATTCCATTTAATAAATATATATATATATATATTTTTTTTAAATGTATTATTATGTATTGGTCAGAATGAAATATTTATTTTATTAAGGAAATGCAACCTCTTTTACAAAATTATCTTCAATTTAGCGACTTAGACCCTTATAAGAAAAGAATCAGAAACCTTTATTCTAAAGTTTTAGCAGGTTGACCTTTGCCAATTTTAGGAAGAAAAATCTCTCATAAAATTTGTAAATTACATTCCAGATACCACAATAATTATTAATGAATATATCAATAATGTGTGAAAATGTTACATTTGATTTTTTGCTGCCATCAGTGTCAGTAACGTCCTTAACAAAAATTTTATTTATCAATATGATAATACTCTAGTGCACAAATAATAAATAAAAAAATTATTTCAGGGACACAATTACATTTAAACCTAATCAAAAATTTACTACAATGACAACAAGATCGATAAAGCTGATACCAAAAACTCCAATGAATTAAAATTCCATTATGTTTACCTTTAGAAAAACATTTCTAAAGAAGGAAACTCTCAATCATGTGATTAAATGTAGAAAAACAAGAATCGGAATATATTATTAAGAGAAAGCCGGAAAAAAAATTGAGTACATATAATGTAACCAGCTGGAAATCATAGTTTTTTACCAAATAAAATAAATTTCACAAGAATAAGTTGAAAGAACATGCTTTAACTTTGTATAAAATTACATTTTTACATCAAATGGTACCGAGATATTACTTTTCAAAGATAAAAGTTTTTCATCATGAAACATACTATAAACTAATAATTGGGAAAATAAGCAAATAATCATTTCATTTTTGCATTAAGCCTAGAAAATGTTTTTATGGCTTCAACAACACTCAATATTAAGTTTGCATTTTATATACTTTTCTCACTTTTTTATAAATAAATTTTAAGTGACATCAATAGCTACATTTTTTAGACACTAATAATAAATATCAGATGCATATTTTTATGTTAATTATCAGATTAGTTATTTAATAAATATTCTGTATATCTACTTTTAATATTTTCATCGATATTATTATTCTTTTTACTAAATACTTTTTTTAATTTGAGAATTATTTTGTATACAAGAGTATTGTATATGTCCAGTGCTATACATATATTTGAAATCCTACTTAACTTTGCTGACATCTTACTGAATAAATTTCTATTTGCCTAATGTAAGACTTAATGTTCCCCAGTTATCAGTCGATCAATCTGTCATTCGATCCTTCAGATTCAGTACATATTTTAAACTTACTCACTATATCCAAACTTTACAAAAAAATATTCTTGAAAGAGGTAATTATAGCATTAGTAATTGATTAAAAAGAATTATTAACAATTAAGATAAATTACTCACTGATAAAATAAGTTTCATCAAAAAAATATGATTAAGTCTCAACTCCTCTTTCTCTTTGATGAAGACAAAACATAAGGTAAGCTGAAATATAAAGAGACTGAGTGATGGGAAGAAAGAAATTTCTGTATTCATTATGAAGAATAGTTATTTATATAATTGAATTAAAATCTCTCAAAAATAGATAAAAATATATATTAAGCATTACAAAAATATTAAAAAAGAGTACATTTTTGGATAAAACAAAGTGAGTTATTTGAAAACCCTGAAAAATCATAAAATTATTCTCAAAAAAACAAACACAAAAAACATAAGAAAAGTATAAACAAAAATGATGCGAACAAATTGGTATCTACAAATGTGAGCTAAGGTTCTCAGGAATGTGGGAGGGAATATGTATTATTTTTTACTTATTAATAATTATTCAAAGTTCATATTTTTTTTTTAATTTTCAAATGAAATTACTTTGAATATCAGTCTTATATCATTATATTACAGCAATAATACTAAGCGATGATAACGACAATAAAAAGCAAACTTAGAATGGGAGCACCAGAGGAATTCTTTCTATAAAATAAAAGAAGAATTGTTGAAGTTGGTTAATTTATTAAAAACCATTCCTAAAACTTGCATTTAAAAAAAGTGCACTTTCCTTTTATTGAAGTCGATTACAAAACAAAAACTAAAAAAATAACAAAGTAAGTTTATTAAAGTAATCTGTTCAATAGAATGACATTTTAATTATTTTATTACATATACAGATTCTTTACTTTATAACTAGCAATAAATTCCATTAAACAACAGTTTACACATTTAAACAAAAAAACAACAGTTTTTTTTTAAATTTAATTTCTTTAAACTTCCTTTTGCTAACAATAAATTCCACAAACAGTGCTCTTAAATTTTTACAAGATATTGCTATCTTTGCCTTTCTTAGATAAAAAAGCTTAATCAGAACATTTTTTCTAAAATACCATTGGAGGATAAAGGGTTGATTGAAAGAATTCTAGGTGGATCATTAGAAAGTTAAAAAAAAAAGAGAGGCTGGAAAAGTGTAAAATTATAGATAATCTTAAGGGAAATTGGAGCTGTCACGAATTCAAACTTTTAGCTGGTTGCAAAGGGAAATGGAAAACAAGTCATTTGCAAGAAATCCAAATTTGAGAAATCTGTGTCTTGATAAAAATAATAAAAGTATAAATAGAAATGATGCAAACAAGTTTGTTACTACCAAATATGAGCTAAGGCTCTCGGGATGTGTATTATTTTTTACTAAATAATTATCCAAGATTCATCGTTATTTTAATTAACCTTTTGTTTTAATTTTCAAATGAAATTACTTTGAATATCAGGACTTACATCAGGAAAGATAATATGATTCTTTTTCCATCGTATCTGTTGTAAATCTCAATAAATTCTATTTGTTCTCAAATTATTGTGAACTAAAATTGTTAATATATACTCTACTCTTAAAAGATATCCTACCCTACTAGACGGCATTTTTATATGTTTCTTTGTGTGCGTCCCCCTTAGCTTAGCACCGGAATGTACCGATCACTAGCGGAAAATCCCGATTCGTTAGTACATGTTTCGTCGTGATCAGGGTGTATATTGTTATATTATTATATATCGATACTATATCGTTATATCACGGTTTATGCTAAATATATATCAAAGTTTTGGGACAATTTAGTACTATTTAACCGGATCCGAATTTTCGGACGAAATTCGCAAATATCTCGAAAACGGTCGGTCCTAGCTCTCTGAAAAAAACGTTTTAGACCCTCTCGACGGGAGCAAATCCGCTCTGTGGTACCCGACGGATATTTTCAAGTGCCCCCGGGGCACCGTTCGGAAATTGGGAAGGGGGTGCCACCATAATATCTCGGGAACCGCTCGTCCGATTTTCACGATTCAAACAGCGCATGTTTAAGCAAGTCGAGCGCTAACAGTTTAACGCATCGGGTACACTCTTGATCGAATGGATCCTGGTTATCCGGAAATTAAATCGTTTAGTCCCACATTTTGTTGCACTCGCTCACCGTAAAACGTACCGATCCGATCTTTCGCTAAATACGCTCAAACCTGTGCCCTAGCGTAGCTGAAAAATACAAACTTATGAAGACTAAAAAGTAGAAAACAAAAAATATATTAAAAAACAAAAAAAAAACTTTTTAAAAACCAGTCTGTTAAATGCACTAATAAATACAAAATAAAAAATATGTAAAAAACATATTAAAACACCACTCTTAAATTAAACGCACTAAAATAAAAAAAAATAATTTTAGGACGGTATCTCAGAATGGATTCGACAACAAGCTTTGATGGTGATATGTAAGATTATGTGAAAGTCATAGCTTCGAATTAAAAATTTTATGTTTTTGCCAACCTTTTTTTATGTGTAATGATTGGCCTAACGAGTGGTGCAAACACGCATAAGAAAAAATCGGCAAAAACATAAAATTTTTAATTCGAAGCTATGACTTTCACATAATTTTACATATCACCATCAAAGCTTGTTGTCAAATCCATTCTGAGATATCATCCTAAAATTATTTTTTACCTTTTGGCGCGTTTAAGTGGAGTTTTACTTTTTTTTTATACATATTTTTTATTTATTTATGTGATTGTTTTTGTTCATAAAATTATGAACTATAACCATAAAGAAGGCACTGGAATGCACTGATCACTAGCGGAAAATCCCGATTAGTTAGTATCAATTTCTAGAGTTAAATTTCTAATTTAACTTTCGTTATATCAGGTTTCATCATACAGAAAAAAATATTTTTGCACAAGAAGTAATCAATTTTGGACACCTAATAATACCATTCCGAGACTCCACCCGGAGGGCCTAGCTGCGGAGGCGTGACGTTGGCACGCCCTTCAGCTAGTATTTTAAGAGTTCTTAAAAGAGAAATGAATTTTTTAATCATATAAAAATAGATTTTTGAACAATAACAAAAACTTCCACACCTTATCAAGGGTTTAGGGAAAAATAATTTATTTGATTTCAGTAATCTACTGTAATGATTTAATGTAAAAGGAATTTTTTTTTATTTTATCCTTATTTGATTAATAATTCCTAGTAAATTTAAAAATAGAAATGTGAATAATGCGATCCAAAATAAACAGGAAATTGATAAATAGTTGATCTAGATATATTTTCCACTGTCATGCAGATAATAAGGGCAAAAATATACACATAAAGGTAAAAGCAAACATAAATTGTTTATTATTTTGAACTTGTTGATATAATTGGCAATAAACATAAAAATTAACATAGAAAAATGAATTTTTTTATATAAAGTAATCAATAACATAAGGTGATAGGATTTAATATTCGCATGCTGATCAGCATTTTTCTTCATTTATATTTCCATGAAGAAAAAAACCAACATTAGCTAAAAGCATTTGACAGGAAACTTTCTTAATGATGCATTTTAGTACATGTTGTATGCAGTTGTACACAAGTAAGGTCATACAGCAATGAACGAATAAATGAAGAAGGCAACTGAACACTACTTCATTACTCAGTTTCGCTACCAAATCTGGCACGGTGTGCTTGTTACTTTCAAAAACATCTGTGCTACCATCTTTAGGAATAAATTGTGATTCATGTCACAAACCCACAAACATTTAGTTATGGCAATTAATAGACATTAAATAATGCTAGTATAGGTTATAATATAGCCAGAACTAATTCTTAATACTATTCCATCATTATTTAGTAAAGATGAGAATTGTAGATAACAGTTCAAGTAGATTATGTACGTGTTGTAGGGATAATGCTACCCTGCTAGTAAGTATATAATCATTATCTACCACTGATCCCACTCCATTAAAAGACTACATTTGAATATGACTATGGAGAATTTATAAAACTAGAATTATTCAATAATAGAAAAACATTTATAATTTTATGTGATTTTTTTTTTGAGTGAATGTTAAAGCACCATGCATTATCTACAACCATATAGTTTAATTAATATTTGTTCCTCTGTTTAATTATTTCTATCTTATTTTCATATTCTATATTTCTTTTCTTATTTAATTCTTCCATCAATAGTCATGTAAATCTATGAGTATTTTACTTTATCTTGTAGATTTGAGATTTAAGAAAGAATCTTTCTCATAATTAGAAAGGAGTGCTAGATGTAATATAATTTCTGGATCATAATAAATTTGCTGATTTGTATCTATTGTAACATGTATTTAGTGGTAATCCTACTGACACATAACTGAAGCTATTCCTAACCTTGTTGTCTTATGGCAATGAATTTCAAATAGGTATCTGACTGTAGATCAAACTATATACTTACAGTCGGTCAATCTGCTTAACATTACAAGGAAAAAAGTTGTTCCCAACAAAAAGACAACTACCATTACGGTCAGTAGGTTAGATATGTTAGATTAATTGAGGTATTATAGCTCGTTCCTATGTTGGGAGTTTATCCACTCTGGGTTGTAGATAAGTATTCAATATTTGGCAAATTAAATTTGTTTTGCACAGATGTTGCGCTTTGATGAAAAACATTCATTTATTGATGTCTAAATATGTAAATTATTCCACATATTGAGGAAAAAAAACCTAAATTATGTTTTAATTATAAAGTAGATGGAGTCCAATATCATCATCATATTCGATCCCCATTCCACTTTTGTGTGCTTGGTGTTGACTAATATTAAGCTGCTCCTCCATTTTCTTCTACTCATAATCTTTTAATCAAAATAATTTAGATTATTCATCAAAGGATAATATTAAAAATATAAAAGAATTTATTATTTCTGATGACAAAGTAAACCAAGTTTGACTTTTTGGTATTAAAAATTAAGAGTTTAGTATAATTTCCAGTACTAACCATCAGAGGCAAAAACATTATTATGTTAAAAATTATTTAAGTATTTTTCCAGTTTTGTTTTGTTTTAAAAATTGTCCATCTTATTTATTTCTTTACATCAATTATCAATATTTGCTACTTTGTTTCAGATTTATCTAGAATTTGGTGGAGGAAAATATTTAACACTAGATTATAATAAAAGAAAAAAATTATAAATGATTACTATGAGTGAATTGTTAAATGAAAATTTGCAATGAAAAAAGCATATAGCAAAATCAATGTTCATAAATCTATATTTCTTTTATTATTAATATTGTATGACTGTGAGACTATGTGCTATAAGGAGTTTCTTCAATCACCTGTAAGAATAAAATGTTTAATACTTGCTACTTTATTTTATTTCTTATAAAATCACATATTATATATATATATTTTTTTTTGTGGTTTTTTAGGGGCATCGACTACTTTGGTCATTAGCCCCATCCCACTTCAAAAAAAAAAAATAAAAAAAAGGTTCAGTAATTCATTTTCATGAATCGAAAATGTTCAAAATTTTGCATTCTTCTACAACTTATATCCAAAAAATTACTTCCTAGGCTTTCCTTTCGGCCATCCTTTCTTGCACCGTTTTTCCATCCTGCGAACGGCCTCAACTTCTGATGAGAGAGTGTCTGAGGCCTCGGACATGGCATCATCCTCTCTATCTGGTGCCAATGACGTTCGCTGACTTACATCAGGTGATGAAAGTTTCGTCAGTGCTGTTAGCATCGTTGCTAAGGAATCTAAACTAGCAAGCGATGCACTCTCCGCGGCTGATGAGCTGGATTCTATCTCTACTGCAGTACTGGGTCCAGCTGAAATAGATGCTCTCACCGAAGCTGATCTTTGCGCTTTTGGAGGCTCTATTGGTACAGGTTTTATATTCTCTACGTCTAGTGGTTTCTCAATACTTGCACTCAACTTGCACCTCCATTTCCGTAGATTCAGATTTTCTTGTCACAATTTCTTTAGGCTTGTGACTAGACGACGGAGTGATCTGTTTCTCTTTGCTAGATAAGTCAAGATTTTTTATTCTTACTTCAGTTGGTGGCTTAATAATCGCAGGTTTGGCTGGTGTTTTAAACTGCGCTGGTGCGTCTCTCATGTCAACAGCGTCAGACGGAGAGTGAGCCTTCTCATGTTTAGTTTGTTCCATCCGATGAGTCAACTCAATCTTTGAATCAATGATTCTTTCAATCATCGTCGCAAGACTTGGAGCCATCGTGTTAAGCAACTGCTCCACGTTAATTTTAGATGTGGAAGGGGCAGCCGCTGCTTCTGCATAAGAAGTCGATGGTCGAGGTGTACGCTGACCAACAAGTTTCTTGGCTTCAGGATAACTGACCTTTTGAAGCGTTTTAACTTCCTGAATTGCCGTTTCTAATTTATATATAGGGCAGTTCCTTGAACGACAGTTGTGGTGCCCTTTACAGTTAATGCAGATTGGAGGGTCTTTACATGGGTCACCCTCATGTGTTTTCACTCCACATATAGATATTTCCTGCGCTTCACATCTAGCTGCTGTGTGTCCGAATCGTTGACACTTAAAACATCTCATCGGCTGCGGAATGAATGCTTGTACATCAAGCCGATGGATGCCAGCTCGCACCTTTTCAGGAAGGTTCGGCCAATTAAATGTTAAAACATGCGAGGCCGAAGGTAGAACTTCACCATTTCTTCGCATGGTTAGTCAGCGACACTGAGTCACTCCCTGACTCGACATTTCTTGTACAATTTCTTCTTCTGTACAATTTAGAAGATCACGACAAACAACAACTCCTCTGGATGAGTTAAGTGTGCTATGCGGTTGGACAGAAACCGCAAATTCACCGATCTTCTTCAACGCCTGGACTTTCTGGCTTTGCACGTCGTTGATAGTTTCGACGTGCAATCCATTAAAAGTCTTTCGGATTTCTTTAACGGGACAACCAGCACAGTTAGTAATCTCTGTAGCGATTAAGAATGGACTAACTTTTTGGAAGTTTCCATTCTCCTTTGTAATAATTAAAAATCTTGGCTTAGATACGTTATAGCCAAATAAACTTTTCTTGAAGTCTTTATTGATTCTATCAGCATCTTTCTTTATCTTATCAGATTCCTTACTTTTTTCCTCTTCGCTTGTGGCGAATAGTAGGTTTCTAAATGAGGGTGTTTACGTGCACCCTCTGCCATGTTTGTTTGTTCATGTATGTTCATTGTGTTAATCCCTTCTGCTAGCTAGGCTAGCCGCCGGGGTACACCCCCACTCCAGGGCTACTAACCTTGGAGGTCCGATCCGGTACTCCGGTGGAACCGGCATATGTCCTGGCAGAGAGCGGATGCGCAGTCTCTGCACTGACTCCAGGCTCCTACTCACCAAAGGTTTCAGAGCTCCCATGCACCGACATACATGGGCACCATTGCTACATGCTTGCCATTGCAGGGGGCATGTGGACAACGGAAGAGTCTCCATTACACCTGCAATAACATTGACCCTGGCCGTCACATCACCAGCTCTAAGTTTGGTATGTGCCCATTTCCTAATCAATAAATTGTTCATATCCTCCAGGTAGCCGAAAAATCCAATCCGTCTGTTGACCTGAAGATGGAGACAGGTCAATAAAGTAATACATCCGAGGAATTTACTCAGAGCCCCGTTAGCCAGCTATATGTGTTGTACATAAGTACAGCTGTTGCCGCCCTGGACGTGGGGATTACCTACCTCAGGGCACATTATATTAAAATATACATTATTACTTAATTGATATTGTATAGTGAATTTACTCGTCGATGCTGTATATCAATTACAAATAATATTAACTGTTTTAAATACGTTGTAATGAAAAGTAAATAAATAAAAATATTTTATTTAGATCATAACAAAATTATATATTATATAAATCATGTCAGGGGAAAATAGGTTAGCTGCTACTTCATAGATAACAGAAGGAATTGTTCAAGCATTTGTCTGTAATGATTAAGGGAAATTGTGGAAAAAGCTTGATTGAAGCACCATTCTTCTTCTTAAGGGGTCATTTTTTAAAAGTTAATGATCAACAAGGTCTGCAACATGTTGACTGTGGCTCTGAAAAAGTCTTTTGATGAGCATTTAAACCATTCCCTTAAGTTCTAAAGCCATCATATATGGCTTCTGCCTACTCCTTTTACCTGTTATATTGCCTTAAATAATTATAGATGATTGGTATATTAGACATGACCTAAATATGACAATTTCCTTGTTTAAAGTTCGGTGGCCGATTCCATTCCTTGTCAAGTCTATACTGAGGAAAATAGCAGCATTTATAAAAAAGGAACAGTAATGTTAATATGAAATAAATTGTTTAATGACCAAAACAAAGTATTGTTTTAATTTAATCCGTTAATATTTCATGAATTTTTTAAGTGTGTTTATAAAACAATTATAACCAAACGTATCATCTGATCTTCATAAAAGTTTGAAGTAAGCTTCCTTGTTTTTAGGTGGAACATTATAGTGTAACAGTTTTTCATGAACTTTTTCAATTGAAAATGATGGCTAATATTTTTCTTTAACAGGGAAGAAAGAGAAGCACAATGGAACAGAATTTTTTTTATTACTGTAGATTGAATGAAGGGTTTTCTCCACATTACTGACATTACAACAATTTTCAGTTTATTTCTCAGCTCTAAGCAACAAATAAACTCTTTCATGTTACCCATTTTTAACTCTGTTTTGTAATTTATTTTAATTTTTGCTTCACTTCATTATAGAGCTCAATATATCAATTGACTTTTATCAATATCAATTGACTTCAGTTCAAAATGATTGAAGTCTGCTGTTCATAGAACTAGTAATATTCTGAGCACATCTAGAGGTGTACTGTTATATCTTTAATGCAGTTTAAGCCAGCTTTCATTTTTATCAAGCATCTAACGATTCCTGATTTAGATGAAAAGCTAGTGCATATATTATGGATACCATAAATCAAACATTTATTTCTTATTTGTAAAAAAATAATTAATTACTCTATGATAAAGTCGACTGTTATCCTATTAATAGCTTCAATTCATTGAATATAGTCATATAAAAATAAATATAAATTCATCTAATCATTTTATTTAGGTATTATTAAATTAAATTATATTCTAAATTAAGTTATATTATTATAAACATTAATGTTAATTTTCTTATCAGTTTCAGGAAATTCCGGAAGAAACTTGTATAAACTCACAACCAGGTTAGTAATTTATAAGAGCTACATCACCTTACTCATTTTTTAAACAATTTATTGAACAATGATACCTTCTGAAAAAAGTAAGTTTAGTCAATCAGTCAATTAGTAAAATAGCACAAAACAAAAAC
Organism: Lycorma delicatula; assembly: GCF_047948215.1. NCBI lineage: Eukaryota > Metazoa > Arthropoda > Insecta > Hemiptera > Fulgoridae > Lycorma > Lycorma delicatula. The sequence continues at coordinate 51,189,914 of NC_134460.1, forward strand.
GTAAATAAATACATTTTTTAAAGATAAGCTCCTTAGACTTTTTGATATCTCTATAATAAAAAAACTTTTCTCATTGCTTTTTGCTTTTAAAATTTATATTTTGAAGATTTTCAATTTCCTCCTAATTATTAAATGCAAATAACTTTAATTAACTGTAATATAAATAAACTACTATATCATTTTAAACATAAGATCAAAAAAATATGATGTGGTCACCACTTGAGTTGTACGCCTTTTAAATTACATATACACCTTTTTTTTTAAAAAATGAAAAGTACATAAAATGTTATTTCATTAATAACTTCTGATATTTTTTCATATTTTTTTTTTTATTGTTATTATTGAATTATTATTTATCGTAAAACTTTTTTTACAATCCCAAGGTTAATAATTATTTATAAATCAATATATTTAAATTAAAAAAAGAGATAAACTCTGATTTGAACCGATGTGCCTTTCGCTTGTAAGATCCAAATATTTTATTAATTAAAATTTTATTTCGCTATAACTTTGGAACCAATGAAAATAAGATATAATGTATCTTATAATGTAACTTATAATGTATCGCTAAAAAGGTCTTAATGAGGGCTTATTACTGCAGTTAAGAAAAAATCCCAAATATAAATTTTTGGGGATTTTGGACTTTTTTGGACACTTTTGGTTCAGTCGATTGCAATCAAAAGGAGAGGTGCACAACTAGATGTTACAATAGTCCTAAATCCAAAATTTTAACATCCTACGGCTAATTGTTTTAGAGTCATGCGAGATACATAGGTACATACAGACATCACACTGAAACTAGTCAAAATGGATTCAGGGATGGTCAAAATGAATATTTACGTTGAAGTCTGAAAAATGAAATTTTTCGTGATCACAATACTTCCTTCACTTCGTACAAGGAGGTAAATATATGACGGTATTGTTTAGGAGAAAATTAAGATTTGTTATCTGAACAATTCATCAAATAAAAGATTACAACAATTTATTTATGTAATGAAGTTGTTAATATACTTAATTTATCACCTAAATCTGTTCTCCACTTAAGGAAAGATAGAAGTAAATAATTATTTTATTGTATGATTGGTGAAATATTAATAAAATATTATTATTTGACTTATGGTTTTTATTATAATTTTCATATTAATTCATTCCAGGAGTTTTGTTGCCAGTGAGTTATCTTCCGACAAAACAGTTTTATAACCATAATAGGATATTTTCACTAAATGATAGGTGACAGCATATACACTGTTTCTGAAAGAATAAACTACGATATTTCTTTATTTTGAAATCCCCTGTTCAAGTATTTATTATAGTTGTGATGCATGTAAAGCATTTGAAATACAAATTGCAGGAATCAGAATTTATTTCTCCATAAATAATGTACTCATTTCACAGTAAATCGTGTTAGTGGACAAACTAAAGGTGTCAAATAATGTAGGTCAGAATGTAACCTGCATTTCACATATTATGGATGCTCATGTAGATGAAATTACCTCACTAAAAAAAGATATGGGAAATTAGTTTTACACTTACGAAAAATTTACATAGGATGAAAGTTATTCTTTAATATAGTAATCCCATTTTTTATACAATTTCTGTGTCGTGTAAAATCAAGTCATAGTTAATAAAAAAAAAAAAAAAAGTCAAAACTATTTCTAATTTATTGAACTGTGCCATGTTGTAAAATTAATGACATAAAAATGAAAAACACCTAAGTAGGTAATGTAAAATTTGGTTAAAATAATTTAACATGTACAATACCTGGAAAAACTTATTACCAGAACTGCATTGTACCTCTTCAACAAAATTAAAAAAGAATGATAAAAATTTTCATCATATGTCCATACAGAGGTATAATCATATCCTTACAGAATATGTTCATATTCCATATGAGCATGTGGAAATTTTCAACATACAGACCAATATGTTGAAAATTTGTATATTGTTACAATATTGTTGAAGAACATCCTCTTTTACTGAAGTTTGTTAAAAAAGAATAACAGAAGATTATAAAGAGTTAAGATTTAAATTATTTCTCTTGTAACATGTAAATGTACAATTCAAATTTAAATAAATTTTCAAAATTATTATAATTTAAAAAAATTTTTAAACTATAATATAATTAAAAAAAACATATACTATTCAAAATAAAAGTCTACTTTTCCAAAGAACTTAAGATAAATTATATATTCAAAGATATTTCCTACAGAAATATTACATTAAGCTACTGCATTTCAATAATTCAAACTCAACAAAAATACTTAAACTGATAAAAACAACAAATCAATTAAAAAAAACTTAATAGATATAGTAGTTTTCTAACTGCCTTACAATTTTTGTCACAGATTGAACTTTTTCAGACTGTGTTACAGAAGATCTGTCATTAAATGTAACTAATGATTTAGTAGGAAAATTACAAGTTACATTTAATATTGATGGTATATTAAATTATAGTCAGTTGAAAGTGACTTTAAAAGTTGATGAAAATCTGGATGGTAGCAATTGTTCAAGTGATTTTTTTGAAATGCCCTCTGGTGGACTTATCGGTGATCACTCAATGAAAACTATTATAATTAAAAACTGTAGTACTTGGTATGGAATGGATTCAATATGTAACAATGTAAGTATTATCATTTTATTCCTTACAAAAATATATATATTTATAATATTTTTTTATTATTTTTTTTTTTATTTATTGAATTCACTGCGCATTTTTTCCCTATGTGTATTCTTTTGGGAATGCTATTGATCATGGTTACTGATTATACAAATAAAAAAAGTTCACGTCTGTCTTACTACAATTTTTATTTTTGGGTAAAGTATACAAAACATCAGAGCTGTTTTCACCGAGCGTAATGAGTTTTACTACACTGCTAGTCCCTTTGATGCATAAAATTAAAATGCCATTTGTAGGACTGAATATCATATCATCAGCATTTAATCAAGTTTGACATACTGATTTGTAACAGTATATTATTAAACATGGTAAAGATGGTGGAAACCTCTTCATTCATCACTTTTCTTAATAAGTTTAGGATGAGATTGTTATTCTGTAAAATGGCCAGTGATTTTTGGAAGTGATTTTATTTTGTGTCGGGCTCCCTTCTACAACCACTTTTGTTATGGCAACTGATGCTTAAATTATTTATCAACATTGTGCACAGACCATTGTACTAAATATAGTAATAATATAACTAAAGTTTAATAATATTAGAACAAAAGTTGTAGTAAATGTAATTCTTTCAAGAAATATTGTCATCGTCAGCATAAATAATAATTATGCAACACATCAACTAGAAGCATTACTATGTTCAAGAGTAGAACATAATCTGATTGGTTTTGTTAAATTAATAACTTTCTGCCTTCCATGAAAATAATGAAATTATGTATTCATAAGTAATTTCTATTCATAACAATTCAGCCAACATTAACAATGTATTATTCCCAAAATCCTTAATTATTCATCAAATTTTCATTTATCAAAATATATTTATTTATTTACCAAAGTGCTACATTTTTGTAAGTGTTTTAACAACCTGCATCTGTGCATGTGGTAATTTAATAATAATTGTTATAATAGAAATATTATTTTCTAGATTTTTTTTAGTGCCTACCAAATAAAGCTAGGTTTCCAATTATTTTTTTTTTAATAATAAATTGTGGCACTAACTGCAATAATCAATTGTATTATAAAAACACTAAATTGTAAAAAATTATTACACCCTTTTAATTGGATGGTCCCAAATTTAAATTTTAGTCTGGCTTGGCCAGACTTTACTTTTCATATACTACAAAAGCTGGTTAATATTGGCACCTAGGTTGAACTTATATGATGAATTAATCCACCTGATAAAAAAAAAGTGAGTGGGCAGTTGTCTCTACAAAATTAGGGATTTTCTTTTACTCTACTTTAATCAAAATCTTCAACTAACAACAAACAATGAATTAAAAAAAATAATAAAAAGTTAGATGAAAACTTAATCATAAAAGCAAAGTAGCAGGAAAATATTATATTCATAATATTTGTTTTTGTGATTCACTAGCAGTTGTTCATGTAACTTTTATAGAAGAATTGTCAACAGCCTGTTTCGAAAATTTGTGTAGTAGCAAATTTTTCTTTGGCGGTTATTTGAAGTTGAAGGATAGAATTTAATAATCGAATCCCCACACTATCAATGAACTAAAGACAAACATTCAACAAGAGATTGACGGTATTGCAACAATATTATTGTTGACAACAATTACTATAAAATATTGACTCAATATTTTATGTCAATAAGATATGGAATATAAGAAAGTCAGAAAAAAAGAAACAAGGCTTTTGATATAAAATATTTCATTGGCTTAGTGTAAAATATATCAGCTCACCTCAGTAAATATATTGAGATAGGTTCAAATATAAGCTTGGTTTTTAAGATAAATTACGGGTTTATTTATTTATATTTTTGATTTTTTTGTAGAAGAGAAGTTTGGGTTAGAATCTTGTAAAAAGGAAGCCTTAGATTGATGGGCTACATGTTAATTACAACAAAGTAGTGTAAAATACATTTTGTCACAATATTCTTCATGATTTAAATTTAAAGCAGTATTGTGCAATAACTGTGTTATAATTTAAGAGAACAAGACAAACCAAAATATCTTCATTATTTCGACTGGCTTCTGAAAAACATTGTCAGTGGACAGATAGACGCAATGCTTGTATTTCATATCAGACAAGGCACATTTTCATTTATCTGGGTATGTTAATTCACACATCAGGTTCTGAATATCTGAAAATCCTTACCAAATTTTGAGCACCTACTTTACAATGAGAAAACCAGTGTATGGTGGGTTGTTTCTGGTAATCATATAGTAAGGCCAATATTTTTTGACCGACCTATCAATAGTGTAGTGTAATGTACAATTTTCAAAAAGTTCTAGTTCCAGTTAACAGATTGTTACTTTTGTATCTTCCAACAACGTGGAATAACATGCCACATATCAAACAATTCATAGCATGCATTCATATGGCTTTTACAGAAGAACTGTCAGCAGCCTCTGCATTTCCCAAATTTGTCTAGTAGTAAATTTATCTTTCTGGGTTATTTGAATGATAAAGTTTATGAATCGAATCCCCACATTATCTATGAACTAATGGCAAACATTCAATAAGAGATCAATGACATTGACAACAGCAATTTGAATCAGATGACTCTCAATATGATCATTAGAGCACAAAAGTTCATCTCTGCTCAGGGTGCTCACTTCAAACACCTATTGTAAAAATGTTGGAAATATGTAAACTTTTGCCTTTTTAAACACAGATTTTAATTTAATTTATATTTTCATTTCATTCATAACATATTCATTTTATGTTAACATAATTTCAACAATCCTGTACTAAGAAATAATGTAAAGAAATGGAAAATACCTTCAAATCATCTACGTAGTCAATTTAAATTATCATTTAAAAAAATCACCATTTTAAAAATCCACAAGAGGAACTTTCTATACAAAATAAAAAAAATCTATTCATTTGGTGAAGAGTTAGACTTGAACTCAGATACAAAAAAAATATCCTTATGCAGAAAACTATCTCCTTTTATTGAAATTAATTAATAAAGTAAAAAATAACAAGTTACAGTAGCAGCAAACAATAAGAATTTACTGGCTGATAAATCTGTTTCCTAAGGTAACATTTTCCCAACAATCAGACATTTGTTCTGGTAAAATGAAAAACATTTTTCTGATTTATCTACTCATAAAATAAATAACAATTTGACACTCATAAATAAAAGTAGAAAATTTCATCCCGGATGTTTCTGAAATACCTAGTGTATACATAAGTGTATAGAATTCTGGAAATGAAAGGATCCATAAATTTAATCATTACTGAATTTAAATACTAAATTTTAATCATTTTTACAATAATGTAGATTATATATTTATATTATAATTAGCTAATAAAATTTATTATATTATTAAATGTTGCATGTGTATTTATATTCACTTCTATTTCTTAAGAAATGTATATTCTTGTTCAAGTTAATAAATACGAAAATTAAAACAGTGTTGAAAATTCTTTGTTTTATATCGTGATTTGATTTGAAGAATTCTAATGGGTTTTTGAGATTATTCCAGAATTTTTCCGCTCTCATATATTTTTCTGTATTTTACTTGTTTATTTTTATATTAGAAGTATGAAAATACTTATGTTCAAAATTTGGCTGTTTAGAATAGACATTTAGCTATACAGAATTGTGTAGCAATCAGATCAGAGTACAATGAATAAATAAAATAATAATAACAGTCAACAATGACAAAAAACATCTTAATACAGTGTTTCTCAACCTGTGGGGGCGTGTCCCCCTAGGAGGGCATGATAACACTAACTGGGGGGGGCAAGCATATTGAAAAGAAAATATTATTAAATAAATTTATTAATTTACTGAAAGGAAAACAAAACAAAATGCATTCTGACATAATAAATAATAAATTGCACATTTACACTGATATAATACACTTATAAATAGGCTTGTATCAGTACTACAATGTATTTAATAATTAACTTATCAATACTAAATTAAGGACAAGTTTAATAATTATTAGTGACTCCCTTGGGCCTGTCCTGCAGAGCAAAGTTTTTCGAAGGAAAGTTTAATATTAGAAATAAACACTGAGAGTTTTTTTTTTCTACATTTAGCTGAGATCTATTCTTTATCTTCAAAGCTGCCATCACAGAAAATCTGGTTTCGCAAAAATAGGATGTTGAAAATAGTAATAGTATACAAAATACTCTTGTTTTTAGTGCAGAAAACTCATCCACCCCTGACCAAAATTCAAAGAGTGATTTATTACTAAATTGTCTTTTGATTTCGCCACTTGCCATGAAGTTTATGAAGATATCTTCTTCAGCAGTTAAGAGCCCGTCAGAAGTATTTTGAAATGGATCCCTAACCCACTCGTAACTTGCTACCAAGTTGTTGTCAGCAAGAAAATACTTTTTAAAATTCTTTGCCAGTATGACTAAATGCTTTTAAATGGTTACAAAAACAACTTTCACATGTTGTTCTTCAGCCTTATAAGTTTTAACACATTCATGAACATATGTAGGTTTTTTGCTTTAAATTTCTGCTCTACAATTCCAGTTTTCTACAAAAATAATTAACATTATAACTCGTATCCTACATATGTGTATTTGCAGCTGAAGATTCAAGGCATTTAATCTCTCAAATATGTCGACCAAGTAACCCAATTCCATCACAAATAAACCATCTCAAAACTTCATGGCTTTTGGTTGGTTTTCCTTTTCTAGAAAAATGGTGATTCATCTCTTAATTCATAAAAACGTTGCAAATATTTTCCCATATGATAACCATCTTGCCTTGTAATAAAATAGTAATGCTGAATATACTGCACCCATGTCTTTACAAAGTGCAGAAAAAATTCTTGATTTTAGAGGTCTCATTTCTATATAATTTGCTACAGTTACAACCATCATTACAATATTCAGACCAGGACTCATTTCTTTGGAAGCCAGAGTTTTTATGTGGATCATGAGGTGTATCCAGACACACAGTGGAGATTTATGTTTCACAAGTGCTTGTATACTTTGGAATCTTCCCGCTATTGAACGAGCGTCATAGGTGCTATTCCGATGCAATTTGATCACTCTATGTTTGCCTCATTTATAAAATCATTTAAGATAGCAAATAATGTGACTGCTGTTGTTTTAAGTTCTATTGGTTTGCAGAAAAGTAGTTCTTCTACTGCTGACATACCATCATAAAATCAAACATAGGCAATGAAATGAGCATCTTTATTGCTATCTGCTGCCTCATCAAGCTGAATTGAAAACAATTTGTCATGCAACTTCTCGAAAAGCTGATGCTGTATATCTGAAAACTTGGTTGCAAATACTGAAAGGTTGGGAAACCCCCTTAATATTAAATATAGCACCAAGTTTATTTTCATTTTTCTTTCTTATGGAGGAGTGGGAATTATGAATAATGATTATGAATAATAAAGTAATGATACTTTAAAAAATAAAATGAACAGAGAAGAAAACTTTTGGCAAATATAGTTAGGATTAATATAACAGAAAGAATAATTAGAATTGGCTTGATATAACATTTAATCATTATTCAAACAAGTTTAGCATTATAAATGAAACGATTATTATATCAATTTTATTTTTGTAATCTGTTTTTTCTTACAGGTGATTTCAGTAAATTTTAATTACATTTATACTGGGTGTTACAAAGTAAGCGTTTCACGTCTTGCAGCTGGAACTGGGTATGAAATACGAAGAATTACGAGAAAAGATCCACAAATGGTATACACAAAATATATAAAAAATCCTTTGACTGATATGTATGTGTCTGTTAGTCCTGAATATTTTGATTCCATGTAAGTAGTTCATCTTTAGAGTAATAATTATTTAACAGTATTTACTGCTCACTAATAAACATTTTATATAGAAAGAATATGAAGTACAGTCATGCTAAAAAGTACTTCTATTTACAAGTATATTATAAATAATAAACTTCTTGAACATTTGTTAATAATTAAATTAAGTTTGGAAACAGGTAATTTTTATTTTAGTATCAAATGGTGGTAGTTCATATTGTAAATTCTTTTTATTGATAAAAAATGTAATTAACCAAATTCAGTTAACTTTCTATAAAGTTTTACTCTTTAACTGCAATACTATTCTTAATAAAGTAAGAATACCACTTTAATTAGCATTATAGTAATAAAATGCATGAAAGAATTCTGATTGAATAGTTTGTGGTTGAATCAGATACTTTTACAGGTCACACAATTTTGGTGTTTGGTGAGGATTTTTCTTAATGAAACTTTCACAATAAGTTGAAAAGCTTTTGAAAATTCAGAGAGAAAATGACTGATTAGATCAATTTTTATGTAAATCCTCCCTGCCCAAGTGTACGTACTAAAAACAAAGAATTAAAAATAATAATTAATTTTTTTTTTTAATTTAATGTGTACAACAGTGATAAAGTATCAGATAGGACTGTTTATTACTGATTTATTAATAGAATAGCAGGGGCTAGTAACTCATATCTTTCTATAAAATGGCAATAGATCATGCCCTACCACATCAATTATATTAAAAAATTATTGGTTCCTTGGTTTTGTTGGTTGTTTGGAATCTGTTGTTGGGTTCTAATTAATGTAACATTCTTGCCTTGAAAACTTAGCATATAACACATTTTCAAATAAACTCTCATCATAGATATAATAGAATATGCAACTACCTTTGGTTACCAACTAAACAAAATGTACAAAATATTCCACACGCTTCTGGTTATCATTCATTAGTGACTTCTAGAAATCAAAGCTAAGCTGACTGATTGATACTAAAAAAAGGGATAGAATATTGAAAATACAATACTATAAAAATAAAATTAGCAAAATACAAAAGTAATTTTTTTTTTGTTCGGACTATCTAAAGGTAACAATGAATAGATTCAATTTCTTGCCCTTTCAATCATGATTCTTTTTTTATACTGTCCATGTTAGGTTTTTAAGATGTTTTTTCACTCTGGAAACTTTATTTCTGAAAAGAGATCTATCCAGTACATGTTCTTTTGATATCTTAAGCAGTTAATGATCCTTCTTAACTTCTTGAAACCATTTGATTTTAGTTTTCCTGTTTTCAAAAAAGTTAAATATTTGATTCATTAGTCTACTGTTTTCCATTCTATGCAGATGTCCATAAAATTTTAATCTTCTTTTCCTCAAAAGATTATCAATTCTCTCCCAGTTTTTGTAATGATCTTTTTTTTCTAACTTTATGGATTCCTCCCTCTAGAATCAGATCATGAATTTGTTTTTAGTACCTTTCTTTCCACTTTTCCAATTATTTTTTTGCAAAGAAATTCATGGATTCAGGTCTATATAAAGCTGCAGGTAAAATTATTACTGTATTATAGTATTTAAGTTTAGAATTTCTCAATGTTGATTTTTTATTAAAGATTTATAGTGTTACATGATAGGCTTTTTCAATTTTTTGTACTCTTACTTTGATTCTTTTTACTTCTAGAACATTAGGAGTGATTACTTCCCCAAGGTATTTAAATTTAGATGTTCTTTAAGCTTTTTTTAGGACATATTTTAATTACACTGATTGAGCTTTTGATTTCCGAAAAAACAGAAATCCATCCCATTTTTTCATATGGCATTAATAGTCCTATTTTACTTGAACATTTTTCTAATTCTGATAGTTTAGTTTTCCTTTCTCTGACTGCAGAGATTACTAAATCATCTGCAAAAGTGAGATGACTGGTCGGCAGAGATTTAATTTTAGAACCAAATTTTACACAATTATAGATATTTATTTAATTCTTTAAGTTTCTTGATCCATTCTCTTATAACCTTTTCCAAAACACAATTAAACAGTATTAGGGAGACACCATATTCCTCTCATATACCAGTTTTAATTTCAAAAGGATCTGAGACTACTCCTAGAGATTTTAATTTAGAAAAGGTTTTTGTTAACATTGCTTTAATAATATTTATAATTTCTTGATCAACTTTAACTTAAATTCTTAAAGAACTTGGAAAAGTGATTTTCTATGAATTGGGTCACAGACATTTTTAAAGTCAACAAAATTTCTACTAAATTATGGGTTTTAGTTGTATGGTGCTGCAGGATAGTTTTAAGGCAAAAAGTGTGATGGCCTCCATGGTGCAATGATAGCGTATTGGCCTTTCATCCAGAGGTCCCGGGTTTGAATCCCAGTCAGGCACGGCATTTTCACATGCTACATACACATCATTCATGTCATCCTCTGAAGCAATACTTAACGGTGGTCCCAGAGGTTTAAAAAAAAAACCAAAAAGTATGTTCAGTACAACTTCTCCCTGGTCGAAAACCATTTGGAATTCATTTTTAAGGATTGGTTAATTTCTTAATAGAACTTTGCTTAGAATTTTGTATGGTATTGACAAAAGGAAGATCCCTCTATCGTTATTCAAATCTGCCTTATCACCCTTTTTATGAAGTGGATGTATTAACGTATTCTTCCAGTCATCTATATTTTTTCTGTAACCCAGATGTCTTCAAATACAGTTTCTAATTTTCCATCTAAAGTATCACGAGAAAATTTAAGCACCTCTGTAACAATTTTATCTTCTCCACTTGCTTTGATTACTTCCTTAATCTCTTTTTTGTCCGGTGGTTTTGTAAGTGATTTGTTCTTGTTTTTGTTTTTTAAATATATACAAAATTAATTATTTTAGATTTTAAATTGTTTTAATGTAATCAGTTTTTAAAGTAATATTAATGTTTTCTTCTGTTCAGGTATACTTTTACATTTATTGCTAACTATTCTCATGCACTTAATTTAAAATACAAACCAGTAACTGAAGAGCTTAAACCAAAAGCATTACAATTAGGTGCGATAAGAATTAATGATGATATCAATTCACCTTTAAATGTTGTAAGTTTATAATTTTATTTATCAATGCATACAAAATACATTTCATAATTATATTGATTTTTTCAATCATTTTTATAAATAGAAATATATAAAAAAATAAAAATTTTAATACCGTAATTACTAATAATAATTTTTTTATTTTTTTTAACTGCTGCTAAGTTTTAATATTTTTCTTGCATCATTTTATTTATTTACACCAATGAATGAGTTGAATAATAAAAAATAAAATTTTGTCAATGTTAATAAATTAAATTTACATTTATATCTTATTATTTTATCTATTAATTATCTGTGTTATATTTTTATTTTTTATTTAAACTGCTAAGGTAGTAATTAAAAAAATGTCAATAATATGTGAATAAAAACTGAAAAACAAACTACACCCAATCCTCTTTAAATTTGGTAACTACAGGAATCAGCCTACAACACCTGGATTGATTGTTGTCATAAGAATATCAATCACCATGGCGGAGTGGTACCATCTCAGTCTTTCATTCAGAAGGTCCTAGATTTAAATTCTGGTCAAGTTTGCCAAAAATTGAATAATATCTGAACTGCTAAGATTTTCTGGACATTTTAAATAATGTTATTGGATTAGTTTATTATCATTATCCTACCCTGATTACTTTAGTTTTCCTAACATTCCATAATCTGTCATAATGTCTTCTAATTTTGAATCTTTTGAATATCCTGTGTTTCACCAATGAACATGTCATGAACAATGAACATATCATCAAAACATGTCATCTGAGAAATTTATAAAATCTATTCTCATTCCTCCTATACTGATTGATTCATCTTCTTCTAGAGAAGTATTATCACTGTTAATATAAAACAAGTTAGTGACAGGCAGCACTCTTACACTCTTACTCCTCCTCTTAGGTCAAACCATTCAGTTTAAGCATCCTTTATATTCATAACAATTTTCTGATTCAGGAAAAATTTTTTAATTAATCTTTTATCTTCTTTCCAATCAATATACTCTTCCCATTCAGCAAGGTAAAGTACTTTTTCCATTAATAAAAAACATGCATATAATCCTTTTCTCCTTCTATATCCCTTTCACCTACAGTTATTATTAGCCTGATTAAATTCAATTTCCCCTCCCCATTCTGAATCCATATTGTTCTTTTAATCATTTCCTCCATTTTTTTACTCAGTCTTCTGTTCAGAATTTGCAGAAGAATCTTTGGTGATTGCAAATTTAAATTAAGTGCCCTGCATTAAAATAATTGTACACATTACTGGATTATGGTTTTTGGGAATGGAATCACATTTGTTTTAAGAAACTTTTCTAGCCATATCTCATTATTATAGATTGAAACTATTACACAGTTTCACCATCTCTTGTAAACCTTCCTCATTAAGGCATTTATTCATGTCTATTAATACACCATCTACACCTATAGCTTTTTTATATCTTTTATTGGCTGTATAACTTCCGATTGAAACTCTTTAAATTTCATATGAGTTTTTATGTGATCATGATGTAAACACTGTATATTGAGATCATTTTATTTGAATACAAAGGTTAGTGTTGTCCCATATAAAAGCTTTTCCACGTAAGAATAAGTTTGTGTGAGGTGAAGATTATTAATGTTACTATATAGTTCAATTGTAAAGGATTTGTGAATATTATATTGCCTCTTGTATGCTACATCATCAAAATTGGTTCTGTCTCATTTGGCAGAATAACACAATTGTTTTGAAAATCTTCAATGTACTGCTCATCACTCATTCCAATATATATATCTTTTGATACAGCAGTTTAAAAAAAAAGTAATTGCGGTAAAACTGCAAAAAGTAATCCAATGAAGAAAAAGAATGTTTGTTTTTCACAATTAGGAGGTTCCATGTCATTTTTTTTTTTTTTTTTTTTTTTGTTCTACCAGGTCAAACTGATCTGCTCAAAATCAACCCACTGATTTGATTGCGGTGTTTACTGGATCAAGTCCTCTCGATTTGTCCAACTATTGTGTTTACTGTAACCCTAGCCACTTTACGTGTAATTTAACACCTTTTCTGATTAAAACATTTTCAACTAAATAGGTTACATGATCACTGCCTGGTTTTTGAATAGCTAATAGGTTTCCCAAAGAACATTTCATAAAATGATGGTAGTTTTCCAAGAACTGCAAATCTCTGATGGCAATAAATATGTAGGTCTCTGGTGTGTTATGAGATTTTCTCATTCAGATACCCATATTTACCAAAGGCCTGCACAAAATAGTGATGGTTGTATCATCAATGTATGAAAAAATACAAGAATGTCTTTGATGCATTTACAAGTCATGTTGCAAATATTATGATTTACATCCAAAAACATCACCCATAATGTGTAAAAATCTCACTTGGTCACCTTCCAACAACTTCTTGAAAAGGAAGCAACTGAAGGCTCTTTGAACTTATTTCAGCCTCTTCATCTAAGATCACATCTTGTTTTACATCATTACTCAGGGAACTGTTGACTGTGTTCCAGCAGCGCATCTAACATCCTCTCAACTATGTTGTCATCTACATTCTTTTATCGATAGATTCTTAGATCGATGAAGATGTTACCATTTTCATCAACAATCTTGTAAAAAAATATGGATGGCAGATGTTTGGTCAATTTCTTGGTATAGATGTCTGTTTCTTTGACTTTCATCTTCTTAAATCAAATGATGAATGATTCAAAGTCTGCATTACTGTACTTGGTGTATGAATTGTGAACGGGTAGCGAGGTGGAACTTTATTATACAATCACATTATTTCCAGATTGTGGCTTCTTGATTTGCTGAACTCCATAGTTCTTATACTCTGTCAAATATAGGTGAATTTTGCTCCTACCAGATTGGAGAATTAAACCTGCATAGGCAGTACAGATAATGACAACCTCAGTGATTCTTTGTCAATCTAGATAGAAATGACTGGTTAGCTCATTTTAGCAATAATCAGTCAGTAGTGAATTTTTCTTTATTCTCAGCTGTATGTAGTAGCAGATTCTACTATAGTAGTAGTACTAGATACTGCTATACATAATTCATTATATGATTATGCTGACAGTATTCAGAATTTCTAAATCTTCTTTGAAAACAAGGTGTACTAATTTTACACTTCATCTACCGGCTTATCGAAGTTGATGATAGCTGTCAGCTTTGCATGGAATGTCAGTCCATGCCTATCAACAGCAGTCTTGTGGTCAATAACTCATACTACTATCACTAAATTCATCCTTTTTTTGTTTTTCATCTTTCCTTGAAGTCTTGTAGTAAAATGAAGCTGCCAAAGCAGTGCTATAGCTTATATTCATTTAAAAAGCAGCAAGAGAATTTGTGGGAGATTAATGGCAAAACAACTCACCTGGTGGTTCAAGATGCATGTAGTTTATATGTTAATTAGAATTTACAAGATTAAAATATGGTTGATTTTTAGGTACTATTTTTAATGAACTTCCCCAAAACATAGCAGGTAGGGAGCCAGCTATAATATACATAATATAAACAAACTTATGCATGCACAGAAGGGTTTCTGACAGGATTTAAAGTGGATAATGTGATTAAATCATTAAACATTTCACAGTTTTTCTTACTTACATTCTAATCTTCCCATTAAAATGTAAATTTGAAAATAAACTTTATATTTAAAAAAAAAATCAAGACAAATTATTTGGTAAATGATCTGTAATAAATTTATACATTATTTGATGCAATGAATGAATGATATAACAATTATAAATAAGACATTTTGTTGATAAGGTATAATTAACTGATTTTATTTTACAGGTAAATTTATATAAAGGAAGTGAGATTAAAGCTGAAAACAGCTCTGAAGAGTTCAATTGTTCTTGGGTATGAATAGAATAATTAATAAACATAAAGTTTCCATGGAATAAAATTGTATACAATAAACACAACTGTAGTAGTTTAAAACTACATTGAATCTAAAATTTTTTTAATAGAAGAGATTATTTAGTATTTTTAGAATTCTTTTTCAAAAACACAACATAAAATTTAATTAACATTTTACACAAATCCGTAGGACTATTATAAGAGCACTAGCAAATAATCAGAACATAAAGTAATTACATTAATATATTAATTTATATTACATCATTGTGTCTGTTTTATTAGTGCATTTTCATCAAATCAACATTTTCAAATCAAAATGACTGTGCATTGCAGTCTTGTAATAAAATAATATGTTAATTTTAATTAAAGAATATTGATTAAGTAACTTAATGATACGCCATAATAATAATAATTTATGAAGTGTTCAAACGCACGAAGTGTGCTTTAAAATGTTTTTTAAAAACTTTTATTATAAATTATGAATATTTTTAACTGTTTTCATTGATTTCAAAGAAAATGTTAAAAAAGGATAATTTAAATTTATCACAAGATCTATTTACTGTAAATTTTAGATTAATTTTTGTTTTGTTTTTATCTATGACAGCTGGCAGTAAAAAGTGCAGAAAACTATTATTTTTTAATTATTAATTGAATAAATTGGTTTGAAATACAACATTTTTAAATATAGTGCTTGCTTTCAGTGTTGTTTTCCACACTGCCATCAGCTTATGTTATAGCTGGTAGTTTTTTTTCAATTGAGAAAGAAGTATCTTTCTTTGCTATCTCATAAGCCACCAGCTGCGTTTGGTCACCAAATGTTCAAATCCAATTTTTGGTATGTCAGATTGGAATGTTACCAAAAATGAGTGACTGAAGACATTAAGATGAAAATTAAAAAAAAATTTTAACAAATTGTAAATTTGATGTGCCATTACAAATGACCCTTTTTTAATGGGTGTTAAAACATAACACAGCCATTAAATGAGTATTTATAACTCACTCATTTACAAATTTAAGATTATTTTATCATATGAAAATAATGTTATCAAGGTTATGTGGTAGCGGCAATTGAATCAACCTTGCAAGGTTGATCCAATTGATTTGATTTTAATATCCAATTAAAAATTGATTTGAATTATAAAATTGATTTGATTTTAATATCTAATCATTGCATTATATCAGCTATGCAATGTGCTTCAAGAACAGGCCAATGTTTATTAATCTTATTTTATGTATTAATTATTCAAGTGTGTATGATGAGTTTCAGTGGAAATTATCATAATTTTCAGCTCCTATTATCATAAATTATATAAATTCAATGAGACTACAAGTGTGCATAATCAGAAGGAGCCAAGCTGACCATCACTGTTAACCATGAAATCTATCAAGGATATCAAAAAGCATTAAATTACTCACCTGGAAAAGTTTTTAGAAAGCTTTGTTCATAGATTGGACTATCAATAATATACCACTTCCAGGGCTATAAAACAGTGAAAATTCCATATTACATTCGGTGTTAATGAATTGAAAGAACCAGTCCATGTAAAACATTTATAGTACCATTATTATTTGAATAAGATGGAACTGAGGTGCTGGATCATATTTATTTTAGTTACAAGACTTGATAACATGCAAAAATAATTATCTGAAGTCATGCAAGCTAAATGTGGAGGTAAAGATGCTCAAAATTTTGACAAAATAATTATCATACATACATAACCAAACATCAGTGTTTGATGTGCAAATTCCTTCCATGGTGTAATAGTTCATTCATTTCATGAAAAAAACTGTAGGCAATGAAGTGTTGTCAAGACTAAATTCAACAGTTTAATAAATTTAAAGGAAAACAAACAAAAAGTTTGTTTAATGAAATGTTGCTACCCATAAGTAAAGAAAATCTTCAAAATAGCTAGAATATTTTTGTTATCACTTCACCCTAAAAGCAGTGTGTTCACAAAAATCAACAGATTTTATATCACTAGATCTCTTTTTCTTTGGGATACTTAAGTAGTGAAATTTTTTCAAAATAATCCTGGCATTCTTGATGAACTGAAAACTAATATTGAAAGTAAAATTTCAACTATTATATAACAGGAAAAACTAGATACATTCTGAAACACTAAACTGAATCATCAGAATATAAAAATTTCTGATTCTATGAAAAAAAGTATCTAATAAATCTAAAAGAAATCTTATTTAATTCTATCAAATTAAAAAAAAGGCTTAATTTTGGTATTTTTTTTCAAAATGATGGCCTAGAAACCAAAATCAGACATATTAATAGAAAAATTTGACATCAACAGTCCATGCTCAAAAAATGTCATTTAAGAATCTGCTTAAAGATACATTTTTTTAACCAAAATCTTTTTTTAAAGATTCTTTGGATTAAAGTTAATTCAAGAAAAAAATCATATGATTTGCATTGATTAGTTTTAAAATGATATCATTCAAAGTATAAAAATCACACTACTAGGACCACACAAAATGTGATGAAGTAATGAATAGACATGAAAAGTTTATAAAGAAGTCAATAATTTCAACACATTTTAAACATTTTTAATTTTAGGTTGAACAAAATGAAATGTTTGACTACAAAATTTTATGCGAAGGCTACTATTTGAAACCTGGTAATTATTGTATATTTATAAAATACTATGATGACAGATGTATTAAAAATTCCATATGGACAGAAAGAACTAGTATGTCTTACACAGTATCCTGCATGTGGTCCAAAACAATAGGTAAATGAATTTACCCAAATTATTTTCAATATAAATAATGTTTACATATGAAAATATTGAGCAGTCAGTGTGTTCATCATATCAATATAAAATAACAATATATAACTACATTTGAATAACTGTTTCTCAACTGTCTGAAAACAGTTTATATAGATATCACTTAACTCGTACTATACCAATCTTTATTATAATGCTGTAACTCTTGAAGAGTATCTGTGGTACAAAAAATTCTAACAGTGTTGCTTTCTTTGAGAGTAAGGATATTCCCAGTTTTAAAGAGAGTGATAAATTCAGAATGTAAATGCAAATGGTTTATTTGGGCTCAGCCATTTACAATAGATATATGCAATAGAACATTCAGTTCATTGAAAAAAAAAAACTATCAGATATTTTTATTCCTTAGTGAACTCGGAATGAGATTCTAATTATTCTTGAAAATGTCTGCTATTCTTGCTGTTTTTAAAAGTGAACTGTCTCTCATATCAGGTTACCTTGTAATTCTTTGATTATTAACAAATAAATCTGAAGTATGAATTAAATAGTTATTATGCAGTTAAAATTGATAAATTTTTATGAAACATGTTATTGTACAAATATTTAATTATGTTAGTGGTAATATTAGTTATTTTTTTACAAAAAAAAAAAAGCTGAACATTTTTTATACTTCCCTGGCAATTGTTATTTATTCTTATATAGTGGAAAAATAATAAATATGGAAAACATTTTTTAAATTTATATTTTAATCAATAATTCAAAAAAAATTGGGTTAAAAATATGCAATACAAGTATATAACCTTTTTAATTTTTGGAGAATTTGGGGCAAATTTGTTTAAAGTGGTAAGATAAGCGTGTCCCCATGTTCTGAGCTTCATATAAAGTGGGGTTATGTTAACAATATTTTGAGAAAATTGACCCTAAAGAAACTATCTACCTCATCCCCTGAAAATGTTGACTACATACCTTTACCAACAAATTTCTCCATGTATAAGTTTCTGGGTCAAATTTTATTAACATTGGTTCATCCAGTCAAAAGTTATTATGCTTCAAACATGCCAAATTATGTACATACAAACATTACCCCCACTTTTTTGTTTTTTGGGAGTCTAAGTCATGAAACATCAAGAAATTCAAATTTTGTTTTTATGTTTCATTGTATGGTAACCAGTTTTTAACAGATCATCATACTGTCCTTTTTGCACCATAGCTTTAGAGCTATGATCCCAGCAAACTAAAATTAAATACATTAATAACAATAAGAACTAAACAAATTTAATGTGTAGAGTAGAAGAACACTGGCACATATTGTAATATTATGAGGTTACTTTTAGTGCTCAATAAATTAAAAGTGGTCTTAATTATGAACACAAAACTTAGTGACAAAAAGGGTTTAAATCTGCATTACGATGTCAAATGTTAAAATATTAAACTGTATATCTAAAGACTTGTACACATATTGTAGATCAAGGCTGACCACCTGATTTTTTGGCATTGGTTGAGAGTATATGGCTGGAAGATATGATTAAATGGGAGAGGGTCAATACATTCATTGGCTTCAGTTTAAGTTAGTTGTCCAGTAGATGAGTGCTAATCACATCAAAAATATTTGCATTGCGAAGTGTGTTCATTAGACAGGCACTGGCTCCCACTCCTGCAATTATTTCCATTCATATTCAGTAAATCCTCTTAAGTATGTACCGTATTTTTTTGGTTTATTTTCAGTTGTATTTATTTATCACGGATTTGAATAACATGGACTCTTAGCATTAATTGAACTTTTATTTAGCATTCATTTTTATGAGTACAAAATTAAAGAAAAGTGATGCTTGAAATTACATTGTTGTTCAATTGAAGTGAAGAAGAAAATGGGATAAATTATTAGCTTAGTTCACTATGAAAAGAAAGATTTGCTTAGTTCATTATGTAAAAAAAATGTAAAATGGGATCTGGGTCTGACAATCTTACTGATTTGATTTTAATACATGATGATCTTGGTGAGAAAATAAGATACAAGTAAGAAAAAATAAGTGTAAAGATAGGGCAAGATGGGAGCTACTATATACAATTTTCAATTTTACTAGCAAATGCTCAACAAATTGATTAACAGCACAAAGCTGTTAGATAAGTGTGTATAGCATTCCCAATGCCAATCCATTGGTGACCAACATTTGATAAAAGGATTCCCTAAGTTAGTGTTGGCTTGCTACATGTGTATGGGCCTTTACAGTGTGATGTCTCCACAACAATTGGAAAAATTCAGTCAGGAAGTTGAATGTGTGAAATAAAGGTAAAATCTCAAATATCTGAAACTATTTTTAATAAACCAGTTTTAATAGATTATTAATGTAATATTCAGTGCAGTTTTTGATAATGTCATTAGCATTGATTTTGCCTAATTTCATAAGCACGCTATTTTAAATTTATTAAAAAAAGATGACAATATCTGAGATTCATGAGGTTCAAATACTCTCATGTGTTGATTAAAGTCCACATTTACACCATAATGATTCAAATGGTCAGAGCAGATTAGAGGGCTTATTTCACTATTAAGAATTTTTCTTATATTTTCAGAAAGTAGAGTTATTATGGATTAATGGCAATTTTTCTCAGATAAAAATTTTATGTTTCAGTGATTGAAGAAGGAAATTTCTCCAAAAATGTAATTACGACACCATTAGCAGATAACGAAATCAACAATTCTGTTAATGGTAGATTGATTTTTATCATTATTGGTATTATTACTGCTATCATCTTCATATTAATAGTTAAAAGACATACTAAATTTTCAAAGAAAATACATGATTTTTATAGTAATGAAGAAGAAATAAATTTTAATTTAGGACAACCTAACGTTCTTTTGTTATATCCACGTGACTGTTTATTTTTAATGGATGTTATGATTCATTTTGGTAAAGTCCTAACATGGGCAAATTGTAAGGTAAGTTTATATTAAAATTAATTACAGGTAGTAATCATATTATGTACTCTCTAAGCACAAAGGCAACACCCACAGAAACAATAAGTGATATTATTCTTATATCTGGAAATATCATACATAACAGCCAGTTTGCTATCATTGGAAATTTCCTTTAAATTCAGTACTATACAATATTTAAATATGTTTGTTTTTAAAAACTGTTAAAAACAAAGTAAAGATTGTAAATCACATCAGTAAGTTTAATTTTATGTAATAGATAACATACATAATTTAAATCTTTTTAAAAACTTATTATTTTACACTGTTGAAATTAGATAACACTTTTTATCACAATATATGTATGATGATTTGAAAAAAATTGTCAGTATTTATTACACAACTGCCCAAAAAGGAATGTAATGTTTTTAGGGTGTATGTACGTTTGTTCTACCATAGCAGCTCAACGGCTGAACCGATTTAGATGTATGATCTCGCATTGGAATCCTTACGTTATGGGAAGTCTCATAGGCTATACAAATATAAATATATATATATATACACATGTCAAATTGAAACTAAAAGGCCACAAATATCAAATATACGATACTAAATTGATAATCGGTAACATTTTCAGTATTGATTTATTTGTATCAATAATAGTTCTGTTTTAATATCTGCTACAATATTGAATGAATGAGTTACAATAGTAAAATTTATTAATTTATTTTATAATTATTATTACTATTGTTATTTATTGTTTATAAACATTTAAGAAAAAAATCTAATGATTTTTTGATGAGCAGTATCATGTAAGCATGTTGCTTGTTTGTTGCTCTTATTTGTTGGTGTTGCTTTTTCTTACTTGCTGTTTATAAACATTTAAGAAAAAAAATCATATGATTTTTTGACCGGCAGTATGTTCGATCAAGCAAGCATGTTCTTTTTACTGCTAAATATTAACTAATAATCCCTGTCTTTTATTTATACGACTGCCCAAAAAGGAGTATTTAGGATGTTTGTTTGTTCCATCGTAGCAGTTCAACAGATGAACCAATTTAGATGTATAACCCCACGTTGGAATCGTTACATTACTGGAAGTGTCATTGGCTGTATAAATACATATGTATACATACATATATATATACAAACTTAAATGTAGTTTATTTTCCTCTTGATTGGATAGAATTAAATATAATAACAAAACATACTTAACTTAAAAATATTATCTTTATTAATGTCTTGGGTAACCCAATCAAGTACGCAAACTTATAAAGTAGATTAACAACATTTCACTTAGAATTCTGTAAGTTTCCTCAACTGACAATACACATTCATACACACATCATACAAAATTCTCTTATATACTAAGAAATTTACTGCTGGCTTCTGCAAAGGCTTCTATTACAACAAGGGTGGGGATAAAATATGGCTATCTAGGATAGGTAGACCAATTAATTTCTTAATATGTAGGAGAATTTGTATGATGTGTGTATGAATGTGTATTGTCACCTGAGGAAGCTTAGAGAATTCTAAGTGAAACGTTGTGAATTTAGTTTATAAGTTTGTATAGTTGATTGATTAACCAAAGAGATTAAAGATAATATTTTTAAATAAAATATATCTTATATATAATATAAACTTATTCAGCCACTTCACAAAGTACAGAATTCAAGAACACTCTTACCTTACTTTTTCATTTTCAAAGCGCTTTTGAGTCTAAGCCCATCATCTTCAGTAATTTAGAAAAAACTTTTCTTTTTTACATTTACATATTAAATATATGATATGTTAAGATTTTTAAAACAAATATTTGTTCAGTCAATATTTTTTTTTTTAAATTTAAAGCATTATTAAAATCTTTAACATGCTGTCAATATAGTACTGTAATATGTAGAGTCTAATATGTAAAGTACGATAGTGTATTAATATATTGACAGCATACAAGATCTTAAATAACATAGTTTTAAATTTTTTTAAAGTTTTATATTGACTAAACAAATATTTTTTCTAAAAATTTTAACATATCATGTATTTTAATATGTAAATGTAAAAAAGAAAAAAAAGAAAAATTTACTGAAAATGGGCTTAGGCCTGAATGCGCTTTGAAAATGAAAAAAAAAGTAAGGTAAGAATGTTCTTTAATTCTGTACTTTCTGGAGTGGCCGAGTAAATTTATATTATATAATAAGGTAGAATTTACGTACAGAGGAAATATGGACTACAAAAAATTTCATTTAAATATACACGCGCACGCGCACTCACAAACACACACACACACACACACACACACACACACACAGAGAGAGAGAGAGAGAGAGAGAGAGATATTCCACTTATCAAAACAATGAAAAAAGTTCATATAAACATACGTCTGGAAACACTTTGTTAGCAAGTTACGGCTAACGAAAGATTTTGCTTGGATCTGAGCTCCCCCAGTAAAATGAGATCATACTGAAACGTTTTGAACATTAATTGAGATGTGGAATTAATGGTCTTGACCTGAAAAATTCAATAAAATAGTACCACAATTGTATCTCCTTTAGTTTTTAAGATATTTGACTTAAAACCAAAAATTAGGGGTCAAAAAAACAATTTTTTAATGTTTCACTTAAAATAACTTTATTAAATAAGTAATAAATGGATAACGGTTATCTACAAAACTTGTAGAGAATTTAATTCTTAGAAAAGTGATGTAATCAACTTCTTTGAACACTGAGCACAATGTTTTCAAATTCGTTTTTATTGAAAACCGAACACAACTAACAGTTATGAAAACTGAACACTGCAAACGAAAATTTAAATTATAGGCCTATTTCTCTCAAAATAATTCTAACCAAATTCATTTAAATATTCCACAGTATTTATCATATAATTAATTTATTTGATTTGATGTTTGATAAACTTACAGTGAGTATTACATTAGCCACTCAAAATGTCCACCTCCATTGGCAATACACATTTTAGCGCGACGACTTAAGGACGCCGCTGCCTACACCAACATTCGTGTGCTGTTTTTAATTTCTTGAGAGACAACTATGAATGATTCTTTGTAAAGTTCACGATCATTGTTAGATTTCTGAGCATACACTAATGGCTTCATGTGTCCCCATAAAAAGAAACCCAACGGGTTCAAATCAGAGGATCTGGCTCGCCACGCTATTGGTCCTCCTCGGCCAATCCATCTGTTTGGATATGTTTCATTATGATGCTGAGTTGCACGACGATCAAAATGTGCTGGGGCTCCGTGATGTTGGAAATACATAACTCTTCGCATTACCAGTGGAACATTGTCTAAAAGTACAGGAATTTTATTTTGAAGAAAATTTAGATAGGCCTTCCCACACAGTCGATGATTAAGGAAGTAAGGTCCGATCAGAATATTTCCTACTACAACGCACCAGACATTTAACGAAAATCGACATTGATAGTTTGATTCTAAGGTGGCGTGCGGATTGGTGTCATTCCAAATACGATTGTTGCCATATAGTGTACAAATGCCATTAGTGTAAATGTTGCTTCATTACAAAACAGTATTTGAGTTAATAATACATTGTTATGCAGTAACCAATGGCATAAATTAATTCTCTAATTGAAATCACGTTCTTCTAGATATTGTACTACTGAAGACGGTATGGATAAAGATGTTCACGGTGTAATGTTCTTGATATGCTAACATGCGGAATATGTACACGTACAAATAATCTTCGTGTATTGTTGAAGGACTTCGCTGTATCATAGGCATTATCTGTTTGCGACTGTCGCATTCCCGTTCAGATTGTAACACAAATGAAAATGACCCACGTTCTCTCAGTTTTCTGTGAGTACCTGTCTGTTGGGAATAATTCGATTAGGAAATCGTATGCGATATAACTCAACAGCTTCATATGCATTACCATTGCAGAACCCGTAGACAAAATGAATATCTGCATATTCCTCGTTCGTAAATTTATACGACATTTTCCACTGTTATTGCAAGTCAACATTAACTTAAAGAACACAAAAAAATAAAAAAGGGAAATAAACATGAACGTTATTACACCAAAAACACTTACTACCGAACAATTGCTATTCTTCTCGGTATTATTTCACGTTGAACTTCAAACCGCAGCACAAAACTAAGTATTACTAGAATGTGTAAGAACATATCAATAACCTTTGCAATGTAATACACAGTAGGTGGCTCCTATGTGAATAGTTCAGCACTCCCAGTTGCATACATACACTAAAAAGTATTAAATGTTTTCCGATCACAAATACAGATATGCCGGCTAGATGAACAGATATGTTCATCTTTAGTTGTGCTTGGTTTTCAATAAAAACGAATTTGAAAATATTGTGTTCAGTCTTTATAGACGTTGAATACTTCACTTTTTTAGGAATTAAATTCTCTACAATTTTTGTAGAAAATGTTTATGCATTTATTACTTATTTAAGAAAGTTATTTTAAGCTAAACAATAAAAAAATGTTTTTTAGACTCCTAATTTTTGGTTTTAAGTCAGACATCTTAAAAAGTAAAGGAGATACAGTTGTGGGACCTATTTCATTGAGTTTTTCAGGTCTAAAACCAATAATTTTGCCTCTCAATTAACGTCCAAAAAATTTCAGTACGACCTCATCTCACTGGGGGAGCTGAGATCCAGGCGAAATCTTTCGCTAGCTGTAACTCGCTAACGAACCGTTTCCAGACCTATGTTTATATGAACTTTTTTCATCGTTTTGATAAACGGAATACGCCTGTAAATTATTGTAGATTCCTTTTGAAACACTGTGTAAGTGTGTTTTTTTTTTAATGCGCGAGATAATGCGCGCGCGCGTGTGTGTTCGTAGAGAGAGAGATTTTTCATTTGTACAGAAAAGATTAAAAAATACATTATTAATTTATGTAAAAATTATCAGAAAAATATGTTTAAAATTATAAAAACATTACCTTTTTAAGGTTTTTGATTGCTGGGATCCTGCACAGTACAATTCAGTTGTCGGTGAACCAAATCAATGGGTGCATACTTTACTTAAGAATGAATCAATTGAAGTTATTGTAGTAGCAAATGAATGTTCACAACTTATTGAAAAGAAAATACTAAATGAAGTTTACGTTGAATATAAAATACCACAATGTTTTGATAACATTTATTTGTATGCTGTACACTGCATAAACCAATCAATTGTAACTACTTCTCATCAAAAGATACATGTAATCAGGTAAATATAAGTAACTTATAACACTTCAATACTTTTAGTTTTTCCTACGATTAGAGATAATGTACATAGTTCATTCTTTCATCACAGAAAGAAGTACATTGGTTTGCTGCTTTGTATTAAACATCTCAGACTATCTAATAGCTAGTCTACATAGTTTATATGTAAAGCACCAGAAATATAAACTGCACCTATCTGAGATTAAAAATGATTAATAAACATCCAGTCTCTGAAATCTACATATTTTGAGAGAGGTTTGATAATTAATGAAACAAATTGATGTAGAGAAAAACAATTTATTCAATGACAATGAAATTTACACTACTTTTCAAAATAGTCTCCAGCAATGTTTAGACACTTGTCCCACCATTCTGGAAGCTTTCTGATTCTTACAGCACAGAAGTCTTTACCTTGCTGTTTGAACCATTCATTTACCACTCACTTTGTTGACCACTTCATTGTCAAACCTCTTGCCATGCAAAATGTCAGAGTGGGCTGAACAAATGAAAATCAGACGGGGCAAGGTCGTGGCTATAAGGAGGATTTGGCAACATCTCCCAAGCCAAATTCTCAAGTGAGTTTCTCCCATTCTCTGAGCGATGAGGGGGCATGCGTTGTCATTTAAGAGAATCACACCTTTTGAGAGAGCACTCTGATGTTTTCACCTTATCACAGGTCTCACTCTCTGTTGGAGCATATGGAGTAATTTGGGATATTCTGACTCACCTGTCTCTGCGAATAAGATCATTTATGTAATTTTGCAGCACGGTAGTCGAAACTTCAACTAGTCTTCCAGAGCGATGGAGATCAGTAACACTTGTTCTGCTGGAATTAAATTGTTCCACCTACTTATACACATTACTGAGTTTTAAAACTTTTCACCATACTGTTTTAACATTCTTGAATAAATTTCTGCTGGTTTCACACCTTCTGATAGGAAAAAACTTATCACTGAATGTTGCTCTTCTGGCATACACGTTTCAAGCGGAGCTGACATTTTGAAATCAACAAAAAAGGTTATGTTTAAACTAATTATGATCGAAACGTGTTCCCAAGGTTGCCAACTTGATACTTAAAAAGTTTCATCGTCATTGAATGAACTGTTTTTTCTAGACATCAATTTGTCTTGTTAATTATTGAACATCCCTCGTAAATCATGCTTTTTTCATCATAGTTGTAGCATATTACAGATAATACATTAAGATGAAACAGTTTCTAAATACGAGATATTTACGAATTATGGGCAACATTAATACCTTAATTTGGACAACTCAGTACATTAATAAGAATGTTTTTAATAAACATAAGAATTCAGCAAAAGTTAGTCTCAATTAACAAAGTTAGCAGTCTATTTATTAATCTGTATTTTAATGATTGCTCTATAGACATCAAGTTAGTATTCAATTTCAGTTATATTGTTGTTTTATTAAAATACTCATATTTTTATTTAAAACTTGCTGGTTACAAGACTCACCTATGATTGTTGAAAATTAAAAAAAAAAACAAGAGCTTATTGAAACTCTTTAAAATATGGTCAGTTAAATCAGTCTATTCAAAAAATAAATCATCAGCAGTTGCATTTATGGAAAGTGTTAACAATACACTTTTTAAATAATTACAATAATTTGTTTTAATCATGTTCAATACTTTCATAATTCATTCACAAACTGGAGCTTCTTCTAACAGTCATTTTCCCTCATGGCATCAGTTATTGATAAGGTCTCATCACCCAGTTACAATACTCTTTGCACATATGTGGTGTTTACAGTTAAGTAAAATCTTTCAACATTAATTGTATGTTAAGTTTCCATTATTCTTAATCATCATTTGGTAGAGTTAATTAGTTATGCCAAAAATTGATCATAGACTAAGAGAGCTGACTTCTTTAAAAGTCCACTCAATTGCATTCCTCATACTTCATCCACCAAACAATTTAAATTTACTTCATCCATCCAGCCTTTGTCACAGCCATGTATACAAGTACCGCTAAGAAGATTATCTTTGGAGTGTTTTGTATTTAAAAAAAATGTTTTGTATCATATGTATAGTGTAACTGCACGAGAACTTAGAGTACAGTTGATTTCATTATACTTCTTTCCGTGTGTAATAGTAATTTTGTTATATAAGAAAATTTGTTTTTAGAGCTAATTTTTCTAAACAGCAAAGTGCATCTTATACCATGGCAACTATGGTGTAATAGTTACTATTTACACTTTATCAAACACTCAGCTAAAGGGTACGAAAACATAAAAAACAGCATTTTTTACCCCAATTTATTGAGTTTAAACCCAGATTTCTCAAATACTACTGAATATATATTTCTGGGACTTACTTTAATCAATTTTTCAAGTCAAAGACCATAAGAAATCACTATTTCTGCCCCTTAATTAACATTGTAAAAATTTCATTATGACCTCATTTCACTGGGATAGCTGAAATTCAAGCAAAATCTTTCACTAGTCGTAACTTGCAAACGAGCATTTTAGGACATATGTTCATATTAACTTTTTCCATTATTTTCATGAGTACAAAAGGTTATGAATGCCCTGTAAGAACTTTGTGACACACTCTGTATATGAACAACTAAAACTTATCCCTTATGATGGTGAAAGACCTTTCGAAACCATTTATGGGATCAATAAAGCTAAACAATGTATGAAATATACATTATGAAATATACAAAATGATAGCAGGTGATCTGACAGAATATAAAATTCACACATCAAACTGGCATGCCGTTCTCAAGATCCCGTTACAGACCCATGGTCCAGTTTCAGGAGTGACTTTTACATCACATCAACTGTGTTTTTTTATTATGACACCTAGTAAATATATATATTTATACATTCACTCATCTTTGTGGAATGGTGGTGGAAGGGGGTATGCCTCACTATCTTATTTTAACATATAGAATAAAATTAAAACAATGCTGTCACTATTTAACTTAATACTATTAGTTAACATATTGTACTTCTGTTAAGGTTTACTATGGTAGAGGGCAGTAACTGTTGAATTAATAAACTGACTTTCAAATCCGTTGTAATATTGTTCATTTGTAATATTTCCTTTCTATAAGTAGCTTAAGTATAAAAATGATCACGTACCTATAATTTACAAATAGTATCGTAAATTTTTTTTCAGTCTAAGCCAAATATCAGAAGGCGATAAAGATATTGTATTGGAATTAATAAATCCATTACAAAGGTATTGTTTACCGATACACTTGGAGCAACTTATTCTGACTTTACATAAGTAATTATGCTTTATTTATCATTTTTGTTAGATAATATGCAAGTATATTAGTTGTAGTTTTTGCTTATATTAGAAATTATAAGTTATCATTTATTAGTTTTCAACAGTTTCATTTATTAGTTA
The DNA here is from genome assembly GCF_047948215.1 of Lycorma delicatula. NCBI lineage: Eukaryota > Metazoa > Arthropoda > Insecta > Hemiptera > Fulgoridae > Lycorma > Lycorma delicatula. The sequence continues at coordinate 51,219,415 of NC_134460.1, forward strand.
TAAATGAGACTGTTGTTAGAATACAAAGGAAATAAATCAAGACATAACTTGATTCAAATTAAGCTATACAACATAACCCACCGGGTTGGTTTGGTGGTGAACTCGTCACTGAAAATCAGCTGATTTCGAAGTTGAGAGTTCTAAGGTTCAAATCCTAGTAAAGACAGTTACTTTTAAACAGGTTTGAATACTAGATTGTGGATATCGGTGTTCTTGAGTGGTTGGGTTTCAATTAACCACACATCTCAGGAATGGTCAATCTGAGACTGTACAAGGTTACACTTCATTTACATTCATACTTATCATCCTCATTCATTCTCTGAAGTAATACCTTATGGTGGTTCCAGAGGCTAAACAGAAAAAAAAGAAAAGTTATACCAACATTGCACTCCTTAAAATTATGTTGAAACTTTTTTGAAGTGGTTTAAAAAAAATGTATACTTTAACATTCACTTAACATATCAACTAAAAATGCAAGAGATGTAAAAATGCAAGAGAAAGCAACTGTATCTTTTTACTGCTGAGAAGCTAACATGGGAAATTGGACTTAATATACATGAATGCCAAGAAGTTGCAGGAGAAAGTTAGATATGATGGCCATTCAAGATAATGGCCATCATTGAAAATGAAATATATTAGATTGTTGAGAATGAAAATATTAAAAAAAATAATTGAAAAGATTATTCAAACAACCTCTATAGACTCAGTATTAAACTCATGGGAGAAATGGTAAATATTGAAATATTAGGATGATTCGAAAACTTATTCATAACTGTAGAAAAAATTAAAGCAAATTTTAAAGATATTCTGTAGAGACCAAAGTAGATCCAAACGTTTTAGAAAAGGCCATTAACTATAACAAAATCTCCTGAGAAATATATCAGTTGAACACATGTATTCATCCCATTACAGCTGGGATAAAATCATTAAATTTGTTTTGAGTTCAAATTTTACTAAAAAAAAACAGATTAAAAAATTAAATATTTATATGAAAAATGTACATAAAAAATAAAGTGTAAAATAAGATTTTAGAAGGATGAAAATTAGTGGAATAAGATAACATTGTTACAAGACAGAAGAATGGCTACTCTACAGAAGCCTAACAGTGAGAGAAATAACAGAAACAGTGATAGAAAGCTAATTACAAAGAGAATGTAAATTCAGAAATAATGGAAACTTATATGTTATAGTATGTAACCTCCTCTATGAATCATGAGACCTTGCCGTTGGTGAGGGGGCTTGAGTGCTCAGGGATACAGAGTAGCTGGACCGAAGGTGCAACCATATCGGAGAGGTATCTGTTGAGAGCCAGACTAAGGAATGATTCCTGAAAGAGGGCAGCAGCTCTTTCAGTAGTTGTTAGGGGCGTGAGTCAGGACGACTTAAACGGCCGTATCAACATCACTCAGTCCTCTGAGTACTGCGCAGCTGAAAGCAATGGAAAACTACAGCTGCTTTTTTTTCCAAGAAAATGTGGCTCTGCATTTTCACATAGCAATAATGGAGGCGCCTTCCTTGGTAAAATATTCCGGAGGTAAAATAGTCCCCCGTTCGGATCTCCGGGTGGGGACTACTAAGGAAGGGGTCACCAGAAAATTAAAAAATAACATTCTACGAGTCGGAGCGTGGAATGTTAGAAGCTTAAAAAAGGTTGGTAGGCTAGAAAATTTAAAAAGGGAAATGGGTAGGACAAATGTGGATATAGTAGGAATTAGTGAGGTTCGGTGGGAAGAGGAAGGCGACTTTTGGTCAGGTGATTTTAGAGTAATTAACTCAGCGTCAAATAATGGGCAGGCAGGAGTAGGTTTCGTGATGAACAAGAAGATAGGGAGGAGAGTGGAGTATTTCAAAACGCATAGCGATAGAATCATTGTAATAAGGATAAAATCAAAACCTAAACCGACAACGATTGTTAACGTCTATATGCCTACAAGCGCCCATGATGATGATGAGGTAGAGTGTGTATACGAAGAGATTGATGAAGCAATTAAACACGTAAAAGGAGATGAAAATTTAATAATAGTTGGAGATTGGAATGCAAGCATTGGAGAAGGCAAGGAAGGAAATATAGTGGGTGAATACGGGCTGGGCAAAAGGAATGAAAGAGGGGACAGACTTATAGAGTTTTGCACGAAGTATAATTTAGTAATTGCCAACACCCAATTTAAAAATCATAATAGAAGAATATACACTTGGAAAAAGCCAGGCGATACTGCAAGGTATCAGATAGATTATATCATGGTTAAGCAAAGATTTAGAAATCAACTCGTTGACTGCAAAAGTTACCCTGGAGCAGACATTGATAGCGACCATAATTTGGTGATAATGAAATGTAGATTGGGGTATAAAAACCTGAAGAAAAGGTGTTAGATGAATCGGTGGAATTTAGAGAAGCTTGAGGAAGAGGAGGTAAAGAAGATTTTTGAGGAGGACATCGCAAGAGGTCTGAGTAAAAAAGGTAAGGTAGAAAATGTAGAAGAAGAATGGGAGAATGATAAAAAGGAAATTCTTAAATCAGCAGAGGCAAACTTAGGCGGAATAAAGAGAACTGGTAGAAATCCTTGGGTTTCAGATGATATATTGCAGCTGATGGATGAACGTAGAAAATATAAGAATGCTAGTGATGAAGAAAGTAAAAGGGAACTATCGGCAATTAAGAAATGCTATAAACAGGAAGTGCAAACTGGTGAAAGAAGAGTGGATTACAGAAAAGTGTTCAGAAGTGGAAAGAGAAATGAACATTGCTAAAATAGACGGAGCATACAGGAAAGTTAAGGAAAATTTTGGGGTACATAAATTAAAATCTAATAATGTGTTAAACAAAGATGGTACACCAATATATAATACGAAAGGTAAAGTCGATAGATGGGTGGAGTATATTGAAGAGTTATACGGAGGAAATGAATTAGAAAATGGTGTTATAGAGGAAGTTGAGGAGGATGAAATGGGAGAAACAATACTGAGATCTGAATTTAAGAGAGCATTAAAAGATTTAAATGACAGAAAGGCTCCTGGAATAGACGGAATACCTGTAGAATTACTGCGCAGTGCAGGTGAGGAAGCGATTGATAGATTATACAAACTGGTGTGTAATATTTATGAAAATGGGGAATTTCCATCAGACTTCAAAAAAAGTGTTATAGTTATGATACCAAAGAAAGCAGGGGCAGATAAATGTGAAGAATACAGAAAAATTAGTTTTACTAGTCATGCATCAAAAATCTTAACTAGAATTCTATACAGAAGAATTGAGAGGAGAGTGGAAGAAGTGTTAGGAGAAGACCAATTTGGTTTCAGGAAAAGTATAGGGACAAGGGAAGCAATTTTAGGCCTCAGATTAATAGTAGAAGGAAGATTAATGAAAAACAAACCAACATACTTGGCGTTTATAGACCTAGAAAAGGCATTCGATAACGTAGACTGGAATAAAATGTTCAGCATTTAAAAAAAATTAGGGTTCAAATACAGAGATAGAAGAACAATTGCTAACATGTACAGGAACCAAACAGCAACAATAACAATTGAAGAACATAAGAAAGAAGCCCTAATAAGAAAGGGAGTCCGACAAGGAGTTTCCCTATCTCCGTTACTTTTTAATCTTTACATGGAACTAGCAGTTAATGATGTTAAAGAACAATTTAGATTCGGAGTAACAGTACAAGGTGAAAAGATAAAGATGCTACGATTTGCTGATGATATAGTAATTCTAGCCGAGAGTAAAAAGGATTTAGAAGAAACAATGAACGGCATAGATGAAGTCCTACGCAAAAACTATCGCATGAAAATAAACAAGAACAAAACAAAAGTAATGAAATGTAGTAGAAATAACAAAGATGGACCACTGAATGTGAAAATAGGAGAAGAAAAGATTATGGAGGTAGAAGAATTTTGTTATTTGGGAAGTAGAATTACTAAAGATGGACGAAGCAGGAGTGATATAAAATGCTGAATAGCACAAGCTAAACGAGTCTTCAGTAAGAAATATAATTTGTTTACATCAAAAATTAATTTAAATGTCAGGAAAAGATTTTTGAAAGTGTATGTTTGGAGTGTCGCTTTATATGGAAGTGAAACTTGGACAATCGGAGTATCTGAGAAGAAAAGATTAGAAGCTTTTGAAATGCGGTGCTATAGGAGAATGTTAAAAATCAGATGGGTGGATAAAGTGACAAATGAAGAGGTATTGCGGCAAATAGATGAAGAAAGTAGCATTTGGAAAAATATAGTTAAAAGAAGAGACAGACTTATAGGCCACATACTAAGGCATCCTGGAATAGTCGCTTTAATATTGGAAGGACAGGTAGAAGGGAAAAATTGTGTAGGCAGGCCACGTTTGGAGTATGTAAAACAAATTGTTGGGGATGTAGGATGTAGAGGGTATACTGAAATGAAACGACTAGCACTAGATAGGGAATCTTGGAGAGCTGCATCAAACCAGTCAAATGACTGAAGACAAAAAAAAAAAAAAAAAAAAATAGTATATAAAAAAGAAAGTTAAATATAAATGATAATCATGAATGTTTAATGACAGTATTTTATATAAACAGAAAATAAACATCAAAGAGGACAGAGGAAACAGTTTGTGAGTAAACAAAAAAAATATTTCATTCATGATAAGTATTTAAATGCACGTAGAGTAAATAAGTAAATGATTTGTAGGATATTTCAGAATATCATATATATTTCAGAATATTTGCAGCTTTCAAGACTCAGAAATCTTAGGGATGTTCCTTAATCTAATGAGTGAAGCTGTTGCTTGTACATCCACATTACTAAGGGACTATATCAAAGAACATGTAGTGTAAGAAGTTAATTATGTTTTAATTGTAACATGTTTTAATTTTAACAGCTTCACGATACAACCCACATAACTTCAAAATACAGCTTTTTTTACATGTGTTATGTTGCCTAAAATACCACTGTCATCAGAAAATTACACACACTGAATAACTCAATATAATAAAATGTCTGATGTAGGTTATAGTTACCTACCTACAGTTATCCACACTTCTAAACAACATACTAGATAAAATAAAAGAACAAAAATATTTATAATTACAGAAAAAACATAACCAATTTTTTTTTTGTATCAGTTAACTGAATAACTAATTTTAAATTAATTAATAGTTATACAAAATTGTCAGCATTTTCAGGACAGAAGGTAACTAAATTTCTTTCAAAATAATAAAAAATAATAATAATAAACAAAAACACTCACTGATACACACATTAATAAACAGTACACAAATAAAAATATACCGATTACATTAAATATTAAATTAGATGAAAAATTGAACTTGCATCCATCCACAAATACCGAGGAACACATACTTGTATAAGCATAACACACAACAGAATCAACCTTTAATAGACCTTCTCATAGAGAAAAAAGTCAGACATATGGTAACATTAACTTAGAAAATTTTATACACTACACATAAAGGCTTCATCCAAACACACTTAACCAATATAAAATTTACAAATACACAACATCTGACAAAACAAGCCACAAAAACAAATATTACTCAGACAAAATATTTTTGTGATCTTTACATAACGAATTTGCTTACTTTTACAAGACAAGCATGACTAACGGCATGCTATCAGAAATTCCACTGAAAAAAAGTGGAAAAGATAAGATAGAAGTTTATTATTTATTTTCTTAAGACATTTGGAAGATCAAGTTACATTAAAATGAAATAAGTCATACAACTTTTGTTTTTATTTAGAATTGAATCAATAGACTAATAATTTATTAATTAATTTTTTTTTCTTTTTTGTTTTAGGTGCCAAAATCCAAGAGTTACTCTAAATTTAGATAACTCATGTGAAATTAAAAGATTTAAATACTTTAATGAGAAATATCGAATATATGTTAAAGATAATCCAAATTATCTAAATTCAATTTTCTATATTAGAGATATCACTAAAGTAACAAAGATTTGATTATAATAGAGAAATACTTTTTTTTTTTTAATTGGTCTGCCTCTACACTATAGGAACATGAACCACTCACCTTTTATAACCATTGAGAAAGAAAATATAGCCCCTGTGTCAGTAAATAAAAAGCTCCCTAAAAATCACCAAGGATAACACCAAAATGCTTTATTTTTTTATTTTCCAATTACAAAAGAAAAAATTTACACAACTTTTACATAGCTTTAGATGTAATATCCCACCAGTTAGTTGAAGCAAAATAAAAATTAAAAAAAACAGCAAAAAAAAATTACTGTTATAAAACAATTACATAATTAACTACGTGAAAATTTTAACAAGCTTTTAACAAACCATGCTAAATTAGTATTAAAGTACAACACACTGCACTAACATGCGTAACATTATGCCTGAGACAACAAAATATTTTACAACACAATACTGTTTAAATAATTAAATAATATTAATTAATAAAATCCACCTTACCAACACAGTGCTGGTAAGGTGGATTTTATTAAAAGTTAATATTATTTAATTAATTAACATATCAGTAGTACCATGTTCAAGAAATTTACAATACTGTTTATTTGGCGAGTACTGGCATATGAGCTGTGCAACTCTTAGTAGTCTCAATCCAGAAACAGAGAAAGTTTCAGACTGGAGACAGGAATACAGAGAGCAAACCTTCATTTACAATTGTAGTTAAGAACACTCGGCTTCATAATTTCACTTTGCCAAAGTTCCTTATGTCCCTAACATTAGCGGCTCGCACATAGGCACTGTAGAACTGCAGCATCCCTTACTTCCACTTGATATTATCGATAGCATTTAATATAATGAATCCTTTTTTCTTTAGTTCTTTCGTTATACTTGTACAATATATAATCCTTAAGCTTAATGTCAGTAGCCATCTCCCAGTTTATTCAAAAGAAACAAAAATCTTTATATGGAACTGTGCGCTTCACAATTCCAGCAGCATGGTATTTGGCTGTTGTGCAGATGAGTTCATAGGAAGCTGCATGCGAGGCCGCAAGGGACAGAGTGCACTGTCGCTCTCGCAATGCCGACCCTGGCGTGCTGGTGGAAGGTAGTTTTTTTACTCCACATGTGTATGGAACGTTACTTGTTTGTTCCCTTTTCTAGTTCAGTTGGTGGAAGGAATATGAAAGCAAAAGCAGTTTAGTTGTTTTTTTCAGTAATCAGAAGATGGCAGAAAACAGGGGCTCTTTGATTGCCAAATCTGTCCAAAAACATGCTGGCAGGGCGAAAGAGAAGGTAATTAGGAAAAACTAATTATGTATTTGTTTCTATGTACATAGAAATTTAAATTAAGCACCATTGGACTATAGTGGACATTTTATTAAGTTATTATCTAATAATACTAAAAAATATTATCTGTATTGATATTTTATTATTTATTTGGTTAAAACGAATACGGTTTTTAAGCACAATGTGCTTAAAAATCGTGTATCATATTCCTGAATGTGATAAAGTGTAGAATTAGAACTAACCTGCTTCCAGCTATTCTGTTTGATTCATTTTTTTCAGTTCTTTTATTTTGCGAAAAACTTTAACCATATCCTTGAAAAGGCCCAGAAAAAATTTTTCTGGAGGAGCGTTCCCACTAATTTTAGCTACGACCACTGATTCTTACTAATTAAAACAAACCAAAATTACTAAAAAAAAAAAACAAACCTCAATTTGCAAAATCAAAATATCTTTTGCTACACAAAAATGGAAGAATACAGACAAGAAAAATTACTTTTTGTAATTAGTATTATAATAACGATTATTTAACAGATTTAAACTAAGCAATAAAGTTTTTCTTATTGATTTATGTACATTTAATTGTACATTACTTTTTTACATGTACTCTATTAAATTATAAATTATCAGTTAGCAATGTCGCATGATAATTCCTAAAATTTAATCAACTGTCAATTTTTCCTTCTTCATTTAAAATTAGGTGAACCTTTAAAATAATTATAAATGCAAATCAATACATATTTCAATTTTATTGTCCTATATGACTAGCTGGAATTCAAATTCAAAATACTAATCGTACATATAACCTATAGAAACTATGATACTTTGCAATAATTAACACAGGTGGATATATGTATATCAATCGTATAAACAATAATTAACTCTGTTTAACTGAATTGACTTTTGTCAATCTAGCTCAGCCCTTGCTGTAAAGGACAGCAGGTTTGGTAGTGTGAATAACCTTCTAATGAAAAAACTTTGTTATTTTTCTATAACATCATACTACTTAAAACCCTAAACCTGCTTGCTAATTTAAATAACATTTCTATTATGTACCTTAAACAACATGTTTTTAGTCGTCAATATTCTTATGAGATACTAACCTTTGATCCTATCTAGACACTTCACAGCTTTATTCTTCATTCTCAACATGGTGATCCTAGCAGGTTCAGACCTGTACTCCCATTATTGATAACAGGAAAGAAAGGATGAAAGATAAGGAAAAAGAGGTTGGTAAGGATGAAAGGATGATCATCCTTTCATCACCTAGTAAGAAAGGATGATTTACCTCCTATCCATTAAAGCGGATCACAATTGTTTAGTATATCTAGCCTGGTAGATTTATCCTTTTAACAGCTGTATGTTTTATATTGTAAAATTGGGTAAATTTTATATATATATAAAACTTGGAAGAAATTTCAATATTACCAGAAAAAGAAAGAAAGCAATGTGGAAAAGAAACTAGAAAAAAAGAAAGCATTGAAGAGAGGAAGAGAAAAAGAAGAAAAAAGAGTGAAGAAGATGAAGTAAAAACGAAATAAGGTGTAGTTGAATCCACTGTTTTCAGTGAATAAAATAAGACTCCAGCTTCATGAAAGTTTTGAGATGTATAGCAGGGTATCATATTCACTGTCTATAATTTTTCTTTGAATTATGGAAATACCAAAGAAAATTACTGAAAGTTAAAATAATTTATAGCGTACCGCTTATATAAGTGATATATTAAAAATAAAAGGCTAATTGTAAGGATGAAAAACACCAATGGTTTAAGTAGATTAAACAATTTTCATGGATCACTGCAGTTTAAAATCAGGTTATTTCTATTTACGTACATTCCAGTAAGTACACTATTATTTTTTCCATGCTGTACTGAAGGAAAAATATTTTTAACCTACATATCATTCTTAATTTACAAGGGGTGGCTGAAATGTAATGGAAGTTTCCATTTTAATGGGAATGTAACTAGAGAACATAATGTCACACAAAGTGACAGGTGCTGCCATCTTGCAGTTTCATTCTCCTACCGGTAACATTCCCAAAACTTATTGACCCATGCACCCCCATTTCTAATCATTTAATTAAAACAATCTAAGTAATTAAAGTTCCCCTTGTACTATTATATACACAATTTAATATTATAATAAAACTTAACTTAAGGATAAAATCAATAAGTATTTGTTTAATTGTTTTTATTGTTAAATATTTCAACAATTTTCCTTGTTTACTAAATGGAAATAATATTGGAAATATATTAACAGAATACTGTTATGAATATTAATACAAGTTCACAAATCTATTTATGGATCAGTTTCAATGGACTAGTTTCCTAAGATGAAAAATAAATGAATAAAATAATATTTTTAAATTTCTTGAAAGTGACATCAATACTATGTGTATTAATATTATTGATATAGTATTATTTAATATTATTGTACAGTAGTTAACTGTACATATTTACAGTTAACTACTGTGTAACCTTTTGCATTTTTTCTTCTATATCAAATTTCCTTGCATTTATCAACAACTTGGTTTTTATACACGATATTTAATTAATTACACATATTAATTGTTATTAGTTTAACAAAAAGTACAACACTAAAAAAAGGGAAAATTTTCCTCATTCAATTATTCAAAATAAAACTTAACAAATTTATCTTTCATGCACATTGAATTCCTTAAAACTCCTGTTACCATTTCTTACATCTAACAACAAGGAAATCTCCCTCCTTTATAGGGCCAAATTAAAACTTCAAATAATGTTTTTCTATGAAAAAGTTTTTAAATTTTATTTGCCTTTTTGTGTAAATTATTATGAATCCAAACTCATAAAAATAATTAAAAAAGAGTTTGAATTAGATGAAGCTGACTCTACTCAAAATTTTTACAGTGTTTTATAAAAACTCTATTTAAAAAAGGGGGGAAACATTTTATAAAGCTGATAAGAACCTTCATTAAAAATTTCCAAACAAAAGTTCTTACAGATTTTAAAAAAAAATTAATAATTGCTATGTACATTTTTTATCTAGATGTATTGAATAATTTAGTTGAATCTGTGACTGCAGGAAACTAAATCCCTCGTTCAAATCTTATAAACTGATAAAATAAAATTAAATTGAAAAGAAGGAGCACCATTATTCCCCTCATATTGAAAGATGGTTTATAAACAGTACAGTCACTTTTACTACATATAGTCAATTAGATTGTCTTAATAGACAACACAAACTACAGTACTAAGATTCAAGATCACAATAAATAAAATCGTTATTTGTAATGTAAAATTATTTATACACAAAATATGTGCTACTATTTTTGGATTCATAACAATATCTATTACATACAGAAGGGTGATTTAAATCATATACGGTGCCTGCAAAAAAAATCTCAGGAGTTTTAAATTAAATTCATTTTATTACATTTAGAATTACAAATGTATGTGTTTTATTACATGAAAGAACAAAGTCTACTTGTTAATATAACTCAATATGAGCACCGTTTATAGCTCTCCAGATGCCAAACTGATAATCCACCTCATTCCACAATCCGTCAAGCATTTCTGGAGTAATCACTTCCATGGCTGCTATTATTCTTTGGTGCAGATGTCTAGTGACTGAAGTTTTTCTTGGTATAAGATGTCTTTTACATAGCCCCAAAAGAAGAAACCCATCGGCTCAAATCAGGACTTTTTGGTGGTCAAAAGATGGAAGCATCTCTGCCTATCCAGCCTTTAGGAAACCTGTCATTGAACGCAGTCTGCACAACTTCACAAGAGCTATTCTTAATAGTAACAGGCACTACATGCAAAGCTTACAAAGGAAAGTAAAGGGCAAATTAGTTTCTCATTGTCATATGAGCAATATTAAGCTTGATTTTAATTGTATAACAGTTATCTTCAACTTTATACAGTGCATAGTAATACCTGCCTTACACCTGCATAATGAATGTGATGGATTGAGATTTTTTCTTGGAATTCTTGATTCATTCGCAAAGGAGGGATGTAAGACTCCTACCTACAGGCTTCTTTTTAATTCACTTCCACTGTATTTTAGAAAACTGGATTAATAACAACGAATTAATTAGCATTATACATTTTAATTATATTAAAATAATATAATTATATTCAAGAACATTTAGGTTAAATGTTGTCTGTTAACTGGAATAACATTTCAGCACTTCCATCTGAAATTAAGCTTGCTTCTGACGGTACACTTCAAAGTGACTGCTTTCATTAAAATAGACATTGACCAAATAATTTTACGCATCTATGCATCACCTGTTAGTTACTTTTTCCTTTCTGAATTAATTATTAATTCGGTTTTATTTAAAAATAAGATTATTTATTAGATAGACTCCTTTATGAGTTAATAGCTGGCCCATCTGGCCAGAACCTGAACCTCAGGGCCTAGGTCAGCCCAGGCGAACCCTGGAGCCAACTCAGGGGCTCCTTGGAGCCTATCCCAGGATGGCAGAGCTTACGTTGGTTGCCATTTCTATCTACCTAGAGAGCTCTGTCCCCTGGACCATCGCTCTGTGTGTTATCCTCATGATTGTGAGAATAATACTGATAAATAACAATTAAAGTATTCAGGCTGTATAGAAACCTGAAAAAGAAACTAAATTACAAAAGACAGAAATAATAACAGTTATGGTAACTAAAGTGTACGTGCCCGCACATACACACACATGCACACGCACACACATGCACGCACGCACACACACAAACACACACTCTCTCTCTCTCATACACGCACACATACACACACACACACAGATTTGCACCTTTGATGATGCAAAATTTATAACTTATTTTTTTGCCATGGAGGCAGAAATAAAATAGTGAAGTAAAAGGATTAATCATATTTTTTCTTAATAAACAGATTTTTTAATTTACTAATTTACCCTTCTTGGGGATGAAGATATAATAATGAATATTTTTTTAAATATTTTAACCTTCAAGGGAACTAGGGGCTCAGTCTGTAGCTTAATATGAATATACCCTGAAAATCTGAAAGCAATTGGTTCTTTGAGATTATTTGAGGTGAAATATATCTAAAAACCTTCTCAGTTATGCCAAGAAACATGGGTAAAAATTTATTTGCAATTGATTGAGTAGTTTTTTTTGTTTATCCTGAACAAAAAAAAAAACCTTTCCGTCTTTATACAATAGTATAGATAATTCTTGCATGGAAGTGATGTAGGCAGCTATAGGAAATAAACTTTCTTTAAAGTTTTTTGCATTACCATATTACATTTTTTCTTTTTTAAATATGGGTATTGTTTTTTTCTTAAATGATAAAAGAGACGATCAGAAAGTAAGCTAGCCTGTTAACAAAACAAAGACAAATTTATAAGACCGTTTTTTATTGAACAAAAAACTACATATTTTTATCTATTTTTCGACATGATCAACAAGATTTTCTAAACACTTTTTATACCTGTGACAAGTTTTTCAATTCCACTCTCATAAAAATTTCGTCCAATTTCCTTCAACCATTTAAGGACCTCTCCCTTAAGTTCATCATCATTAGTGAAATGCTCCCCTCCCAGGTCTCGCTTGAGAGGACTAAACAGGTGGTAGTCGCAGGGTGCTAGATCAGGGCTGTAAGATAACCCACCGGGTTGGTCTAGTGATGAACGCGTCTTCCCAAATCAGCTGATTTGGAAGTCGAGAGTTCCAGCATTCAAGTCCTAGTAAAGACTACTTTTATACGGATTTGAATACTAGATTGTGGATACCGGTGTTCTTTGGTGGTTGGGTTTCAATTAACCACACTTCTCAGGAATGGTCGAACTGAAACTGTACAAGACTACACTTCATTTACACTCATACATGTCATCCTCATTCATCCTCTGAAGTATTATCTGAAACGTAAGTACCGGAGGCTAAACAGGTAAAAGCAAGAAGGGCTATAAGGTGGATTAGACCACACTTACCATTTGAATTTTTTTCCGAGGATTTGTGTTGACCAATTTCTGTTGTTCACTACTGATGTAACTTTCAGAAATTACTAAGATGTGATTATTCAATGTCAGTGTACTCAAGACAAATGATGTACGCAATAAAATGTTTTACTATTATGATTATTATGTTATAAACCAGCTTTCTTGTATCGGTTGGTAACTAGTAACTGATTAAGTTGAAAAATTAAATAAATTTGTTTAATTTTAACAAAATTTGTAAGGATTCTTAAAAATTGTACCTTATAATAAAAAGCTGACAATCAAAGAACCTATTTCATTAAATAAAATATCCCTTTCGACATGCCGAAAGGTACAGGTAGATTTCACCGTTTCTAAGCAGGGGATAAAAAAGATTTCCATCTTAAAGTTAAGAAAAACTTCAAATTTACTCAATACAACAATAGTTGAAAAAAGTTTCACATGTGTAGCATACGACAAGCCCCATCTTCTTACAATTCCAACAACATTTTGGTCACTCCTTGCTGCAAGGGTTGGTCATATCAAAAATTGTTTCATACAAAAGTTTCAGTTAATGTTTAGAGGACTAACGACCACTTTAAACCGATTCGATACTGTGCTTATTAAGGGAGGTATGATGTTTTTTTGTCTTCAAAATCCCATTTTTCCACCCCCTGAACTAACAGTTGGTGATATCAAAAAACTTTACTAAGATACGTTTTAGGCCCTTATTTAAAGAATAGTAGGAAGTTTAAATGAATTTGATGTTTTACTTAATATGAAATTTACAGCGACATTTTGTTTTTTTCGAAAAAGCTCCCTCATTTTCACCCCCATGGCCTGTTTTTGGCCATTAACGAATTCGACCGATATTGTGGGTCGTTATATTTTATGTATCAATTTGAAAGTGATTGGTGCAAAATTACGGCAGTTACCGTGTCCACAAGAAAGTGAAATATATGTATATTTATAAATGTATACATAAACCTTTGAACTAACGGTGGTTTTGGGATCTGAGGGATGTGAAATGTGAAAATATGTCAAAATTTTACGAAAGTCGAATTATGGTACTCATTACAATAGGTAGTTTTCTTATGAAATCTACCTAACAAGAAGTAGTATAAAGGGGCAAATAAAACTTAATAAAAAATTCTATCGACCAGTGAAATGGCAAAGCTGTTTAAAAAATTTGAACAAGAAATCGTCTACATTACATAAAATGATCCTGACAATGAAAGGAGTACGAATGATTGATTTATAAATTCAGTGAAAAAAAAGAAGTAGATATTGCGATCAGCTTTATTGGGAGAAACAGCGTCCACACATCGGATCGAGATGGATATATTTACCAAACCAGGCTTAAACTACACGACATTAAGTAAGTAATAAACATAGAATTGTACGCACCATTAAAAAAATAATTTATATAGATTACTGACCAATAAATGAAATAATTATTCTCAATATTTCACCGTTTTTATTTATCTATCTTCAAAGTAAATAAAGTAGAATAATATTCATTATATTAAAATATTATATATACTTCTACTTTCCCTCTAGCTTTATAGCAGAGCTATACCTTTAGAAGGGAACGTATTGGTCCAATTTGGGCATTGCGATTTTCACCGGATCTTAACGTTTTGACACCTAAGGAAACCACAAAATCGGATGGAAATTTTCCGGATGTACGTGTATATGTTCGGTGTCACTCTCTAAATCATCTTATATCTCCAGAACTACTTGACCAATTTTGACCAAACTCGATCAGATATGGGACATTGATTCCATTAAATCTTCAACTTAAAAGGTCAAGGAGGTGAGGCTATAGAGCAAGGTCATCATCCTCAGTATCTCGAAATTTCGCCTAATTGTCTAATTTTTCTTAAGCACATTTCTTAACGATTACAAAATAAAAATATTTACAAAAAACAAATTTTTTTGTAAAATTGTACTCCCACTTCAAAAAAATTCTCTAATTAAACTAGTGGCTAAGTGGATATATTGCGTCAACAGTAATCCCTCTCACCAGAAGGAGCACTGGTGTAGCACTAACGTACAGCTGCTGTAGTCGTCAGCTATGTTGTAACGTAAAAGATGAGCGGTAGCATGAATAATAAATATTTAAAGTGTAAAAAATGTTAAATATATAAATAAAATGATAAATATTTTAAATTAAGTTGTGTGTGTGAACCGTACAGCAGAAAAGCCGCGTGACGGAAACTCCAACAGCTGTCTTGTCAGCTTTTTTTTTAGAATTTTAATCTTAATGTTAATTTTTAATTCCACGTTAGTTTCGCGTAATTTCACTTAACATCGCGAAACTCACTACTGGCGTTAAGTGGAGGAGTAGTTAATGTACATATTATCCTAACATATTGAATGAAAACACCATATTAATTATTGTCTATAATTACTATTTGGATTTATATTTAATAGTAGACCCGACAATGTTTCGCTATTGCTAGATTTGAGTAATATATATATATATATATATATATATATATATATAGATTAAATGAACACAATTGAAAGTTTGATAAAACATTAACAAAATAAACATAACGGAACTTCACAAAATTTAACCTTTCCCTTTTCTCCTTCCCTTTTCCATTTCCCCTTACCTTTCCCTTTTTCATTTCCCCATTTACTTTCCCCTTTCTCCCATTTTCCTTTGACCATATTAAATTTCCCCATTTCACCGTTCCCCCGTTTTCACGTTTTCCTCTCCCTTCCCTTTCCTTCCACCATTTATCTTTTCCTTACTTCCCTTTCCTCGTCACTCTTTCCCCTTTAATTTTTTCTCATTTCCCCTTTCCATTTCATTTTACCCGTTTTCCCTTTTTTATTTTTTCCATTTTCCCATTCTTCCCTTTTACCTTTTTCGATTTTCCCTTTCTCCCCGCGCGTTAATCGGTCCAATAGTTTTTTAATCTATAGCGGACACACATATCGGAAACACTGAAATGGAATCGTAAAGTATTTAGTAAAGCGTGTGTTGCTTTTCCGTCCAAAAAATAGCGCTGTTTTTAAAAAAAAAAACATGTTTTTACCTGTCACAGGTGTGATATCTTAGGTATATAAAAACATGCGCGTATTCGAATGCAACGTTGTCAAAATTTCAAAGCAATCGGTGAAGAACTTTCGGAAATTTAAGATTTTGAACAAACGAATATTTACATTTTTATTTATAAGATTTGTGTTTGGAGTATTGTTTCTTACAGAAAGGATAAGATTAAGTTGTTAATAGTAGTATTTGTATGTGTAGCATCTGAGATACGTTTCTTTAAGTACCTTACCACCGTAAGGTACTACTTCAGAGGATGTATGAAAATGATATGTATAAATGTAAATGAAGTGTAGTCTTGTACAGTCTAGGTTCGACCATTACTGAGATGTATGATTAATTGAAACCCATCCACCAAAGAACATCGATATCCACGATCTAATATTCAAAATCGAATAAAAGTACTGATTTTATTAGGATTTGAACCTTAGAACTCTCGTCTTTGAAATCAGTTGATTTGCGATGACGAGTTCACCACTAGACCAATCTGGGTTAGTATTTGAGATAATAGGTAGAATCTGATGTTCATTTTACAACCGGTCCCTTTGATAAACCGAGTTAAACGTGATTTAAATCTCATCTACATTTCTATAAATTTGTAAATGATACACAACAGTACAACCCCTCAGGAAAGAAACCAACAGAAACCACTTTTCGCCCCTAATCAATCACTCATCTATGAAATTTCAAAAGTCAAGCTTACTCCCCTACTCGTTACTGAACTGGACTCGTCCAACATCTGAATATCGCGGCGACGCAGTAGAACACTACCAATAGTAACAACAATGCAATCATAACGTTCAGTGTATTGCTAGAGACAAGATGGTGTTTTCGCTAGATGAACGTGTTTTCATTGTTGAGTCGTACTTCAGTACGAAATCAGCGGTTGCAGTGCAAGATTTGTTTCGCCATAAGTACCCAGATAAACCAGCTCCTAACAAAACATCAGTATTAAGGTTAGTTGCAAAATTTAGAGAGACCGGTTCTGTTAATAACAAGGAACACAAAAGATCTGCGTCAGTGTGTTATACAGATACGGTCACTGAAATCAAAGGCCGATTACTCGCCTCGCCAAATAAATCGATCAGACGTTTGTCTGCTGAAATTAATTTGTCTAAATCAACCGTTCATCGGGTGACCAAACAATTACAATTACGACCTTATCGCATTCAAACGGTTCATCGACTTCTTGAGCCCGACAAAGAAAAACGGCTACAATATTGTCAACGGTTCCATCGATTTCTGCGTGAGGGAATTAATGTTATGGATTCGTTATTTTTCACAGATGAAGAACGGTTTCATTTGGACGGCTACGTAAACAGCCAAAACAGTAGAATTTGGAGCGCTGAAAATCCCCACGTTTATCACGAAAAACAATTACACCCGCAGAAGTCGGGCGTGTGGTGCGCGATATCGCGGAAGAAAATAATCGGTCCTATTTTTTTCGAGTACACCATTAATGTAGAACGATATCAGGATATTTTATTTCAGTTCATCGCACTCTTGGAAGAGGAAGACAGACACTGCCGGCTACAACATGACGGTGCGACATCGCACTACGCAGGTTCAACTTCTGATTTCGTCAAAGAATTCTTTGGTAATCATGTTATTGGTCGAGGCTTGTGGCCACCAAGATCCCCAGATTTGACTGCGGCGGATTTTTTTCTACGGGGTTACCTCAAAGAAAAAGCCTACAGCAACAAACCACGAACACTTGAACAATTGAAAGTCAATATTGAACAAGCTGTATTAAATATCCAGCCACAAACTTTGAAAAAAGTTCCAAGAAACGCCGTAAAAAGAATTGAAGCTTGTATTCAAGAAGATGGCGGCCACTTCCAACATTTACTCTAAATGTAAGGTAATGGATGGTAATAATAAAAATTACATTTACATTTACACATGCCTTTTTATTATTTCAATACCTACCAATATAAGGTTGGTTGCGTTTTATATAGGACACCCTGTACATACTGAAAACGAACGCGATGTAAATAAATTTAATACGGTATACTCTATCTGCATACTCTCTTTTTCTGTTTAGCCTCCGCTAATTACCTTTCAGATAATATTTCAGAAGATAAATGAGGATGATATATATGAATGTAAATGAAGTGTAGTCTTTTACAGTCTCAGGTCGACCATTCCTGAAATGTTTGGTTAATTGAAACCCAACCACCAAAGAACAGTCTCCACGATCTAGTATTCAAATCCGTATAAAAGTAATTGCCTTCACTAGGATTTGAACCTTACAACTGTCGACTTTGAAATCTTCTTCGAAATCAGCTGATTTACGATCTCGAGTTCACCACTAGACCAACCCGGTGGATCTGTGCATACTCTGTAAGTATCACTAAGGAAATGACAACAAAAAAAGAATTGATAAAACTTTTAAAATGTTTTTCAGCACTCATAAAATCTATACCGGTATACAGAATTCTGCTATCAAAAATCACACGGTTTCCTTTTTTCACTTCTTTTACAAATAAATAGAGACAAACTATGGCAATCATTAAACAAATTTTCATCCGTTAAACATAAAAAAATGAAATTAATAAATGCTACAATCTCAAAATAATCTAACTTTTGGTATGATACCACCACTACCACTCAAAAAGAACACAGCAGGAAAGTAGCTCAAAAAACTTTAAACGTGAAGGGTAGGATTGTGATAAATAACTTTAAAGGAGATTAAAAGTTTTGGTATAAATAGTGGCCATTTTATCACATCTAATTTCAAAAGTGGTCTACAGTACCTCTTAAATGATAGCTCAAAAGTAAAAAAAAAAACTAAAGTATTAAATTTATAAAATGTTTTCTACCTCAAAACGATCTATTTTTTGATATGAGAGTACTACTTAGGGGTTCTATTGTAGGCCAAATTTTAAAATAGTAGTGAAAAAATAACTATCCCCATTTTGGTTAGAGTTACCGCAAGTTTTTTCATCAAAATTTTTATTTTTCAGTACTGTTTTAAATGATGTAAGACATCCTTACTTTTTTCATTTAAAATTTTTGAGATGTCGTCTTCTTAGGAAGTCTCTTGGTGAATTGGGGTCTGCAAATCTCATACCGAAAAATAAATCATTTCGAGGTAGCAACATTTTCTAAATTTTACTGTTTTTTATGTAAAAATGGTTGAAAAATCGTTTAAGGTTGTCAATATTTTAATTAAATTTTATATATAATTATTGTAATTTTAATACAATACATTTTTCTTATTTTTCTGATCTCTTATTACAACTTTCGACATATTTTAACGAAGAAAATGAGATGGATAAAATTGTACCTGAAAAACTGTTAGATGCTTTTCTTAACGTCTGTAAGAGTTATTTTTAAATGGGAAAACCAGACCATGTGTTGTCAATCTTTATTAAATTTAGTAAAAAACAAGTATCACTTCTGAGGATTTCCCTAGTCCGGGTTTTTACGTTCATTTTTAACATTCTATGTCTCATGTAGGCCTACATATTTTTAACGCACAAAATTTCCCTTAAGTATTTTTTATATGACATTAATAAGTCTGTCTCACTTGATAGCTTTTTTCCAGTTTATATAGATCAATTATCTTCTTTTTGTTTATTAATAATACAATAGGTGCATTGAAGAATTTAACTAATTTTTTCGACGATTAAAAATATTTTGACTGTTACCTCATTTAATATACACATTTATGCACATTTTATAACAGTATTCATAATTAGCATTTTTTACATTTATTTAGTTTTAACAGCTTAATATTTTCTTTATTACCCATTTTTTTGTTTAATCTCTGTCCTGATTTGTAAAATCTTATTTAAATTATGTTATTTTATAATACATTTTTAATGTATTTTTAAAAATTCTTTTTACTTTTTATTTAATTACAAGCTAGCTTGTAAGCTGTTTTTAGCTTATTTAACATGAATACGTAACCTTAGCAAAAAAATTTTATTTGCTTTATTTTATTTATATATATGATTAATCGTAAAACCGGATTTGGAAAAGCAGGTTTTTAATTCGACCTGAATGTGCATACTTTTTTCCACGAATATATAAATTTTGCTGTTAATTGCAAGGTCAGATATCACTGTAATAGAGAATGATTCACAAAAAATGTAAAAAAATTTTAGGACATGTTCTACTGCTGAAAATGTGGAAGAAAGTTCATATAAACAGAGGTTCGGAAACGCTTCATTAGCGAGTCTTGGCTGGCGAAAGATTTCGCTTTGATTTCTGCACCTTCGGTAAAATTAAGCCAGATTGTAATTTTTAAGACCCAAATCAAGGTGTAAATTTAGTACACCTTAATTTAAAATTACAATTTTAAATGAAATCGGACCTAAAAAATTAAAAAAAAATTAGATCCCAGAACTGTTTGGTATATATTTATATATTTTATTTTTTTGTGTAGAGAAAGTTCCTTTGACAATCACTTGTTTGTTTTTATTTTTCAATAACTTACTGAAAACATTTTTTTAAACTAAAAATTAAATTATCTACGTAGACAGTTTGAAGACATACATATTTATTTGGTATATCATTTTGATATTCAAAGTATTTTCTACAACAAAAATCACGAAAATTCATTGAAAAACTCAAAATAAAAAAAATCCACTTATCGCGTACTATAGGAAGCGGTAATATATACGTATTCCTGCTCGGTAACAATCTCATTTCGTTTAGCTGCAATATTTTTCTTATTATATGAAAAATAAACATTAATTTGTCTTTTATGTTCCTTGCAAACGGTTTTTTTTAATGCAATGCTTTTTCATGTTATATATTAAGAAAAAAAAATTTTGATATTTATTTAGAAAGATGACGCGCATTCAAAAGTCAATAATCTTGACATATGTTGTCATGATCATCGTATTAATCAATAAACAAGAAAAACGTGTGTTGCTCTGACGTAGTTTTTAAATTTTATCATCTTTTTGTCGTAATAATAATGATACATTTTTTTTACTTTCTCTTAAAGAATGAGAAGGAATAAAAATAAGTTACGAAACAAATATTAGTATTAAAATAATTCTATTCTTACATATTCTATTCTAATGAAAATTACGCAGAAGGCATAAAAAAGCGACAATACGACGCCTTTCACCCGAATTACGTCTCTTATAAGTTATACAGTACCAAAAATTCTGTAATTCAATAACTGTATAAGTGTAATATACATAATTTCGAATTTAATAATTAGTTATTGTAGACAATTATTGACCTACCAATTGGCAAATTTAATATTAATTAACGTTAGCCAGTCTTAGGTTATGTTTGCTGATATACGAATTCAGAAAGTCGTGTAATTTAATTTTTATTATTCAATCGCCTTAACATTTCATTATAATCTAGCAGTAACTAAAAGCGGTCGACAGAAATTTCAATGAAGTATATTAAAATTCAATGAAGAATTGAGAGGAGAGTGGAAGAAGTGTTAGGAGAAGACCACTTTGGTTTCAGGAAAAGTATAGGGACAAGGGAAGCAATTTTAGGCCTCAGATTAATAGTAGAAGGAAGCTTAAAGAAATACAAACCAACATACTTGGCGTTTATAGACCTAGAAAAGGCATTCGATAACGTAGACTGGAATAAAATGTTCAGCATTTTAAAAAGTTAGGGTTCAAATACAGAGATAGAAGAACAATTGCTAACATGTACAGGAACCAAACAGCAATTCAATCAAAAAAATTCAATCAAAAAAAAAATTAAACTTATAGAAAAAGAATTAAAAAAAAAAAATAATAGTAATAATCGAAGAACATAAGAAAGAAGCCGTAATAAGAAAGGGAGTCCGACAAGGATGTTCCCTATCTCCGTTACTTTTTAATCTTTACATGGAACTAGCAGTTAATGATGTTAAAGAACAATTTAGATTCGGAGTAACAGTACAAGGTGAAAAGATAAAGATGCTACGATTTGCTGATGATATAGTAATTCTAGCCGAGAGTTAAAAGGGTTTAGAAGAAACAATGAACGGCATAGATGAAGTCCTACGCAAGAACTATCGCATGAAAATAAACAAGAACAAAACAAAAGTAATGAAATGTAGTAGAAATAACAAAGATGGACCACTGAATGTGAAAATAGGAGGAGAAAAGATTATGAAGGTAGAAGAATTTTGTTATTTGGGAAGTAGAATTACTAAAGATGGACGAAGCAGAAGCGATATAAAATGCCGAATAGCACAAGCGAAACGAGCCTTCAGTAAGAAATATAATTTGTTTACATCAAAAATTAATTTAAATGTCAGGAAAAGATTTTTGTGATTTTTGAAGATTTTTTTATATGTTTGGAGTATCGCTTTATATGGAAGTGAAACTTGGACGATCGGAGTATCTGAGAAGAAAAGATTAGAAGCTTTTGAAATGTGGTGCTATAGGAGAATGTTAAAAATCAGATGGGTGGATAAAGTGACAAATGAAGAAGTATTGCGGCAAATAGATGAAGAAAGAAGCATTTGGAAAAATATAGTTAAAAGAAGTGACAGACTTATAGGCCACATACTAAGGCATCCTGGAATAGTCGCTTTAATATTGGAAGGACTGGTAGAAGGAAAAAATTGTGTAGGCAGGCCAAGTTTGGAATATGTAAAACAAAT
This sequence comes from Lycorma delicatula, assembly GCF_047948215.1. Classification (NCBI taxonomy): domain Eukaryota; kingdom Metazoa; phylum Arthropoda; class Insecta; order Hemiptera; family Fulgoridae; genus Lycorma; species Lycorma delicatula. Next base: position 51,242,175 of record NC_134460.1, read on the forward strand.
TGTTAGGGATGTAGGATGTAGAGGGTATACTGAAATGAAACGACTAGCACTAGATAGGGAATCTTGGAGAGCTGCATAAAACCAGTCAAATGACTGAAGACAAAAAAAAAATATTAAAAAACGAGTAGTAAGCATTACGGATAATATGAAAAAGAAAAATGTAAAAAAAGAATATCCATACAAATTCAAAACATTACCCTCACCGCTAAGGGAATATATATATATATATATATATATATTTTGATTTTTTCATTTTCAATCCTTTATAACTTAAAAACTATAATAAAGCGATACTTTTTTTTGTATATTTACAATCTACGCGGTGAAAACAAACATATGCCAAGATAACAATTTTTTTAATTAAATTTTTTGCAATTAATAAATATTGATGCATGTGAGTCATATTTGATGAACAATCCTGATCAGAATATTGTGTTAATGACGGTTGTAACTGTAGTAAATTAAATAAAAATGAGACCCTTAAAAATCAAGAACCTTTTCTGCACTTTGTAAAGACATAGGTGCAGTACATTCGGCGTTACTATTTTATTGCGATTCAAAACGGTTATCACGTGAGAAATTTTCCAATGAGTTTTTATGAATTAAGGGATGAAATCGTCATTTTGCTAGAAAAGGAAAACCTACCGGAAACCGAGACGTTTTGAGATGGTTTATTTGTGATGGAATTGAGCTACTCAGTCGACATATTCGAGAAATTAAATAGCTTGAATCTTCAACTCCAAGTAGAAAATACATATATTTTGGATACCGAGTGATGAAGTTAATGCTTTTTTGTAAAAAATTGAAATTGTGGAGCAGAAATTTAAAACAAAAACCCCCTAAAAATTTTTCCAAATGTGGATAAATGTATTAAATCTTAAAAGGCTGAAGAACAACATGTGAAATTGTTTTTGTAACCGTTGAAAATCATTTAGCCATGCCGGCAAAGAATTTAAAAAAGTATTTTCCTGCTAACGACAACTTGGCTTTTTTAATTTTAATTTTTTTTTTTTTTTAATTTGACTTTTGAATTCGCATAAGCTTTCTAAATAATTACCAAACTTTTAATGAAAAAAAAAATAATAATAATAAAATCGATTGTTTGAAATTAATAAATAAATTTATACAAGAGTTGTAGTTCGAAGGTGAACTAAAAATAAAATTTTTGATTGTCAAAAGTAATTATAAGTAGAAAAAATAAAGATTTAATATTTAATTAATTGTATTTACAATAAAAAAAGGTCAAAAATGAATGAATGATTTCAATATAGAAAAGCATCCTTTTTTCTGGTATTAAACAATATAAGTATTCCCTAAATAGAATACGTGTAATTTTTTGTAAAATATTCTTATCAAAATGAAACGAGACTCTTACATCAGTATCAAAAATATTCAAAAACAAAGTGTTAGATCAGATTCACAATATTTATGAAAATACTTAAGTAATTATTTGTTAAAACTTATGAACTTATATTAACGAAAAAAAATTATTTTTGCCAAAAAATAATTTAATTTTTTTGACAAGAAGTAAAATTAAAAAAAATTAAAATTTATCAATGAATATAACTAGTACTTTAAACTTAACATAATTTTTTTTCATAACAAAGCATCTTCAGTAGTGCGTGGATATTATTCATTAATGAATAGGGTAATTATAAAATGTTAACTTTCGTTCTGCCAGGCCTAACCTTAGATAACCCACCGGGTTAGTCTAGTGGTGAACGCGTCTTCCCTAATCAGCTGATTTGGAAATCGAGACTTCCAACGTTCAAGTCCTAGTAAAGTCAGTTATTTTTACACGGATTTCAATACTAGATCGTGGATACCGATGTTCTTTGGTGGTTGGGTTTCAATTAACCACACATCTCAGGAATGGTAGAACTGAGACTGTACAAGACTGCATTTTATTTAAAATCATACATATCATCCTCATTCATCTTCTGAAGTAATATCTGACGGTGGTTCCAGAGGCTAAACAGAAAAAGAAAGAAAAGCCTAATCCTTGACTTTAGTGGAAAAGAAGTATAGAAAATTAAGAAATTGGATTTACAAGTCATGTTCTTATAAATGTTGAAATGACCATCGTATAGATTTCCGGAGAACCTCAATCTCTTTGTCACACCCTTCCCAAATAAAATGGAGAATTTCATTTGCGTACCCACGAGCGCATTGCATAGACCTCGAAACTTTATCTGTGTACATCTGCAGATGCCTGCACATCGTATGTCGAATCGAAAGACTGGTGTTTACTCATGGTCTCTGTATAAACCTCATTTGTTGCATAGAAAATAAAACACAGTAATTATAAACGCCAATAATAAAGAATTACCCGCCCAATAATAGAAAGACACAGCAGCGAGGGACTTTTGTCTAGGTTCTGCAATTAGTAGGGAAACACAATTCTCCCACTATCGTTCCGTTCCGTTGTATAGTTTCCGTCACCTACGGAGAGTGTACGCATCCCGTACTCCTACCATCAGTCCATGATCGTGAAAAGAGACAGCTTATTCCCTTACCTCCATGTGACTTTCGGTTAATATACAAAGAGAACAACAGAGCTCGAAAAATTGATCCACCATTGGAACAACACGGAAAGTATCGAGCGATTCACTTTCCAATTTCATTTTCACCGTGCCGTAGCGTTTATGAAATTAACTGAAAAGTTATTAAATTGAGCGACAGAATTATATACTGAATTAATTACCAATGTAAACGAAACTAATCGGCCAACGCTATCTTAATGTTAAAAGTACAATATTACACGATGAAAAAGTCAAATAAAAAGAAAACTTTTCTGGAAGTTAAAAGAACACAAAATTAATAAAGCGGATTTTATAATAACGGTTCTTCATCACTACTACATAATTATCTGAATACAATATGTAACAGAAAGGTTGGGAAATTTTGATTTTTTCGTTTGGTTTTGTTTCATTGCAGTCGAACAATTAGATCAAAGAATATTGTAGATTGAAACTTTCCGACGATAAATCTTTGATTTTCCTTCTAAGATCAACCTTTCAAACCGCTTCAGGTCAGCTTTTTCGGGGGTTTTTCTCTAAAATTCTAGATATTTTGAAGGTTTCAGTTAGTTTGTGGTACCGAGATTGAAGTATCTCAATGTGCATAAAAGTGCCTCATTTATTGTCACACTTTTTCATGCCATTTTTGCAATTTTTTTACTCCTGTTTAACTTCGGGAATCACCATCAGGTATTACTTCAGAGGATGAATGAGATTATGTAAGTGTAAGTGAAGTGTAGAATTGTACAGTCTCAGGTCGACCATTTCTGAGATGAGTGGTTAATTGAAACCCAACCACCAAAGAATACCGGTATTTGAATGGTCTCTGTATCATCTGCTACCACAACTAATCCCTTGCCGGTCTCTTTAATGTTCCTAATTTTAAGAATTTTCATGTCACCCCGGAAAATTAGTAGTAGCAGAAATCAACTTGAAGCTCAAGAAAGTGAGGGTTAGTCAGAAACAAAGTGCCTATGATGTGGAAAAACTAAGAAACAAAGAGATAGCCAAAGAGATGCAAAACAGCATATGGAAAAAATGAGAACAAGGGGGAGCCAAACACTGTGAATGATCATTGGTTAAACATGAAAAACAGTATAAAAGAAGCAGCTGAGAAAACGATAGGAATTAAGAGCAGAGAAAGAATAGGGAAGGAGTGGATCAGTGAAGAAATTATACAGACAAAGAATGAAACGAGAAAATGAAATAATGTTCGGACAGAGGAAGGTAAAAGGAACTATAGAAAGCTTTATAATGAATTAAGAAGAAAAACTGAGATGGCAAGAGAAAAGTTGTTACAGGAAAAGTGTGCTGTGATAGAAAAACAAGAAAAAGAAGGGAGGTACAATCTAATGTACAAAGAAGCTGCAAATAGTATCTTGAAATAGTATTCAAGATAAATGGGAAAAGTTGTACACTGCATTAGATCGAGTCAAAGTACAAGGCCATAATAACTGAGAGGAATGAAGTGAAAAAAATGTGGAAAGAGTACATCACTGATTTATATGTACTGAATGATAGACCAGGGGGAGTAGATCTAGGAATAGAAGAAGAGAACAAGGGTTATAACATATTAAAATGTAAAGTAAGTATGACCATGAAAGCGATAGCTAATGAAAAAGCTGGAAGATGTGATGAATTGCCGACTGAGTTGTTTAAAGCTCTTGGAGAGAATGGAGAAATACTTTGTTGGATCTGTGCAATAAAATATGTGATGAGGGTAGACGGCCTACAGACTTTCTGGATACAATAATGATGCCATTATCAAAGAAATTCAATGCTAGAAAGTGTGAAGAATACTTGACAATTAGCCTAATTTTGCATGCAGCAAAAGTCATACTAAAGATTCTTAACAGGAGGTGGTACCATAAATTGGAAGAAAATATTGTAGAAGAACAATATGACTTTAGAAGAGGAGTGTTGGAACTATGGAAGCCACAGGACTGCTTCAAATTATTGGTGAAAGATATATATAGAAGAGAAGAAGAGTATATGTTGCGTTTGTAGACCTTGAGAAAGATTTTGATGGAGGAAGATGTGATAAATGAATGATAATTTTGAAAAAGAAACGAAATGATTGAAAAGGTAGGAGTCTTATGAAGGAGTTGTATATGAATCAGAAAATAAAAGTAAGAATAGGAAGTGAGACAATGCAAAAGATAGAAATAGGAAGGGGAGTATGACAAGGATGCTGCATGTCATCTACACTATCAATATTTATCTAGAAGAAATCATCAACAATGGTTTGAAGGGTAATAGAGGGGAGGCAATAGGTGGTAGAAGAATAGAATGTATATGATTTGCTGATGATATTGTGGTGCTGGCAGGTGTAACAAAGTTAAATGAAATGTTTAACATCTAAATAAGGCTTGTGAAAATCTAGGTGTGAAAATTAATAAAAAAAAAACAAAATGTATGGTATTAGGTGACAAAGATGAAAATATTAATGTAAGAATTGGGACTGAGGTACTAGACCAGATGGTGAAATTTAAGTACTTGGGTAGCCTCATAACGGAAGATCATAAACAGTATCCCAGAAATCAGAAGGAGGATAGCAATGAGTAAGAGACATTTAATAGGAAAAGGCGTGTGCTATATGGGAAATTAAATGTAGATTTGAAGAAGAATTTGGCAAGATGTTTTATTTGGAGTGTTATGCTTTATGGTGCAGAAACATGGACTTTAAGAAAGGAAGACAAATGACGAATTGAGGCACTTGAGATGTGGGTGTGGCGTAAAATGGTAAATGTCTGTTGGCAGGATACAGTAACAAATGAAAAATGAAGAATAGAAGAGGAAAGAAATATGTTAAATACCATTTTAAATAGGTAAAGGAACTGGCTAGGTCACTGTATGAGAAAAATGTGCTTACTAACAGATGGAACTGAAGGATAGGTAAATGGAAAGAGAGGAAGGGGAAGAAGAAAATGTTAGTTGATTGATGGCGTTCTGGAAAGAGGAAAATATACGAAAACAGAAACACTTGCTCAGGACAGGAACAGTGAAAAGCAGCCTTGGCAACACCAAATACAATGAATGAAATATATCAGAATACAATGAAGGAATGAAATATTTTAATTGTGGATAATGTTACATTCTATTAATTTCACTTCTTATTGACTTACATTCATTGAATATATATACTTATTCTTCTTATTTACTGAAAAGAATCAGTTTGGCAAAATAATTTTGAAAATTTCATACATCCTTGATGGATTTCAATTGAATGTCATTTTCACTTACCCATAAGTAAGAGAAAAAAACCTCATATAACATACAGCTGCCTCATACAGCTTTTATTACGACTGATCAAACTTTCCAAATACATGAATGACTTGATATAGTTTTCTTTTTTATATTGCTTCCAGTACATAAAATACAATATTTCCTTTTAGCAATATATTAAAATAAACCCAATATACTACAACATATTTCTTACCAACTCAGTTCTACCGGACATGGATACTGTGAATAAATCAAATGTACAAATGCTTTTCTTGTCCCATAAGTTGTTCTCTATTTATTAACAAAGTCTTCATACTGAAAAAAATAATTCTAATTATTACCTTAATTAATTTATACTAATATATATTTTATGAATAGATAATACTCATACTTTTAAATAAAATAATGGTAAGTAAGAAATTTAGAAATAAATTCACTTTAATTTTAATATAAATTAATTTGTACAATATAACCCATTAATGAATAATACACGTACACACACACACACACACACACACACACACACACACACACACACACACACACACACATATATATATATATATATATATATTATTTAATATGTATATATATATATATATATATATACATATTAAATAATATGAGTTAATTTAAGTAATTAATTCATCGTTCATATGTATACGATTTCAATTTAGTCATAATTTTTATGGCATTAGATTAAGTAATTAAAAATTAGATTAATTTTACGTTAAAAATTTTTATTTGTATTTTTAAAATTGTTTACTTTATATTATTTCCTACAATAACCTTTAATTCTTATTTCAACAAAAACCGAAAGAGTGAGAACTTGAGTAAGCATTATTTGGAGATATCTGTAGTTAAGAAAAAATCATTTTTCTTGTTATAGATGACGACAAACTTTGATTATATCAATTATATGAATAACAATACACTACAGTCTACTGATAGATAAATTAGCTAATGTGCAAGATACGTAGTAAGTATATAACTTAATATGTGAACTCGCATTTGAACTCATTTTACAATTTAACAACGCGATCGTAATGAATCCTATTTATTCTCCAGCATGGATTATGATTAACCGATCACTTTTAATCGGCACATTTGCTCCTGCACCACTATCATCCGACCACGATTTTGTAAGTCAAATAGGATGTTAAAATATAAGATATGCCCAAATAAATAATAGAAGAATTTTCTTTTCAGCAATCGGTCATTTATTAAAAATATTCCATCCTCTTTCACCGGATATCTTCTTTCTCAGTCCAAAGTTTTCTATTATCAGTTTTACACAACAAAGCCTAACTCTTTCTCTTGCACAGGATTTCTTCTTTTTCAATCTAATGTTTTCTGTTATTATCAGTTTTACATCACAAAGTCTAACTCTTTCAGGATGACTGCTAGAACCTTTAATGGAACACTCTTTTGAAGTTCATCGCGTAATTTATTTAATACAGGCAATTTATTAATTTCTGCGTGAAATTCGTTAACTGTTCGGCTTATACAATGCCTCGCAAAACTGTCTTATTCACTGACTGGTTTTGAACGTTGTTTAAACTTTTTCAGTGTTTGCTAAATGACCACGACTGTGATTTAGATTTTAAAAGATCCTACTTTTCTTTTCGAGATTTTTTAATTTGCGATTTTGAACTCCCACAAGCTGCAGCTTCAGCGGTTATTTCTTCAGTATTTTTGAATGCGTATTAAATGTTTATCATCTTCTAATTCTGCTAACTTTATAAGTTCTTTCTTCATAAAATCGTGTACATTATCAACTATTTCACGTGCTTGATTCACAAGCGATTGATCACGTGTTTATTCTCATTATCAATAACGCGTACAATCAGTATCTTAAATTTGTTCAGGTCTTCCACATACCCACCACCAAAATTACTCCACCACATCCTACTCTATTCAACCCACCATCCGCCTACCCACCTCCCACTAACCGCCCACCATCTGCCTACTATACGCCCACCTACCTCACACTCACACACTATCCGCCCACCATCCACCTATCCAAATCAAAAAAATTGAAATAAAATCGGTCATCATAAATATGCAATTCCTAAATGTTATAAAATGATTTAAATTAAATATAGCTCAAATGAAATACTTTGATAACTTTTATTCGTATAAAGTAGTCGTTAATTTTATGACTCACTTGATGGAAGAAGTGTAATGGTAATTATTATATTTACATTTTGAATATAATCAAAATAATTTTAATGAGTTTCTGAAATTCCAGCATCGTATTCAGATCGAAATCATATCAGCAATCTTAATTAGATTTCACAAAATCTTTAATTTAATTTTTGTATGTTATAATATAGTTTATTACAATAACAATTTGCAACTGTATTCTTAAAATAAGAATTTTGTAATAATATTATATACCATTAATAATATCATTTTTTTCCTTTTTACGTTTAGCCTCCGGTAATTACCTTTCAGATAATACTTCAGAGGATGATATGTATGAGTGTAAATGAATTGTAGTCCTGTACAGTCTCAGTTTGACCATTCCTGAGATGTGTGGTTAATTAAAACCCAACCACCAAAGAACACCGGTATCCACGATCTAGTATTCAAATCCGTGTAAAAATAACTGACTTTACTAGGACTTGAACGCTGGAACTCTCGACTTTCAAATCAGCTGATTTGGGAAGACGCGTTCACCATTAGACCAACCCGGTGGGTTAATAATGATATCCTATCACACTATCAGTTTAACTATAACTGATTGGTATATCTCTTATCACGTACACGATTAACCAATAAACAGTCACTACTTATACTGAGGCTCCTTTTGTATAAAACTTTTAATATTATTCCTACCTAATTGCAGCTATCAATTACAAACATATTTAACTGGTTAACTAAAAATGAATTTCAACCAATTCAGAATCCAGACGAATAATTGGAAAAGTCTATCTAAAAAAATCTTTATCAGAACAGTTTTAAATTTTACCATCTCGTTTAAAATTTACCACTGTTATTTTTTACCTTCCTTCTAAACTGCATCCACGATAATACTGGAATATTGGAATGGGTTCTAATTAACAACACGTACGGGTCGGTTATCCGTACATTAACAATTTACAGGTACACTGAGTAAAAAAAAAAAGATACAGTTATCTACTGACCTTGAAACAATAAAACTGTTCAAGTGTCTGAGACTTCCGGTGATATATGAATGAATCAATCAATATTTTCATATTAATAATAGCGTTTTTGTAATTTTAGAGAAAAATTCTCATTAGAAAGAAATTCCAGGGTGGTGTGAAAAGTCTCCAGTCTCACACAGAGTTGATGGTGTTAGTACACTTAATTCCTCGATTTCGTCGCATGATTCCATTCTTCATTAGTTTACAAGAGTTTCAAGTAAATGCATAATTTAATATAGTATTGACAGTCCGGCAAGGTGGAGTAGAGAATTAGGGCGTTTTATGGAAAACGGAAAAACTGGAAATTCGTTCAGTGATTAAATACTTTTTTCTGAAAGGCTTAAGTGCAAATAAAATTAAAGAAGAGAATTGAAATACGTACGACATTGGGAGACTTTTCTACATAAATACAACAGTTAAACGTTGGGTCGCAGAGTTTAAAATGGGTCGAACACGCACTAGCAATAAACCACGCAGTGAACGCCCTTCCAAAGTTACTACACCAGAAGTGATAAAAAAGTACATAAAATCGTTTTGGTAGATTTACGAGTACATCTAACGAGTTAGCAGAGTCTGTAAGCATGTAAAAAGAACTCGTGCGCAGTATTTTACACAAACAATTGAACATGAACAAGCTGTGCGCTAGATGGGTGCCACGATAGCTCACGCCCGACCAAAAATAGTGCCGGAAAAACATTTCAAGCGATTATCTTCCAGTGAGATCCCAGTCCCGGCCGAACGGGTGAGACTCCATGTCGGAGGTATAGCAGGGTCCGACATGATCACCCGGAAGGTTAGAGGTCAAGGCACCCCTAGTTCCGAGTTATGCTTGTACAGTAGATCCGGGCTAGGGGGAAGGGAATTAACAAAAAAAAGCGATAATCTCGAGCTCTTTAATCCAGAGGAATTTTTACGTCTTTCTGACGGTTAATGGGACTTGAGTTCATCATTACACTCCCGAGACAAAATAGCAGTCAAACTAGTGGGTTGAAAAAGATCAATCTGCTACAAAAAAGTGAAAACGACTTCATCCTTTAACAAAGTTATGGCAACCGTATTTTGGGATGTACGTGGAATAATTTTCATTGATTATCTTAACAAGGATGAAGCAATAAACGGCAAATATTGTGCAATCCTATTTCAGAATCTTAGCGATGAAATTAAGGAAAACCCACCGCATTTGGCCAAAAAAAAAGTGCTTTCTCATCAAGACAATGCTTCAACTCACACTTCAGTCATTGCAATGGCAAAAATCAATGAATTACGTACGATTCGAATTGCTCCAACACCCTCCATATTCACCTGATTTGACTCACAAAGACTATCATTTGTTTCCTAACGTAAAAAAATTGCTGGGAGGGAACATTTTCGAACAATCATGAACATTTTGTCTCTCTCGAATATTTTGGAACGTCTGCGCGACCGTCTACCCAAAAGTGTAAAAATGCTGCCGCCGTAGATGGTTATTTTAAGAAGTTAGATAAAGTGACATACCGAACTGGTATAAGCGCTCTTGTAGAACGGCTGAGCTAAGTGCATAGATCTTAATGGTGACTGTGTTGAAAAATAAATCAAAATGTACCCAGAAAAATGTTGTTTTCTTATCCAGGCCCGGAACGTTTTACCCAACCCTCAAGAGTGAAGAAATCCTAAGTAAAAGTTTAAAAAATCGTTTCAAATAAAAGTTATAGTAAATTATATTAGTTTTTTTTTTTTTTTAAATATCTTTGACAGAATGTAAATCAATGGAAAAATTGGTAGAAAATCAATTTTCACCAGGAAAGGAGAGAAGCTCGATACGACTTTTAAGAAGTATTATGAGCAAAAATGTCACATGCAACCAGTCTTATACTGGTTGCAACCAGTATAAGCTACAGCCGCCATTCTTTTTATCAATTTATTTTTTTTTTTTACACTACTGCCGTGATTTATACTATGGAGGGAAATATGCCATTTAATTGATATTTTTTAAAAGTCTACCTAGCTTTCATTTCTTCTCATAAACAAGCTTACCATGCGTCAAAATTGCATCCAAACCTCATCATTAGTCGTTAAATAACAGAATAAAAAAAACAGATAGATCAATTTAAAGAAAAAAATAAATAAAATTATATAAATTCCTCTCTTTTTAATAATATTTTAAAGGAAAATTTTAAACTCAACATTTTTGCTGACTTCGATGTAAAATAGATAAATGCTGTATAGTCTGAATAAATTAGCGTTAGAAAAAGTTTAAATTTTCATTTAAAAATGAACATTCCTTACAATGTTAAAAATAACTAAACATTATATATAAATAAATTGTTTTGCGTGTCTTAAGTAGAATAACTGTTATTGCAACATATCTCAAGAACTAACAGTCATGTTTTAACAGAGATTATTTTAGAAAAAAAATAATATAAAAGCTGTTTAATAATTTTAGGTCTAAATTACGCGTAAAATAATTATCACTAAAATGCATAAAATTATTTATTTTTTAAGACGAAAAATCAAATGTTAATGCTTTAACACAGCGTTTCTCAACCTTTCAGTATTTGAAAGCCAAATTTCAGTCTTAATTTTCATCCCACGCCCCTCTCATATAATAATGTATTTTGAATATTTTGACGCTAAAGCTACACTACAAATTTAATTACAAACCTTACAAATTACCAAGAATAAATAAATTTATTGATATTTGGCAACACCGATCCGCTGCATTGACAAAACCAGACTCGATGCCTCTCTATTGCTCTCTGTCTTACGTCCACCATATCGAACATTTTCGCGACTTCACGCGAAGTTCTGATTTGTCTCGAACATTTTGGAACCTCTGCGCGATCGTCTGCCCAAAAGTATATAAATGCTGCACCTCGTTCAATTCCAGCCAGTATCAGTCGAGCTGATTCTTCTATCGCTATCGAATACATCGTGAATGTGTATGGTGTAATTTGCGTGTTAATTGCAATTCACGTATTAAATTTTCACGGCAGTAGATTTATACATAATCATGGACAAAATTTTAAGTAGGCGTAAGCGAGCACAGACGATTGTGAAGCATCAGCAAGTGCACAAACGAGCGCGGTTCCGAAAATAAAATCAAGAAAATGTTCTTACGAATACTTAAATTTTGGGTTTACCAATATTGAAATAAATGAAAAAGAAAGTCCCCTGTGTGCCATTTACTCAAAACGTTTGGCAACAGACAGCATGAAATCTAATAAACTAAAACGACATTTGGAAACGCTTCATAGTGAGTACATTAACAACCCCGACAATTCTTCAAATTAAAATTTAATCATATGAAAAGCAAACATCATTTCTAAAAAAAAAACTTTATGAATGAAAAAGCTTTATTTGCCTCTTACAAAGTTTGCCTCACACAACTGGTGAAGAGCAGTTCCTGTTCCTGTTCCTGTTCCTGTTGCCAACTGCGGACGAATTGTTTTCAATTCAGCTTGATGAGGCAACAGATAGCAATAAAGATGCTCATTTCATTGCCTACGTTCGATTTTGTGATGGTATGTCAGCAGTAGAAGACTACTTTTCCGCAAACCAATAGAACACAAAGCTACAGTACTCGAATTATTTGCTATCTTCATTGATTTTATAAACGAAGCAAACATACAGTGGAAAAATTGCATCGGAATATGCACCGATGGTGCTCATTCAATGTCTGGAAGATTCCAAAGTATACAAGCACTTACGAAATAAAAATCTCCACAGTGTGTCTGGACATATTGCATGATCCACAGAGAAGCTCTGGCTTCCAAAGAAATGAGTCCTAGTCTGAATATTGTGCTAACGACGGTCGAAACCGTTGTAAATTATATAAAAATGAGACCCCTAAAATCAAGAATCTTTTCTGCACTTTGTAAAGACATGGGTGCAGTACATTCAGCGATAATATTTTATTGCTAGGCAAGATGGTAACCACGTGGGAAATTTTCGCAACGTGTTTATGAATTAAAAGATGAAATCGCCATTTTACTAGAAGAGGAAATCCGACCGGAAGTCGAGAAGTTTCGAGATGGTTTATTTGTGATGGAGTTGAGTTACTTGGTCGACATATTTGAGAAATTAAATACCTTGAATCTTTAACTTCAAGGAACAAATACACATATGTTGGATACAAGTGATAAAGTTAATGCTTTTTGTAGAAATTTGGAATTGTGGAGAAGAAATTTTAAGCAAAAAACGTAGAAATGTTTGCAAATGTGGATGAATGTGTTAAAACTTATAAGGCTGATGAACAACATGTGAAAGTTGTTTTTGTAACCGTTGAAAATCATTTAGCCAAACCGGCAAAGAATTTTAAAAAGTATTTTCTTGCTGGCGACAACTTGGTAGCAAGTTACGAGCGGGTTAGGGTTCCATTTCAAAATACTTCCCAAGGGATCTCAACTGCCGAAGAAGAAATCTTCATGGACTTCACGGCAAGAGGCGAAAAGGAAAGGCAATTTAGTAATAAATCACTCTTTGAATTTTGAGCAGGGGTGGATGAGTTTTCTGCACTGAAAACAAGGGCATTTCGTAGACTGTTACCGTTTTCAACATCCTACTTTGTGAAATCGGATTTTCTGCGGTAGCTGCTTTGAAAACAAAGTATAGATTTCAACTAAATAAAGAAAAAGAACTCAGAGTATCTATTTCTAACATTAAACCCTCCTTTGAAAAACTTTGCTGTGCAAGACAGGCCCAAGGGAATCGTGGGCCTGTGCAAGACAGGCCCAAGACGGGCCCAAGTTAATAATTATTAAACTTGTTTTTAATTTAATACTGATTATTAAATACATTGTGCAGCACTGATGCAATCCTATTTATAAGTGAATTATATCAGCGTAAATGTGTCGTTAATTATTTATTATGTAATAACTTATTTTGTTATGATTTCCTTTCAGTAAATTATTACATTTATTTTAATAATAGTTACTTTTCCATATACTCGCGCCCCCCATTTAGTATTATCCCGCCCCCCTAGGGGGGCGCGCCCCACAGGTTGAGAAACACTGTTTTAACATAAAAAAAGTAACACTTAACTTTAGGTTTATTAAAAAGCGTATTAATCACTAAACAGAATTAAAAAAAATTATTTTAAAAAAATTCAGCAGATAAAAACCTAAGCCAAAGAAAAACATTATGAAAGGTATTGTAAAGGGACCCACAAAGAAAAAACCGAAACCGGTTAAAAAACAAAACGACGTAACACGCACTAAAACAAAAAGATTATTTATTAAATTTTGACGTTTTGAAATCGTTGCCGAATTAGATGTCACTACTATCATCTTACTGTAATTTTTTTTAATCCTTTCGGAAGAATAAGATGTGATAAAGAGACTAATTAGTTTTATACCGTTAATTTGCAATAAAACTTGATTAATAACATATTTTTAACAAAAATACATTTTTCTTAAAGAAGTTTGAAAATAATACATAAAAATAACGGCTACGTATTAAAAGTAGTGGTTATATTGTTAAGAAATTTATATTTACGAAGGATCGAGACAAATATAAATAAACAAACCGAATATATTTGTAAAACACATTTAATATTAATGATTTGAAAATATTTATGAATTATAACTACAATCGTTCAAAAAATAGATATAAATAAAAGAAATTGATACAAGTTTGTACCATTAAGTTATTATAACTGTATCAGTAATTTAAAAAAGGTTTCGATGACAATTTCTGTGCAAAATGCGTTCTATACTTCCTTTTACGAACTAAAGGAAGTATTGTGATCGCGAAAAATTTCGGTTTTCAGATTTCAACAGAAATATCCATTTTGACCATCCCGGAATCCATTTTTATAGTTTCGGCATCTACGTACGTACGTATGTATTTCGCATAACTCAGAAAAACTGTAAGAAAGCACGCGAGCATGTACTGAGCTTAATATAAAGTGAGGTTTTATTTTCAAATTTTTGAGAAATTTAATTCCAAAAAACTATCTACCACACTCCCTGGAGTTACTGACCCCAAAAAGTTTACTAACAAATTTTTGTTCATATACACGAGCCTCTGTACAAAATTTCATCAAACTCAATTTATCTAGTCAAAAGTTATTAAGCTTCCAACACGCCAGCACAGGCACATACATCGTATGAAGATTACCTTCCCGTTTTTCTTTTGTTTTTTGGGGCCCTTGGTCATAAAACGTCGAAAAATACAAAAAAAAAACTAATACCCCATTTTTTGACTGATTACCATACTTTCCTTCCCGTAGCATATTTTCAGAGCTATGCTGCAGGAATGTAAAAATCATTCAAAACAATAAATCACCAAAATTGCTACCAGCTAGTATAAATTTGCGTGGCATTGCCGCTTTAACGGTGAAAAAATTATTAAATAAAAATTTTTAAGGAAAAATCTCTAAGAATTAATCAAAATTGCAAAATTTATTTTTAACATTTATAACAGATATGCATTCAGTGATGATCCATGGGTCACCACAAAATGACCCATGAATAAAAAATTAGGTCGAAGATCACACACAAGGAAAAAATCAAATATTTCAAAATATATAACGCTTTTTTAATTATTATTTTTAGCCGTAAAAACCAGTTAATTAAATCAACAAAATTCATAAAATATTGTTTTTTATTATTATTATTTATTTTTCTTTTGAATTTACTTAAAATAAATAAACAAATGTTATCTGTTTGTTTCAACTTTATTGTGTGAAATACAACGCGTCAATTTTTAATTCATTATTATTTCGTATTGAACTGTAATTCTGCTCTGCGTTATTTATAATTAAACTGACATTTTTCCTGTTATGAAATCAATGAAAAAAATTTAATTTAAAAAAATTACAAAAAAATTGCCTTTAAATACTTAAAAAAATGTGATGTTGACACCACATGACTTCCTTGTACACGTATTAAATTACATATTACATTTTTTTACAATCAGAGGTTAACAGTTATTGAAAAAAAAAAAAAATTATTTAAATAAAAAATAAAAAAAGTTAAAGGAAATGAAGTTGGATTCGACCCGATGTGCCTTCCTCTTGCACGACCCAAACATTTCATTACTTAAAATTTGGGCTATAACACTGGAAGCAATGAAAATAAGTACCACTTATGATATATCGTTGAAAAGCTCTCAATGAGGCTGATTACTGCAGTTAAGAAAAAGTCCAAAATCCAATATTTTTTGGAGTTTGGGCTTTTTTGGACACTTTTGGTCCAGTCGATTGCAATAAAAAGGGGAGGTAACGAGTAGATGTTACAGCAGTCCTAAATAAAAAATTTGAACGTACATATATACTTTTCAACGAACATACGTACAGACGTCTTGCTGAAACTACTGAAAATGGATTCAGGGATGGTCAAAATGGATATTTCCGTTGAAATCTGAAAACCGACATTTTTCGCGATCAGAATGCTTCCTTTGCTTCGTAAAAGGAAATAAAAATGAACAAGTAAAAAATAAAACGTAAAGAGAAAAATAAGAGAAAATTATAGACGCAATATATTGAAATAATACATTTAAAATACCAATAACTTATATAATTTACAAAAAAATAAATAAATAACAAAATTCAACGCGTCAATTTTTAATTTATTATTATTTCACATTGAACTTTAATTCTGTTCTGCGTTATTTATATAATTAATCTGACATTTTGTCTGTTATGAAATCAATCGAAGAAATTTGATGTGGACAACACATGACTTCCTTGTACATCTATTAAATTACATTTACACATTTTTTTTTTTTTGAATGAAAAGTACATAAAATTTTATTTTATTAAAAACTTCTGATTTTTTGTTTTTTTTGTTTTTATTGAATGTTTTTATTCATCGTAAAAATGTTTTAAGAATGAGAGGTTAATAATTATTAATAAATCGATATATTTAAATGAAAAATAAAGAGTTAAAAAAACAGATGAAGACTGATTCGAACCGATGTGCCTTCTCCTAAGATCCAAATATTTCATTATTTAAACGTTTATTTGGCTATAACTCTGGAACCAATGAAAATAAGTAACACTTATGATATATCTTTGAAAATTTCTCAGTGAGGGCTTATTACTACAGTTAAGAAAAAGTCCAAAATCCAAACAAATTTGGATTTTGAACTTTTTCTTTTGGTTCAGTCGAATGCAATCAAAAGGGGATATGCACAACTAGATGTGCCAACAATGCTAAATCCAAAATTTCAACATCCTTCGGCTAATCGTTTTTGAGTTATGCGAAATACATACGTACATATATACATACAGACGTCACGACGAAAATAATCAAAATGAATTCAGGGATGGTCAAAGTGGATGTTTCCGTTGAAAACTGGAAACCGACATTTTTCGCGATCACAATACTTCCTTTACTTCGTATAAGGAAATAAAAATGAACAAGTAATAAACAAATAGCAAAGAGGAAAATAAGAAATCTTTATAGACGCAATATATTAAATAATACAATTAAAATACCAACAACTTATATAATTAATCTAAAAAATTCCGACTAAAAAACTAAAAAAAAAAAAAAATTCCGACTCGAAACTGCTTAAAATTAATAAAAAATTACCAATACATTAAAGACGAGGTCAACTACAAAAATTCAAACTCTTAAGAACAGAAAAACTATTGGTTGTTTAGTTTTTTGTGAAGTTTTATATTAAATCAAGTATATAAATATTTTTTTCGATTTAGCTTATCTGTGGAATGCGTGAACAACTTAACATACGGTTTTTTATCTTTTTATTCCAGTAATTTTTCATTTTTTGTGAATTGAGCTGTTTTCTCTCCTTAGTCTACACCAAATTGTTATTGACTTGTATTCTTACTTCTTGATACCCAATGAAATTTTTGATTTTGTCTCGAGTTTCCGATCTTGGGTTTCTTCATCTTCGATGTTTATTTCTTGCATATCTTTACGGATATTACTTTACGTGTCAAATAATTATTTTTTTAAAAATCTGCATATGAGATTTAAATATTATACGCTTTCTTTAAACTCCATAAAACACTGTTGACAGAACAATGCTTGAATCCTTTTGTATTACAACTTTTAGCGTTTCGTCTGTTACTTTGAAAGTTTTTGACGGAGTTATAGATAAATACTTCCCTAATATTTTTAAAACTGCGGAAAAGTTTTTGGTTATATAAACTACGTACGTGTAACAATTTTTCATAAAATGTTTTTGTTTGAAAATGGCAGCTGGTATACTAACGGCTCGTAGCTAAAGTTAGTGGGAGTGCTGCTTCAGAAATTTTTTTTCTGGGCTTTTTCAAGACCACGGTTCATGTTTTCTGTAAAATAAAAGAACCGAAAAAAATGAATCAAATAGAATAGCTAGAAGCAGGACAATAGTCTAATTTTACACTTTATCAAATTCAAGAATATGATACATATTGTACTTAAAAACCGTATTCGTTTTAACCGAATAAATAATAAAATATCAATACAGATAATATTTTTTAGTATTATTAGATAACTTAATAAAATATGGGCTTAAAAACACTATAGTCCAATTGTGCTTAATTTAAATTTCTATGTAACAGAAATAAATATGTAATTAGTTTTTACTAATTATCTTCTTTTTCACCCTTTCAGTTTTTTTAGACAGATTTGACAATCAAAGAGCCCCTGCTTTCCACCATTTTCTGATCGCTACTGAAAAAATAACTAAACCGTTTTCATATTCCTTCCACCGATTAAACTAGAAAAGGGAACGAACAAGGAACGTTTCATACACACGTGGAGTAAAAAAAAACTACCTTCCACCAGCACGCCAGAAAACGACAATGCTGTCTCTCCTTCGCAGCCTCGCGTGCAGCTTCCTATATGCGCATGCGCCCTACAGCCAAACACCATGCCCCTGGAGCTGCGAAGCGCACAGTTCCATATAAAACTTTTTCATAAACTAGGGGATGGCTACTGATATTAAACTTAAGGATTAAATATTGTACAAGAATAAAGAAATAATTAAAGAAAAACTCATACAGACTCGAGTCTTTATTATACTAAATGTTATCGATAACATCAAGTGGAAATAGGGGGTGCTGCAGTTCCTATACCCGAGCCGCCACTGAGCTTGTACATATTTTAGACAGGAGACTGTGGACTCAATGGAGTAGAAGTTCATATCACCAAATACACATAAGATGTTCACTCCTTGACGCGACGTACTTACCCATGTTTTCAGTTTTTCCGCAATAGCTTCGCATTAAATACCTCACTCTTTTCCAATTAACTCTATTTTTAAATCCAATGTTTGTTTTTCTGATCGTTGTTTCCCTACAGCGGTTTATCGCGCCTTACTGTATTAAAAACTCAATACGTTATTTATTACTTAATCTTATGTTGGTCTTTCGATAAAATTATCTTTTACCCTTTTACGTCTCTGTGATGCACAAGCTTAGGAGGATTGCTCGAAAGGATTACGGACTGTCGGGCCGTCATTTGTACATGGTGTACCGAGGTGTCTTCGAAAGTGTGACGTCTTATACTACGTCCGTTTGGGCGCGTATGTTCAACTTATTCAAAATTTAAGGAATACCCAGCGCAGAGCCTTAATTGTATGCACTGGTGTTTTTAAAACAACCTCCTACGAGGCTACCACTGTATTGGGAAAGGCTCTCCCAATCGATTTAGTGCTAAAAGTTCAGGCGGCCAAGTGGAAATTGCGAAGAGGCAGGGAGGCCGAGGTATTTGGGATGCGGTTTCGAGCTGAACCTGTACCGGAGCGGAACGGTGATCTCAATGCACCGGTTGTAAATTTCGAACAGTTGCCCACCTCCCGCCTGCGGAGGAGGCTTTACAGCCTCGCGATGGAAGCACGGCAGCAAGAATGGCACGCCACGACTAAGGGAAGGTCCTTGTATAAATTTATACAGGATCTGGGGGGATGGTATGGTAAAATAAAGATGAAGTGAAAATATCTGCTTGACATTTATCAGTTAGTGACATCCTGTGTCCTTGGAAGCCGTGCTAACAATAATGTTAATTAGTGTAAAATTGGTTTTAATAATTTAATTTATTTCAATCCATTACCTTTATAGAAACTATTACATTTTGTCAATATTACTACCGATACTAAAAATTATAAAATAATTTATAATAAACATCGTTATTACTATTTAAACTATTCTTAGCTAAATACTTTATTAATCTCAAATAAGGGCTATTACAAATACTTATAACATGAAATTTAAAAAACATCAAACAATGAAATAAAGGATTAAATTTAAGTTTTAATCATACGTATGAAACCTCAGATACGGGAAGAAAATCATCACAAGAGCATGAAAGAAACTCATTTACATTATAAAAGGCATTAAATAGTACTTTGGGTGCATTCGAGTAGTTTATTAACATATTTAAACCCCATTAAAAGATAATTATTATTATTTGATTCTAATTTAGAATTAACGTTAAAAAATCAATTCCTAGCGTTACAATCGCATTCAAATTGCGTTTTAATTTATAATATTATATATGTAGAGAGAGTTTCTTCCGTAGTTAATAGAGTATCCCTATCTTAAAAATAATGAAAAATATTCATATGTACGTAAATCTGGAAGTGCTTTGTTTTTAAGATCTTAAAAACAAATTAGAGCAGAAATTTGGGTGAAATATTTACCCAAATTTCTGCTCTAAAGGTCAAATAACGCTGTACTAAAACTTTACGGACACAAATAATTGGTCAAAATTAGTGGTTTTATGTGCAATCTTAAGTAAAAAATTCAAAAAATGAATCCCAGAGCTGTATCTTCGGAATTTCCCGAAAGATTTGTTGTAAAACCGAAACAATTTGAATCGAAAAAACGATTTTTTAGGTTTAGCATAAATTTTCTTTATTAAATTGACTATAAGCCAGTAAAATTTCCGTAATGAGCTGTCTGATGAATTTCCAATACAAACCGGTATAAGGCAAGGCTATTTTTCACTTTTACTATTCACTACTGTTATTGATACAATTATGTGGAAAACCTTCAATGGCCGGCTCAGTATCCAATACGGCGAAAATAGCTCAGTGACAGACCTAATGTTTGCCGATGATAGCGCTATAGGATGATGATGCCGAGGCAGCAGACACTGCTGCCTTCCAGCCGTTGAGCTGGTATCTCTGCAGGAAACAAAATGTAACCTTGAATACAAAGATCCGACTCTTCCGTATAGTAATTTTACCAGTATTGTTATATGGATCAGAAACATGGATGCTACTCAAAGTAGACCTAAACAAATTAGAGGTGTTCCAAATGCGATGCCTACGGCGAATACTAGGTGTATCGCTGTGTGATCGTCTGCGAAATCACACAATCAGGCTCAGATGTAATGAACAACCTATAATTGAACTCGAAATACAAAACCGCAGGGGGCGGTGGTTTGGGCACATATGCCGAATGTATGAATACCGACTTTCATACCGTCTCCTATGGAGACAACGACCTGCACAAAAGACAACATGGGTCAAGTAAATTGAGGACGACCTAAAACATCAGAAACTAAATGTAGCTGATGCAAAACTTGCAACTACCGGCCGAAAGCAATGGAAAATGTCGTACACAATACTCTTTTTCCAGTGACACCCACAGCAACGTACTGGCTTCGAACTCTCGCTCATACGTTTGTTAAGGGATCAACGAAGAAGAAAATTTCAAGAAAAAATTTGTATAGAATTTAATATTGAGAAAATTTATATAATTAAATTCAATAAATATTGAAAAATCCATGCCCTGACTGGGTTCGAATCCTGGTCAGGCATGACATACGCTACAAATTTTTCATTCGGGTTAAATGATCATAGCAGTCAATGGCCGCACATCTGATTAAAAAAATAATAAATAAATATTGAACGTTTTTAAAAACTAACTGAAGACCAATCACAAAAGATTGAAAATCATGTTTTACAAATAATTACATATATTTTTATGTTTTTTTTTTTTGTTTCAGACATTTGATTGGTTTGATGCAGCTCTCCAAGATTCCCTATCTAGTGCTAGTCGTTTCATTTCAGAATACCCTCTACATCCTACATCCCTAACAATTTGTTTTACATATTCCAAACGTGGCCTGCCTACACAATATTTCCCTTCTACCAGTCCTTCCAATATTAAAGCGACTATTCCAGGATGCCTTAGTATGTGGCCTATAAGTCTGTCTCTTCTTTTAACTATATTTTTCCAAATGCTTCTTTCTTCATCTATTTGCTGCAATACCTCTTCATTTGTCACTTTATCCACCCATCTGATTTTCAACATTCTCCTATAGCACCGCATTTCAAAAGCTTCTAATCTTTTCTTCTCAGATACTCCGATTGTCCAAGTTTCACTTCCATATAAAGCGGCACTCCAAACATACACTTTCAAATATCTTTTCCTGACATTTAAATTAATTTTTGATGTAAACAAATTATATTTCTTACTGAAGGCTCGTTTAGCTTGTGCTATTCGGCATTTTATATCGCTCCTGCTTCGTCCATCTTTAGTAATTCTACTTCCCAAATAACAAAATTTTTCTACCTCCATAATCTTTTCTCCTCCTATTTTCACATTCAGTGGTCCATCTTTGTTATTTCTACTACATTTCATTACTTTTGTTTAGTTCTTGTTTATTTTCATGCGATAGTTCTTGCGTAGGACTTCAGCTATGCCGTTCATTGTTTCTTCTAAATCCTTTTTACTCTCGGCTAGAATTACTATATCATCAGCAAATCGTAGCATCTTTATCTTTTCACCTTGTACTGTTACTCCGAATCTAAATTGTTCTTTAACATCATTAACTGCTAGTTCCATGTAAAGATTAAAAAGTAACGGAGATAGGGAACATCCTTGTCGGACTCCCTTTCTTATTTCGGTTTCTTTCTTATGTTCTTCGACTGTTACTGTTGCTGTTTGGTTCCTGTACATGTTAGCAATTGTTCTTCTATCTCTGTATTTGAACCCTAATTTTTTTTAAATGCTGAACATTTTATTCCAGTCTACGTTATCGAATGCCTTTTCTAGGTCTATAAACGCCAAGTATGTTGGTTTGTTTTTCTTTAATCTTCCTTCTACTGTTAATCTGAGGCCTAAAATTGCTTCCCCTGTCCCTATACTTTTCCTGAAACCAAACTGGTCTTCTCCTAACACTTCTTCCACTGTCCTCTCAATTCTTCTGTATAGAATTCTAGTTAAGATTTTTGATGCATGACTAGTTAAACTAATTGTTCTGTATTCTTCACATTTATCTGCCCCTGCTTTCTTTGGTATCATTACTATAACACTTTTTTGGATGTCTGACGGAAATTCCCCTTTTTCATAAATATTACACACCAGTTTGTATAATCTATCAATCGCTTCCTCACCTGCACTGCGCAGTAATTCTACAGGTATTCCGTCTATTCCAGGAGTCTTTCTGCCATTTAAATCTTTTAATGCTCTCTTAAATTCAGATCTCAGTATTGTTTCTCCCATTTCATCCTCCTCAACTTCCTCTATAACACCATTTTCTAATTCATTTCCTCCGTATAACTCTTCAATATATTCCACCCATCTATCGACTTTACCTTTCGTATTATATATTGGTGTACCATCTTTGTTTAACACATTATTAGATTTTAATTTATGTACCCCAAAATGTTCCTTAACTTTCCTGTATGCTCCGTCTATTTTAGCAATGTTCATTTCTCTTTCCACTTCTGAACACTTTTCTTTAATCCACTCTTCTTTCGCCAGTTTGCACTTCCTGTTTATACCATTTCTTAATTGCCGATAGATCCTTTTACTTTCTTCATCACTAGCATTCTTATATTTTCTACGTTCATTCATCAGCTGCAATATATCGTCTGAAACCCAAGGTTTTCTATCAGTTCTCTTTATTCCGCCTAAGTTTGCTTCTGCTGATTTAAGAATTTCCTTTTTAACATTCTCCCATTCTTCTTCTACATTTACTACCTTATCTTTTTTACTCAGACCTCTTGCGATGTCCTCCTCAAAAATCTTCTTTACCTCCTCTTCCTCAAGCTTCTCTAAATTCCACCGATTCATCTGACACCTTTTCTTCAGGTTTTTAAACCCCAATCTACATTTCATTATCACCAAATTACGGTCGCTATCAATGTCTGCTCCAGGGTAAGTTTTGCAGTCAACGAGTTGATTTCTAAATCTTTGCTTAACCATGATATAATCTATCTGATACCTTGCAGTATCGCCTGGCTTTTTCCAAGTGTATATTCTTCTATTATGATTTTTAAATTGGGTGTTGGCAATTACTAAATTATACTTCGTGCAAAACTCTATAAGTCGGTCCCCTCTTTCATTCCTTTTGCCCAGCCCGTATTCACCCACTATATTTCCTTCCTTGCCTTTTCCAATGCTTGCATTCCAATCTCCAACTATTATTAAATTTTCATCTCCTTATACGTGTTTAATTGCTTCATCAATCTCTTCGTATACACACTCTACCTCATCATTATCATGGGCGCTTGTAGACTTATAGACGTTAACAATCGTTGTCGGTTTAGGTTTAGGTTTTGATTTTATCCTTATTACAATGATTTTATCGCTATGCGTCTTGAAATACTCCACTCTCCTCCCTATCTTCTTGTTCATCACGAAACCTACTCCTTCCTGCCCATTATTTGACGCTGAGTTAATTACTCTAATATTACCTGTCCAAAAGTCGCCTTCCTTTTCCCATTTTTATGTATGTATGTGCATAACCCAGATCCAGTTAATTTTAGTGTAACAAAAATAAAATAATCTTTTCCATTCTCCAAAAAATAAACAAAAAATAAGACAAAGGACAAGGTGATCCCTTTGAATCCATGATTATCTTAATCTAGGAAACGTAAGATAAAAAGATTATTTTTTGAATGTAAAATATGTTGCGCAGTTCTGTGAAAGAAGATCGATTTTTGTTAATTTGATTTGGTAGAAATATTTTTTTTAATTTTATTTAATATTGTTAACAATAGATACCGCAAATATGTCAGCGTTCCAACCTGCATCATCGTAACGAACCACGGTTCTAACTTGCCCCGCCAAAATTTGTTCACCTTAAATTGAGCGTCACTCAAGAACGACTCGACCAATCTTCATCAAATTTTAACAAGCATAACTTCAGATACACTACTTCAGCGTATCTAAATTTTAATGAAATTGATCCTGTTGTTTTAGAAATTTTCGAGCCTCAAAAATTTATACGTAGACCCATCTATATAAATAAAAATGTAAATGTTCGTTTGTTCAAAATCTTAAATCTCCGAAAGTTCTTCACCGATTACTTTGAAATTTTGACACAACGTTGAATTCGAATACGCGTGTGTTTTTATATACCTACTATTTACATACCTATGATATCATACCTGTGACAGATAAAAACATGTTTTTTTTAAAAAAAAGGCTTCATCTGTTGCACGTAAAAGCAACACACGCTATAATAAATATTTTAGGATTCCATTTCAATGTTTTTGATATGTGTGTCCGCTATAGACTAAAAAACTACCGGACCGATTTACGGGCGAGGAAAAAGGTATAAAGGGAAAAGTCGAAAAAGGTAAAAGAGAAGAAGGGGAAAATGAAAAAAATTTAAAAAGGGGAAAATGGGGGAAAGGATAAAAGGGAAAGGTTAAATTTTGTGACGTGCGTAATGCTCATTTTGTTAATATTTAATTTAATGTTAACATTCAATTTTTTTTTTTGTCTTCAGTCATTTGACTGGTTTGATGCAGCTCTCCAAGATTCCCTATCTAGTGCTAGTTGTTTCATTTCAGTATACCTCCTACATCCTACATCCCTAACAATTTGTTTTACATATTCCAAACGTGGCCTGCCTACACAATTTTTTCCTTCTACCTGTCCTTCCAATATTAAAGCGACTATTCCAGGATGCCTTACTATGTGGCCTATAAGTCTGTCTCTTCTTTTAACTATATTTTTCCAAATGGTTCTTTCTTCATCTATTTGCCGCAATACCTCTTCATTTGTCACTTTATCCACCCATCTGATTTTAACATTCTCCTATAACACCGCATTTCAAAAGCTTCTAATCTTTTCTTCTCAGATACTCCGATCGTCCAAGTTTCACTTCCATATAAAGCGACACTCCAAAAATTATACACTTTCAAAAATCTTTTCCTGACATTTAAATTAATTTTTGATGTAAACAAATTATATTTCTTACTGAAGGCTCGTTCAGCTTGTGCTATTCAGTATTTTATATCGCTCCTGCTTCGTCCATCTTTAGTAATTCTACTTCTCAAATAACAAAATTTTTCTACCTCCATAATCTTTTCTCCTCCTATTTTCACATTCAGTGGTCCTTCTTTGTTATTTCTAATACATTTCATTACTTTTGTTTTCTACCCTCCTCTATGAATCATGAGACCTTGCCGTTGATGAGGGGGCTTGAGTGCTCAGTGGTACAGAGCAGCTGGACCGAAGGTGCAACCATATTGGAGAGGTATCTGTAGAGAGCCAGACTAAGGAATGATTCCTGAAAGAGGGCAGCAGCTCTTTCAGTAGTTGTTAGAGGCGTGAGTTAGGACGACTTAAACGGCCATATCATCATCACTCATTCCTCTGAGTACTGCGCAGCTGAAAGCAATGGTAAACTACAGCTGCTTTTTTTCAAGAAAATGTGGCTCTGCATTTTCATATAGCAATGATGGAGGCGCCTTCCTTGGTAAAATATTCAGGAGGCAAACATTCAATTGTGTTCATTTATTCTATATATATCCTATGTATATATACTCAAATTTAGCAATAGCGAAGCATTGCCGGGTCTGCTAGTGAATAAATAAATATATAAGGAAACCCCAGTTTAAGTTAAAGATAATTTCGTATTCCTTATACCTCAAAACGTAAAGAAAATTCATTTTAACATCCTCATGCTATCAAAAGTAATATCACAGTTTTCTTCGAAAATTAAGTAAAATAAACACACATATAAATATATATATTTGAAAAGAAAACTCTCTCCTCTAAATAAAAAAAAAAAAAATAATTTAATTATTCAGGTTTTAAAATTATCGATATTTTAAAGTAAAAAGACATATATAAAAATAGCCTCAGAACTCCACTGAAGAGTAAATTAGAGTTGGTAGCAACGCTAAAACAGCGCTATCGATAACTCTATTGAAAAAATGCTACTAATTATTTCTAGAACATTCTTTGAAAGAAAAATTACAATATTTTGAAAGTTGTCGTTGGTTATCACATTTCGTCTTGCTGATCGACGATCTCTCTCCTTATTCTAGTTTTTGGGTAAACCCACGGAAACGAAAGGAAGGTCAAGATCTAATATGGGATTTCCTTCCAAGAAAATCGTATTAGTAACAGCGTAAATAACAATACTAAATTAACATAACAGAACCAGTTATAGCTTCTATATTTGGACAATTCATTTTAACTTGTATTCAGGAATGCCTCGGTCTTGATTAAAATTACCCTCTGACTGTTACTGTTGTTGTTGGAATGGCTGTTATTTTGTTTAACAAGTTATTAAGTGGGGGAAAGAGGGAGGGGCTATATCTAATAGTATTAGTAGGGAGGTGTTTATGTGTAAAATAATACGGGGAAGGGGAGGGTCAAGGTCATAGGATTACGGCCTTATATCTTCAGTTTAAACTAGACCTCGTGCGGTTCAAGTTGTTATTCGTGCTATTAAATGTATTGTGAGTGAAATATCGACCTGTTGCCGTTCTCTTATTCTTTACGTGCTCTTATCGTTAATGTACGCCGCAATAATTCTGTGTACATCGGCGTAATCTACAGTAACAGAACACAGACAGGCATGTCATTCTTTTAACTAACTGGATTTCAACGACTTTCCATAATATGATTACTTTTCTTGTTGCGGTATGTATTACTTTATTATTATTTTACAATATAAGGCCTATTTCCTAATTATACTATATTATTATTTATTGCTGCTAACCAAATGAGGAGCGGTTAGAATCGGAGAAGATATGGAAAATAACTGGAAAGAATCTGAAGGAAAACACATCCGTAAAAAGTTAACTACTAAACGTAATGTAAAATATAAGTTAGAACACGTGATTTCATTATCTGTTGTTCTTTTATATTTAATAATAATTATTCTTTCGTTATTTAAAAAGCTTTTATAGTTTTATGTGCTATTCTAATTGTAGTTAATTCTGATACTTATTATATACAAAATTATCTTTAAATTAATTTCAAAAATCTTCGATAGTTAGTCGATCAAATTTAAAAAAAAAACTCTAAACTCTGAAAATTGTTCAAGTATACCTATTTGTTATCAAAGATACGTCAAAATCAATAATTAAAAGAAAAACTTATAAATCCTTATTAGACATTTAAAACAACATTCCAAAGCTGTGTTTGTTTAATAAGGAGAAAAATTAAACCAAAAATGAACTCATTTTTAATATATATTTATATATATAATATTCTGAAAAAGAAATGAAGCTGTCTTCAAGTTGAGACAACTATTTAAAACTTAATATGCTTTATACAGCTACTGATATGTTATTCAAGAATGCAAGCTAGGGGTCTCTTTAATAATTTGTTAACATGCAACAAGCCACACTATAATACAAATTTGAAACGTTTTTAAATTCAATCAGGACAAAGTAATAAAAAGAACCTATCAATAAAAACAGTTACAACAAATTTTGGTTTATATTATACCCAATAACTATTTATTTTTTTTAGATTGAACAAATTTATTATGTGAATTATTTCTGAATAAAATTCTAAAATCACTCGTAAATTACGCAAGACTACCTGTTCCAGAAACCATCTTCTTTGAGGCCGATCAACATTTTTATACCAATAAGGTATAAATAGAATATAGAAATTCTATTTCCCTTCATCCTTTGCAATTATTTGCACTAATTAATTTTATATTCAAAGCTCGAAATTTTTAAATCATTACCTATATCTACAATTCTTATTCCATTTCTTAACGTTGAACTGTTTAAATTAAACATTTAACTTAAAGAATCATTTTTGCTACTGCAATTTTACTTACTATGTATTTAGATACAAACTCCTGAAACATGTTTTTTAATATGTTGCTAAAACATTTTTCTGAAACATGTTCCTAAAAACATGTGTTTTTGACTGATAATCAACGCCCAGCAAAAACTGAAGGTAAATTCATGATAATTTGTATATTCGTTCTTCTTACGGTGTAAGTGTACACTAAGAAAGGACTTTTTGAAATTACAAGTTTAAAGGGCTAAAATGGAGTAAAAATGAAATTTACTATTTTTTTTTTTTTTAATTAATTTAATTTTTTTAACGAATGAAGATATAAATTTGATTTTTGATGTGTGTAATCTTCATGTGAATATCGAAAAACCAATTTCTATATTTTTTGAAATTCCGAGTTTTAAAGAGTTAAATTGGGGTAACATTAATTTTTCAATTTTTTAATTTATTTTTTGTTTTTATTTTTTGGTATCAAATGAAGAAGATATTAATTAGATTTTTGGTTTACGTAATCTTCATGTAAATATATAAAAACCAGTTTCTAGATTTTTTTTGAAATTTCAAGTTTAAAGGATTAAAATTGAGTAAAGTAAAATTTTACTTTTTTTTAATCTCTTTGTATCAAATTAAGATATTAACTTGTTTTTTGGTGTGTGTAATTTTCAATTGAATATCTAAAAACCAATTTCTAGATTTTTTAAATTCCATTTTGAAATAGGAATGAAGAAAGGTTTAGTTTTCGAACAATGATTGTAAAGTTTTCCCATTTCCGACATATTCCGAGCGAGATATTCACTCGAACATCTCATTTTGGCTTGCAAATACTTTTCAGAAAAATATCTTAAAACCATTGGTTTTTTTTTTTTTTTTTTAATTTAATATTTTAAGGGTTAAAACCATTAATTATTTTTTACATTTTTGTTGTGTTTTATTCGATCGTTAATCAATCAATCTTTACGAGTTTTGGTAACATTTGTGATTGTGATGGAAAAAAAATTATCAAAAGAAAAACCATTTTTTATTAATTGGTCTTCAGAGTTTCCTTTTTGCCAACACGGTGCAATAACCGTTTAACATACGTATTTTTAGTTAATAATAAAAAAAAGTCTTTAAATTACAGGATTCCCTTGAAAATGTATTACGCAATAATGTTGTCAAGATTCCAATCAGGATTTACCCAACAAATTTTATTAAAATAAATTCCGTCGTTTTTAAATGATGCTTAAGTAAACAAAATTAATTAATTATACAGAATCAATGTATAATCGGAATTTTGCTGCAATATGTATAATATATGAAAGAAGTTTTTCGAAACAATTTAAAAAAATATATCTTCTATTGTATTTATAAAGATTTTTTAAAATACAAATCTGCAAATAATTTGAAATAAAATAATTTTTTTTTCAAAACATTCGCAGCTTAAAAACCAAATTAACAAAAATTTATATTTTCTCCTTTCTCGGTCTAGTATAATTTTTAAATAATAATTTAAGCTATAATACGTACATTATTAATTTCTTTTACATAATTCATATTTTTTTCAAAACATTATACGTATTAGTAGCTTTAACTTTTCAATGTGTTATATTTTTATAATGGATAATTTTCTACGTAATAATTCTTGGTGTGTAACAACAGCAAGCAGGTAAAATACAAGATTGTTAAAGGAAGTACAATAAGGCAATTATCTCTTTGAAATATGAAAATTACTGTAAGTTGAGACGTCAATAAAAAATAACATATTGTATCACCACTGGTAATATCTACAATAAATTAATGAAAAACAAACATACTGTAATAAAAAAAACTCTTTACAGTTAAAGCAAATAGTGTTTTCTTATGCATTGTAGAAAATCGCGCGCGCACACACACACACCCACACACTCAATCGCGTGATATTGCAAGGGAACTGAGTTGGGGAGTTTTGGTTCCAGTTTCAAAATGTTCTACTTTATGATTATGAAACAAGAAACCAAAATAAATTCTAATTATAAATCTATTTATATTATATATCTAACATTTGATAAATTGGTTATAACCAATTTTCGAAAGAAGTTAAACATTAAGAAGAAGGCTTTAATAGCTGGAATTCCCAGGCCGTGAAAGTAGGAGGCAGACCACGTATTTAATCGAAAAGAACAGTAAAAGAAGAAGCATAGAAATATGGTAAACCGTGTGATCAGTTAAAACAGCCATTATATAAATCTAAACATTTACAACAACACTCAATATACGTATTTGGTCGAATCTAAGCCGCATCATAAGTTTTCAAAAGTTTCCACGAAAAAAAGTTGATGATTAAAAATAATAATAGATTTATTTATAAAGAATCTTTTATGAAAAAAAAAGTAGTAAGAGTTGCTTCGAAGAGTTATATAAAAAATATAAATAATTTTGTAAGTTAATTATTAGTAAAAATAAAATTTAAATAATAAAAGTCGCAATACACGAAATAATTCCATGCAGGTAATTTAAATTTCGATAGTTCTAAAGTTCAAATCCTAGTAAAGGCAGTTACTTTTATACAGATATAAATACTAGATCGTGGATACCGTTGTTTTTTGGTGGTTGGGTTTCAATTAACCACACGTTTCAGAAATGGTCAACCTGAGACTGTACAAGACTACACTTTATTTACATTTATACATATCATCTTCATTCATGCTCTGAAGTAATACCTTATGGTGGTTCTTGAGGCTAAACAGAAAAAAAGAGAGGTAATTTAAATCTAAAAAAATTACAATGAAATTGTAAATCAAACGGTAAGAGTCTCGCAGATATCATTTCTTCGGCTCAAAAAACAAAAATTTCTGTATTAAAAATATAACTGTTTTTAAAAAAACGATACTGATATCAAAAAAGGTAAGACATTACATTTCTATTATCAAAATCTGTTATTAATTTGGAATTTTCTTTAAAAAAAATACATGTTAGACATATGTAATAGACAATAGATATACAATAATAGATAATAAACAATGTTGAAAGGTTCCATATAAAAAGAAAAAAAAAATTTGTTACAAAACTCTTACCTGCCCGATTTCATTTATTAAACAATGAATAATCATAAGAACTGTATTATTTCTGTAAATGCGATATGTATTACATATAAATGAAATCGGACCGGTAAGAGTTTTGTAACAAATTTTTAGCTTATTATATGGAACAGTTAAACATTATTTATTATCTATTATTGTATTTATATTGTCTATCATATATTTAACATGTATTTTTTTTAAAGAAAAATTTTAAATTAATAATAGATTTTGATAATAGAAATATAGTATACTTACCTTTTTTGATATCAGTATCGTTTTGTTAAAAACAGTTTTATTTGTATTACAGAAATTTTTATTTTTTGAGCGGAAGAAATTATATCCACGAGACCCTTACCGTACGGTTTATAATTTCATTGTAATTTTTTTTGATATCACAGTGTTTTGTTAGATTATTCTTTTATTTTTTTTTATGAATTACTGATTTTTATGGATTTATTATTAAAATTTATTGTCTTTCGAGAACAAAAAAATTGACTGAATTTCACAACCAATTTTTTTTTTGTTGATAGTCATAACATTCACTTGATACCATATTTTTTCCTTTTTAATAAAACTAGTATAATGACCTTTACAAATCGAAGATCCGTGATGTAATATTGCACTTATTACTTTGTAAGTGTAACCCCCGATTTTTATCGTTAAATTCGATTTTACCAATAGAATTTATTTCTGTTTGATTTATTCCTTTTTTAATAAAACTTTATCTCTTGTAAACTAATACTTTTATTTTTATTTTTAAAGAAGTAATGGGAATTAAAAAAATTCTTTTATCTTCAGTACTTTCATTTACATAGCATTTACTGTTAAAACAAGTTGTGGTATATTTTCTTATAAATTTTATTATTTCAAGGACATTATCAAGTTTTTTTACGTTACCTAGTACTATCAAGTACTGCTACCTAGCGATTCGTAATGGTACATTAAAAAAATGAATAAAATGACAAATCGAGTCCCGCGGTACATCAAATGGAAAAAAACGTTGTCAAACAAAATTCGAGGTATTTTTTTAAAGTGCTCTTTATTACAAATCTAATTGAACTGAAATATTATGTTTTCTAGCTTATTTTTTCCCCCATTTTCATTTCACTGTTAGGTTAGGTCGTGTTTAGAACTGTAAACGTAGTTCGTTGACTTCGTCGCCTCTTACTTTTTTTCTGTTTAGCCCCCGGTAACTACCGTTTAGATAATTCTTCAGAGGATGAATGAGGATGATATGTATGAGTGTAAATGAAGTGTACTCTTGTACATTCTCAGTTCGACCATTCCTGAGATGTGTGGTTAATTGAAAACCCAACCACCAAAGAACACCGGTATCCACGATCTAGTATTCAAATCCGTGTAAAAATAACAGGCTTTACTAGGACTTGAACGCTGTAACTCTCGACTTCCAAATCAGCTGATTTGGGAAGACGCGTTAACCACTAGACCAACCCGGTTGACGAAGTTCTAACGAACTCTGTGATTTAATCAGTATTAATTACAATAAGGA
The DNA here is from genome assembly GCF_047948215.1 of Lycorma delicatula. Taxonomy (NCBI): domain Eukaryota; kingdom Metazoa; phylum Arthropoda; class Insecta; order Hemiptera; family Fulgoridae; genus Lycorma; species Lycorma delicatula. The sequence goes on from NC_134460.1 coordinate 51,275,531, forward strand.
AAAATCACTCGTTTTCACTATCACTACTGTTTCTAGAAGAGGTTTTAACGTCATCATTATCCAATATTAGATCGCCTTCTGTTCCTCCATGGTGTTTGTGATGCTGCATTTTTTAAAGGAGTGATATATTATTTTATTTCAAGTGATACAAACATACAAATCATTCCACTATTATTGAAGAACTTAACTTTTTTATTTTTCCGGATTCGGTTAGAAGATGGTGTTGAAGGCAATCGGTTTTCGTATTCTTTTACTATGTGGACTTTGAAGGCCTTCAAAATAGACATCGATTGGCTGGAATTGGCTGGTCATACCCGCGAGTCCTAATTTTCTTTGAATTAATTTTTCACTGTCCTTTAAATGCACCCATTACAAGCATGTTTTAGGTTTTCGGAAAGTTCCTGTTCGTCTTTTCCACACGGTATTTATCCAGTGTTCCACAATTTTCAGAAGTTATCCGATCATTTTTGTGAGGGTTGGAAATAACAAAGACTACAATATGTGAAATAGATAATTAATTATTAAAAACTAAGGGGTTGTTATCCTCTAAACAAAGTGAAAGGAATCATTATTCTCCCTTCCTTCAATTCTTTTTAATGTTAATCTCAAATCGTAATAATATACGACACTTAAGGAACTGGAAAACAAAAAACTAATAGAATTTAAAAAATATATATATATATAATAAACCTTTTTTTCGAATTAGAAAAAAATTCGAATCTAAGCCACGCCCGATTTTATGAATATTAAGAAGAAGGAAAGATATTAAATTCGAGAAAATATATTATAAGAGTAGTTATTGTCCTTACCAACGAAATTAGAAACATAGATTTTTGTCCGTCTCAGTTTTATAGTACCTCTAAATCCTGTTCTCCATAGAAAATGGAAATAATATCTGTCTTATTATTCGGATGAACCATAAGGTCCGAATTATTTTACCGTACTGAGTAAAAGCAATATATATATATATAATCCATTGTTTGTTAAAATTTTGGGCACGATAATTGGTTATTTTACATTATTAATTGCTTCAGTTTTTTCTCGTAGCTGAGATGCACGTAAAGTCTCTCATAATAAAGAAGTATAAGGAAATAGTTAAACACATCACTAAAATCCGCATAGTATTTTTTTGCATAATTATGTGAGAAAAATGTAGAAAAGTACGATACAGATAAGTGTTTCACTGGGTAAATTGATCACTCAACCAAGCAAGTTGTGGTAAGTGTGTAAGCTGTAATATCTATGAAAAAAGTGAGACTAAAATAAACATCTCATAATAGATAATCAGATGTAAATATTATTTCAATTTATTGCATTTATCAACACGGTTTGTACGTTTATTTAGTTCTTTTATCTGTTTACAATATTTGATAAAAAAAAAATTATTTACCCGTCGAGTTATATTTTTGCCGTTGAATTTGAAGCTTAATAACCCGCTTTTAATTATGGTAAATGCATGGTATTTTATTCCCTTTCTTATTATCCAAATTTATTTTTTCAATAAAATTATAACCTCTCATTTAATTGATAAAATCAGTCTTGAAAAAACTGAAGAAAAATAAGCTTAATTCAATTTTGACCCGTTTGAGGCGAAAACATTATTAATACGCTCTTAAATTAACAATTCATTTTTTTTTTCTATTTATCTTGTCAGATTATGGTTTGTTTGAACTATATTAACTTCTTATGCTAGCTCTTATTTTAAAAGCATCTATTTTAATTAGGAATGGTTAGTTTTAAAAATTAATAACAATGTTATGTGTATTTTTATAAAATGTATTACAAGAAAATAAGTAAATAATTAAATTTAACCGATATTACAGTAAGAATATTTTTATTATTATTATTTTAAAATGCTTTGGAGAGGAACGTACAGCGCTTCCTGATTACATTACAGTTAAATATACCTCCCTAATCTTTTCACGTAGAAAAGGATTTCTTCTACGAAAAAATTAATCATTTAAAATTTTTCTCATTACAAAATTAATTTAGCGAAACTGCGGGAAATCCTAAAAATAAAAATTACCCAAAAACACTGCTGGGGAAAATGCTTAGATATTTTCTCGTTACGGAAAAAAATATGGGAACATCATCTGTGCTGGAGTAGAATATTTTTATTAAAAAATTAATTTTATCTACGAAATGATTGTATTATACTGGTATTTATAATTTTTTTTTTATTTTGTATAAAAATATAATTTTATAAAAACGAACTAATTATTTTATTTTTATTTTTTAAATTAAACAATCCTGACGGAATATTTATTATTTGGGGAATATATATTATAGTTAATAATTGAAAAAAAAACGTAGTCGATAAGACACAAATGGAGTATCAAAAATAAGAAAAGATTATTTAATCAATTAACATAGGTTTTTTGCTTTTTTTGCAAACAGGTAGAAAATCATGTTAGGATAAAAAAATTTTAAAAGTAAATAATAATTGAAAATTGTTTTTTAAATTATAGTATTTTGTTGTGAATATTAGCAAGAAATTTTAGGTTTTTAATTTTCACTTTTGCAGGTAAAAATGTTTTGTCCTGATTAGTAAATTTGTTTATTTCACTTCTGTTAATTAGTTCATCTTTTGTGATGATGATTGCTTAAAAACTTAATGTGCATCTAATAAAATACCGCTTTTACGAAGCTTTTCTAATTGTTATTAATTTTTTATGTGTTATTTTATTGCAATAAAAATTAGTATAGATGAATTTTTATAATTACGGCATTATTTAAAAATAATTGATTAAATGTCGTTAAACAAATCGAATAATATAATTAATTATTAGGGTACCACTTTAAAATTATTTCCTGTTTGAAAATAATACAATTCACGAATATCTTCATATTAGAGTAATGGTACATTTAGTACGAAATTTATACTAGGCGAGAGGATTTTTTTAGTTCAGTAAACGATTTTAGCGAAACTATCTTTAAATTATTCTTTGACAGCTATTTAAAAAATAAATTAAATTAATTCTTGCTGAAAAATAATTACAGTACGACAGGAAGTCTAAATAAAGACAAAACCCCTTTTTTCATAACATTTACCTTTAAAGCGTTAATAATAACACAACTTTACTTCCATTAATTATAAAATTTTTGCCGACAATAGCACTGTTTTATCTATGCTATTATACAGAATGAGCAACATAAAACCGAACCAATAATGAAACCGCTACCCAACACTATTTATGCAAAACTCTAAAACAACTAGCACGAATAGTGGATGTATATGTTACTACTGATTGTTGCTGCCAATTGTCAGGTGGTTAAGTTTCAGTCCAGTATACGTTTTGTTGCCCTGTAGTATTGCGAGTGCAGTTTTGTTTGTGTAAAATGCCTTATTCAATCCAGGAGAGGATAGCTAAGTTGAGGCCTATATTCGTTCTGGATCGTTTGAAGAATCACGTCAAGTATTCGTAGAAAAATTTCCGAATGTCTGTATCCCAGCGAAGAGTAGCATACAAGATTTACTTAAAAAATGGCGTACAACAGGTTCAGTTTCAAATGCAAAACGAAATAGGCAACCTTCCGTTAGGACTCCACAGGCCATTGCCGATATTAAAAGGAAAATTACTGCCAGTCCAAAAAAATCTCTACGCAAGTATCCTAACAATCTGGTGTTAAATACACATCTTGTCCTAAAGTTCTTCATGAATCAAAATTAAAACCATACCGCGTTACAACTGTGCAACAACTAAAGGAGACAGACAAATCGAAACGACTTGATTATTGCAGCTGGCTTCTCGAAACATTGTTGGTGGACAGATAGACCTGATGTCTTATTTCATGACAGAGGAGGCACGGTTTCATTTATCCGGCTATGTTAATTCGCAGAACACCAGGCGAGGAATCCTCACGAGTGACCCCATCCATTCAAGTGGCCCTTTCACGATGAGAAAATTGGTGTTTGGTGTGCCGTTTCCGTAATCGTATAGTGGGACCAATATTTTTTGACCCACTCAATCAATGCAATTGACAACAACGTTTTGCGTCAGACGACTCTCAATGTAATAAATCGAGCACAAAAGTGCATCCATGTCCAGGGTGATCATTTTGAACATTTTTCTAACAGTAAGGTAAATAAATGCAACATTTAAATTGGGTTTTATGTTTTTCTTATTTATTTTACCCGTATCATTCATAAAATTTCATTCCAACATAACCTACCGATTCTGCAACGGTTACGTTATGGATTCGGTTTTTTGTTGCTCACTTTGTATAAAGAGGAAGGGTGTTTTTGTTTGTTCGGGATAAACATAATCGCAACGAAATGTTTAACCATTTTTCTTGTTGTAAATGAGAAGGTTTTTGGTTATACGCGTATTTCATCTCGAAAAATTTCATAGAAAAGTATATATATATATATATATATAGATGTACTAGGGGAGATTTTCCGGTTGAAGCACAAACTTTATAAACAGAATTAATGAACTATGAGTGAATTGTGAACTGTCATTGTCTAGACGTCTACATCAAAGAACAATTTCTAGATGTTTTTTTTAAATTCTGAGTTTTAGGCATAAAATGGATTTTTGAATTTTTCTTTTCAACCCCTGTTATTTTTTAATTTATCGGTAACAAATGAAGAAATCAACCTGAATTCTGGTGACTGTAATCTTCATATCAATTGACCAACTTCTAGATTTTTAAAATTCTACCTTGAAAGGTGATGAAGAAAGGTAAAAAATTCTTGAACAATGATTGTGCATTTTCCCAATCCGACTATAGTATACGAGATATTCAGTAGATTTGGACTCGTAAATACTCCACAGATGAATATTTAAAAACCATTTTCGAAGTATGTTTTAATTTCGATTTTTTTAAGGGGTACGAAGGTATACGGCACTGTGGCTCGATCAAAACTGCCACTGCCACTGTCAATATATATGTGACTGACTGCACTACCTTCGGTTACTTGACTAAAAAATATAAAATAAAAAAATTGACCGGTACGGGAAACGCAAGAAACCATATAGTGCGGGCGAAGCTGTAACGAGTAGCTAGTATATGTATATTTACCAGTTTCAAACAAATTAAAATCGTTAAAAGAAATAATTTCTTATCTTGAAATTTCTAACATGGAAAGAAAGAATGTCTGAAGTTAAATTACAGAGTATTATTAAGTCTATTTTGCATACATATTATCCAATTTATACGGAGTCTAATTAAATTCACTAAAATACTTCAAGCAGTCTACCCGAAACATTTGAAATAGCCCCAATAGTGGCTTGTAAAAACGGGTTACTTTAAAGTATTACAACTAAAAACAATTACTACAATTAAAGTTAATTATGTTTAGATATGATTACTGTAGAAACGGAATTGTTAAAATACAAAAATTACATTTTCCAACTCTATATAATTAATTTTTTCAAATAAAAAAACTGAATTATGGAGTACATAATTACAAACCGAAAGTTAAAACATAATTTAGCTAGTTAATTGATAAATCGTATGAAAATATTTTTTTTTTAACAGTTAGTCATGAAAACAGAAAAATTATTGGTTTTTGTTAAATAGACTGATAATGGTATAATCAGTTTTTGGATTTGAATTCTTTATTCATTCCTGATGAGCCTTTAAAGTGCTATGTTATGTAAGTAATCCTACCCTGCCGGCCACCGTGGCCCGAATAGTAACGACTCGGCCTTTCATCCGAAGGTCCCGGGTTTGAATCCCGGTCAGGCATGGCATTTTCAGACACGCTACAAATCATTCATCTCATCCACTGAAGCAATACCTAATGGTGGTCCCGGAGGTTAAAAAAAAATCCTACCCTACTAAAGGCCATTTGTGTGTGTGTCCGTCCCCCTTAGAAGTCCCCCTTTACGTGCTTAGCACGTAAAACACCAGTAGTCCGAGTGATGTCATTCCGTACAACAATAACACTGATCTCTGTGTAACTGCATCCTTATGGAATAAAATACAAGTGTTCAAATTGAAGCATACTCCAACGCCGCAGAATGAACGGCTGGGAACTAAATAAATCATTGTACGCTTGCGCGACTGTAATCGTGATGGTAGGGATGTTTATTTTACTCAAGTCAGATAACCAAAAGAAATGTCATTTTCGTAATACAACCAGAAATTTACGGATAGTTGTAGAACATTTATATAGAGATCAGTATTCAAAATACAATATCAGAACACTTACGTTGCATCGGTTTAAAACGTGGTTTTATCCCTACTCTTACACTTATCTCTGCACATGCGCCGTTTCATTTTATTTAGTTCTACCAATCATTTAGTAGCGCTAGTTTATGTTTCAAATTTTACCAGTTCCAATACATGGGCTCCCTTATCCAGTAATACAGAGATCAGTGAACAATAAGTAATGACGTGCTCAGATAACAGGCACCGGAATGTACCGATCACTAGCGGAAAATCCCGATTCGTTAGTACATGTCTCGTGGTGATCAGGTGTGTACTTGTTATATTATTATATATTTATTACTTGTACTTGTTATTATTTATACTTGTAATATATATTTATTTCTTTAATCGATATATATAAAATAATATGGTTTTTTATTTATGAGATTGTTTTTCTTCATAAAGTAATGAACTATAACCAGAAGGTAGACCGATCACTAGCGGAAAATCCCGATATTTAGGGGGAACTTTTGAATTGGCTATTGGTATTGATTTGAGAAGAATCGTTTTTGGGCAAGTATATTTGAGAAGTATATATTGCGTTATCAAGAGTAAAAACAAGGGATGGAGCGAAAGTGCCATTGTCTCCAGAGCATAAAGATAAACGAGTGAAAAATGTTTTTGGAGAAATTTTGGGTGGTCTACATTAATAAGTGGAACAGTGATTTTTATTTATTGAAGAGAAGAGTTTAAAAGTACAAGCGGATATTTTGTTTAGAAGTTATTTTGGTTTTAGAAAGCGCGATGATGGTAACCTACCCTAAAACTTCTTTCCTAATGTGGACGGGTGCTTAACTGAACGAAGACGAACCTAATGGTCCTCTTCAGGGCCGGTATTTTAAATATAATAAAAGAGTTGCTCAAGGCTTTTTGTTAGTATGTTTATTAACAGATTTCTTTGTGTGTTTGTCTGTATGAGTTACGTATTTATGAATAAATTTAAATTATACTATATATTATTTTGTAACTTATCCTTTATCCTTATTTTTCCTTTTTTTCTCTGATCCCCCTCCAAAAAATTTAAAATCCGGTTCCTATGTCTAAACCGATCTAAATAAAATTTAATAGGGAAGATTTGCTGATAAATTTTCGCTTCTCTTGATCGATTTTCGTCATTCAAAAAAAGAAGTTTTTACATAATAGATAATCAATTTTGGACACCTAATAATCCCATTTCGAGACGCCGCCCTCCAGGGCAACCCGCCCGGAGGGCGTGCCGTAGACACGCCGGGAGAAGCTAGTAACTTAAATTTGTATTCTTTTTTTTTATTAATATTTTACATAAAAAACTGTACATAACTCTAAAATCAAGTTAATGGATATTGCATTCCAGCTTAATCCTGTCGAAGGTTATTGCTGTAATAGGAACAACCAACTGGTGCCCTCTTAAGTAATCTAACCTTAAAAGTAATTACAAGACAGAATAACATTAAATATAAAATAAAGTATAGTGGCATTATATAACAAATACCATACACGGTTAAACCAGCAGGTTGATATTTTCTGTTAAAAATTTCTTTCAACATTTCATTATTTTTTTTTTTTACAAATAAATAATCCCACACGCAAAATACTCCTACTAAAATAAAACATTAAGATAAGGGCATTTTATATTATTTTTTAGAGCTTAACATTTTATTTTACTACGTATATAACTTTTTTATTTCTATTCATCATTAAAATATGAACGTTTTATTTAAATTAAAAAAATTAAGCATTTCAATATAAAATAAGGGTTTATTTCCTCCACTGCAACGAAAGGTGGTTAATCATAATGTATATTTGTAATTAACGTACTCGTATTTTTTATCTTGACAGTTATCTTTTACATTTAAACATAAAAAACATTTTATCTGGTTTTTAATATTGCGCTATTAGAGAATATATGTGTGTGTTACATACATATGCATCCCGATAAAAATATTCTGTCATTTTATTATACAGAGTGATTCATGAAGAATGTTACAAACTTTCAAGACACGCTCTGCTGATGAAAATAAAGAAGTTCATATAACATAGATTCGGCGAGTGTCGGCGGGTGAAAAATTTTGCCCTGATTTTTACGCCTTCGTAAAATTAAGCCAGACTGTAATTTTCAGGACCTAGATTAAGGAGTAAATTTATTGGTTTTATATAAAATATGACCTGAAAAATAGCTCTCAGAACTATAATTTTAGTAGTTTTCGGTAAATCTAGGGTAAAAAAAACAAAAATATTGAAGTCGAAAAAAACATCCTGTTTTATGTTTGGCGTAAAATAACTTTTTTTAAATGAGTAACAAATATATAAAAGTTTTAAATAAAACGTGTAGAGAGTTCTATTCTGTCAATAAAGACCCAAAAAACTAAATACAAACGTAAGAATTTCGAACTTTATTAAAAACTAAACATGTTAAAACGTGTTAGATTTTAAAACTAGGTATTAAGAGAAAACTCACTGGGTTGATCTAATGGTAAACGCGTCTTCGCAAATCAGCTGACTTCGAAGTCTTCAACGTTCAAACCTTAGTAAAGGCAGTTACTTTAATGAGGATTTGGATGCTAGATCGTGGATGCTGGTGTTCTTTGGTGGTTGGGTTACAATTAACCACACATCTCAAAAATAGTCGACCTGAAACTGTACAAGGATGATATGATATGATAAATAAGGATGATATGTATATCATCCTCATTCATCCTCTGAAGAATACCTGATGGTGATTCCCGGAGGCTAAACAGGAAAAAAGGTATTAAACGAAACAAATTTTTCAATATTACGAAACAAAAGAAGTAAATACTTTAGAAATAAAAACTAGTATAAATACAAACAATAAAACAAATTTACAAAAAATAAACTGCTGAAAACGCCCTTCGTTACTGTGAATACTGCCCGATGAACAGTCTTTTTCGTGGGTATTTGTAACAACAGGGTTGTTTTTGTATTAGTTGTACCGCACTGAGAATTGTATAACTAATTATTTTCTTGTAGTACTTTTTCGTTCATATACTAATGATTTCAAGTGGCCCCACAGATAGTAATCCAAAGGTATTAATTCAGGCGATCTTGGAAACCAGATGAAAGGTCAGCCCCGTCCAATTCATTTGTTTAAAAAAAGTCGCATTTAAATGTTGTCTAAACTGCTACAATAAAGAGTGGAGTTGCCTCATCGTGCTGGAAAATCAGAAGAAAATCATCGTGCTGGAAAATCAAAGGGCCACCTTCCAATAGATTTGGCAACCGTAAAGCACCTTCTCACTGAAAATGAATGGTCCCAATATTTTGCTGCTTGTAATACCGCACCAAATGTTTTTGTGAAACCTGTGTTAGTATCCAGTTTCGAGGGTGCCATATGGATTTTCATGTCATTGTTTTTTTAATTAAAATTTCCGAGTAAATGTAAACAAAATAGAATCTGTTTTATTAACGTTGTCTAAAATCCATTGGCAAACATTTAAACGTACAGGAACATCTCTAGGAAGTAAATTTTTTACTTGTTATAGATTAATAGGATGGAGTTTATCTTTTTGAAGTACCTTACTTTGTGTTAAACAAATGCGGTAAGACATTTTTCTGGTACTGCTGCCCCGGGCTACGCTCAATGTACTGAATTACGTTTTCTTCTTCCTCGACAGGATGTGGTTCTTTCTGTTAAGCAATATACGAAGAAGACGGCAATGATCCGGTGGTTCGTAAGCACCGAAATCCCGAAGAAAATGTTTTGCGCCCTGGAATCCTCCCTGTGCAACTCGTGCGTTTCCATTGTACAACCCACAAACAGAAATGATGTCTTCGTATTTTTCAGCGGAAAATTTATAAGGCATTGTGAAATAATGACATATACGTATTACTCCGTTTACTTATTTTAATATTTATTGCTATTCAAATGTATTACAAAACTGTTAGAATCAGCTGTTAGCATGGCCAACTTCTAAAAAAAAATAAATTATTTCGAACAATTTAAATATAATTAATTTTTAATTCGCTTCAAAGATGTTTAAATTTTTTTTTTAATTAGCTTCAAACAACACATCAATAAATTGTTTTATTGATGTGTTATTTTATTCTATTTTTCATTTTTTTTAAATTTTGATTGTTTATTTTTATAAAATACTTTTTTCTTTTTTTTTTTTTTTTTTTTTTTTTAACCTCCGAGTCCACAGTGAAACATTACTTCAGAGGATGAGATGGATGATTTGTAGCGTGTGTGAAAATGCCATGCCTGACCGGGATTCGAACCCGGGACCTCTGGGTGAAAGGCCGAGACGCCTTTATAAAATACTTAATTCTTTTATTTTATAACGTTGAAAATTTTGCTTTACCCAGTTAAAATCTTCCATATTTTGATATGTATTATTTTTAAGAATTTTTAAAAATTATCGAAAAGTAGACAAATTTTCGTTATTTGTAAATTTAGTATTTTAACATCCGATTTCCTATTCATCATATACTACCATACATATAAAGGCATTTCAATGCAGGAAGAAAATTTAAAACTCCTAAATTTAAATAAGTTTTTATTTTAATAGGGATTTTTCTACAGTTTTCTGTTAAGTAAGACGTGGCATATTACCTTTTTAAAAATAACTCTTGCCAAGTGGGTACTATTACGAGCATTTCTGCGGTTTTAATCAAAAATTTTCCATTAGGAAAATGACCGATTTAATGCGTGCAACTTCTTGAATTTTTAATTCTAGTTCCGCTAACGTTTGCGTTGATGGACAATCAGCATTCCCCTTTGAAAACCCCAAATAAAAAGTTGATTAGGACAAATCAGATGACCTAGCCGGCAAAACTGTCCCCATTTTTGGATACGATATGGTTAGGAAAAGCTTCTCTTGAAGTAATAATAGACACAGTAGCAGTATGAGTTTTAGCACCGTCTTGCTGGATCCATAATTTACACAAATCGAACTAATTCTTGTCTCAAAAATGTTGTGTCCTTATTTCTGTAACGCGCTGCAGTTGTAGCGTTCCCTCGATCGTCTTGAAAAAAAGGAACGGTCCAATAATGCTAGTACGAAAGTGTACACCAGCTGTAACCTTTGGACTTTACAACTATTTCTCATGTAACTTATGTAACTCTTAATTTCATTTCTCTTATGTAACTCATGTAAGTGGGTTTTCAGTTCTCTAATATAATATACTTTTCTGTCTATTTACGTAACTATTCAGTTGAAAGTAAACTTCATCTACCATAAACATATTTTAAATTAAATTTTCATCACCATCCAAATGCTGCAACATTTCTTGACAAAAATACGTAAGAGCAGTGGCGGCTCGCGTATAGCCACTCTGGAACTGCAGCATCCCTTACTTCCACTTAATATCATCGATAACATTTAATACAATGAGTCTTTTTTCTTTAATTCTTTCTTTATACTTGTACAACATATAATCCTTTATGCGGACCCAGTTTCCTAAAATTTTTTAACCAAATATTAATTGCATGAAGATGGTACCCGTCCGTGAACCGAATACTGAATTGAATATTAAATAACCTTCATACAGTTGTCGAGGAGCCACCATCTTTGTAAAACCACTTAATTCAGAAACCACGATGTTCACCTGACTTCTGTTCCATGTTTAGTAAATGGCCTTTAATGACCTAAAATAAATCATCAAGTCACACAAAAGTTAAATGAGTAACCGAGCTTGTAAATTTTCTTCAGTCATTGACGTTCCCTTTATATGTTTCCATTAAATTGTTTTTCAATTCGTAAAATAACCTGCTATTCGATTTAGAATAAAAGAACGTATCGTACATATTAAAAAAATTAATTATAATAATAATGTAATATAAATTACATATATGTTTCTTTTTGACGTAGTTTAACAATATATTTCTTGTAATAAAGCGATATTATGAATAATAAATAAAGGTTACAAAATAAAATAATCCGAGATTAAGCATAATTAATCCTTTCGATACAACAGTGATTCCCAAACTGTGCGCCGCGGCGCCCCGGGGAGCAGCAACCTCTTCACAGGGGCGCCGCGAAATATTGTAAATGTTTCATAATTAATTGAACCAAGACATTTATAATGTTTAATTTAATGTTAATAAAGTAAAAACATAATGAATATACACAAGTTTTATTTATTTTTATCTTTTACTTAACACGAATAGTCATACGTTTACTAAGAATAGGGCGCCATGGAAAAATGTTCATTGAAAAAGGGCACCGCAACTTGGTAAAGTTTGGGAACCACTGCGATACAACATAACTGTTGGAGACAGCGCCGCTGTCAAATCAGTAAAATAAATAATATCAGTTGTTTAGCAACCAAATCTATATAAATAAAAATGTAAACGTTCGTTTCTTCACAATCTTAAACCCGTGATTATCTTAATCTAGGTAAAGTTAGATAAAAAGATTATTTTTTGAATGAAAAATATCTTGCGCAGTTCTGCGAAAGAAGATCGATTTTTGTTAATTTGATTTGGTAGAAATATTTTTTTTAATTTGATTTAATATTGCTAACAATAGATACCGCAAATACGTCAGCGTTCCAACCTGCATCATCATAACGAACCACGCTTCTAACTTGTCCCGTTCAAATTTTTTCGACCTTAAATTGAGCGTCACTCAAGAACGACTCGACCAATCTTAGGTCCAAAATAAATAAAAAAATTTAGTATTTGGAAAAATATGTCATGTTTAACTTAACAATAGATACGGAAGATAAAGAAACGTCAACATGCTAACTTGCAACATTATACTTCTGCTTCTAACAACCTTCTCTCAAATTATTTCGACCGTAAATTGAGCGTACTTAAGAACTACTTGACCAATCTTCATCAAATTTTCATATGGATAACTTAGGATACAGTACTACAGCATGACTAGATATCAATGAAATTGATGTGCCCAAAATTTTATACATAGGCCCGAAGTGAACGGTTATGTTTGGTTTTTGCTCCGTCAGCTTTATTTAATATGATGAGTATTTGTACTATTTGTTAAATTTGTTAAATTGTGTTATTTATAATAGCGCACATATATAATTCCATTGTTTTAAAATTAATTTTTAATTATAGCCAAAATTCATTCTAATTGTCGTATAAAATATATTTTTTTAAGCAGTGCAAAATAGACTGGGAATATCATGATGTGTTTGTAATAATAACAGATTTCACGGCACTTGTATTAATTTGAAATTAGAAGAAATATAAGTCCTTGAAAAAAGAAAAGAAATGAGAAATATTAAGAATGTATGAAGAAGAAAAGAATACAATTGTCACCAAAAAAAGATTTATCGCTAAAAAATGTTGTCAGTTTTCTAAACGATATGAAAGAAGATAGAAAAATGGAACAATTCGGCCCTACAGACATTAAAGATATATTAAGGAAAATCAACCGACAAGAGAAATAACTTAGAATAGGTTTGGAAAAAAATAGAAACCCGATCTCACGAAATCGGGTTTTGAAAAATGAAAAAAAAAAATATTGCCCCAGAATGTCTCAGATTTGCATCAAGTTTCTAAGGAGAATTGCAACGAAATACATAATTATCCTGTGGAATCTAATGAAGACATTGTTGATATTGCTAAAAAAGTAGGTCAGAACTTGGATCGTTCGATTTCTGATCGGCAAATTGACTACTTTCGACGACTTCCAAGACTAAAGGAAAATATTCCACCCATAATATTAGCTAAACTGATAAGAAAAATCAACAAAGATGAGCTACTGAGAAAGAGAAGAATAAAACGTAATTTCTCAACGCGACATATCGTGTTGACCCCTTCCCGTAAGGGGGGGGGGGTGTCTCCCTACGGTTATATCCATCTACATCATCGAAAGCCTATTCGTGGAAAGACGAAATATTCTTGCAGCGTATAAGATGAAAAAGGAAAAAGGGTTTAAATACGTAATGGAAACATATTAATAAGGAAAATAGATCGGCCAGTCGTTGTACTTAAATATCTTTGTGATTTAAATAATTTAGTTGGCCTTAAATATTATTTGTATTTTGATGTTTATGATAGTTTATAATTAAATGAAATGGTAGGAAAAGATTTATGTTTAGTTTTACAAAACGTTAGAAGTACGGGTGAGAACATTTAATTGTTTCTACAAGAGCTGTTATCATTCCTAGGAAAAATCCCTGAAATAATAGTACAGACTGAAATATAAATTTTTGAGAAAAAATTATTTAAATACCAGGTAAATAAGTATAACTGTTTTTCTAATTATAATTCTAGTTATATACAGGAGGGGTTATTTGTATATTAAAAAAAGAATAGGCCTACATTGTATTGATTATTCTAAAATAAATTTAAATCCGCGGACGGTATACGAATAGAAATCGAGAAAAATAATTTTAAGTTTAACGAAATTGCTTTCTACAGGAATTACAGGAACTACATGAATTGCAGAATTATTTTCAAGCGATTGAAAATGAAAATGTAATATATACTGTGATGTAAATATGAATAGTATGATTGATGATGCAATAACTGATAAATATTTATTTCTATTGGGGAAGGTCATGGTTTTAGTTTTGTAACAGTACTACAAGGCTTATATCTGGTACGTGTATAGACTACATTGCTATAAGAATAAGGAAACCGTTGTTGTGAAAATTATGATTTTGAAATTCTTGATATAGAGATTACAGATCATTCACTGATTTGAGTAGTACTTTATAATTTTTGTCTAACAGATAATAAAATTAAGGATAACGTAAAGTAGATATTAAAAAATTAAATTTTTTTTTTTGCACTTCCCACCTTTATATGCGCAAGACCAAACACCGTCGGGAAGTATTTTTGTTACCTAAGAAACATATTAAATCATGTAAAAAAATTTAACTACCAAATATTAGTAAAGTCTGATCATGATTTACTAATTTAAAACATCTAGAAGAATATTTTCTGTATGTAATACCTTTGTTTTAACACAACTTTTTCTTAATATGATATTGGGATTTTTACATCCTTGCCTGAAGAAAAGGAAGTATTATGATCGAGAAAAATTTAGTTTTTCAGATTTCAACGGAAATATTTTGACCATCCCTGAATCCATTTTGACTAGTTTCGGCGTGACGTCTGTACTTACTACGTACAAATTTTGGATTTAGGACTGTTGTAACATCTAGTTATGCATCTCCCCTTTTATTTGGAATCGACTAAATCAAAAGTGTCCAAAAAAGCCCAAAATCCAAATAAAATTGGATTTTTTACTTTTTCTTAACTTCAGAAATAAGCCCTCATTAAGAGTTTTTCAACGATATATCTTAAGTGGTACTTATTTTTATTGGTTCCATAGTTATAGCGAAATAAAATTTTAATTAATGAAATATTTTGATCTTACAAGGGGAAGGCACATCGATACAAATCCGACTTCATCTCCTTTTTCTTAAATTTAAATATATTGATTTATTAATAATTATTAACCTCTGATTGTAAAAAAAATTACAATAAATAATAATTCAATATCAATGAAAAAACCTTTTTTTTTAAATGATTAGTACATAAAATTTTATTTCATAATATCTTCTGATATTTTTTCATATGTATATGATGTAATTTAGTAGGCGTACAAGTAAGTCATATGGGTCCACATCAGATTTTTTGTAGTTCCCATAAGTTATAAATCTCAACATAATTGCTCTGCAATTATCAGTATTTTGTTTTTTAATTTAACTAAATTTATTTTAAGTCTACCGATTATCATTAAGGCTGTTTTATATTTATCAATGTTTTCTATTATAAGTACTAACTTTTATTACTTAAATCGACTGAGGTTTTTTTAATATATGATTTAATAAATTAATCGATTAATGAATTTACCCTGTGTCAAAGGATGCCTCTTTTAACGCTTATTTAAATGATTGGTACATATTAAAGTATAAATCAAATTTACCTGGTATTTAACACGAAAAGGATAGAATGAGTCCTGCAGATAATTATTTTATTAATAAAATAAGAAAATAAATGCGTAATTGCATATTTTAATTGCCAATTTCAGGTACTTCACAGAAAATATAATCGTTATTCTGTGAATTAACCAAATTATAGATTTTAACGATAAAACTATGTATTAACAACTATTTATTAAAACTATTACTATTTATAAACAAGCTCTAAAAATAGCAGACAATGATTTATGACTTGAGTAACTTTCCCGCCTACGCCGATCAAATTATGCAATTCATTTTTTTTAAATGTTTTGTCTTTTTTAATAATTAAAATTAATTTTAGAATTAAAACTCGAAATTAAAAAACGTTTTCGATTCTTTTTTTTTTTAATTTAGGAGCACTCCATCCGTGGAGGGGTATTAACTTATTTTAGCGATATTATTGTTTACAGAATACCTTTTGACCATTAAAAATTAATTCCCATACCCAAGGAGAAGCATTCGGGTAAAATTATTCTTTAAGAAAATAATCTCTAAGTGGTGTTAATAAATTTAAAAAAAGAACTTTTTAAAATTATTTAAAAATACAAAGATACCGTGATAATTCTAAATAAACACAGTTGTAATTTTTTAGGAAGGTCGTTAAAATTTTTGGTAAATTTTTTTTAAGAAATACTAAAGGGCTAAGAAAAAATTAAGATTTTTACATTCTAAATGCAAAGGATAATTTACGAGTTGTAAACAAATTTAGTAAAAGACATTTTTTAATTAAAAATAATATTTTTTGTTAACACAGGCCATTGGAATGTGGGCCAAAAATTTTATAGTGATTTGAAAGCGTATCGTTGTAGAAAATATAGATGCAACAAATTTCCATTTTTAAGCAAGATATACATAAAAAAAGACACATATAGAATCATTTTTTGGGTAGAGGCAAATATTAAATAAAAATTCTAGGTAATTTGTAATCTTGATATAAAAAGAACTTCAACTTTTATATGAAAAATATTTTGTTAAAATGCCACTGTAAAGATTTAAGATTTTATTTCAGCCAAAACATTTCTACCACTTTTTCCAAAAATGTAATACATTATTTCGCTCTGAAAGTTGTATATCTACCCAGTTTGAAAAAATCAGTAAACGAATTCATCTAGCATTACAAAATCAAATACAGACTAACTACATGCGTACACGCACAAACGTCCGTCTAACAAAAATATAGATTTTTGGATTTGTGAGCGTTGGAATAAAACATTTTTTTGCAGATTATTTACAATTTCTTTAATTCTACTTTTTGTTTATAAATGTTTCCCCTTAAAGCATAAAACTTAATAAAAAAAGGACCAATTTTTTTTTTTAGATTTTCTTTTAGCCAATCTATATATTTTCCCGTTATTGCTTTTACACCAGCATATATCGCTATAGCTAGGAAAATAAAAACGTGTACAGATATATATTCATTTATTTAAATTGACTGGTTATTTGTAACGGTTGTAGGCGAATCAAAATTGCACCTAAAAACGGTACATCCATCTCGAGTACAATAACCATCATTCTATACCAGACTTAGGAAAAAATTGGCAGTGAAGCAGTTACTTTGAATTTTTTTATTGAATTTTGAATATTTTATGAAAATCAAAATTATCTTTTATTTGGTTTTAAACACTGAAATTGTAGTATAAAAAAAAATAATAATAATTACGTAATTTAACGACGTAAGATAACATTACTATAATAATAATAATTTTAATATAAGACTAAAATTACATAGGATAAAGATATTATTTATAAAGATAAAAATGAAATAAGACTGATTGCTACTTTTATTTTAGCAGGTAAATTAAAATTAATTATACCTTTAAGTAGTCATTAATTTTCCGCATAATATAAGCCTTCATGACAGCCAATTATTTTTTCAAACTGAAATATTTATTAAAAATAATTATTTAAATGTAACGGCTACTGTAAACTATCACGGAATTAAACAATTTAGGAGAAAAAAATAAATTTTTTTTATTTATAAGTTTTGTTTTTAACTTTTGTCAAGGACATAACATTACACGTAATTCTCCCAAAGGAAATGCAGACCTTTTCTTTCTTTTGTTAATTAGTTAGTTAAGAGTCTTTGATGCGTCTATAATGGTCTCTGCATTTTCCAGTCCTGCAGGTATTGTTTCAATCTGATTTCTACACATAGGTCAGCATAGAACACAATTCTTTCTTTATTGTTTATCACAAAATAGAAGTGTTATTCTGATCAGGTAATTATTACTTAATTTTAGGTTTTTAATTAATTTTATTTTCTTTATTTTATACTTTAATTACTATTTAAACCTTGCTATACTTAATTCACGGCATTATACAAATAAATCATATACAGAGTGTATCACGAAGTTCTTTCGGGACTTTCATAACCTAATTGAAAAAGTTCATATAAACATATTACCTAAAATGCTTCGTTTGCGAGTTAAGTCTAGCGAAAGATTTCGCTCGAATTTCTACTACCCCGGTGAAATGTAGTCTGAAAATTTTAGGATTAATAAAGGGGCAGAATTAGTGATTTCTTATGATTTTTTACCTGAAAAAAATCGAATAAAATAGGACCGTTTTTGGAGTAACCTTTGGAGAAGTCTAAGGTAAAACCAAAAAGTTGGAGTAAACCTTGTTTTTTTTGACGTACAATAAAGAAATGAACAGTACCAGTACTGGCACTGCAGATTTCAGCAGTTACCCAAAATCTTATGCGTAAGTTATAACGAATAAGATCAATAATACCGTTTTGCAAAGAATCAATCGAAACTTCCACTGGTCATTAGCTGCGATAAAAATCGGTAACACTTGTTCTGCCTGATTTAAATTTTTCGATCCACTTATAAAGATTTGCGTGGTTAATATGCTTTTTGCGATACATTTTTTAACATTCGCGTGTGAATTTCGGCCAGTTTTACACCTTCAAAAAATTCCATTATATACGTTTCAAGTACACAATGTTTGGAAATAAACAAAAGAGGTTATAGCGATGGAAATTCTTTTTGAACAATTTTCTTTATCAGGGATGCCAAATTGAACGTGTCATACAGTTTCAGTTTATTCTATTAAATAGTTTTTCCGCTGTTGCCATTCGTCTCTTTAATTACACTGCCCAACAATGAAAATGTTTCGGGCTAAAAATAGCTTTTTCTTATGTATTTCCATCTGCTGAATTAAAAAATCACCATAAAAATGACCGATTAGTTCTTGCTTTGGAGATACAATGACATGCCATTTTTTACCCGATCTACATTTTTAGTTTGGGGGTAATTTTGTTTTTGGAGTTTTCACACCTGTTAAATGCCAAAACATAACGTTCTTTGTATGTTATAAACATTATTAGTGCAGAATTTCTAATTTTCGAGTGATTTTGAAGTGAAAAATTTGTAAAATCAAAATGCCACGAAAATATGTAAATTCAGTGAATAATTTTTGTTACATTTGGGTGAAATGACATTTTTTTTCACAGAAACGCAATCTGACGCCTCTTGTGAAGACTGCCTATCAGTATTATTTTGGTGTGAAGGTAGGGGACCAGGATAAGTCATGGGCTCCACATAAATGATGCAACTCTTTTTCAGTTATACTACGAGAATGGCTGAAAAATAAAAAACGATCTATGACTTTAGATGTGCTTATGATTTTGCGGCAACTTACAAACCATACAGATAATTGCTATTTCTGCTTGACCACCTATAAAGGTCAGGATTATCAGTGAAGAAAAGAGGAACAGTTCAATACTCTAATCTTCCACCTGACATTCGACCTATTCCACATTCAGATAGTTTACCAGTTCCTACTCCATCACAAAATTATGAGCTTGAAGTAGAAAATGAAGTCAATTGGAAGAAGAAGAACCCAATAAGTCTTCCACATTCCATGAGTCTGATTTTGCGTAAAAGACGATAAACCGCACAGACTGAGTCAAGCGGAATTGAGTGATCTCATTCGAGACCTTGATTTGTTAAATGAGAAAGCAGAACTTCTAGGATCAAGAGTACAACAATGGAATCTTCTCCAACGTTATTGGAGGATATTCATAGACTCCTCCAAGCTTAGTTTGAAAGCTATATTACTTCACAACGGCAATCGTCTCCGTTCTGTTCCTGTTGATCATGCAGTTCACATGAAGGAGACTTATGCAAACATGGTATCCTCTTAGACTCAATCAAATATTCTGAACACAAGTGGAAAATCTGTGGCGAACTAAAAGTTATCGCTGTACTCTTAGGAATGCAACTGGAGTACACTAAATACGGCTGCTTTTTATGTATGTGGGACGTTAGGGATAGGAAATAGATTATATTCAAGCAGACTGGACTGCAAGAAATCTTGACTCTAGCGTGAAAAATGTCTTTGCCGAGCCTTTCGTGGACCCAAAAGATGTTCTTCTTCCACTCCTTCATATAAAGCTTGGTTTGATGAAAATTTCTGTCAAAAGTTCGAATCGAGAAGGACAGGCCTTTAAGTACTTAAGAGACAAATTTTTGAGATGGAAACTACAGTCAGTTGGTGGCAGTACTTCTGCAAAAACACCATCATCTCGGATGCAACATGTCTCCTAGAATCCATTTTCTCCACCCACACCTTAACTTTTCCCCTCCTAGTTGTGGAGTTGTCAGTGATGAACACGGAGAAAGATTCCATCAGGATATTTCTGTAATAGAACAAAGATATCAGTGCCGCTGGAATGAAGCAATGCTTGCGGATTACTGCTGGTTTGTGTGTAGGGATGCTCCGGAACTCGCTTACAAAAAGAAAGCCAAAAGACAACGATCTCATGAAGCCACCACATGATTCTCTTCAGACCTAATTAACTGCCAGGTATTCTTCCATCAATTAAGAACTCTTAGAACTCTTAATGACAGTTAGTCATTAAAAAAAATGTCAAACGGTCTTTCTATGTTGTTGGTATATGTAATTAAAATGTATAGTTTTCTAAAAATAAAATAATTTCAACTACTGTCTGTCACAGAAACCAGAGCTAATAAAAATGCTTCTTTGTCATATTCGTTTTTCTCAATCCAAGTAATAGTAACATTTGATTTGTTAAGTCAAGGAAACATTAAAAAAAAAAGTTTTTGTTGAACAGTGTTATTAAACTACCCTCGTACATATACTGAATGTTTCTAAAATGGTGAGCTGGCTATACTTTTTCGGATTCTACTTAGGTAAAATGGCAATTTCTCCTTCGTTCTCCCTATGTCCGCCATTTTGTTATTTTTATATAAAAATTTATATTTCAAGTTAGGATAGATGGATCACTTTAATATTTGCTAAGCGTCTCGGTAATAACGTTTTAAAATTAGCGAAAAATCAGTACTTAATACCTTCGAAAATTACAAAATGGCGGCCATGTTTATTTTTCAATCCGTTATATCTCCATAAATATTAGTTTTATCAAAATTTATGCTTTTGCCAAAATATTAAGCATTTTATTTTGAACAAAATGACTTTTTATTTTTTTTAAATCGGTTAACAAATAGCGAGTTATGGGAGAAAATTGACGTAATTATATGTCTGTTTTCATGTCCACTTTACGTTCAATTTGATTAAATATTAATTGTTTTTATTTATTTTTAATTCTAATATTTTAAATTAGTATCAAATTAAGTAATAATTTTCTACAATAATAGACCTATACAATACTCTACAAGACCTCTACAATAATTTCGACACAAAATTACAACCTCAATTTTCTTCTTTATGTGGATGACATCTTGATAATATATAACCAACAATTTAACAACGAATAAAATACAATAATTAAAGAAATTAATTCTTAAAATAATAATATTAAAATTTGTTATTAAAGATCCGAATACCAACTTTTAATTGTACAAAAAGGGTTATTCAGAAGAGGATCGTAAAGCAAGATCATTAAGAATGACTAAATATTGGGAGAAAGTAAAAGCTAAGAACTTAAAGGCCAAAAGATCGGCAAAAAAGACTTGAATTATTCTGACTCAAGTGGTCCTTCGCGGCCTTAAAAAAAAAAATTGAATAATTAAATGAATACTATTAAATGTATAGCTTTAAATAATGGATAAGGTAATAATTTAGTAAATAAATTATATACCAGAATAAAAAATAAAATACACATAAAGGACAACATAAAGCTAACGAATAATAATAAAAGAAATCAATACGCTAAAACTGAGTACAATTTGAATTATAATAAATTTAATAAAATATTTAAAACTTTTAAATTAAAAACAGCATATACAACAAATAATGAAATACATCAATAATGTAGACCATTCTATAAGAATAAATCAGGATAATTATTATTTAGAAAAACAAGGAGTGTATAGTCATAATTGAGAAAACTGTGACTTAAAATATATTGGAATGACAAATCGTTCATTCACCATAACAATTAAGAACATATTAATTGTATAATTAAAAATAATAAAGAAAAATCTAATTTCGCTAAACACATTTTAGAAACTGGACATAATTATAACCCTAACGAATGTACTAAAATATTAGAATACACTAATCATTATTATAAAACCAGTATTTTAGAAAAAATTGATATATATTTGAATAATAAATTAATGAACGAACAAGTCAAATTCGATAATATCCTTTATAAACAAATTATACAATAATTAATTATTAATCGGTTGGTACTATTTCATAATAGTCGTAAACATCTTACGGACATGACGTTAAAATCTTATTGACGTACAAATTAATTTTATTTCTTGACGACCGGCTATTATGAACGTAATAATTTTTTATTTAAATATGATTATACATTTAAATTTGAATTAACATCTTATGGGAAATCCCTGATGATGGAGTAACAGCTCCAAAGGTACTCGTACATATTTTTTTTTTTGTCTTCAGTCATTTGACTGCTTTGATGCAGCTCTCCAAGATTCCTTATCTAGTGCTAGTCGTTTCATTTCGGTATAACCCCTACATCCTACATTCCTAACAATTTTTTTACATATTCCAAACGTGGCCTGCCTACACTCGTACATATATTTTTTTAAATTGTTGGTTAGTGGAACTTTAATTTATATATTGAATAATAATTTAATGTATGGATATTGAAGGTATTTATTCAGATTTCGTCGTTAATACAAACTACAATGGTTGTGGATGGCCTGACAAAGTCATGTCCAAAAGTAACATTACGATGTTCAAAAATAAATAGCATCCTATGCTAAGTAAAGGCTACTAGGAAAAGTGAGAATTAGAAAAAGTTACCGTTCTTTTTTTTATTATTCGAAATTACTATCGGAATCGGTTATTTAGTAACATTAATTCTCTTTCAGACAGAATTTGTGATTAGTGTCTATTCATATGACGTACTCCAAGTGACGTAGTCATTAAACTTTTGTAACAAACAGCGTAAAACAGGTTAATGTTTCTATAATAGAAACACTGACTATATATGAACTACTTTATAGATATTTTGTGTAATTATTATATCCATTTATTTATCTTAATATTATTTCATGTAATTATATTCTATAAAAATAATATGTAATTTAATCACATCTATTTTTTTAAATTTATAATTAACGTGTGTTTTGTGATGGTCTTCTAATAAAATATTTTCCACGGTTTCCAGGTATCCTTCTTCTTTTTATCCGTGGTGTAAGCATATTTATAATTTATACAATCCTAATATGATACGTGCAATGTATTATTACGTATCGATCACAATAAAATAATTATTTCATTAAATAAACTAATTATTCCGCCGAGATAATACATAATAATTTAATGACCTTGTGCGTCTGTAGAATAACTAAATAAAAATCATAACTTAGAATAATTTCCACGTTAAAGTTATTTGTTTGTTAATAAGTATATTTTTTAAACAATGGATAATTTATTTATATACATATATTTATTTATACTAAACCGTAGAAAATTTTGTTGATTATAAATTCTAAGATTATTCAGAAAAACATCTTAAAGGTAATATAAGTTAATATCTCAATACAACACTAAATTACTGGATCGATTCGTTTTTTATGACAATAAATTTCGACTGAGTATCCGATTTCGAATCCAAGGATCTATCTATAATCAATCTACACTCTTGAATTTCGTAAGGAAAAAAGATATTTTAAGATAGAATGACGATCGACTGTATCATTATCGCCAGATAGTGATAAAGCGAATACTGCTTTACGATACGCTAGAAGAATATGTATATAAATTTTCATCAGTTTATCTTAAGTAGTTTTTTCTGGGGGTTGATGAATCAGTCAGTCAGCCAGGGGAAGTTGCTTTATACATATAGGTATCCGAACCAGTACTAATCATTGTTTAAAAGTAGTATTCGCAAAACGATAAACAACGTTGACTCATTATTTTCCTGAACTACTTCAGGTAGTTATGTAACTTGAACTATTTCAAGTTATGTACTTATAACTTAAATTATATACTAGAAATCGAACAAGCTATAAAGTTATTTTTAGTTTCAAAACGGTACTTTTATTCTATGACAAACTCATCTATTCACTCTGTTTATAAATTGTTACCGCTTGAAAAATAAACAGCGTAATTTGTATAATATGTAACTTTATCATTATTTATTTTCGTTAGCATTGTTTCAATATTAACTCGTAATGGTTGTTCAGACTTTACTGTGTTGTTACATATGTAATTAGTTACGCTAGTATATATTATACTAATAATTCCATTTTTTTAATTTTAAATTATTTCATATAAAAAGATCTGATGTGGGCACGACATGACGTCCTTGTACCCATATTAAATTACATACACATTTTTTTAAAATCAAAAGTATATAAAATTTTATTTCATTAGTGGATAGAAAAAAAAGTTAAAAAAAGGGAAATGAAGTCTGATTCGAACCGATGTGCCTTTCCCTTCTAAGATCAAAATATTTTATTAATTAAACTTTCATTTGGCTATAACTCTGGAACCAATGAAAAAAAAGTACTACTTATGATATATCGTTGAAAAGCTCTCAATGAGGGCTTATTCTGCATTTAAGAAAAAGCCCAAAATCCAATTTTTTTGGATTCTTATATTTTCTGGACTCTTTTGGTTCAGTCGATTGCAATCAAAAAGGAGGTGCACAACTATATGTTACAACAGTCCTAAATCCAAAATTTCAACATCGCACGGCTAATCGTTTTTGAGTTATGCCAGATAAATACGTACATACGTACGTACGCACAGACATCACGCTGAAACTAGTCAAAATGAATTCAGGGATGTTCAAAATGGATATTTCCGATGAAATCTGAAAACCAAACTTTTTCGTGATCACAGTACTTCCTTTATTTCGTACAAAGAAGTAAAAATCATGATGTTTTGTGGTTTAACTGTGTTCATTAAGTGTTGTTATATATGATAATTGTTACATAGATATTTGTGCGAGATTATTGCGCACCTCGTTGCAGATTTGGAAGAGAAAACAAAAACTTATTTTTTCTAAGGTATACTTATTTAAACGTCATTTTAATGTATCTTTTTAGTATTTTGGTTGGGCTAACCTGGGCTATAGAGGAATGCTACACGGATTAGTTACCACCAACCAGCTGATATGATCGACGAAGGGGCATCTGATTGTGGTAGTTATGAAATAACATCAAAAAACGTGGTCCATTAATGTCGTCAAATAGAGATCTGAGGAGAGTAGCCCGTAGAAAAGTAGTTAGAGATATCATAATGTACAATTTACCCGCAAATTCAAGCGATAACGACAGTGTAATTATAGAATTCCAATTTATTTCTAGTCTGTGGAGAACCATAACTATGTGCCAAGAAAAGAAACAGCAATTAATAATCCTAGCAATGGTGGTTTATACAAATCAAATAGATTTAGTGGCCTTCCATTAGAGTATACAAACCAAAGGGAACCCGTCAAGCCCCCACCTATTGTATTTTACTGGATAAATGATGTGCTAAGGTTATACGAAACGGTCGTGTGTAAGGAGGATTACAACATTCAACTGGTAGAAGGTAAACAACTTAGAATAATTCTAAAAATATTGAAGCGTACAAGAAAATCATAAATATAGTTCGAGAACATAGTTTAATAGGTCATACCTTCATTAGAAAGGATCAACGAGCCTTTAGTGTCGTGATTAGGAACTTGCACCACTCGATCCTACTGGAGATGATCAAGGAAGAAAGCGAAGGCCACATGCATCGGGTGAAGGACTTAAGTGCACGCCACAGAGTAACTAAAGAGCCTACATTGACTTTTTTTTGTGAACCTAGAGCCGTAGGAGAACAATAAAACTATATTTGAGTTGAAATACATTGCAAATTTCAGCGTGCCGTTCGAAACACCACGGAAACCAACAGGCCTCATGCAGTGCATGAGGTGCCAACAGTACGGGCACATCAAAAACAATTGCATCAGACCCTTCCGCTGTGTAAAGTGTGGAGAAGGCCACCAAACAGCTGATTATTCTAGGAAGGACAGAAGCACTCCTGCAACTGTACTTTATGTCAATCCGATCATCCGGCAATCTGTCGAGGCTAGAGTGTACCAAGAAATATTAGAGAGGAAACGAAGGCAAAAGTCGAATCGTAACTTACAACTTGCTCCGAGAGTCGGATCCGCTAGCCGTAGGGTTACCGGCCTCGTGTTTGACGATAAAATTTCCCCACGAGCACCTGGGACAACGTCTTGAAAATCATATCAACCACTTAGCAATCAATCTGCTTGATAACAGCAGGGGCGTCCGAAGGTTGAAACGTCACCATGTGCTTGAGTTAGGGTTTCTGAATGACGGTTTGATAAATGACAACGTCAAATCTAGTGATATTATTCTTGTTTCTTTATTTTTTTTATTTTTCTTTGGTTTAACTATTTATTTGTTTATTGTTTTTTATGGACTATGAAGTGTTGGCAGAAATATTTTCTTTTCTAATTGACTTTAAGATTACTGCTTACTGATATCTATTATTATGAATTACTTATTACGGGAGTTACTAAAGAACACCTTATCATGTGCTTCTTGTCAAGCGACTTACTTATGGTTCCAGGAGCCGATTGTTAATATACTGGTTGTAGAACAAAAAAAAATATATATTTTATACAGTTATTAACTATGTAAGCGTAATAGATCCGTTTAAAAATTCTATATTTCTAATTAGATAATTGATAAGAAATGCATTTTATTTCTGTATATTTTTCAACGTAATAATTATTATTTACGACGTATTAATAGATTATTATTATCTAATTGTATGCTAATGAAATAATTAATACTGGCTTAGGTTTTATTATATTCATAATAATTCCTTATCTGTTTAATATTTACCTCACCTTATAAAAAAATTACTTGAGAAACCAGTAACAAATTTTAAGTTTGTATATTGATAAAAAAACGATTTTCTTCACTTAACTGTAACATTAAATTTATCGAAAATAAATTAATAATAATAAATTAAAAATAAGCAATACGTATGAAGAATATAACAACAAAAAAACCAAATTTGATATCCTACAGCAAGTTTTTTTTTGTTGTTTACCCGTATCATAAGATAATCGTCAAATAAGATAAGTAATATTAATATTCTGGTAAAAACAGATCTACTTATTGCTTATACTACATTATCGATAAATCTTAATATCGATTTTGCCAATCACCTACTTACTTTGAAGAAAATTGAAGTTTTTTTTAAATTAAAAAACTGTACTAAAAAAAAATTCTTATGATTGTTTTTCAATTCTTTAAATTTTTACTTTCTTAAAACTGTACAAAATTAAAAAAAAAACAACAACAAAACGCTGAACAATTTACCAATTACGTAATTTAGAGGTGAAAATGGTTTATGTTTTTACTTTCAAACACGGCTATTGTAAGTAACTTACTACAACCGTCACGGTCGGAGATACCCTGACCTAATAGTGAACGAACAAAATGATCGCTGTATTCCTTCTACTACAGAAATTGGGCACAAGCCCACAAGCGTGACGACTACCCGCAGCGAGCCACAGGCAGCTGAAGACCTTCCGTATTCCCATGTCACTCAATGCACCTCTTCGCCGCTAGTGGATCAAATATGTGAAATCAAAGCTCAACACACAGTTACAGATTACGGCCCCCGCTCTAAACCAGCGTCAGCAGGACTAAGGGTAAAGGCCCCTTTGCTTGTAACAGAGACTTGCGACCAGGAATAGTTGCCAGTCTTTTCGCCGCGATGAGGAGGGTGTTCGAACAAATCCTGTATCAAAATCTCTGAATCCCCGTGAAAAGGGGTATGAATTGTCTTAACAATAAGGGCGCAAAACCGTTGTAATAGTTCTCAGACAGCAAGATCGTGAAACTGGGGAAGGTACACACTCGACCACTTGCTCAAAAATAGCACTGCAAAAGACTTTATACAATGCAATCTCTGCTCGTGAAAAGTGACCAGAGATGTAACTTACTACAACTGTTTTAAGTAAGTAACTTACCTATCAGTAAGAAAAAGTACAGCATAAAATAGTTCTAAAACAGTAAAGTTCATATGTAAATGGGCCTTACATAAGTAACTTACTTGTAATACCCGAACTACAAAGTAAAAAGATAACTAATTTTCAACTATCAATTTCAAAATTGGTAAACTGTTCATCGTTATGTTTGTTAGTAGCTGAACTTGTACGAAGAACAAGGAGTACAAGGAACTATTGTGATCCCGAAAAATTTCGGTTTTCAGATTTCAACGGAAATACCCATTTTGACCATCCCTGAATCCATTTTGACTAGTTTCGGCGTAACGTCTGTATGTACGTACAAATGTGCGTGTGTATCTCTCATAACTCAAACACGATTAGCTGTAAGATGTTCAAAAATTTTGGATTTAGGACTGTTACAACATCTAGTTGTGCACCTCCTCTTTTGATTGCTATTGACTGGACCAAAAGTGTCGAAAAAGCCCAAAATCAAAAAAAACAATTGCATGTTGAACGTTTTCTTAACTGCAGTAATAAGCCCTGATTGAGAGTTTTTCAACAATATATCATAAATGGTACTTATTTTCATTAATTCCAGAATTATAGCCAAATGAAATTTTAATTAATTGAATATTTGGATCTTAACAAGGGGAAGGCACATCGGTTCGAATCAGACTTCATCTCCTTTTTTTAATTGAAAAGTATTGATGTATTTATAATTATTAACCTGTGATTGTAAAAAATGTACATTAAATAGTAGTTCCATAATATATATATAATAAAAAAAAAAAAAAAAAAAAAAAAAAAAAAACAGAAAATGAATAAAATCGAAAGTTATTAGTGAAATAAAATTTTATGTACTAGTAAAAATGTGTATAAGCAATTTAACAGACGTACAAGGAAGTCATGTAGTGTCCACATTACATTTTGTTGTTTAATTTTGTACAGATTTAATAAAGTAAACATTTAAAGAATTGAAAAACAATCAAAGTATTTTTTTTAGTTTATTTTGTGTATATATATATATATATATATATATATATATATCTTTTTATATGCTAAAAAAAAGATCAGTTATGTGTAAGTTACACAACACATAATTCATAAAAAATAAATAAACGTGCTTCAAAAGCGGCCTTAAACAACAGTGTAGTAAAATATATTAAAAAGGTGTTTTAAAATAAAGTATTTTAAATGTTTGTTTACAAGCATTTATGGTAAAATTGTAACGCAAAAGCAAAGAAAATAATAACGCTGACATCATATATATATATATATGTAAGTGATATATATTACACATATAATAATAATGATAGTGAAACATCTGTCCAAATAATAAACAAGCTATTTAAAATACTCTTTCAAAATATTCATATTATCTTGAATTATTACCGTGTCTGTCAATAAAAATAGTACCTTACAAATAAAGTAGATAAGTAAACAAAAACAATGACGTATGATCCATTTTATTGTTTTTTAAATCGTAATAAAGCAACCAATTTAAATTCAGTTCATTATTTGCGTTTAAATAAATTTCTTACATAGAAATATTCATATATTTAAAAATACATGACTTTAAAACACAGAGTGTTTCATAATGTTCATCGGAGTTTCGAAAATTCATTAACAAAAAACTATTTCACTCATAAAATAAAACTAGTACTGTACGAAAGAGTACTTCATCAAATAGTTTTTTTCCACATATACTAGGCAGTTAGTAAATCATTTGCTCGCTAGGCGTCGACAGTAGAGAAAATGGCTACCACGGGAAGCAAGAAGTCGTTTTGTGTGTTAGAATTTCATTTGTCAAAGTCAGTAATTTCTGTGCAACGTGCGTTTCAGTTGAAATTTCATAAGGAGCCACCAACTGACAATTCAATTCGTGCACGGTATAAACAATTCAATGAAACCGGTTGCTTGTGTAAGCGAAAATCAACCGGTCGTCCATCAACCTCAGAAGTCAATGTCGAACGTGGGCGTGCAAGTTTCATTCGCAGCCCGTCAAAATCAACTGCGGCTGCAGGCAAAGAATTAGGAATTCCGAAAACAACAGCGTGGAGAGTTCTCCGTAAACGTTTATTATGCAAACCGTATCATCTTCAATTAATCCAGCGTCTTTCTGATGGAGATAAAACACGTAGGCTCGATTTTTGTTTACAGTTACAGGAAAAGATGTTAGATGGAAGGTTTTCTAAACAAGATAATTTTCAGCGATTAAGCTACTTTCCAAATTAGCGGCAAAGTAAAGCGTCATAACCTGCGAGTTTGGGGAACCGAAAACCCACATGCTTATGAAGAACATATTAGGGATTCCCCGAAAGTAAGCAATTTTTGTGCGATCTCTCGTGAGGCAGTGTATGGGCCGTTCCTTTTTTATGGAAACTACAGTAACCGGCATGATATACCTGGATATGTTACAATTATGGCTTATGCTTCGGCTACTCAAAGACTTCATTTTCTAGCATGATGGTTGTCCTGCCCATTTTCATAAAGAGGTTCGACAGTACCTTAACACAACATTACCTCGGCGCTGGATAGGACGTGCGTCTGAAGAAGACCAACACATTATGCATTTTTATGACGCAGTCTTCAGACTGAATTATCCTGAAGGAGTTACTGCAATTGGCTATGCTGATGACATAGCAATCCTCGTTGAGGATAGGGATGTAGATAACTTAGAACGCAAAGCCAATCTGGCATTAGGAATTATAGATGAATGGTTACAAAGAAGCCAACTACAGATAGCCCCAGGGAAGTCCAGTTGTATTGCCCTTTCCGGCAGAAGACCTATTAGAGGTATAAATTTGAATATCAGAGGAGAGCCAATTATGCAAGTCAATGAGGCAAAATATCTGGGAGTCATACTCGATAAAAATTTGAGATTTAGCAGAGACATCGATATGATATGTAGTAGGGTCACTCCAATGGTCAAAGCTCTGAGAGGACTCTTCCAGAACCATGGAACACCAAAAATAGAAACTAGGAAATTAATAACTGCTGCAACAACATCAATGATATTATACGGGGCCCCGGTTTGGGGACATACAATTAGTATTAAACGGAATAAAGGAAAATTGAGAAGCGCGCATAGACTTGCACTGTTGAGGGTGGCCGCTAGTTACAGAACGGTGTCCTATGACGCGCTTTGCGTAATAACAGAGGTTCTACCAATAGACCTGCAGATTAAAAGCAGGATGCTTAGATATGAGGGACTACCACAAGACGAGATAGCGGCTCAATTGGAGCAAGAATGGCAGTTGGAATGGTCACGCTCAAGAGTCGGGGATTGGACTAGAAGACTAATTCCTGATATAGGTAGGTGGTATGGAAGTAGACGCGGAAACGTTGACTTCTATATCACACAGTTATTATCGGGGCATGGATCTTTCGGGCAGTAGCTAGCCAGAATTGGAAAAAGGGACACACCACAATGTGTTTATTGTGAGGAAACAGATAATGCGGAGCACACTATATTTGTATGTCCTAGATGGGCTGAAAACAGGAGGGTAATTATAACAAATCGATTAACACCGGATAATCTAATTAATTGGATGGTACAAAATCAAGAGAACTGGGACTGGTTCAGAAGGTTTGCTGGAGAAATCCTGAGAACTAAGGAAGAAGAGGGCGGTAGACTGTGATTAAGTTAAGTAGGGAAGGGTGGACAGTCTCTCCGTGGAGGGCCCGTTTGCCCTGGTATGCGGGTTCCTGCGAAGGGGGAGAACTCCAGGGGAGATGGAAATAAAAGAAAAGACCGAGTCCCGGCCGGCGCTCTGTCTCCCTGCGGGCGACTAGGCGCTTTGTGGGGTGGGTACCGTCGGTTAGAGGCATAGGCGTAAAGACCGAGACCCGGTTCCCTGCGGAGGGGCTGGGGGACGGCATTGCCGGACCTTGGCCCTAACGCGGGGAATCAGAGGCAGGCAAAAAAATAAAACAAAAGATCCAAGACCGGGGGGGCCAACCTGCCGTGCCGGATGTAAAGCCGGTGGGTGGGGGACGCCCCCTTTGAGTAGAAGGACACTCTCCCCGACTGAGTATACTTAAATGGATATCCGGTCGGGGAGAGTAGGGGAAAAAAAAACACATTATGCTGTGGCCACCAAGATCACCAGACCTCACGCCATGTGATTTCTTTCTCTGGGGATACGTGAACGATAAGGTGTTTATCCCAGCAATGCCGCACAATATTGCTGAGCTAAAGGATTGCATAATCAATGCGATCAACTCTATCGAAAACGACATGTTAGAACGAGTTTGGAAAGAGCTAGATTTTCGTGTTGTGTGCCGTGTCACCACAGGAGCACATATTGAACATTTATAGATTTTACCAAACATTTTTGAGTCCCTGCATCACCTCGTACAACTTTCATTTAGGTAAGTGAAATACTTTTTTTTTGTACTGAATTTTTGTAACTCCTAAGAACATTATGAAACGCCCTTATAAAATTCGAACCAGTCTTTTCATAAAAATTATTAATGTTAATTTAAGGTCATAAATTTGTATACCTAACTTTTGGAGATCAGGATACATTACTATTTATTTATAATAAAAATTAAGCATCTTGAAGAGGGGAATAAACCCTGTTTATTAAATTAAATCCGAACAACACTTCGTTCGGGTAGAAAAGTGAGAAAAGGCCTGACGTCAAACTGCTATTTGCTGTGGGCGGTTGAAGGTCACGCTCCCACCAAAAAAATAATAATTTATATCATTTGGTTTATAACCAATAAATTCAAATTTCGCCATCACAGTGTCAGGTTTAAACGTAATAGTAAGTCCTTCCTCTTAGCAAAATTATAAATTATAATTTAATAACATAAAATGAAAAATTCATAATGATGCAAATATTTTTTCGATATTTATTAAAATAGTTGTCTGTATATTTTTAACAGAACTCTTTTTTAACAGAGGTTCTTTTGGTATTATTATTGCATTTTGAACAGTTTTTTTTAACTCAAACTTACAACATTTTACGAAGATGTATTTTAAATAAAAATAAATAAAATCAATTTCAAATACAACTGCTGTAAAAGTAATATAATAATAGCACAACTTTTACTATTCTTTAAATTAAGACTTTATAAATGTGGCTCTAAATTAAGTGGGTTTCAATTTAAAATAGACTTCAATAGTCTTTAAAACGACATGTAACTGTTAACGTTTAGGAAAAACATAGATTGGGAACCGACGAATGATGATGACAAAAACGTTGTTGCAAGAGCAATACAGACCATTGAACTGATGATATACGGGGTCTGTTCGGAAAATAACCGAACATTTTTAATTGCATGCCAACGGAGACATTTAGTGACGTGCGGTTCTTAAATGGTTGTGGGTGGGGGCTGTTCCTCAGAATTTTCAAACAGAATAGGAGCCGCATAACATTCACTCTAAAATGGGGTCATTAAAAGAAAAGAATTGTTTCATTTAAATCTTTTTATCATTTCATTATAGAAAAAGACATTCTATAGTTTAATTAATAGCGTATAAAATTTTTCTCAAATTTGAAAATGCTTTTTTTTTTGAAAAGTTAAAAATAAAATTTTGAAAAACTTTATTAATTCATTACTCTACTTTTATAAATGGTAAAGAAGGTGAATGAGTAGTTCACTTCAAAAATCCTGTAAACTAAATAAATTGTATATTCAACTTTTCTTCCCCTCACAATTATCGAATGGAGCAATAAAATTAATTTTAAAGGGGAAAAAATTTTAGAATGTTATATTCAATTTCTATTACGTAAGAAAATTCAAAAAAAATTCCTAAGTACTTTTTAAATAATTAAAATTAATTAATTTGTGTGGAAAATGCTCATTGTCCATCCTTCTTTCTACCATATTTTATTACCTTTGTTTTATCTAAAAAAAAAGTAATTTTTCTTTGAATAATGAAATATTCTTTTACTCATCTTCAGTTTTCGGTTAAAAAATTATGTTAACATTTTTATTTTTATTGTATTTTTAATTCAGTCTCAAACTTTTTTCTTCAATAACTTTATTACTCATTCTGAAAAAAAGAAAAAAAAAACAAAAGAAGATAGACCACATTCTTGTCTTGCAAATTTCTGAATTGAGTTTTTGTTTTTTATTACTATTATTAATACTAAAAGGACAGCTACACGATTCTTCTTTAGAGTGAATTATCATTAATTAAACTTCTAATGAGCGGATATAATTTATTCGAAAATAATGCATTTTTTCTCATAGACAAACTACATCGGCATATCTTCGTTTCTCTTATATCTATGACACAAATAAAGCGTCGGTGGTGCAAGTACCATCAGTCGTGGTTCCTTTCTGTGAAACCAATTTGTCATTATACATACAATTCCTGTGATGAATGAAATGAAGGTGTCGCTTAAAATACCACTTGCATATCGATGACCTTAGCATTCTGATGTAATAATATATATATATTCGGTGTAATGAAGAAGGTAATGGGGAAACCGCTTCATCCTCAATTTTCGAACAAGAAAATCCGATAAGTTAACCTGCTGTGCAGGTTAAACGTTTTAACAAACAAGTTATTTTTTTATTTATTTATTTTAATACAAAATAATTTCGGATTTTAAATTCCTATGAGAAAAAATAGGATTTTTATAACTGACGCACCATCGACTAGCTTAACTAGTAAGCAGAAAATAAAGAACACGATAAAAGTAAGTTGAAGAACCATTCGTAGTTGACGCTTCTTCAATTGACTAATCAAACGCAACTGACTAATCAATGCAAGTACGTCGATCAGAAGGCTATAATGCGAAGCTATGGGAATCCTGCCCGTTGCGTGCTCACTGGGCTTTTGATAAAAAAAAGATGCTTATAGGATTGGAGACCCGAATTCTCAGAGGAGACCTCTGGAAGGGTCTGAGCGTATTGTATTCTTGTTGAGATGACGGCTGTGCGATTGGCTCACTTGAATTACAGATCTATCCTACATACGATCGTATTTTCCGTAAAAACAAAGGATAAACGAAGTATAAACGGTTACCTTGTTTCTTATCGTAATATGTGAAGTTTTATGTAATTATTTTCTTAAGGTACTAAACTGAACTTGAAACTTGTACATCTATATTGTTTGTAATTATTATTATTTTTTTTTTGCTTGATAAAATCGCCACATAAGCTTGAAGTTTGTGCGTGGGATATGGAGATATATAGCATATGAAAAATGCCATGCCTGACCGGGATTCGAACCCAAGACCTCCGGATGAAAGGCCGTACCATTCGCGCCACGGAGGCCGGCGCGATGTTTTACGAAGATGATATTAACCAACATATCTGATGGACCTCACATGACTTCCTTGTACGCCTATTAAATTACATATACACATTTTTTTTAAATGAAAAGTACATAAAATTTAATTTCATTAATAACTTATTGAATTTTATAATTTATCGTAAAAATTTTTTTACAATCAGAGATTAATAATTATTAATAAATCAAATATCGACTTTATTTATACAGTTAACATTATTGCAATCGGTATAAATTAATTGTAAA
Organism: Lycorma delicatula; assembly: GCF_047948215.1. Taxonomy (NCBI): domain Eukaryota; kingdom Metazoa; phylum Arthropoda; class Insecta; order Hemiptera; family Fulgoridae; genus Lycorma; species Lycorma delicatula. Next base: position 51,311,455 of record NC_134460.1, read on the forward strand.
TAATTTACTTTTAACATCATTTTGCGTATATGTTAATGATGAATTAAATAGGACGATAAAGTACATCGAACGAGTACTGCAATAGAACTTTACTCGATGAGAGAAGAAGACCAAGGAAAGAATAAAAAGATCGAAAGAGGATGATGAATATAAAGGAAAAAAATTTTAAAAACTAGAGTACGTGTACACAAATTAAGATCAGAATTATATCAAACCAAACAGGAATTTAGTGATTGGCAACTAAAAACAAATAAACGAAATGATGATCAACTAAATATCAGAGGAGTAATGAACTAAAAGATAAGAATATTTTGCAATTTATTAAAGATCGAGCATGTATGCCTCAGTGTATATGTTTATCGTGTGAGGGTCTATTTTTCAGTCACTCTGTAGTTAACGTTAATAATATAAAATTACATACAATTCCCAGAATAATTAAATAAAATTAAATTAGAAAATCCATAAATAATATAATTTTAAATTATAATTTTCAATTAATATCAAATAATCAGATGTTTCACCAACTGCATAATATATACACGCATGTAATTAATGCCTATTAAATTACATATACAGATATTTAAACGTACATAAATTATATTTCACTAATAACTTCTGATTTTTTTTCATATTTTTATTATTATTATTTATTTATTAATTAATTATTGTAAAAATTTTACAATCACGATTTAATAATTAATTATTAATAAATCAATATATGTTATATAAAAAAAATAAATGTTAAAAAATAAATTAAAAAAGGTTAAAAGAATAAAAAAGGAGATGGTCGAATTTGAACCGAGGTGCTTTCCCCTCGTAAGATCCAAATATTTCTTTAATTAAAATTTTATCTGGCTATAACTCTGGAACCGATGAAAATAAGTATCACTTATGATATACCGTTGAAAATCTCTCAATGAGAGCTTATTACTGCAGTTAAGAAAAAACCCAAAATCCAAAAAATTTGGTTTTTGCGCTTTTTTGGACACGTTTGGTCCAGTCGATTGCAATCAAAAGGGGAGGTGCATAACTAGATGTTACAACAGTCTTTAATCCAAAAACTTTCAACATCCTATGGCTAATCATTTCTGAGTTACGCGAGATACATACATACGTACAGACGTCACCCCGAACTAGTCAAAATGGATAATTCCGTTGAAATCTGAAAACCGAATTTTTTGCGATCACAATACTTTCTTTACTTCGTACAAGGAAGTAATAGTACAAGTAAATGATGTTTCTTTCACAATAAACCTTTCATTAGGCATATATACGTACGTGTATTTTTTTGCAGCAAGGTTAACGAACAATCGATGAATAAAGCAAAACGAAATTTGAACTGTGGAACTTATGTTTGAAATTATCGTTTAAATAGCAAATTTTATTCATTTTGATTCAAAAAATTAATATTAAATTATATTCATCAAGGTAGTAAACAGATTAGTTTAATAACTAATATTTAATTTTTAATTTTTTAAAACCCGAAGAACTGATTGAAAACGTAACCTTAATCTGATATGCAGTTACAAATGAAACATGATACGTCCGAATTACTCTTCGGATTTTCTATCTATCCTGGTACCTACCATATTCCAGCCAATATTTTTACCGATTGAGCTATAATGGCGGAGTGTAATAACTCAGTTTCTTATAAAAAATAACTCAAAAATTAACATCAAAGTATAAAAAATATATGTTATAAACATTGTCCAATAATTCAACAATTAAGGATAGGTCGACGATTTATATTTAGAGTTAATTATTGTAATGTTTTTTTTTTGTATTTTTAAATATTTAATTACCTATAATTAATTGATTGATTCATTATTCAAATTATAATTACATCTTTACGATGTAAATGGAATAGTTAATTTAGGTGTATGGAAGTAAAATGTCACTTTCAATGTTTGTTTAAAACAAAGTTGCTAGAAACATCCAACATGGAAGTAAAATTTAAAAAAATTGATGTGGACTACATCACTTCCCTTGTACGCCTATTAAATTACATATACACATTTTTAAAAGTACATAAAATTTTATTTCACTAATAACTTATGATATTTTTTCACGTTTTTTTTGTTTGTTGTTATTATTGAATTATTTATTTAAAAATGTTTTGTTAAAAAAAAAAATAGATATTAAGTCGGATTCTAACCGGTTGCCTCCCCCTTGTAAGATCCAAATATTTTATTAATTACAATTTTACTTGGCTGTAACTCTGGAACCAATGAAAATAAGTACCACTTATGATATATTGTTGAAATGCTTTCAATGAGAGCTTATTACTGCCTTTAAGACAAAGTACACAATCCAAATTTTTTGGATTTTGGGCTTTTTGGAAATTTTTGGTCAAGTCGATTGCAATCAAAAGGAGTACACAACTAGATATTACAACAGTCCTAAACTCAAAATTTCAACATCCTACGGCTAATCGTTTTTGAGTTATGCGAGATATATACGATCGGATTCAGGGATGGTTAAAATGGATATTTCCGTTGAAAGCTGAAAACCGAAATTTTTCACGATCACAACACTTCCTTTATTTCGTACAAGGAAGTAAAAATCGGACGACTGTTTGCAGAGATATTGTTCTCACTTAATACCACATAACTACTTGAGCGACGTGAAACAAAATTGATATATAATGCTGATACGGTCACCACAAAATAATGTAATGCAGTATGGATTCCACTGCAATGCAATTGTGTAACTGTCAACTTTATTAAACAATTGCAAGATCGTATCTCACAAATGAAATAAGTTTAAATGAACTGCAGCAAAAAATATGTATATGTAATTTAATAGGCGTACAAGGAAGTCATGTGGTGTCCACATCAGATTTTTTTTTAATTCAAACGGGATATTTGTTAGCAGGTTGAAGGCTAAATTTTTCATACAGCAGGTACACTCTCGATCTAACAGATAACTTTTATTCGGAAATATTATATCTCTGCAACCAGTCTTCCGATTTTCAAAATTCAAACGGGCTGTTTGCTAGTATTATAGAAAATCATTATAAAACCAAACCAGAACAAAGAGAGCAATGTTTTTCGGCAACGTTTTCTTTCCGCAGTCGTGCTTTTTTATTTTTAATATTTATTTATTTTTTATTTTTTGTACAAATTCTTCCGATTTCATGACAAAACGAATAATAACGTTTATTTAAGGTGGAAAAAGTATTTTTTTTTTTAATGAAAAATGAAAATTACAAAACACCAATAAACAACAATTTCATTGCTTAAATCCTTTCTACAATTTCTTTTCATGCAGCGAAAACATTGATGTTTAAAATTGAAAATCATAGTGAGCTTTCTTTTACATTTACGGAATATCGGCAAAACACCTTTTCCTTCTAAAAGTGAAATTGCATTTTTTTCACTATTTGATAAATCCCGTATTTTCATATAATATTTTTTCATATGTCTACACTGTGTATAACTGTCTATTCAGTCTCACCGATAACGATTCAAACAACATAATTTTTCCAAATCAAAGGTTAAAATTTAAACCAATAACATGAAAACATACGAAAATCGTGTAATTAATAGGTAATATTATCTGAAAAACATATTTTTAGTCATTTTACAATATTTGACACCAGAAAGAAAGAAAGAAAGAAAGAAAGTGATAAAATGTGACGGTGCGATAACGATAATCGTATGTTATTATTAATAAGTTCTATATATGTATGTTTAATGTTAATTAGACGAGGTTAGAGAGCGAAGCGAGCGTAAGTTATGTTCGGTTACATGATCACACTTCATTTACACTCATACATATCATCCTCTGAAGTAATACCTGAACGGTTCCCGGAGGCTAAACAGGAGAAAATAAAGAAGAAAGTTATGTTGACATATGTACGATTCGTCAGTACACGGGTCAACATAACCTAAACAAACATAACCTACCCTCGTTTACAGACATATTTTTTCTTTAATATATTGTAATAATACGTTTAATACATTGTTTTTTGACTACGAAGTTACATAAAAAATAGTGAAAAGATGTAACGTGCGATAACAAACAAGCACCTTTTTTATTTACTGTTTGCTTTTATGAAATTGTAGAGACTAGCTTTTAGCGCACCCGGTATTTATTATAAATATAATATAATTGAATACTGGAAATCTAGAATCATACTCTAACTGGAAATTTTGTTTCTTTACCGCTTTCCCAAAATATGACCAGCAAAAATACGAACGACGATATACATTATAAGATGTTTCATTGCTTCATTAAACTTCAAGATAAATGATTTTTTTTCTGAATTTTACGTAGTTCTATAATTACGTAAATTATTTATCAAGACAAAGTTTATTGGAATGGTAAACAACTTACATCGTTATCGTATTCTATATTTCGTAAAGTTTACGTTTTTTTTTTATATAATAAAATACGTTTTTTGTTTTTTCTACGAACATTACTAAAAACAATTATTGGAATTATTAAACGTTAACACATAAAATAAGTAATTTACGTCAATAACATTTATCTTATGTAAAAACATTGTAAAAAAAAAACTTATGTTAAAGTTGTAAAAACGTTGTAATTTTTTGTTAAGTCTAATTAAATGCTTTTGTGTTGGTAACAGGATTTTGAAATTTTTAAACCGCGATGTGTAATATTCTTTTTTTTAAGTTTTTTAATAAGAAAGAAAAAAATGTTCAGTAAGACTCATTAAAATTCCAACTGTACAAACTTAAAATGAAATTATTAGTGTAATTTGAATTGTTAATGTAATTTTAAATTTTCCTGATCCAAATTTAGGTAAAGGTTTAATTATTTTTATAACTGGATATGTGCATCACGTGCTACCTGTTTATTTTTTATCATAAATTAACTGTATACTGCTCACAAGAGGTTAGTTTACCGTAATCAAAATCAACTTCTGAACTACATTTCATACATTTTTTTATGATGCAATATTATCTGAAGAGGAGAATATAAATTCATTTTACACAAGAATTAAAGAGTACTATGAATCTACAGATTCATAAGAAAGTTACCTATTGTAATGTACCATGATTCGACATCCGGAAAATTCTGACATATCTTCGCGTTTCACATCCTCCAGACTTCAAAACCACCGTCGATTCAAAAGTTTATATTTCACTTTACTGTGGAGACGATAACTGCCGTAATTTTGAGCCAATCACTTTCAACTTGTTCCCAAAAAAAAAACTCGACCCAAAATCTCGGTCGACTTTGTTAATAGTCAAAATCGGACCCTGGCTTTTTCGAAAAAAAAAACAAAATATCGCTATAACCTTTTTATTAAGTAAAATATCGAATTCGTTTAAAGTTGCTATTTTTTGGATAAGGGTATAAAACTTATCTAAGTAAAATTTTTTTGATATCACCAACCACTGGTCCAGGGATAGAAAAAATGGGGTTTTGAAGACAAAAGGAAATACCTACCTTAATAGGCACAATATCGAATCAGTTGAAAGTGGTCATTAGTCCTCTAAACATTACTTAAAATCTTTCTCTGAAACAATTTTTGATGTGACCAACTCTTATGGCAAGGGATGACCAAATTTTTGTTGGAATTGTAAAAATATGGGCTTGTCGTATGCTAAACATGTGAAACTTTTTTTCACGTGCAACCGTTGTTGTCTTGAGTAAATGTTAAGTTTTTCTTAATTTTAAGCTGAAAATCTTTTTTATCCCCTACTTAGCACCGGGAAAATCTACCTTCGCCTTCCGGCGTGCCGAAAGAGATTTTTTTTGTTGTAATTTTAAATTTAAAAAAATCTGATCTTTTGATTATGAGAAATAATAAGAATTATGACCATTTAATTATTTCAATAATTCCCGGTGGTTGTACAAATAAAATGAACCTTTGAAAAAAGTAAAATAGCTTCTTTACAATTCAATCATTTTTATTTCAATTCTTTAAATCGTGCACTTTTGAACTCTTGTGTGAAAATTTAAAAGAAATATTAACAACTAATTAATTCTTAATTTGGCGCCGACTTCAGAAGTTGAAATTAAAGAAAAACTTATTGGAAAAAAATATTCATTTTTTGTGTTTTTTTAGATCAGTTATATTTCTTTAAAATAATGTATATTAAACATTTTTATTGTTATATACCCGTACGATAGAAAGACGCTCACTAGAAACAAAGATCGAGTCTAAATGAAATATGAAAAGGAATTCAGAAAAACAACAAAAGAAACTACTACTATCGAGCGTGAGCTAAGAGACCCTCTGAATGCGAGAATATATATTTAAAAATACCATAAGTTTTTCATTATAATGTTTTTAGAATTTTCTGTGATCAGAATGATATCAGAGATATCAGAATAATGTTATGATAATAATATAATGTTATGATATCAGAATGATATCAACAACCCCAAATAAAAATAATGATAATCCTAAATCGTTTATATTTATTCAATGTAATTATTTCGTTTAGAAAGTTCTTCACTTAAGTTATCTAGGAAAATACTTTTGGGGGAAACATCGATGTTTAAGATTTTTTTTTGTTTGTTTAAATCACTTGATTTTGTAAAGAGTACGGTTTGAACAGCTCGGTAAATAATTATCTTACGTCAGGAATGGATGAAAGCGGTATTCCACAGGTAACAAAAGGAAGTGATCTGGACCCATTTTGATAAACGCTTGAAGTTTACTTGCTTGATGAAAATACATTTTCAGTAAAAAACAATTACTATAAAAAATTGCGTTATATAATAAAATAACTTATTTAAAATTTAATTGAAGATATAATATGTAGCTTGTACATATAGATTTTAAATTTTCTAAATCTAAAGTACAGTAATACGAATTCACAAATACTTCCCTTTTTTAATTAAGAACTATTCATAAAATAATTCTCAAATTCCTTAATGCATAAATATTACTTTAATGTATTTTCATGGTTGAAATGGTTGTAATGAAAATGGTACATGGTTTATATTTCATTACACATGATTCTGTTAAATTTTTTTCGAACTGGAATTAAATAAAGTTCATGAATTTAGCGTACTAACTACAACAAAAACTTTTACAATGAAAAGCTTCAAAATCCTTAAGATTTTTAGCTGTTTCTTTAATTGTGTTTTTTAACACAGCTCTAACCTCAATGTTTTCCTTTTTTATTCTCAAAACAAAAATATAATTTTAGATAAATCATTCGAACGAATGAATTGTTCGTGCGCTACACACAGCTGCTCGGCGCACCACATGGTCCACGCTCTGCGCCAATAGCAGCTACAATAAAAATCTGATGTGGACATCACTTGATTTCCTTGTACGCTTATTAAATTACAAGTACACATTTTTTTTTAAAAAGAAAAGTACATAAAATTTTATTTCATTAAAAACTAATGATGTTTTTCTTTTTTTTGTTATTATTGAATTATTATTCATAGTAAAACTTTTTTTACTATAAGAGGTTAATAATTATTAAAAAATCAATATATTTAAATTAAAAAAAAAATTTAAAGTAAAAGGACGTAAAGTCGGATTTGAACCGACGTGCCTTTCTCGTGTAAAATACAAATATTTCATTAATTAAAATTCTATTTGGCTAAACTCTGGAACCAATGAAAATAATTACCACATGATATATCGTTGAAAAGCTCTCAATTAGGGCTTTAAGAAAAAGTCCAATATCCAAAAAAATTGGGATTTTGGGATTTTTTGGACACTTTTGGTTCAGTTGATTGCAATCAAAAGGGGAGGTACACAACTAGATGTTACAACAGTCCTAAATTCAAAATTTCTACATCCTACGACTAATCGTTTTTGAGTTATGCTAGATACATACGTACGTACGTACAGACGTCACGCCGAAACTAGTCAAAATGGATTCAGGGATGGTCAAAATGGATATTTCCGTTGAAATCAGGAAACCGAAATTTTTCGCGATCACAATGCTTCCTTTACTTCGTAAAAGGAAGTAAATATGTGAGCACATACATCAAACAAACAAACAAACAAATAAATCCAATCCTTATTTATGGGAAATATATTATATACGGGACCTTTTATCTAGAAAGTCCAGAATTTAAATCCCGGCTTGGCATTTTTCATGCGCTATAAAATTTTCATACAATATTCCCACGAATAATTTACTCGCTAAGTGGTAAGATATTAATAATAAATAAATTAAGATTGTCTTATTACGCTGAAAAAAATTATGGTTGTGTTTAATGGCCTGGTAAATGTAAAATTAAAGAAGCAATATTATGTAAGTGAATTTAATATTCTTTTTAAATTCAATAAATTAACCTACTCATAATAATTGACTAAAAAAACTCGTTTGAGTGTAAGATATTAAATAAAATATACACATGTATCTCTCTCACTCTCGCTCTCTCTCTCCCTCTGTGTATGTGTGTGTGTGTGTGTGTGTGTGTAAAATGTTTAAAAATCATTCTAATTGAAGATAAATCACAAGAATAAATGTAGAACTTATTAGTGTTTTAATTATATTCTTTATAACAATGTAATTATCTAATTGTGAAATTGATGATGCAAAAAAATAAAACAAAACAAAAAACGTTTAAGTTTTAGTTTTTATATCAAATTCATGACAGATGTTGTTCGTGGAAGGATAACTGCTATTAATAAATTAAAAATTTATATAATTTACCTTCAATTGACACAAGGAGTTAAATAATTATTACTAAATCTCTATAAAGTATGATAAAAACAGATGTTATACTCGTATACTTTGATCTTAACCGAGAGTGGAGAAACGAGCTGATAGAAATGTTAAAAAGTTACAGACCAAATGGGTTTTAGAATGTAAAAGTTTTGAAATGATTAAATAAATATTTTGTTCATTATTCTAACAATAATTAAGTAGCAGCGAATTATATATATAATAATTCACTTGTTCACCTTTTATGTATTAATATGTTTAAAAATAATAAAGATTAATTCAATATATTTAATTGATTTTTTTTTTTTTTTATTGAAAAATTCTCATAAATAGTAACTTGTCTGCACGGTGCTCTAAAATTTGCGATAGGTTTATATTATAGTTAAAATTATAAACTAAAATTTGGAAGAAAACGGAAAACGGCATTCGATTTGCGCATTTACATAGCTTCAAACTCTTTTTGAATTAAATTCTATCGGTTCCCATTTTTAAAGTATCACGAAAACACGTTTTTCGTATTTCATCACTTTTTTTTCATTGTTTAACCTTCGGGACCACCGTTTGGTATTGCTTTAGAGGATGAGATGAATGATTTGTATCTAGTGTGAAAAATACCATGCCTGACCGGCGTATTTCATCACGTTTTTTTTCTTATTTTTCCTGTTTAGCCTCTGAGAATTACCATTCAGTTCACAGGATGAATGAGGATGATATGTATGAGTGTAAATGAAATGTAGTCTTGTACAGTCTCAGTTCGACCATTTCTGAAATGTATGGTTAATTGAAAACCCAACTACCAAAGAACACCGGTATCCACGATCTAGTATTCAAATCTGTATAAAAGTAATTGCCTGTACTAGGATTTGAACCTTAGAACTCTCGACTTTGAAATCAGCTGATTTGCGATGTTATACGGCATCTGAAATTTAGGGGCTCCGCACTTCAACATTACACTGTCGACTAATGATCTGCATTGGCCGGACATTCTACTTTTTTGTTTGTTTGTTTTGTTGTCAGTCGTGTTTTTTAATTTTTAACAGATTCAATAAAATTTGTTTATTGAATATGTATTTTGCACTTGTCATCTGATTCTAATGAGAGTCAGGCTACAGAAAATGTTTGGATAATTGTACTCTAAGTTCAAAATAAATCTGTTTGATAACACATATTATTCAAATAGATTAAAAAAAGCTGTGGTTGAGTTTTCTTCACACCATATCTACTTAAATATTTGTTTTTATTGCGTATATATATATATATATATATATATATATATATATATATATATATATATATATATATATATATGTATATATATATATGATACAAATAAATAAATTTCTTATTTTTGTTATTTTAATCGCTATTTCATTCCTTTATTTACAGTTGTAAAATCGCAGTTTTACTGAGCAGAGGCGTGGAAATTAAAAAAATTTACTGTTTCGACACGGAACAATTCGATTACTTAATTCAGAAAATAAATAATTATATTTATTAGACAGATCAATTTTATTTATATATTGACAATAATTACTTATAATTCATATTTATAAAAAAGATTTAACGGTAATAAAATCAAAGTCATACGTGTATGTCCTTTCGCTTGTCCAACTTTAAGCGATAAAATACAAAGAAAGGTTTTTCAAGATATTTTGAAAATGGAAACCGATAGGATTTTTAATTCAGATGGATTTTGAAGCTATTTAAATGCGCAAATTGAATGCCGTTTTCTTCCACATTTTAGTTAAGCCTATTGCACCGTGTCTGTGATGTTTAAAAATCATACAAATTCATCCAAAATAAAATTCAATAATTTTTTTAACAATATTCAATAAAATTCACTTTAAGTCAAATTATCAAGTTTAAATTTAAATATCTTCATATTAAGTGTTATTACTCTATTAATGATCTATTAAATTGTTTGAAGTTCAGTTAGATAATTTTATACACCACTTAATTTTGAGGGTCTATTAGAGATTCTCTTAAGGAAGCACTTGCCTAGGTAAATCTGCTTACTATACTTCAATTTCCCGACAAATGAAGGCAAAGTGAGTTGTGATTAGCTGTAGTATTCAACTTGAAAGGAAATTGAAGCATTCTTTGGGGCTGGATTTGTAAATTTTTTTTATAGTTTCGCAGGATCCTTCTGTAACATCCTTCTTTTCTCACATTATTTTCATCTATCCTTGATCCTTCCTCCCGGAACAGATCATTGAGTTTTGACCAGATGTTTACTACATCCCTGCTAATGATCTGGGGACCTCTAAAAAACTTTATTCTTGTTCCTTTTTTGATTTTGGAGAGGATGGATTAGCTTTTAGTTCCAAGAGTCTTTTACTATCCAAAACAGAATATACTACTTACCCCCTAATAAATATACAGCGTGTATCAAAAAGAATGACCCGATTTCGAACAGATATATTTCATATTAAAAACGTGTTACAATTACAAAACAAATAACATACCGTTTAAAAATGTTAAAAATTTCATTTAAAAAGTTTAAAATTTTCTACTGGCCCTCCATTTGCTGTACGGATAATATCAAGACGATAGCTGAATTCTTCCGAAACGCGTTGAGACAGTTTTCTGTTACAGAAGTTACTGCAGTTGCAATCCAGGTTTTTAACTTATCCAAATCAGCAGGTAATAGTGAAACATGAACACTTTGTTTCAGATATCCCCACAAAAAGTCACAAGGTGTAATGTTTGGGGATCTCGGAAGCCAAGAGTACAGTGCCAACTCTTGGGCTATACGCCCTATCCAACCGCTGAGGGAACGTTTCATTTAACTCACGTCCCCATATGCGAACATTGTGACGTGATACATTACCGTTTAAATGAAATGTTGCTTCATCACTAAAAATTAACCGCGATAAGATTTCTATCGTCTTTTATGTCGATTAAGAGCATGTAACAGAAATCTTTACGTTTTCTTTTGAAGAGATTGTACCGGTTGTAATCGGCATTAAAACGCAAACATCCGTTCTCACACAAGCCAAATAGTCATATGAAGGTTGACAAGTTCTCGGCTACCGCGATGTGTGGACTTTTTCGTTGAGAAATCTCATGAATTCGTTATACATTTTCCTCTGATTTGTGCGGTCGCCCTGTATTCTTTCCCTTTCATAAACACCCCGATTCTTCAAATTTTTTATACCTGCGACAAATGTTCTTAGCCGATGACGGATCGATCCTGAATCCCACGCTGAACCGTTTTTAGACTCTGTCTTACTAAATTGTAGAACACAAAACGCCTTCAGTTGTTTGGACACCATGTTGTTTACGACTAAAGTTAGCGTACGTTTGAGTGCTAGTATTGCAATCTGGCTGCCGATTTTGAAAATTTAGGACATGCACTTTGAAATTGTGGATATTTAATTAACTGACCGTCCGTGATTGCACAAGTGTATAATTTAGGAATCGGGCCATTAATTTTGGTACACGCTGTTCTATACGAACAAGTTTTATCTACGCTGAGCAGTTCTGACTGAAGTTCCAACGATGAGATATTTGTCTACCTTTAGTCCAAAGTAAAGAAAACAATTATTGTAAAATTAATTTTTCGGTCTAATTTCGGTATGATACTCCTCATACAACATTATCTTTTATTTTACAGAATGATCTATTGAAAAAGAATCAGTAAATTTAAAACTTCATCTACGATGTTTTTAAAAAAGTCTTTGGTTTTACAATTTTATAGATACTCAATTAATACATAAATAAGGATTAACTCTGAGATTATTTTAAAAAAATACACAGGTCTTCGCTTCCTATTTGTGTACATGAACAACGGTGATGACTTCAATGATTATTATTATCCCATAAATATTCTTAAATAAATTATTCATGAAATATTTATAACAATCCTTCTCAAATTTATAGGTAAATTTGGACTAAAAATTAAGAGCATTATTTTCGCTTTCCCCCAGAAAAAATCTTTATGGACAGTAATATTCCTTTGTGGGATAAATTCTTGATTAAAGAAAAGTAATTTTCTATAGAAAAGTCTTTTTTTAAAACGTTTTTAAAAAGGCTGATGTGGACACTACATGACTTCGTTGTACGCTTATTAAATTACATGTACGCATTTTTAAAAGTAGGTAAAATTATATTTCACTAATAACTTATGATTTTTTTAATTTTTTTATTTTTATTGTTATTACTGAAATATTATTTATTGTAATTTTTTTTACAATAACAGGTTAATAATTATTAATAAATCAATATATTTAAATTAAAAAAAAAAAGAAAAGAAAATGAAGTCGAATGTGACCGATGTGCCTTCCCCTCGTAAGATCCAAATACTTCATTAATTAAAATGTTATTTGGCTATAACTCTGGAATTAATGAAAATAAGTACCATTATGATGTAAAGTTGAAAAGGTCTCAATGAGGACTTACTACTGCAGTTAAGAAAAAATCTAAAATCCTATCTTTTTTTAATTTTGTGTTTTTTTTGATTAAGTCGATTGCAATCAAAAGTGAGGTGCACAACTAGATGTTACAACAGTCCGAAATCCAAAATTTCAACATCCTACCGCTAATCATTTTTGAGTTACGTATACATACGTACGCACAGACATCACACCGAAATTAGTCAAAATAGATTTAGGGATGGTCAAAATGAATATTTCCGTTGAAATCTGAAAACCGAAATTTTTTTACATCGTACAAGGTAGTAAAAATGCTAAAAATTATGTTTCGTGGTTTAAAATAAACGATTTATCAATAGATGCATCCGTGTAACGATTGATATGCAATTCACACTGTTACTTTACAACAGTTCTTTCTGAGAGTTACTGTTCAGTATGCTCAAATAGCAAAACATAATATTCCACAGTTTTTATTTTTTACAAAACCGATTTTGTTTAGAGCTTCAAAGATACCTTTACATTTAAGGTTTTGATACATCTAATGAACCAATTATTTCTTTTAATATGATTAGCTGGGATGAATTACGATTTACATGAAACTGTACTTCACAGAAAACGATATTGTATTCATATCTTCTTTGAAAAGAATATTAATAACTATAATTATCCTTTGTCTGTAAATTTTGTAATAGATTTTATCGATCCCTTCAGAGAAAAGGAGATCAATTATGTTTTTCCCAACAAAATGGAGCCAATTAACAGGAGAGCCTGCCTTGTCTGAGCCGAGTTCGACCATCGAATCGCTGATATTTTTTGAAATTACTTGCTTTTGTAAAAAAAAAAAAAAAAAAATAGTAATAACATCTATACAATTTTTATTAAACATCTTTTGTGAGGTTTTTTAATTGTAAATAAATAAAATTAAAAAAAAATAAAAATAGTACATGAATTGCTATTCGCTTAAGTATCAGTATTAAACCAAGGTCAAACGGAGATCGGTTATCGACATTTTATAAAACTGAATTATTTAGTATTCTTTAAAGATTACAACACCGTTGAAAAGATTTCAGCTCCTTCATATATCATAATTACGATTACAGCATTACTTTCAACGTCAATCAGCAAATTAAATAGAACCAAAGTAGGCCTGAAAAAGGTTAGTCCTCAAATACAAAGCATTCCGAAAGTGTTAACAAAGTAAACTGAAATGTTTCCAGGGCTGTATTTCCATATAATATTATTCTGACGTCTTTCATAAATTTTTTTGTTACTTTCACATATGTAGTAAATGTAACTAATCTATAAACATCTATTGGTCTATAAAATAATTTCCATCGTGACCTTTCGAAACGTACTGTACTATAAATAAAATTATTTAACCTCCTCCTACCATTCCATCATATTACGCGCGAAAATCTACTTCTGAATTTTTCATTTTCAATAAATCGTGATTATTTTTTAAGTGCTCAACATATTCTTATAGTATGAACCAAAACGTATAGTGGGGACCAAAATTGTACATTAATGGTGAAAGCAATCTAGGATATGTCGGCTACTGTTCGAAACATGTTTTCAGAAGCATAAATATTACTCACCTCTAATTCTTTTCTCACTTACATCTCTAACGGTTATTTACCACTAGCCGGTCAGGGCTCGCTTCGCTCGCCTGACTGTCTAGCCAGGGTGCTCTGCCCCCTAGACCCTCGACGCGTTCGTATCCTCATGTTTGTGAGAATAATAAGTATTTTACAGGAATATTTTAAGAGAAGAAATATTAGTGTGAAGAGAAATTTTTTTCTGAACATTTTGGCGTTTTGATTTTTAAAATAAACTTAAAGAGTGAATAGTTGTAGAATTTAATAGTAGCGTTTAACGCCAGCCATACTGACAACAGGGAGTTGGCTTGTGTCTGTTCGTGTGACGTTCTGTTAGTTGCCAATCCAGCTGCTGCTATTGGCGTAGAGCAGACCCGTGATGCATCGGCCAGATGCGCGCCAACGACTTTCTCCCCCTAAATAAAGAATCCCTTTTTTACTGCTAAATATTAACTAATAATCCTTTAGTTTTATTAATAAAATTAAATAAATAAATAAAAATACAAATATAAATTAACATAATCAACGTTTAGAAATTAAATAATCTATAAATTAATTGACAACGGACCGCTTCTAGCGGGAGAGAGTCGCCGTGCGCAGCCGCCCACTCTGCGCCAATAGTAGCTAAAATAAAAATGTGAGCACATACTGCAAACAAAACACAAACGAGAAAGCCCAGGCACCATCCTTTTTTTATATAAAGTGATAGTTATATAAACAATTATATAATCTTCATAAGAAAGTTTTACGATTCGGAAGCACAAGATTACACTGGGGAACAAAAAAGAATTTTTTTTCTCAGGAAGAAAAATATGTGATTCTGATAGTATTTTTTCTCCTGAATTCAAATATGATATCGGTTTTTACCCGTCACGCAGAGTTTCCGAGAGACAATCATTTATAATTTCAAACATTTTAATATTTTCTGCATTTTTTACTACACAATATTCAAACATTTTTGACTCGCCTAAAAAGTAAGAACTGATGATATTCTGCTATACTTCGCCAGTGGAGCATCTTTCTTCATGGCTCAACAATAATCGGCCAGCATATTAGGATTCTATTTGCCTAGATACCTCTTTTCCATAGCTGAAATCTCTTGATTTTCATCAAGAGATTTTCCGGGAAGAAATCTAGGTGCGAGTGCAGGAAATGTACTTTTAAGGACATATTACAATCCAAACTTTTATAACATGTTATAAGATCGTTGACAATATCACGGTAATTATCCGCCTTTCGATTTCCCTAAAACATCTCAGTAACAATTTTAAATGCTTGCCAAGCTACTTTCTCCATTGGATTCAATAACTCCTCAAACTTTTCATCATGAATTAGCGATCGTATTTTTGGACCCACAAATATTCCTTTAATTTTTGCATCACTAATTTTAAGAAACTTCAGTTTTAAGTACATGAAACCAGGAGTATTGTCCACGGCCTTGACGAAATTCTTCATTAATCCAAATTTGATATGTAACGGAGATAGATACACTTTAGGATTACGCATTTCAGGTTTCAGATTTTTTCGTTAAGGATTGAGTGATTCGCGTTTAGGCCATTATTTTCTAATGAATTTTTTTTGTCCCTACTATTCCATTCACACAAATACAACAGTACGTTGTGTAACCAAGCTGCAGACCATGAATAAGTGCAATTACCTTCAAATCACTACAAATATTCCATTTCATACACTGCATATAAATGCTTTTTCAATATAAATTTAAAGTTTTCATATGTGTCTTTCATACTAGTAGAAGCCACTCTAGTAGTAAGCCACAGGTACTGATGGGAATTGATTGCTATTACGCAAAAGCACAGCTTTTAAACTAACTTCAGTGGAATCAATGAACAAGCGCCATTCTGTTGGGTTATGTTCATTACAAAGTGTCTCCATAAGAGAAGAAAAGTCATTACAAAACACTAAGCAATTTTCTTCAGAAAAATATTCTTTAGATTCAGAATGACGATTACGATAAGTACATATCTTTATATTCTTTTGAAGAAGTTTCCATTCTTTTAGCCGGGAAGTAAGCATTTCAGACTGTTTTTTTGGATAACTTTAAATCTCGTATGAGGTCGTTAAGATTTTCTTGAGTCAGTAAATGATGCTCAAATGAACTGCTTTGTTCAAAAGTTGTATCACGAGAATCTGTTTCTTTTTCTTCCTTACTTCCATCAGACTCTCAGCTCTCTTCATCTAATGTCACATGTTCTGGAGGCTTTGGTATGGACAATTCTTCGCAGTGTGGAATTGGTCTCACTTGCAGATCGCAAGTTTGGGTACACCACTGTATGTTTTGATTTTGACGTAATCCCTTTAATGTTTGTTAAGCAGAAATAACAGTCAGAAGAGTGGTCTTTGGGTTCCCTCCAAATCATAGGGATAGCAAATGGCACGTGGCGTGTGCCATTTTTCCAAGTACTGAGAAGCCTAGAACACGATAAACAACAGAGATGTGGAGCCCAGGCCCTTGTTTGATCCCCGACTGTACACACAAAATAAAGTTCATAACACTTTTTTACTAATGGAGTAAGGTTTCGCCTTTGGGACTTGAGCGTCACTTCACCACGTATATAAAAAAATTGTTTTTTTTTTCTGTTTTTCCTCCGGTAATTACCTTTCAGATAATACTTCAGAGGGATGATATGTATGAGTTGTAAATGAAATGTAGTCTTGTACAGTCTCAGTTCGACCATTCCTGAGATGTGTGGTTAACTGAAACCCAACCACCAAAGAACACAGGTATCGAAGATCTAGTATTCAAATTCTTGTAAAAATAGCTGACTTTACTAGGACTTGAACGCTGGAACTCTCGACTACCAAATCAGTTGATTTTGGAAGACGCGTTCACCACTAGACCAAATATATGTAAATATGTAATACACAATAATTCAGACAAAAGCAGTAACAATGACGCGTTTACTGGTTCACTATTATCTCACAACTGGCATCGTTCTGATGAATGTGTGCTACACCAGATCACGTTTGTACATGTCTATACACATCTGAACCTGTATAACAGTAGCAACGCTACCCTTTGAGTTAGCTCATCTGGTTCCATCATATTTACAATGCTCTAGGAAATTTTACTTGACAATGGACGACAAAACGTCTGAAAATATTTAAAAAAATTAAAAAACAAAAAAATGGGTGATGGAGAAATTCCGAATACATATTTGAAAACAGAATAAAAAATTGCATTAAGTACACCTACTGGTACTCGTGAGACAAGAACCATGTTAACCAGTGTTATCGTATTTTACTATTTAATTTAAACGTTTATGAGATATAAGTTGATAGTGGTTTAATAAAACAGTTTTATTAAATAGTTTATTAAAATAGTATTTGATTCCAAATTTCAATATGCGATTCCTAGTTTTTTTTTTTTTAATAAAATAATTTAACGGTTTAAAGAGCCTCGTTAAAAAAATGAGTTTTACATATACACTGGTGGTTACAATTAGGAGATTTCATCATTTTATAGTGTGAAACATACAAAAAAATTCCTTAAGATGAAAAAAAATTGAATATAAATTTGTAATTTTGTAGCCTAATAATTCTTTTATAAAATACGTAATATAATAATTAATACGAACTGTAAGGAAGAAAAACATATTTTATTTCATTCTATAATTAATATTACGTATCAAGTTTACACAGTGATTACGATTATTTTAAATAGATTGTAGAACACTAATACAATTTTAAGAAAAAGCTATCTAAACAAATGAGGAAAACTAGAATGTTTATTACATGACTAAACGGATGCTATTTGCTTTATTTCTACAAAACGTTTAAGTTAAAACCTAGAGAAAGGAATCATTCATGATTTATACACTATAGTTGTTAATTTATATTGTAATTGTATATATATATATATTTTTAACTAATTGTACTTCTAAGAACTGTTAAATTTTATATATAGACTGTAACCTTCTGTTTATATTATCTGGTTTTAAAAATAAATTTATTAATTCAATGAGGAAAAAATATGCATTTAATAGTAAACATATGTTTACGCTAATGTGAATTAATAAAACATTTATGAATGAATGAGCGAATACAAGTACTGTGTTCAATGTCGTAATTTCCTTATCAGATATCACAAACAATGTAGTTGTAATCGACTAGTTAAAACGTGACAGCAATCGCTTGAGAATAAGGCGTAGCCTTTCCCGACAATAATAATCATACCATCCTCAGGTTTACTACAGAAAATGAGGACAGAAGTAGTTTCCCGTTTATTTTTTAATAAGCTTCTTTATACTAGTGCACATCAGCAATTTTAAACTGAAATGCAGCTGAAATCAGTCTTACGATTTATATATTAGCTCTGTTAAACATAAAAAATGTATACGTTCTTTTCCGTTAACGTTAATTCACTTCCATTGAAATATCACTATTAAATTCAATATCATTTCCTGTTTAATTAAATATCACATGTTTTAATAATTTATATTTAAAATATGTCTAATTAACAAATTAGACGAGGTTAGCGAGCCACGTGATTATTAGGTTATGTTTAGATAGATTGTGATAACCCACCGGGTTGGTCTAGTGATGAACGCGTCTTCCCAAATCAGCCGATATGGAAGTCGAGAATTCTAGCGTTCAAGTCGTAGTAAAGGCATTTACTTTTATACAGATTTGAATACTAAATCGTAGATACCGGTGTTCTTTGGTGGTTAGTTTCAATTAACCACACATCTCAAGAATGTTCGATCTGAGACTATACAAGTCTACTACAATTCATTTACACTCATACATATCCTCATTCATCCTCTGAAGTAATACCTGATGGTGATTCCCGGAGGCTAAACAGGAAAAAAAAAAGGTTGTGTTGATGTTGTACGAAGTTCAGTACGGAATCGTTAGTTAACCTAACCTTAACCTAACTAACTTTTTGTATTGAGGTTCTGGGGTCCCACTACAGGGGACACGGCCGAGGGCGAGTGTCTAGAGGGTCACCCGATCTTGTGGAAGTCGGCTGGATGCAATGAAGCTGTGGTCACTCCACCGGCTAGGGTCCCGGGGGCTTCCCCCACTTCCGAGCTAACGCTGATGGCATGTAAGTATGCGTATGGTAAGAATGAGTGCATGCAATGTGTGCATAATATGCATACCTGCACCCTACTGACTAAAACTCCTCTCTCACTGATCTTCCCCTACAGGCTGTCGCCTGCCGTTAGGCACTACACGGTCGTCTCGGAATGTCGTGGCAGCAGTCTCTGCTCTCCATGTCTCCTTCCCTCCAAGGGGCTTCCCCCATAGGGGTCTCCCCAGCTTCATTGAAACACGCCGAACCCCTCTTCTGGGCTGCCGACGCACCCCTCAGCTAGACAGCAATCCTCCCCGGGCCTACTCTACAAGCTCCAGACGTGCATTGCGCACGTTCTTCGCTTTCCGCTACCCTCCCTCACCATGAGAGTCTTCTATACCATCATCGGGGAGCTTCGAACTCCCCACTATTGCGTGTGGGCGAACCAAAACACCCTAGGTATAGAGGGTATCTTCCTGGCCCTACACGTCCCCACGCTTCGATCCCAGACTTCCTGAATTTAGAAGTCTTTCGCAATTTTTTTTTATAAGCATATAATAACATCTCATTCCACTCATTCAAGCTGTTCCTGCTACCCAGCTTAACAGCCAATTCACTGTTCTCCATTCACACAAAGGAGTTATATAAGTTAATTATGGATGTAATGATAGTAACCCACCGGGTTGGTCTAGTGGTGAACGCGTCTTCCCAAATCAGCTGATTTGGAAGTCGAGAGTTCTAGCGTTCAAGTCCTAGTAAAGCCAGCTATTTTTACACGGACTTGAATACTAGATCGTGGATACCGGTGTTCTTTGGAGGTTGGGTTTCAATTAACCACACATCTCAGGTATGGTCGAACTGAGAATGTACAAGACTACACTCATACATATCATCCTCATTCATCCTCTGAAGTATTATCTTAACGGTAGTTACCAGAGGCTAAACAGGAAAAAGAAAGAAAGGATGTACTGATAGTAAAATAAGTGATAATAATTTTGGTTATAATAAATTGAATAACATCACACCGCAATGATCAATCAATTATCAATTTAAAACATCAATTATAAAAGGCTGCTGTTATGTACTCATAGTAAATAATCTGCGTTTAATTTAGTGGCCGCAATGTAAAAATGTTATAGTTACTTCATAAATTATAATTAGTTGCTTCATAAAATTATATTACTTCATAATTATGATAAAAGTATTTGGAATCACGTAATCGTTACGAAATGCATAGCTTTACACAATTATAATCAAATAATAAAACATGTTTTTATTATTCAGTAAACTATTCTATATAAAGAAAGAAAAGTGAAAAAAATAAATAAATAAGGTAATATTTGTATCTATTACACCAGACAACGGAACCACATAAAATAGTTTTGTTTACAAGAAAGAACCTATGAATATATCTAGGAATTTACTTTTGTTGCCAGTTTTAACAAATGACCCAACATTTTGCCATCTATTTATTTAAAATATCTTATGTTATGTAACAAATATATCTTTTTTCATAAGAGATTATATTTATTCAGAGTGTCTCATATAAAACGCAACCCAACCTTATATTGTAACAAGTAGGTATTGAAATAATAAAAAGGCATGTGTAAATGTAAATGTAATTTTTATTATTACCATTCATTACCTTACATTTAGAGTAAATGTTGGAAGTGGCCGCCATCTTCTTGAATACAAGCTTCAATTCTTTTTACGGCGTTTCTTGCAACTTTTTTCAAAGTTTGTGGCTGGATATTTAATACAGCTTGTTCAATATTGACTTTCAATTGTTCAAGTGTTCGCGGTTTGTTGCTGTAGGCTTTTTCTTTGAGGTAACCCCACAGAAAAAAATCCGCCGCAGTCAAATCTGGAGATCTTGGTGGCCACAAGCCTCGACCAATAACACGATTACCGAAGAATTCCTCAACGAAATCAGAAGTTGAACCTGCGCAGTGCGATGTCGCACCGTCATGTAGCCAGCAGTGTCTGTCTTACTGTTCCAAGAGTGCAATGAACTGAAATAAAATATTCTGATATCGTTCTGCATTAATGGTGTACTCGAAAAAAATAGGACCGATTATTTTCTTCCGCGACATCGCGCACCACACGCCCAACTTCTGCGGGTGTAATTGTTTTTCGTGATAAACGTGGGGATTTTCAGCGCTCCAAATTCTACTGTTTTGGCTGTTTACGTAGCCGTCCAAATGAAACCGTTCTTCATCTGTGAAAAATAACGAATCCATAACATTAATTCCCTCACGCAGAAATCGACGGAACCGTTTGACAATATTGTAGCCGTTTTTCTTTGTCGGGCTCAAGAAGTCGATGAACCGTTTGAATGGGATAAGGTCGTAATTGTAATCGTTTGGCCGCCCGATGAACAGTTGCTTTAGACAAATTAATTTCAGCAGACAAACGTCTGATCGATTTATTTGGCGAAGCGAGTAATCGGCCTTTGATTTCAGCGACTGTATCTGTATTCAACACTGACGCAGATCTTTTGTGTTCCTTGTTATTAACAGAACCGGTCTCTCTAAATTTTGCGACTAACCTTAATACTGATGTTTTGTTAGGAGCTGGTTTATCCGGGTACTTATGGCGAAACAAATCTTGCACTGCAACCACTGATTTCATACTGAAGTACGACTCAACAATGAAAACACGTTCATCTAGCGAAAACACCATCTTTTCTCTAGCAATACACTGAACGTTATGATTGAATTGTTGTTACTATCGATAGTGTTCTATTGCGTCGCCGCGATGTTCAGATGTTGGACGAGTCCATTTCAGTAACGAGTAGGGGAGTAAGCTTGACTTTTGAAATTTCATGGATGAGTGATTGATGGGTTGCGTTTTATATAGTTTAGGTATCAGGTTTTTTCAAATGTCGATGTTTCAAGGTCCTTCTAGTAAAAAAAAAAAAACAAACAAAAAGTTATAGAAATATCCAAAAGTTGTTGGTACGTACGAACGTACGTTTTGGCCTGTATTTTGATTAATATCTATGCTGCAATATAAATTTTAAACAAAATTATAAAGGGGGAGATATTGTTTTCAACATTTTGAATTTTTTACTTTTTGTACAGTGGTCATAGAAAATTGAGCTTTAGTAATAGAAAGTACTTACTAAGGTATTTCACATTAAACATTATTTATAAACAATTTTTACTTCATTTTCATAAAAAAAAAATAAAAAAATAAAAATTTGGATCAAATATTTGGGTATATATATATATATATATATATATATATATATATATATATATATTTTGGTCTGATTTTCAATTTAATTTTTAATAGCTTTTTTTTAGTAGTAAACTATAATATTTTTTTTACCTTGTTGAATAATATTATGCCAAATTGGGCCAATTTATTAAAATAAATAAATAAACATCTAACCCCCACAAAAAAAAAAAAATACAAGGGGCTGAATGGTAGTTAGAATATCAGATTTTAAACTTTAATTTTTAAGATCCAGTTGAATCTAGTATTAATATCGTCGACAAAAAAACATTTTTTTTTTTTTTTTTTTTTTTTTTTAAATAAAGGAATATTATGAGACTTAAGAATTATTTTTTTTTTATAATTTTTGATATTTTATTTGTTTTTCTAATTGTTGTTATTAAAAAGGGGTAATTATCGAATAAAGTCAACTGGGATTCAAAATCTTTTTACTAAATTTTTTTTCCTCTAATTATACTTTTAATACTGGATAATTTTTAATGTAAAGAGGTCATTTGACGAAACGGGTAGAATCTGATTTTATTACTTAAACTTTATTGAAAAGATAACATTTAGATTTTACTGAATTTTTTAGTGAACATTTTGATCTTTTTCGCAATTTTACATGCAATATTGCATAATTAAATCTTTATTTTAGCGTATAGCATATTATAAATAAAAACCTGTCAAGGCCAAAGTCAGGAAAGTTAATCCTTATTGGAATTTTTTTCTTAAAATTATTTCTACCTGTTTACTTTGATATTTTACATATTACATAAAGAGATTCTCATCTCTTTATTCATTAATTTCTATTTTAACCACACCTAATTTATTATTATAGCATATATATATATATTCTAATTTTTCTTTAATTAATAAAATTAATTTTGAATGATGCAGATAATAACGATAAAGTTTGTTTCCTTGATCCTTCCATATAGATATAAAGTGCAGTTAATTTTTATTCACCATATTATATAACTTCTTACTAAATCTACATAACATATAATTACGCACCGTTATGAATAAAATATTTATATTTTTTTATTTGTAAGAGATAAACAGGTGAAATATAAATGTAATAAATCTCTTAATACATAATGGCTTTCAAATTCATTTTCCTGTTTTGTCTCGATATCTTAACGCCATTTAATTAACATTAGATTAGGTTATAAGTTTCAGTTAAATGCAAAACATCAGGAATTATCTTTGAAAAGTAAATAAATAATATAAAATATGATGGATTATCTCATATTTTAAAATTTTGAGCTTGCAAAAAGAAATATAATATTATAATATTATTTAAGAAAAAAAATTTTTTTAGTTAACTATGTCTTTGTTGAGCTGGACAAAACGCATTATAATTTTAAAAAAACTTCTACAGTAAACCTAATTTATTTTTGATTATATATTTTTAAAGTAAATGAAGAAGTAATTATTTGGATTTTCATAAGCTTAAAGTATTAATAATGAACGTAAAACTACATTAGAATTCGTATAAAGAAACATGGTGCGTTGGTTTGTTTGCTATATGTGCTCACATTTTTATTTTGAATAAGCGCTACCATCTAGCGGAATAAAATGAACTAACAACTGTATAATAAATTGTATTGTGTATTATAAACGATACTTCGTTTACGTTAACATTTCTTATACTTATTTTTTTTTACATTTTGTTAAAAAAAACAATTATTGCAGGAAAAGTTTTTTTTTAATTTTATAAAAATAAATAAGTAGAGAATAAATGTTAATGTAAATAACTTACTGTTTATAGTAAACAATACAATTTATTATACAGTTTAGTTAATTTTTTGTCATTATTTTTCCTCATTTTGATTTTTTTAGTATTGTAATGTTTTTATTATTTAATTTTTGTTTATAAATATTTATATAAAATTATATTTGTGTTTTGGGAATAAAAAAGAAAAAAAATTGGGGTTAGAGCTGTGTTAAAAAATCACATCTTAAGAAACAGCTAAAAATGTTCAGGGGATCAAAGCTTTTGAATGAAAACATTTTTGTTGTTATTAGTACGTTCAATTCATAACGTTGCATATTTTTTCTAGTTAAAACATTAATATAGTGATAGGAAAATGTTTGTTTAATTTCGCATAATATTTATATATGATAAATGAGACAGTTTCAGTTACATAGTTACTTGGTAATTTCAATATAATTTTTTTAGTTGGTTGAGTGTTTATTACATTTTAATTTTAGAGGGAAAAAATTGCGACACATGTTATAGTGTTTATTGTGTAGGTTATACGATTATATATTATTATTATTATTATTATTATTATTATCATCGGAAAATAGAAAGAAATAAGTATATTGACTCATTGCCACGTTGACATTTAATAAATTATCTTGCGTTACATTCTATACAAACAAGTGTGTGTGTGTGTGTGTGTGTGTGTTTCTTTACTTTTATACGGATTTGAATACTACTTCGTCGATACCGGTGTTCTTTGGTGATTGGATTTCAATTAACCACACATCTCAGAAATAGTTGACATGAGACTGTACAAGATAACACTTCATTTACATTCATATACATATCATCCTCATTCATCCTCTGAAGTAATAACTGACGGTAATTCCCGGAGGATAAACAGGAAAAAAGAGTATGTATGTGTATATGCGCGCGTGTGTGCGTGTAAGGTTAAAGCCTAAAAAATAAACAGTATTTGCTAATATACTTATTACAATACAGTCTGTTTACCATTTCATTTAACAGATTATCGATACAAGCGAGAGTGTTTTTTTATACTGCACTCGCCGGTCTGGGGATCAGCCCCCTTTGGACCTGCACTGTGTTCATTATTCTCATGCTTGTGAGAATAAAACTGATAAACTATTAAAGCCTGTTCAATATATGAAAATTATCAGTATATTGTAATTTTTTCAGAACAAATAATTTGGTCAGCACAGGACTCGAAACTTTGAGTTATCTGAAGTTTGCGGGGTTCCAAAATTGTCAGCCTCTATCTAAAAAAAATATTAGTTATAGACGGTTACCCGTACGAGGGACGGGTAAATAGTACTTTTCACGGTTCTTATCATTACCCGACAATGATCACAGGGAAGTAACTGTACTCCTTATTTTTTTTTGTATCTTTTTTATTGTATGTTTTTTAGCCAATAATCGGAAGTAGATGCAACCAGTCGCGTCGCACAGACAGTAGTAGTGACAGTGGCTGTATTGATTGAGCCGTCGCGACCTAAACCGCGCGCACATTTAAGGCGACTTTTATTGACAACCGAAAGAGATATCTAAAAAGATAAAGAGATATTTAATTCCAAATACTATAAGCGGTCTCCGAATTCGATTTGACTAACGTATAGCCATAATAAAGGTGCACAATTTATGCTCCGGCCAGGAGCATAAATCGGTTGTTACCATAAGCCATTTAAACGGTGCAACATTTCATAACGGCAATGGTCCTGTTCTTTCCAGGTATAAAAATTATGTTATGCAAAATTTCTGTTCAATCAGTTGAGTAGATTTTGCGTGAAAGAATAATAGACTCACAGATACCACTAGATTTATATATATATATATATATATATATATATATATATAACTATCAGATTACTTATCAAAGTTTAGAAAGCCTAAACTCACAGATGCAGAGTAGTTCTACGTGTACGTGTGATATTCGATATAATGTTGGCACCGTTAATAATATAATAGACGAAATAATGTACCGCGACAGAACAAGATGTTCTTGGACCGGTAACTACTCCACCCGGAGCGTCGACTGAACTTTCTAAATTTGACGACCATTCAGTACATATTTATTTTATGTTATTGAATAACACTGAAATTAAATTATAAATAACTTTATTAGTATTATTTAAGATAAAATGCAACGTTACATTTCACAACCGTAACTTTGTACCTAAATTATTTAACATTTTTCCTGGTTTCCTATTCTTAGAAGCAAAATGAAACTATTACGTGAATAAATATGGTAGGTTATATCTTATCTCATAGCACACTCATATACACACACACCCTGAGGGAAAGTATACAGATGTCTGAATTTTTATGCGCTATTATTATTTATCGAAAAGCCTAGGAATTGGCAGTTCTAAAAAGTATTGAACGATTTTTAGGCAGTTTATGTTAGAAATATTAAATACTTTTGATTTTTCCTAATGTTTTCAATATAACTCAGCTAACTTTTCAGAAGATTGAGCAGCAATACTAGTTTCTTGTACAACTTTTTTTTTTGTCTTCACTCATTTGACTGATTTGATGCAGCTCTTTCCAAGATTCCCTATCTAATGCTAGTCGTTTCATTTCGGTATACCAACGACAACCTACATCCCTAACAATTTGTTTTACATATTCCAAACGTTGCCTGCCTGCACAATTCTTTCCTTTAACCTGTCCCTCCAGTATTAAAGCGACTGTTCCAGGATGCCTTAATATGTGGCCTATAAGTCTGTCTCTTCTTTTAGCTATATTTTTCCAAATGATTCTTTCTTCATCAATTTGTCGCAACACTTTATCCACCCATCTGATTTTTAACATTCTCCTATAGCACCACATTTCAAAAAATTCTAATCTTTTCTTCTCAGGTACTCCGATCGTCCAAGTTTCACTACCGTATAAAACTACGCTCCAAATATATACTTTCAAAAATGTTTTTCTGATGTTTAAAATAATTTTTGATGTAAAAAAATTATATTTCTGATTGAAGGCTCGTTTCGGCTGTGCTATTCGGCAATTTATATCGCTCCTGCTTCGTCCACTAATAGCAATTCTACTTCTCAAATAACAAAATTCTTCTACCTCCATAATCTTGCACAATAAAGTAATTAAAATTGATATATTTTTAATTATATTTATTTAATCTTATTAATAATCTTTGATTATCAGCGATGATACTAAAAACTTAATAAAAGACAAATACTGATTCCTTAGAAAAGATAAATAAGAGAATTATTTTTCATTTGATTTACAATGAGTTTTTAATTTTTAAAAAAATTACATTGAATAATTAGCTTTTTTAATTTTAATTTCCTAGAGACGCTGCTGCATCGATTAAGGAACACCGATATCGTTATTTTCTATATATCTGTGTGAAAATAATTTTTCTTACAATATTTTTATCTATAATTTAAAAATAAAATAAATTGTATATTTGTTAGAAAGCGTTAACGTATTATGCTGCATAATGTTCCTTCATTAAATGAAAATAATAATGTTTCTTTGCAAGAAATATATAATTATTATGAAATAAATATATAATTATTATGAAAAAAGTAAAAGCATATATATACTATATAGAAATTTGATTAAATATTCATTATTTCTGTAGAAATAATCAAATAATTATGGGTTTAAAGGTGGTTTTTATTATTACTAACAAATCTGATGGGACACCACATGACTTCCTTGTACGCCTATTAAATTACATATACACTTTTTTTTTTAAATGAAAAGTACATAAAATTTTAATTCATTAATTACTTCTGATATTTTTTCATATATTTTTTTTTATTGTTATTATTAAATTATTATTTATCGTAAAAGTTTTTTTTACATTAGAGGTTAATAATTATTAATAAATCAATATATTTAAATTATAAAAAAAAAAGTTAAAAAAATGGAGATAAAGTTTGATTCGAACCGATGTGCCTTCCCCTTGTAAGATTAAAGTATTTCATTAATTAAACTTTTATTTGGCTACGACTCTGGAATTAATGAAAATAAGTACCACTTATGATATATCGTTGAAAAACTCTCAATGAGGGCTTATTACAGCAGTTAACAAAAAGTTCAAAATCCACAATTTTTGGAATTTTGGTTCAGTCTATTGCAATGAAAAGGGGAGTGAGCACAACTAGATGTTACAACAGTTCTAGATCCAAAATTTCAACATCCTACGGCTAATCGTTTTTGAGTTATGCGAAATATATTCACGTACGTACAGATGTCACGTCGAAACTAGTAAAAATATATTCAGGGATGGTCAAAATGGTCAAACATATTTCCGTTGAAAACTGAAAACCGAAATTTTTCGCGATCGCAATACTTCCTTTACTTTCGTGCAAGGAAGTACAAAAAACTAAAGAACATTTTACCAAAATTTTTTAGCTAAATACATGCGCATTTTCATCGTAAAACAATCGTTATGAGTAATTATTCAGTAGTTATTTAAAATAAATAAAATTTCAAAGACAAAAAATGGAATTAAATAAAGAAAAAACAATTACTAAAACAACCTTTGAAGCATTTTAATATATATATATATATATATACATAGTGTTTCTAAAGTGGTTGGCTGGTTATACTTTTTCGGATTCCACTTGTAAAACTAAACAAAAAATACCCTTACGAAAAATGGCAATTTCTGCTTCGTTCTCCCTATGTCCGCCGTTTTGTTATTTTTATGTAAAAAATTATATCTCAAGTTCAGATAGAGAAATCACATTAATATTTGGTAAGCGTCTCGGTAATAAAGTTATAAAATTAGAAAAAAATCAGGACTTCAATACCTTCGCAAATTAAAAAATGGCGGCCATGTTTATTTTTCAATCCGTTATATCTCCATAAATGTAAGTTTTAATGTGATTCTTCTATCCGAACTTGACATATAAATTTTTATATAAAAATAACAAAATGGCGGACAGAAGGAGAACGAGGGAGAAATTGCCATTTTTCTTAAGCATATTTTTTTTTTAGTTTTAAAGCGGAATTCGAAAAAGTATAGTCTGCCCATCATTTTAGAAACACTATATAAGTTTCATTGTTAAAACACCTTTCAATACATTTGAGAAAAATCATTTCAGATAAATCTATTTTTCTAAGTAATCACCGCAGAAATTGACAGTACGATTTGAAATTTTGATGAGAGTTAAGATAAAGTTTATGTAGTAACATATACAAATTAAACCCACCGGGTTGGTCTAGCGGTGAACGCGTCTTCCCAAATCAGTTGATTTGGAAGTCGAGAGTTCCAGCGTTCAAGTCCTAGCAAAATCAGTTATTCTTACACGAATTTGAATACTAGATCGTGGATACCGGTGTTCTTTGGTGGTTGAGTTTCAATTAACCACCCATCTCAAGAATGTTCGAACTTGGACTGTACAAGACTACACTTCATTTACACTCATACATATCATCCTCATTTTCAATATCTGCAGTATTATCTGAAAGTTAATTACCGTAGGCTAAGCAGGAGGAAGAAAAGTAGCATATACTAAATTATTTTTTTGAGGGGAATTGTTTATTGAAGTTAAGCTAGAGAAAATTATATCTTTTCGTATAAGGCATAAAAATGTTTTCCTATTTATTTATCACAAAACCTGATTTCAAATTGAAATTCTTAGTATATCATTCAGCGAATAATTCCGAAAATATTCGTAGTATTTATAATTTATTTATACTGAAACTTGGTTTTTTTTAATGGAATCTTTTGCAAAAGAAAAAAAAGAAAGTCTATAAATGGCCAGATGAAACTTAGAAAGTTCTAATGACTTTAATTTATGATTGCTTGTTATTTAAGGTGTTGATTTCCTAAAATTAATACCTCGTACAAGATAGCTTTAAAACGTCCCCCAGATAAATTTCTATTTCTTACGCCTAGTAAATCAAAACTATTTAAACTATACTTTTTAGAATCATTCCTAAAGTCCGTTTTTCAGCTGCTACATTTTATCAGCTGTGACGTCAATGGCGTCCTTGTGCCACTTTTCTTTCAGAGTCGATTTTAATTAAAGAAACCAGTAAAAATTAGCTTGTTCCATGTCAGTAAAGTAAGAGGGACGACTACATTTCGCTGCGCAAATCACTTCTAAATCCGCAACATTTTTGAAACAATGCGCTGACAAACAACGCATTTCATGCATTTGAAAGAACACTAATGCATGTTTTTGAAGAACTCTTGCATATTTTCTTTCTTGAGATGTTATATCCTCGATTGATTTATTACTTCAAACACGTTCATTTTTTTTGGCAATTAATAGTATACAGCAGCTAACTAAGTAGATAGCAGCCAGTTAAGAATTTACTTATAAAAATTAATATGATCCTCTTGTAAAGGTTTACCCACAAATAATTTTTTTTTTTAATTGCCGTTTCCTCATGTACTTTTATAAAAAAAAAGCATGTCATACCTACCACTAGTATAACACAAAGTTTTTATTTTTAAATAAAAAATAAATATAATTTTGAACTTCGACACAAATTATACAAGAAGATATTTATTTCGGATTTTGGATAAGAAAAATGTATAATCGGGTATATTATGATGTCACGAATACATCTAACTAATGAAAAAATAATTCCCTGTTAAGATTAGGCCTATCAGATTATAGAAAATGCCTATTTCAGAAAGTTGAAGCTGTTGAATATTAATTAAAAGACGGTATTTTACTGTTCTTTTTGCCATACAAAAAATCTAAACAAAATAAGAATGGACTATTTATTAATTTTTTTTTAAATCTAAATATAAAATATTACTAACAACTACATTAATTAATATAGTAATTAATTGATTTATATTCTCGGAGTAAATCATTAAAATCGCAACACTGCATGTTGTCACTTTACAATTTACTACTTATTATTAAACAGATTTCTAAGTAATGACGTGAAATATTAGGTTGTCTAAAAAATATTGAGCCTTTGGAGGTCAAAATTGACAACACATTTATGGGTACTGGAAAATAACATATGTACTATTTTTTCGATGACTTTCTGCCATTTTTCCGGCAACACCATAATCCCTTTGCTGTAGAACTACTGTGGTTTTCGGTCAAAAAATTATGACAAAAAGTTTTCAAAGGCCTGTTTTGCAACTAACTTAACACCACTCCGGAGTTCTGCAGAAATAAATGATAGTCTGACCAGGTCCATGGGAGCATTAAAACCTGCCGGTCAGGTTCTCTCGATTTCTGACGAGTCGTAAAAAATTTATGCGGTCTGGCGTTGTCAGCGTGGTGGTATACGACATCCTTTCTATTGAACAGTTCAGGCCGTTTCTTTTAAATTTCTAGGTGCAATTCGATTCAATTATCGACTAATCGTCGATAGCATAGGTCTGACTTTATTGTTCTGCTTGATGGCATCAGCTCGTAATATATAATGCTCTTCCAATCCCATCAAACGCATAGCATAACCTTCCTGGACGTCAGTGGTGTGGACTTTGTCACAGACCGTGTTGCTTCTCCTCTCTTCGACCACGATCTTTTTGCATATTGTTCTCGTAGGTTATTCATTTTTCATTATTCGCAATCAATCGCTTCAAAACGGCTCGATTTCGTTACGTTACAGTAGAGATTCACAGAAAAAAATTCGATCGAGTAAAGTTTTCTAAGTCAGATAATGCGGCACCCAAATGTCGAGATTCTTTTTGTATTCTGCTTTCTCAAAACGGTTTGACGCTGTTTGGTGATGGATGATTACGTCATTGGCGATGTCATGACTGCTTACATGCCGGCCTTCCTCAAGTTTTGCCATAATACGCTAACGCTATCTCGTGCGCAAAAGGCTCAATAATTTTTAGACTACCTATTATTAAACTGAGAGAATGTAAAAAAAACCTTTGTTCCAGTTACGAAGTCAAAAGATAAAGTTTGCAATTTATCAGAAATAAATTGAATTATTCCACACCGACTTATGTTCCTGTTTACGAGTACATCGAAAGAAAACATAAAAAATATATATCATTAAATTCGGTCTCGGGATAATAAATGTCAGATTACGCGCGCGCATACTTACGCACACATGCACATACATGTGAGATTAATTAACGTAAATTTACATTAAAAAATAGATTATTTCTTTAAAAAATAACATTCAATTAGTGAATTAACTTAAAAAAATAAATTTAATCTGATGTGAGAGAACCTAACATTTCTTTTATATAACATATTTTTAAAATTTTCATAATTAAAGTTTACGTTAAGTAATTAGTGTTTTAAAAAAAAATTTCAGTTGTTTAATTAAAATAAGTAACAATTGTGTTATAAATAGATTCTTTTATAATCTGTTTAAAACGTTATGGATCTGCGCATATTAGATATGTAGTTTAATTAGTTCGTAAAATATTTTCACATTGTTCTTCAACATTCTTTAAATGATTTCAATATAAAAATAACAATAGAATTTTTACTGTAAATAAAATAACCCTGTTCACTTAAGTTTTTGCTGAGGTAAGTGTATCAAACATATTTATTTTTATGGTTATTTAACTTCTCATCCAAATTTTTGTCGACCGATATATTTTAGATATTATGAATTATTATATTTAACGAAAAAAATCATAATTATTTCTGAATTAAAAATATTAAAGTAATTACAAATAATTTCTAAAATTCATCCAAAAAAAAGATTAATTTTCGTATTTATCTTCATTCCTAATTTTCTAGAATTTCCGTGTGAAAATGTCCTCTTTTCAGCAACAGATAATAAATATATACGATGAATAAATATAACGTTCTGTAATACATTGCATAATTAATATAAGTAAAAAAATATTCCAGCACAAGGTTAGATTAGCATAAGCATTCCTATCATGTCGATAGATTTCAGCGCATATAATCTAAACTTTGATATCAACAGGCGTTTACAATGATTATAGAGTAACGTTTTTGTAGAAGTTAGCTTTATAAGTATTATAAGATAAGATTTTAAAAGAAGTGATATCAGTAAAATATATAATATATTGTTATATGTGTGTAATTTAATATTATTAAGATACGCTAAATATTACCAATGAGCTCAAGGACACAGTTTACCAATAATAGAGTAGATAGAGCATTTGTTGATAACAATTTTAAACAAAAATCTGATGTGGACACCACATGACTTCCTTTTACGCCTATTAAATTACATATACACATTTTTAAAAGTATATAAAATGCTATTTCATTAATTACTTCTGGTATTTTTTCATCCTTTTTTTATTTTTTCTTTATTGTTATTATTGAACTATTATTTATTATAAAGGGTTTTTTTACAATCAGAGGTTAATAATAATTAATAAATCAATATATTTATCAAGATGAAGTCCGATTCGAACCGATGTGCCTTTTAAGATTTAAATATTTCATTAATTAAAATTTTATTTAATTATAACTCTGAAACCAATGAAAAAAAATTAAAAACGAACATAAGTTCTTTAAAAAGAAAGTATTTGTAAATTAAAATAACATGACTGAGATGGTAATTTATTGAAAAATTGTTAACTTTTGCTATAAAAACGTAAAAATTGTGAAAGGATAATTAAAATAATTATTAGATACATTCTTTAATTTTTCTATGCATTTCATTCTAGCATACAGTTATTAATATTAAAAATAAAAAGAAAGTCAATTTTCTTTTACTTTTATTTTTTTATTTTTTTAAATAAATATCTATAATAAAATGAAATTCGTAATAAATAAAAAAAACAACAATAGAAGTATAAATTACCCTCATAAGTATCAAAACGGATTTAAAACCCATCGGTTAACATTTAAAATCACAAAAAGAAAAACTGTTTGTCATTTAATTACAATTAGAAAAAGATTAAATAGTATTGACTGAGTTTATGAGGTGTCGATTTTTTGAGTACTTATGTAATCCGGAAAAAATTTTACAACTTGTAGATAAACAGAATGTGTTTCATAAAAATATTATTCATCACTTGTATTGTAGTTTTCAAATTTACGTGCATGTCATAAAAGATAAGAATTTATCAGTATTTTATGTTCAGCATCTAATAGTCCAATACAGCGGCGGCTCGTAGCTAACACATTAGTGGGGATGCTATTCCAGAAAACATTTTTCTGGGCCTTTTTAAAGCCATGGTTAAAGTTTTCTGTAAAATAAAAGAACCGAAAAAATGAATCAAATAAAATAGCTGGAAGCAGGATAATAATCTTTCTTTTCCCTGTTTAGCCTCCGGTAACTACCGTTTAGATAATTCTTCAGAGGATGAATGAGGATGATATGTATGAGTGTAAATGAAATGTAGTCTTGTACATTCTCAGTTCGACCAATCCTGAGATGTGTGGTAAATTGAAACCCAACCACGAAAGAACACCGGTACCCCACGATCTAGTATTCAAATCCGTGTAAAAATAACTGGCTTTACTAGGACTTGAAAGCTGTAACTCTCGACTTCCAAATCAGCTGATTTGGATTAACGCGTTTTGGGAAGACGCGTTAACCACTAGACCAACTCGGTGAGTTAAGGATAATAATCTAATTATACACTTTATCACATTCAAGAATATGGTACACATTGTACTTAAAGACCGTATTCGTTTTAACCGAATAAATAGTAAAATATCAATACAGATAATATTTTTTAGTATTATTAGATAACTTAATAAAATATCCGCTTAAAAACACTATAGTCCAATTGTGCTTAATTTAAATTTCTATGTAACAGAAATAAATATGTAATTAGTTTTTACTAATTATCTTCTTTTTCACCCTTCCAGTTTTTTTAGACAGATTTGACAATCAAAGAGCCCCTGCTTTCCACCATTTTCTGATCGCTACTGAAAAAATAACTAAACCGTTTTCATATTCCTTCCATCGACTAAACTAGAAAAGGGAACAAACAAGTAACGTTCCATACACAAGCAGAGTAAAAAAAACTACCTTCTACCAGCACACCAAGGAGCGACAGTGTTCTCTCCCCTCGCAGCCTCGCGTACAGCTTCCTATGTACGCATGCGCACAACAGCCAAACAGCACGCCGCTAGAACTGCGAAGCGCACAGTTTCACACAAAGATTTTTGTATCTTTTTCATAAACTGAGGAATGGTTATTCACATTAAGCCTAAGGATTATATATTGTACAAGTATAAAGAAAGAATTAAAGAAAAACAACTCATTATATTAAATGTTATCGATAATATCAAATGGAAACAGGTGGTGCTGCAGTTCCACAGTCCGGGCGATGATAACGTTCAACCGTTTTTCGCCCTAAAAAAAAAAAAAAAAGAAAAAGTTCCACAGTGCCTATACGAATGGTCTAACCGCTACCGGTTTAACATAATCATCGTTATTAATATATCAAAAAGTATATTACAGGCTTTATACAAATTGACATAAAATAATATAAACGGCTTCACATTTCAAAACTATGGATAGCAGGAAGTAGAAAAAATCGCGAATCTACATAATTACAAAATTACTACTTTATAGGGTGTTTGAAATTTTTGTTCTCCGTTTTGAATCCGCCACATGAATCAAATGTTTTTTTTTTTAAATAAAAAGTGGGACATGTGATACATGATTTTAATGTAAAATTTTATAAGAAAAATTATACCGTAAACCGTTCCTTGATAAATGGTTCGTTTTCGAGTTGTAAGCAATCAAATTGACAAAAACGGAAAAATCGAAAACTTCTGTAATCTATTATTAAATAAATCACATATTCTTGTAAAGGCCGTTCTCTATCACCTTACCCGTACATCATCAATAGAGTTTTTCAGTGTTACTTAAAGGATGCATTATTATTTGATAAAACTAAATGAATAAACGAAGGTAATAACAGAATTTGCAATAGAGAAATAAAATTTAAATCGCTACAACATTAATTCTCCAACACGTAATTAATTTAGAGAATCAAATATTGTAATTGTATGTTGAAGAAGAACTAAAATGAGAAATTAATAATTTACATTGTTGTAACATAATAAAAACTGGATTGTTAAATAACAACTGATTTGCTACTCTAACAGTCCTAAGACTGTTAGAGTAGCAAATCAGTTGTCGGATCTAAATCCGACAGCTGATTTCTTCAGGTATCTGTGTTTTTAATGAAACTCGATTTAAATGAATGATATAATCATAATGTATAATTCATTACTGCCGGGTTGCCTGGTAAAAATTAGCCGCAATTACTTTTAATTAAATATATTGTAATTAATTTATTTTAACGAATTGCAACTATGATTTTTTTTTAAGTGAATGAAACGTTTGAAAGAAAATTGTGTGAAGATGTAAAAAAAAAAAATGGTTGCCAGCTCTCACTCAGCCGCAACCTCCAAGTTGCCAGGTGTAAGGAGGTATTTTTCTGAATTATTTACGCTGATAGTGTTTTTAAAAAAAATTAAAGTTTAATTTTTTCTGTGCACGATAGTCGCGCTGCATTCTTGTTTACAACATGAAGCAGCGCGCGCATTCCTTCTTTCTAGTTCATATTCATCCAGACTGAAGTAATTAGTTCAAATAAAGACAATCGCTAATTTAGGCCGTTTTTTA
This sequence comes from Lycorma delicatula, assembly GCF_047948215.1. Taxonomy (NCBI): domain Eukaryota; kingdom Metazoa; phylum Arthropoda; class Insecta; order Hemiptera; family Fulgoridae; genus Lycorma; species Lycorma delicatula. The sequence continues at coordinate 51,348,519 of NC_134460.1, forward strand.
CAGGTAACCTTGTGTTATCGTGTACAGTAAAAATTAAACTTCAATTTAGTATATAATTTTTTTTGATAAACACGTGGCAAAGTTGCCACGTGTTTTTCGAACATTTACACCTGGCAACTTGAAGGTTGCGGCAGACTGAGAGCTGGCAACCATTTTTTTGTTACATTCTTCACATCATTTTCTTTCAAATGACGTTTAATTCACTTAAAAAATATATAGTTACAATTCGTTAAAATAAATTAATTACAATATATTTAATTAAAGGTAGTTGCGGCTAATTTTTACTAGGCAACCGGGCACTAATGTATTAATCATTCATTTAAATCGAATAACAAAAATCTAATGTTAACAAATCGTTAAATCATGTTTTTCAAATGCAATTCAATCATTTAAAAAAAAAAACAAAAAAACAGATACCTGCAGAAATCAGCTGCCGGGTCGTCTACTTTATTTTTGTCTTCAGTCATTTTACTGGTTTGATGCAGCTCTCCAAGATTCCTTATCTAGTGCTAGTCGTTTCATTTCGGTATACCCCTGCATCCTACATCCTAAAAAATTTGTTTTACATATTCCAAACGTTGCCTGGCTGCACAATTTTTCCCTTCTATCTGTCCAATCAATATTAAAGCGACTATTCCAGGATACCTTAATATGTGGCCTATGTCTCTTTGTCTTCTTTTAACTGTATTTTTCCAAATGCTTCTTTTTTCATCAGTTTGCCGCAACACCTCTTCATTTGTCTCTCTATCCACCCATCTGAATTTTAACATTCTGCTATAGCACCAATTTTTTAAAAGTTTCTAATATTTTCTTCTCAGGTATCCGATCGTCCAAGTTTCACTTTCATATAAAGCTACGCTCCAAACATATACATTCAAAATTGTTTTCCTGACGTTTAAATTAATTTTGATGTAAACAAATTATATTTCTTACTGAAGGCTCGTTTGGCCTGTGCTATTTGGCATTTTATATCGCTCCTGCTTCTTCTATGTTTAGTAATTCTACTATAAATTTTATACTTGTAATAAAAATTTATAATAAATTTTTCAGTTTCAATATATTTTAAATTATTTTTAAAAAATTTAAGTATTAAGCAATCAGGACCGAAAAAGTTTAACAAAGTTTTAAAATTAAGTATTGCGATAATTAAAGTAAATAATATCAGTTGACCCAGTCATTAAATTTGTAGTTGTGTTGCAAATTATCAGTTATAGAGTATTATTAGTGATATTTATTATTGTTTAGGCTAATATTATTACTGTTTGGATCATTAATTTCAATGTTGTTTAAAATTTATTACTGGATTTAATTCTGAAGGTAATAAAAGATTAATTCTCTTATTATTTAAAAGGCATCTTATTATTATCAAAGGCATAACTACCTTTGATTTACTACTACAAGCCGTTTTACCTCATTTTATTACTACCGTAATTTTTCAGTTTCTACAAAACATTTCTTCCAACACGAAAACGAGAAATGGTTTTTGCTTTTGTTTTTCTCGTTAAATTTTACATTAAATTCACGTATCAAATGCCTGCTATCCTAATAAAAAAAAAGTTTGACTCAATGTGACTGATAAAATGTCAAACATAAAAAATTTCAAAGTAGTAATTTTTAAATATATAGATAAGCATTTATTTCTACCACCTAGTATGTCTCAAGTTCTGAAATATGAAGAAGTTTACATACTTTAATATCATCCTGTAACTCATTGATTCCCAAATTTTTTCGTCCACCGCTCATATTAAGGATCAAAAATTTTCTAGCGCCCAAAATATTTAAACTTTCTTATAAATTTTAAAATAATAATTGTAAAGCTGCTTTAAGATGGGCTCTTAAAAACAGCAATTGCAACTGTTGTTTTTAAACGTGGCACATCCTATTTCCGAGTTGAAACTTACATTTTAAATGAGAGCAATTAAAACGCATATTTAATCATATTTGGAAGTATTTTTATTAAAATTACTTTCACAAAAATTACAATTGTATCTTTATAGTTATATAATAGCAATAGTAATAGGATATTCAATACAACAGTACAATAATTAAAACAATAGCTTTCGATTGAAAGGTTATACTTACATTAATGTGAAGGATGAATCTGATGTGCTTTAACGCGGTTGTTAATATCAGACTCGAATTTACTTAAAAACAACCGTAATTCGTCGCGTTCGGTAACACGCAACCGATTTCTCTTTTTGGTTAGCAACATTGCTGCAGCACTAAATCCACGTTCAGATAAATACGACGATGGGAATGCTATCAGAAATCGTTGAAAAATCGACCATAATTTTCACGAAGAAAATCTTTCAGATTTTTAAAACCTTTCTTCTGATGTGTTTTTTTTTAATTTGATGATTTTTGAAATCTGAAATATACTGTCAAAAATAAGGGTATTCAAGCATTTTTTTTATTCGTCTCTAAGCCTTTTGGTTGCCAAGTTAAAGTAGTTTGAATACAATAATTTTTATCGTATAATATAATGTCCCTTTAATTTTTTGTACTAGTGTAGTATGTATTTAATTTTAGTATGAAATATCAGGAAAACATAATTTTTGCCTTTTTCCTAGACCGCATGAACGCCCCCAATTTTCTGTCGGCCTTCTACCGCCCCCCTGAAGGCCTCCAGCGCTCAAAACGGGACGTTATCGTCCACTTTGAGAACGATTGCTGTTGATGGTCCAGTTATAATGTCTATCGTACCACGACACGTACCTGGTTTTTTTTTTATTGTAGAGTTCAATGCATGTTCAATTTGCAAAGAGAAAAAACTATGTACTGACAGCACGAGTCAATTCCATGATCCATTTCTTCTATAGAATAAAATACAAAAGGGAATAAAAATAACTTGCGAAATAACAAACTGAATGATATGTTGTCAAGAAATCTTATGTAATCGTATTTTTACAGATGAGTTCCACAGTTTATAATTATAGTAATTTTTAATTTGTAATAAGAAAAAGAAAGTATTAATTTCAGTATCATTAATACATCATGTATCGGTTTTTACACATTCATAATTATGATAATGGGGGAGAATTTAATTTTTATTGTGAATTTCCCTTTTTTTAATTACACATATATTTTTTATTTTTATTTTTCATCAATTACTTTTTTTAATTTGTTCTTTATAATTAATTCTTAATATTTTATTATTGTGTTATAATACTTAGTCGTTTAATTATATAATCTTATAAAAGAACTATTTTTTTTTACTTTTTTTAACCATTTTTTAAAATCTTCCATATGATAAACACAAAAGATATTGTTAAAGATATACCCTATTAAATGCCTATAATTAATTATTTTTTTTTAGTCCACCTAAAATTTGTGGAATTTTTGTAACAATGATTTTTCAATTTTCAAACATTTTCAACAAACAGTTATTTCAGATCAGATTTTTAAACTAAAAAAAGGAAGTAATAAAATGTACGAGGTGTGTGAGAAAAGTAATGAAACTTACTTTTTACTTACCAAAGTTTTTATTTTTTTCAAACAATATCACCTTCAGAGTAGTATAACACCAATATTGATTGGATATTCAATATAACAATATAATAATTAAAACTCTATTGAAAAATTACACTTACATTAATGTGAAGGATAAATCTGATGTGCTTTAACGAGTTTGTTAATATCAGGCTCGAATTTACTTAAAAATAACCGTAAGTCGCCGCGTTCGGTAACATGCAACCGATTTCTCTTTTTGGTTAGCAACATTGCTGCAGCACTAAATCCACGTTCAGGTATATACGACGATGGGAATGCTACAGGAATCGTTGAACAATCGTCCATAATTCAGGGTACATTTGCGGGATTGGCTTTTGCAGTCAAAAATCTTGGAAGCCATTCTTGAATTTTATTTTTATTTCTTCGTTTGTTGTTAGTTCTATAAGTTGTTCTTCAAACTGAGATAATCCTGTTGTGTTGACATTCGAAAAAGCAATCAAAATCCAGTCTGGTAGATCCATATTTAAAATGTTCTGGAATCGTTCTTTGAAAATCACCGAGGAGGTTCTCCAAGTGTTAGCAGTAATCAAGTAAGTCGTCGTTGTTGAAGGATTCTGCTGATAAATTAGGGAAGTTATTAAATTCACGTCTGCCGATATTTTTCTTGTGTAATACCAGTTTTGCTAGCAAAGCAGCAATGACATTTTTTGTTTTAATCAAATTCAAGTCGTCGCTTTGAATCTAGAGATTAACATCATTAAACAATTTATATAGGTCTGTCACGCAATATCATTCTTTGATGTAATGAGGTTGTCGCACAACTTTGTGTCTTTGTTTTTCAGGAACTTTATCACAGAGTCAAACAGATTGTAAAATCGAGTCAGACAAGTACCTTTTGATAGCCAGCGCACTTCTGTGTGAAGCAGCAAGCGGTTGAATTCTTCATCATTGCCCACAAAATGCTGACTAAATAATCTGTCATTTAGCGAGTTACTTCTGATTTTATTAACTGCTTTGATAACATATTTGCAGTGATGTGTGCAGACGTTCACTCAGATTACTCGCAAATAAATATTGGCGATGAATGACACAATGTACAGCAAACACGTCTGGAACTTTATTCTTCAAGTACGGTATGAAGCCTTTTTGATGTCCTGTCATACCCGGAGCGCCATCTGTAGCAATTGACATAATATTCTTCAAAAGAATTTCCTTTTCGTCACAAGACGTTTCCAGTGTATTATATATGGTGTCTCACTTTGCATCTGTCTCAAAATTTCTAGCAAATAGTTCTTGGCATATTTTCTCATCTTTGATAAACCTCACGTATGACAACAATGCTTCATTAGTTGATAAATTGGAACATCCAACTGAATTGATAATTGGTAAGTCTTCAGTTGATTGCATGATTCTTCGATGTTTTCAGCAATCTTATCAATTCGTCTTTGCACAGAACTATTGCTCAAAGGAATTTTTCGGATAATATCTGCCGCTGGTTTATGGAGCACAGTGGTTATTACTTCTTTTACTGCCGGTAAAATTAAATCTTTCCCAATAGTATGTGGTTTGCTTGTTTTAGCAATTAATAATGAGATATTGTACGAATCTCGAAGTCCGTATCGTCTTACTTGGAAGCCGCTGAAAAACGTTTTGATATAGTTGGCTGAGCTACGTACTTCTTTTCCAGGTCTTGAAAATAGGCCACATCTTTGTCTTTCTTATCTGAGTGCTATTTGTTAAAATGATCTTGTAGCCTGAAAGGCTTCATCGCTTCATTTGAAAACGTTTTTTGACAAATAAGGCGCACATCGGCAATAATGGATTTGTGGGATTTTCGATAAATCCGTATTTAATATATTCTTCCTGTACTACCGTTTCTTATTTTTTACTTCCGATATAGTTTTTACATCACAAATACGTGAGTAAAAATTGACTTCAGAAAACCTACTTCCGATTGCATGAGAAAATGCTAATGGAAATAAAAGAAATAATTACTGCTTTTATATAAGTTTGAAATGCAACAAAAACCGACAGGAATAAACATACAATTGCTTGTTTACCGCATGTGACACTGAATTCGGAATTCAGTGTCACATGCAGTTCAGTTTACCGCATTCGTACTGAACAAATTAGACAAGCACCGATAATTCTGTAAATTCATGCAGAGTTGGACAAAACGCGTTGTTTAACTCATATAGACCGCTCTCTTTTTTTTCCTGTTTAGCCGCGGACAATTACCGTCAGATAATACTTCAGAGGATGAATGAAGATGATATGTATGAGTGTAAATGAAGTGTAGTCTTGTGCAGTCTCAGTTCGACCATTCCTGAGATGTGTGGTACATTGAAACCCAACCACCAAAGAACACCGGTATCCACGATCTAGTATTCAAATTCGTGTAAAAATAACTGAATTTACAACTCAAACAGTCCTGAAGTCATATAAAAATTGACTTAAGCATTGATAACTTAATCATTTTAATACATGTTTTAGAAATGCTATATGATTCATAAACTAAACGGAATTTTAAACAAGATGACGTAAGCTGTAATTTGGTATAAAACATATAATATCCGGTAATTGGTTTGTTTATAATTCGTGTTAAAAATTAAAAATATATTTGTTTATTTTTTCGGTTAACGCAAGGTTAGAACTTGCGTTAGTAAAGTAGCTGCATAACAGAGAACATAAAACGGTTTTAATTTTAATTCGTCCTACTGTTACATTATACACTGGTACATAAAATTAAAGGGTCACCTATATATTATGGTAAAATATTATTTTATCATAATTAAACTATTTTAACTTTGCAACCAAGGGGCTTAGAGAGAGTAATAAAAAAAAGAAATTAAAGCTTGAATACTCTACTTTTTGACAGTGCACTTTAGATTTCAAAAATCATCAAATTAAAGAAAAATCAACGGGAAAAAAGTTTTAAAAATTTGAAAATATTTCTTCGTGTTTGACCAAACGCATCGGGAAACAAAGTTTTTCAGTAAACCGCATTAAAATGGTTAAAAAACTTAAGACTTTAGCTTTAATATATTTTTTTGTATGTCTTTCTACGATTTTTCTGAACCGAAATATTCCACTTTAAAAAGAAAAGGCCACTTTTTGGCTGCATATCTCGCGATCTAAGCAATGTATTGATACAAATAAATATGTAAATTAAAGGGTTTTGGTCTAGCTTTAATGACAAAATGTGAGGTCTTTATCCTACCGTTGCAGGTTTTGGATTTTATTCATTTTGTGCCGAGATATTGAAATCTTTATGATGAGACTGTAACATGATATTTTGTTAAGTCCAAGGTTAAGTCCGATCAAATTACACCTAGAGAAAAAACTTGTTACCTGGACTTTTGTAAGTGGAAATGGTAAATGAGGGCTTATAAAAACGTAAAAAAATAAATGCGTGAGCGGAGGTGGTGGAAGAGTGATTTGGGGGGGGGGGGGATTGAAAAAAAGATTTTCCAACACAAAAGTTGTAGACCGTGCAAAAATGTACAACTTTTGTAGAGGTCATTTTTTAACATAACCTCAAAATTTCCGAGAAAAATGCAAAAAACTTTTTTTTCGGTTTTTTATTTTTCATTTCCTCAAAAATAATTTAATTTTGACGAAACTTGGTGAAAGTATACTTTTCTGTGTTTTAAATAACCTCAAATTGTTTTTACGTCAACTTTCGCCGGAAATTGCAATACCATTTTCCACCCTTTTTCAACCATCCAACAATCCCGCTCACGCATTCATTTTTTTTACATTTATTATAAGCCCCTTTACGATTTCCACTTATGAAAGTCCAGGTAACAATTTTTTTCCCCTCTAAATGAGTTATTTCGATCGATAAGTTTTGAGCGGGATATACATGTTGCAATTTCATTCTTTAAAGACTTCAATACCACGACAATGAACAAAAGCCAAAAGCTGGAACGCTACATTAAAGAATCCACAATTTGTCATTAAAGCTATATCAAAACCCTTTAATTTCCATATTTATTTGTATCAATACGTTGCTTAATCGGAAGATATGCAGCATTAAAGACAAAAGGGGTCTTTTCTCCTTAAAATGGAATATTTCGGTTCAGAAAAATCGTAAACAAACAAGAAAAAAATTAATTAAAGCTAAATTCTTAAGCTTTTAAAAGATTTTAATGCGGCTTACTGAAAAAAATTCGTTTCCCTCATGAGATGGATCAAACGCGAAGAGAAAATTAAAAATTTTTTAAAATTTACTTCTCACTGATTTTTTTTAATTTGATGATTTTTGAAATCTGAATTATACTGTCAAAAAGTAGAGTATTCAAGCTTTAATTTGTTTTTATTCGTCTCTCTAAGCTTCTTGGTTGCAAAGTTAAAGTAGTTTGAATACAATCATTTTTTATCATAAAATATGGGTGCTCTTTAATTTTTTGTACTGGTGTAGTAAGTATTTAATTTTAGTTTTAATATCAGTTTAATTTTAATTTAGTTTAATGTTAGTTAATATCATGAAAACATAATTTTTGCTTTTTCGTAAATCAGTCATCACCTTCCTAGACTCCCTGAATGACCCCAATTTTCTGTGGGCCTTCTCCCCTCCCCTGAAGGCCTCTAGCTCCCACAAGGGGGCCTTATCGCCCACTTCGAAAACGAATGGTTTAAACGCACCGATTGGAAGGAAGATTTAAGGTTAGTTGCTAAGCCACGTACCCGTGTAGTTTTCTGTATGTTTAAAGAAGATTGTACAGGAAAACAGGGCAATGCACAAGAATTACGCTTATTGTTCTTTGAAAAATTAAAGTTTTGTCTTTATTGGATTCTGTATACTTAGTAAATATACAGAATCCAATAGATAAATATACACTCGCGTAAATTTTTATTGTTTCTATGTACAACAACATACAACAATGTATCACAATCGCGATTAGTATTAGCAAAAGCTAAGAAAATTTAATGTTCAATTTTTTCAATGAGTCATTCATTACCTTTTTGTTTTTTAGTTACACAATCTTTTTTCTACTCATCGAGGATTTTCATTCTCTATTATCAAACACTGGGGTAAATATAGTGAGAGATAAACATAATTTCTTAACTTCAATTGATCTCATCTCTTTAAAAATTTACATCGTGCCGCCACAGTTCCCACTAAATCTTTTGTAATCATGTTATCGTCTATAAAATGATTTCTTCTTCAAAAATCATTTCCATGAACAATAATTTCCGTACGATATGTCCGATGATGATGCTTCATCTGAAGAAAATTAAGAAGTTGTTTTAAAAACGTCTTAATTTTCAGAAAGTAAATAAATACTATCTACGCCGAACATACAATATTTTGATGACACTTTAATGCTTTTCAGTTTGAAGCGCAACTCTTAAAACGTATTTAACAGCGAGATAGTACTTGTAGTAGCTATAGCTATATCAGTTAACTATAAAAACATTTACAAACTAAAATGTTTGAAATGCTAAAAATGTTTTCAAATTGAAGATATCTAACTAGTGACGAACGTATAAAAAATTAACGAACTTAAACTGCTGACCGATGGAAACAAACGAATACCACAAACTTTTTCCTTAAGTCCGCCTAAGTAGGCATTCAAGTTCATTACATACCGTAGACCCCATTTCAGCCCCGTTCTCATTAAACTCATCTAAATGAAAAACAATTTATTGTAGCTTATATTTGAGTTACACAATGCAAAATCGATAATAAGATGTCCCAATTCTACGTAAAGATATTTCCATCTCTCGAAGAATTATTGGGAAGATGAACATATAATTTGAAAGTACCTTAAAGAGATTTTTTTTAATAAGGTTTGTCTTTTTTTACTTGACCTTTGTGGATGTATCAGTCCTTTACCGTTTTCCTTATTCTTGACAATGTTCTGTAGTTTTCCAGTAGGGGGATCGACTAGATCCGTGTTGTGTTGTTCTTTAAAAGTATTGATCGGTAAATTATTTGTAAGAATTAGCAGGGTGTCTTCGCCAATAGACCTATCCGGGGACTAGTTTTACTACTCAATGACCATATTAAAAGGCCAACTTAAGCTTGAGCTACAGATTAAAAGGGGCCTTACTAATTCTTATATAAATTAAAAATAATTTATTTTGCTAGTTGGATGAGGTAATATGAATAAGTTTAAAAAAAAAAAATAATCATTTTGAAACAATTTTATTTTCTCTTAGCGGTTTTAATTTCATTCTACAAACATCATCCACAGAAAAATAACGTCGACTGAATGACTGAGAAAAACGTATGATGTTCTTTCACTTGAAATGATGATAATCGTTTTAATTTACATGTGTTGTCAAGAGGTGTGTCGGGAGTTTGTCAGCAGTTGGTAACGAACACGAATCTCCGTATTACATTACTTACGTTGTACAGACAATCCCATTTAAAGAATGAACATTCGATCCTCGTATTAGTGGGCAATTCCCCCATTCAAATTATTCCTTTTTTAAGATAACCTATTTCAGTTTAATTTTTAAAATAATAACTTTAAAAAAAATTACTTTTAATGAGTTTAAAAAAATAAAAATAATTGGCAAAATAATTTTTAATGTGATAAAAGAAATATCACGTACATCGATATTACATAAGTACGTTTTTTACTTTCTTGTACGAAGTAAAGGAGGTATTGTGATCGAGAAAAATTTCAGTGTTCAAATTTCAACGGAAATACCCATTTTGACCTTCCCTGAATCCATTTTGACTAGTTTCAGCGTGACGTAAGTACGTACGAATGTATCTTGCATAACAAAAACGATCAGCAGTAGGATGTTGAAATTTTGGATTCAGGTCTGTTGTAACATCTAGTTGTGCAACCCCCATTTTGACTACAATCGACTAGACCAAAAATCCCAAAATTAAAAAAAAAACAGGTTTTTAGAATATTTCTTAACTGCAGTAATAAGTCCTCATTGATGTTGTTTCAACGATAAATCGTAAGTGGTACTTATTTTCATTGGTTCCAAAGTTATAGCCAAATAAAATATTAATTAATGAAATATTTGGTTCTTACAAGTGGAAGGCACATCGGTTCAAATCCGACTTCATCTCCTTTTTTTAACTTTTTTTTTTTTTTAATTTAAATATATTATTTATTAATAATTATCAACCTACGATTGTAAAAAAAGTTTTACGATAAATAATAATTCAATAATAACAATAAAAATGAAAAAATATCAGAATAGCAATGCTGTCTACATCGGATTTTTTTAATATAATTTTTGGTATTTATAGATATGCAATTTTTTTTTAAATATTTAAAAAAGAGTGTAATTTCTATTAACTGTTTACAATTAATATTATCTTATTCTCTTTTCTTCCATTTTGAGAATCGTCATGAATTTTACTTCCTGGCATGATAATTTTAGAAATATGCTGCAAGATGGAAAGTGTGGTAATCAGTTAAAAAATGGGGTATGAGTTTTTTGCATTTCTCGATGTTTCATGATCCAGGGACCCCCAAAAAACAAAAAAAAACGTGTGATATGTTCGTACGTACGTACGTTCATATGTACATGTGTTGTTGAAGTGTTTTATACTAATAACTTTTGACTGGATAAACCGATCTCGATTAAATTTGTCACATCGAGACTTGAAAATATGGGGCAATTTGTTGGTAAAGGTTTGGGGTCAATATCTCCAGGAGGCGGGGAAGATTTTCTGGTGTTAATTTTCTCAAAATGTTGAGAACATAACCCCACTTTATATTAAGCTCAGTACAAGCGTTCATGCTTATCTAACTAGAAAAGATTTTGCCCCCAAATTCTCTCATTTCCCCAAAAATCGAAAAAAAAGTTATTTTTGGTTTTTATTTATTGCATATTTTTAACCGAATTTTTTTTTCCTAAACATAAAAGTGGCCTCACAAAAAAAAAAACTTTGGGGCAATATTGGTGATGGGGAAACCGATTAAAATTTAAAAATATCGATTTTTAAAAAAAAATATTTAAAATTTTTTTTTAGTTTAAATAACCATTGCCAGGAATGTACAGATTGAGCAACATAAAACCGAACCCGTAACGTAACCGCTGCAGAATCGGTAGGTTATTTGGAATGAAATTTTATGAATGATACGGTTGAATTAAATAAGAAGAACATGAAACGTAATTTAGATGTTGCGTTTATTTACCTTATTGTTACAAAAGATGTTCAAAATGACCACCCTGGGCATCAATGTACTTTTCTGCTCGACTGATCATATTAAGAGTGTCTTTACGCAAAATGTTGTCAATTGCGTTGATTTCTCGTTGAAAGTTACCTTCAGTTCATCAATATTATGGGGATTTGATGCATAAAATCTCTCCTTTAAGTAGCCCCCAAGGAAAAATTTGCAAGTAGACAACTCTGGAAAACGTGGAGGCCACCGTCCTCTGCTGACAGCTTGCTCATTTGTGAAAGTTGCATGAACGCGATTCAGTGAAACATTTGATGTAAGTCACGTTGCTACTTCTTGTTCATTCTTTTTCATTATCAGTTAATTATGCATAGAATTCTTCGAAAATGGCATCTTCCGGACTGGCAGTAATACTCCTTTCAATATCGGCAGTGGCCTGTGGAGGCTTAACGGAAGGTTGCCTATTTTGTTTTGCATTTGAAACCGAACCTGTTGTACGGCATTTTTTAACTAAATCGTGTACGTTATTCTTCGCTGGGTTACAGGCGTTCGGAAATTTTTCTACGAATACTTGACGTGATTCTTCAAACGATCCAGAACGAATATAGGCCTCAATTATAGTTATCCTCTCCTGGATTGAATAAGGCATTTTACACAAACACAACTGCACTCGCAATACTGCACTGAGAAGTAATCACCTGACGGCAGCAACAATCAGTAGTATCATATACGTCCACTAGTCGCGCTAGTTATGCGAGAGTCTTTCATAAATAGTGATGGGTAGCGGTTTCATTATGGGTTCGGTTTTATGTTGCTCACTCTATATAACTAACTATATTGTCACCTCTTTTTGACTGGAATTTTATCTATTGTTTACATGGATGTGTCTCTAATTACATCATTAGAAACTAGTTGTCTAAACAGCTTAACCTTAGTAAAAGTTTACTTAAAGTGCAAAAAAAAATTGTACTATTAATCGTATAAAAAAAAAAATTATAAGAGTAAAAAATAATTAAACTAAAGATTGTTATTTACAAAACGCATATAATCGCGGTTTTATTTAAAAACATAAAACCGGATTCGAAGAATTCAATCATCCTACACACAAACTTTAATAATATTTATTAAGAAATTGAGTACGAAATTACCCTGTTAGTCGTAATACAAATTATTGAGCACGTTTACAGATAATATTCTACTAGAAGATCCATTTTACGTAGCACTGAAAATTGAGTATATCTGAGCAATTATGTATTATAAAAAGATTTTTCATGTAATTTTTATTCATTTAATTTATAATAACAAGGTATGAAGGTTTTTATAATCTATTTATCAAACCTGAATTGATTTTTTTTTAAATTTATATACCTTAATACGTAACTTGATGTGGTGATTTTTAATTTAATAATATGCAAATAGATAACTAACTAGAAATAAAAGTTTAATTTATTATATTTACAATTTTTATACAAAATATTTTGCTGTAGCTCGTCTAACACGGAATATATACAAAAAAAAACGAACATCGACAAATTTATTCAATTACCTTCAGAAATATTAATATTTAATATAGAATTAACAATAAATACATTATTTATGATTGCATTATGCAAGATTTTTCACATGTTTAAAATTCTAATTAGATATTTTTAATAACATTGTAAATGATCTTTATTTTTCTTAATACGTAATTTACGTTATAAATAAACAAATATTATTTATGCAGGATTATTACGCATGATATTTTCGATTACAAATTTGAATAACTCGCATTTAATAACACTTAGGTACACGGAAGTAGGATCAATGGAAAATGAAATTCAAATAACATTTTCAGGATTTGTGAATCATTTAGTTTATATCAAATCACAGGTGTTCAATGTGAGCACCGACACACATTGATAATTAAGAGATTATTCCAGTTAAAAAATATAATAAAATTGAAATTGAGAAACTAAAAATAATTAAGTGCAGTAATTTAAAACAGCCAGCCAATCACGATGCCGTCTTTGTCAACTAGCCGAAAGGTGAAAATAGTGACGATGCGAAGTGGATGATAAATTGACCGTTAACATATCTTTAAAAATGATATTACGTAACATTATTTCTTCTTCTTCGGTTTTTATAAGATAAAAAGTTATAAAAAACGGATTATTTATTTCCAAGTTTTTTCTTCGGTTTAACCGAGAAGGTTATACAGTTCCTCTTATTACACTATCTGAACTAGCGTGTTTCGAATGAAAAACAACATATAAAGCAGTCTTAATAGAAATTACATAACACTGCAGTTAGAGACGGAGTTTAACAAATGCTGACCTTGATCATAAGTAACAAGTTTTAATGACCTTAAACATCATTTCGTAAATTCCCATTGTTATTCGGAAAAAACAGACATACCATTGGGGAGGAGATACCCCGCCGGAAATATATAAAAATTTAAGTAAATTTATTTGCTCATAAAAATATTACTTTTGGAGTTCTAATTATAACTAAAATTAATCGTTTTTAATCCTTTTTGATTTTCATTAATCGATTTCCTATATTTCACAACGATCAGATACTTTAGTCATAATGTACTCGTAATTAACGAATGTTTATTCTTCTTTATTTTTCTGTTTAGTCTCTGGAACCACCGTAAGGTATTACATCAAAGGATGATATGTATGAATACAAATGAAGTGTAGTCTTGTAGTCTCAGGTCGACTATTCCTGAGATGTATGTTTAACTGAAACCCAACCACCAAAGAACATCGGTATCCACAATCTAGTATTCAAATTCGTATAAAAGTAATTGACTTTACTAGTTATCCAGATTTTTTTTTTTAATAATAATTTATATATAAAAAAGTAATTATTTAAATTTTTTTTCCTTTAAAAAATGTATAAATTTCCTAGATTTTATCTATTGCTTATTACATAGAAGAAAAAATCTTATGTGGACACTAAGAATCTTACGTAGACTTCCTTGTACGCCTATTAAATTACAAATACACTTCTTTTTTTTTCTTAAGTGAAAAGTACATAAAATTTTATTTCATTAATAACTTCTGATATTTTTTCATATATATATATTTTTTTAAATTAAAAAAAAAGTTAAAAAAAAGAAGAAGATGGAGTCGGATTTGAACTGATGTACCTTCCCCTTGTAATATTCAAATATTTTATTTATAAAATTTTATTTTTTTATAATTCTGAAAACGATGAAAATAAGTACCACTTATGATATATTGTTGAAAAGCTCTCAATGAGGGCTTATTACTGTAGTTAATAAAAATTCCAAAATCTTGTTTTTTTGGATTTTGGGTTATTTTGGACACTTTTGTTTCAGTCGATTGCAACCAAAAGGAGAGGTGTTCACTTAGATGTTACAACAGTCCTAAATCCAAAATTTCAACATCCTGCGGCTAATCGTTTTTGAGTTATATATACGCACATACGTACGTACTTACTTCACGCCGAAACTAGTCAAAATGGATTCAGGTATAGTCAAAATGGATATTTCCGTTGAAATCTGAAAACCGAAATTTTCGCGATCACAATACTTCCTTTACTTTGTACAAGGAAGTAAAAAGTTGTTGTTACATACCAGAAAATGAATGGCTAATAACATTTTCGTTATTAAACATTAAGTTTTATTATGCTCCTTAATTTTACACAGACTTATAGATGCATTTTTTAAAAAAATACAGAATACATAATCTATCAGTTGCTAGAAAGGCTTTACAACTATAGTTCATTTGAACAAATGAATCGGTTATTGATGGTCAAACCTCTTCCTTTCTTCGCTGAAACTAATATTCATTATAAATAAAGTGAGTGCATATAATAATGGTGGGCGGTTCCAAAACTGTCATAGTTTTGGAAAAAAAGCATGACAGAATGAAGTATACATCAAAATGAAGAGAAACTCTCCAAGTATTTTCCCTTTTCAGTTGATTTTGATATTTATTTCTGTAATTGTCCAACAGGCATCAACACGCTATTCAACTGTTGCCATACCCGATAGAGAACATCCGATGAAAAGGACAAAAAGGCTTATTAAACGTTTTTTAAACGATCCAAATTTCCTATTTTAATAGAAAACAATTTTGTCTAAACATAAGTCCACAAATAAAATTCATACGAATAAGGTCTGGAGACCCTGGTGGCGAGGCTGTCATCCTTTTTCATCCGACCAATCGCAGAGGAAATGTTTCGGTAATCCCATAAGAATGTGGAAAAATAAATAAAAACTTCTTCTAACTAATGAATAGAATTCTCCGGTATTTGAAGCGCTCCATACCCTTCTAACATATCCAAAATATTATTCCCGTTATAATTTATATCAGCAAAAATGAAAGAATCGGTAAACTCTGTTTTGTCTGATTACGTACCGGACATAACTTTTGAGCTGTCACGTTGATGTTCCATAACTCATATTCGAAAATTATGCCGATGAACTCGTCCCAAAATGCAGCTTCATCACTGAAAACAGATTCGTTTCCCATCATGATTTATCTATACACAATGTCTGCAGCAGTTCAAATTGTCTAATTGTCGTGTTTATAAATTTTATGTTACACCTTATAAAAGCGTAACAAAGCTACGTTTTTCTGGATTTAAGATTTTTAAAACCAGAAAAGCAAAGTCGTTTTTTTATAATGTTGTAATCAGTGATATTAGAACATCTAGCACTGATGTTTTTACGTTTTGTAATAACGTGTTCGGACAACTTCAACGATCTTGTTGAACACTGATGAATTCCTGAAGGAATCGCATCCAGGACGATTCAGGACGCTATCCGTTTCCCTGAGTTGTTTGCTCAACTGCAAAATGTTATTTTTGTGTGTTGTTCTTCACCGAATACAAATTAATATTCACTCCGTACAAGTGTAACTAATTCAAACATAGCAAGCCACAAAGACAGAACATTTCTCTACACCGTAATCATGGCGAATAACGAGTTTCATGCGGTTACTGACCTTGTAACACAGAACTCGTGCATTGTTACTTGAACTTGTTAACGTATTCTTGGACTATTTCTCTTCATTTTGACTTATATTACACGACTGCAACATACTTTATTCCAAAACTATGTTAGAAATCCACCATTATTTTAGGATCGTATTAAGATTCGTTACAGTTTTATTTTTGTGTGCTCCAAAAATATTATCACACCGTGGACGTAGCCGAGAGTTTTAATTTCTAATATTTTATGAATAAAATTATTCAAATCCTATATTTTTAAGTCATTAACTTTACAAGACAGTAGAAATTTTAAGATACGAGATTTTTTAACATAAAAAGCACTTGAAACTTAACTTTATTATTTTTTGTAGATTAAAAAATGTGTCATTGTCCTTGTTTAGGTTATTCTATTTGACGTATTAGATTAAAAAGAAAACAAAAACAATACTAACGGAAAGATAATCTGAAGTGGTTTTTAATGGTTTATATTAAATAGCTATTTTATCACTTTGACAAATGTTCCAATGTTCAGAGTTTGATAAAAATGATTTGCTACTTACTCAATATTACACTACTGTGCGTAAAAAAACCCGTTTTCTAAGATAAGACTCGCTTTTGATATAAGATACAAATCGACTGGTGTGACATATGCTTTTTGTGTTACATTTTATAACTAAAATGTGATTGTGAGTAGTCTGGATGTTCAGCGTCAGATAAAAAAAGTAGTTGATTCTTTATGTGCCTATTTAAATTAACTTCTTTTTTTCTTTTTTTTTTCTTGGTGAGGGATGGAATCCCATTTACGGAAAGAGTGTTGGACTCGCTAACTGGTTCCTCAAGATCGTGTTAATGTGCGTATGTATATCGGAAATCTTTAATATGTATACAGGAGATCCGGAAATCTTCCACACCCACTACACCCGCCACGGCCTTAGAAATTTCGCGGTCGCTACTCTCATCAGCAACGTCCTTCAGATATACTATAGACCTGCGGTTATCATTCGACTTGACATCTATCTTTAGGTCACTGGTCTTGTTACGGAGGACTTCCTTGAAATTCTCAACCTGCTGTGCCCCTTTAACCCGGATACACAGTTCCACGCTGGCCCCTTTTCGGATGAAGAGCACTCTCCTACCTCTTCCCTTGATACAGTCTCCTTCAATGAGTTCTCCTTCTTGAGAAGATCAGCATAGGATTTTCCACTGGCTCTAACAATGACAGTCCTGCATCTTCCACCGGGGATGTAGCCCTCACAACTCCTGTCTGCTATCGTGTCTGATTCCGGGCAGCTGCCGGAGGCGTAAACATCTTGATCCGATCACTAAACACCTTGACCTGGTCACTGCGGTCTCTATACAAATAGATGAGGATCTTCCTGACGGAAACACGTAGTCCACCTACGGCCAGGACAAAAGCCGGCACCGCAGACGCCTCCAAGACCCTTCTCACCGATGTCAATACCGTCAGCAGTAGGCCACCCTCATCGCCAGAAATGTCGTACTAAATAGTAAAACGGATCTTCTGAGCGGTCTCGACACCTCTTCCCATGATAGAGGTCACTTCTCGTGTGATGTCCCCTGACGTGACCGTTCCATGCCGAGCCGAGTTAACACCTGCAGTACGCACTCGTGTCAGGTTACAGAAACCACAAATATCGCCATCAGTACTTGACAAATCAGCAACCTGCGTTATCCTATCTGTTACAGCAGCCGGCCAAAAGTGGACACTAAATGTACTAGTTGGTCGTTCACCACTGTCTCCCATTTCCTTTTTCCCATTTTCATTTTTATCACATTCCCTTTCCCCCATTTCCCTTTCCTATTTTCCCATTTTCCTTTCCCATTTATCTTTCCTTCATTTCCATTTCCCCCTTTCCTATTTCCCCATTTATTTCTATCCCTTCCCCTTTCTATTTCATTTTGCCCGTTTTCCCCTTCTTTTCTCTTTACCTTCTTCCCTTTTACCGTTTTCAATTTTTCCCTTTTCTCCCTTTTTCCCGGCGCGTAAATAACTCCATTAGTTTTTTAGTCTATAGCGGACACACATATCGAAAACATTGAATGAAATCATAAAATATTTAGTATAGCATGTGTTGCTTTTACGTCCAAAGGATTGCACTGTTTTTAAAAAAAAAACTTGTTTTTACCTGTCACAGATGTGACATCTTAGGTATATAAAAACACGCGCGTATTTAAATGCAACGTTGTGGTCAAAATTTCAAAGCAATCGGTGAAGAACTTTCGGAGATTTAAGATTTTGAACAAACGAACATTTACATTTTTATTTATACCATCATGAAGTAATATTCAAATTTCAAATAAAAATTTATATTTTAAAACATATTACTATTATATGTACCTATGCTTAAGAATTCACTCAAATGAATACCATAGTTATTACAATGTTGATAAGTTATATATACATATGTATATTTCTAAACGTATGTATGCATATATATATATGCTCAGAAATACTAGTTTTTTTTTTATCTAAAGTGAATTATTTACTTCGTTAAATACGTTGTTAACTTTAATTTAATAATTATAATTTCATTTGCATCTCATACAAAAACGTTTATGATGACCTGTAAATAGCATATATCAACCAATTTTAGTGAAAATTATAACGACCTCCTAAAAAAACCTTTTTTAAATTAATTCAAAATTTTTTAAATGCTTTACAATTGATATTCATACTTCATTTATCAATTTAAATTATAAAAAGATATATTTTTGCCTCGAACTGTTTTTATAATACAAAATTAAGATTATCTTGGTAAAGAATTTTTAATAATTCAATTAAGTTATTTTAATTTTTGAATGATTTTTTATTAATTTTTTTAAACATAATAATTGTAGTTGCAGAACTACATAAAATAACTCTATTTTTTTGAGATATTAGAAAAAAATTGGCTCTACCGATCGCGTTTTATTTTTTTCTCTCGTAATCTACCCTGTTACTTTATACAATTAACTTGTATAAAGTTAATTGTATAAAATCGTTTGAATTTATATATGCAGGACATACAAAAAATTCTCTGAAGAATTATCTAAACGGTAGTTACCGGAGGCTAAACAGGAAAAAGAAAGGTCATACAAAAAAAAAAATTTATATATATATATATATATATATGTGTGTGTGTGTGTGTGTGTGTGTGTGTGTGATTTAATTTGTTCTATTATCTCTTGGATGAGCTGTACAGAGTTGATTTAAAGTTACATTCAAAGAAACAAAAACGACAATTTCCCTCGATTGATTCTTTATCTTTCCGCTCAACAGCGGCACTAGTAAATATGGCGATTCCTAAACAGAACGTCTTCTGCTTCTTGCAATTTGCTAAATGTGAATCAGCACAGAATGTGTACAGTTCAACGTTCCTTCCATAAAAATTTTAATTATCCTCCGACTTTGCGATTGAAATGTTTCAGTATGAAGATCGACAACCTTCTTGATCGAATTGTTTAGTAACGAGTTAACATTTCATCTTTGTGGAAAAATAAATACGTATAATATCCGTACGTGGGAGTCAGAAAAACGTATGAATACTTACAAATGTGAAGGGACTTCCGAAAATTTATGTTTTCTGTACAATATCCCGGCGGTCAATTTACGGGCTTTTCTTTATGCTGAAGTATGCGTAACAGAAACTGTTTATTTGGATGTGCTCTGTTCGTGGTCTTCTTCTCAACTCCAAGATGAACATTTTACTTGGCAACAAAATGGTGCTCCTACGCACTGACATAACTCTATACGGGATCGGTTAAATTATGTCTTCCTTAACAGCGAATTGGTCGGCATGAACCCGATGACAAAGCTTGTTAATGGTTGCCTCCAAGATCACCCGACCTGTACCCATGTGTTTTTTCCTTTGGGTTTTTTTTATCAAGGACCTTGTGTATGTGCCTTTCTACTAACTACTAATTTACCCGATTTGAGACACAAAATTGAAGCAGCTGACGATTCCATTACTTCAAACAAGCTGGTTAAAGTGTGCAACGACCTCTTCTATCGATTGGGTGTGTGCCGCGTGATGAAAGTTGTTCACATTGAAAACTGTAAACTTGTAGGGAAAACCTGTAGGAGTTACATTTATGATTTATTACTGTAGTATATCAAAGCTAAACGTTAAACAGCTATTAAATAATTTTAAAACCCCGATATTCTTTTTGTAGCTCAGTACGTATGTTATGAAAAAATCCAATTCGATAATTGTCAAAATTACGTAACATGAGTTCGTGAATTTGATTGTTCTCTATGTAAATATAATAATCGCAGAAATGTTACAACGATACCTTATTAATTTTTTTTTTAGTAAGTTTTATTTTTCATTCTATAAACCCGTGTAGAAGTGATTGTTTTGTAATGTATTGTAAATATTCCTTATTTAGTTAATTATTATTATTATATTTTCTTTAAATTAAGAGCTTCATTTTTCTTCATATTAAGCCGTCATCAGTATCTACTGATGATAATTGTTTTACAACAAATGTTCAGTTAATATTAGGTTTTTAATAATTTTTTAAAGGGTTTTAATTTTCAAATTTATTTAAAAAAATGTTTGTTATTGATTTATACATAATATTTTATAACCATATAATATATTACATAATCAGTTCTTCTAACAATTTATCAATAAAAGATTAATAAATGAAGTAGAACAAGTAATAACAACCACATTGTTATCGTAGATATTATGGTAAAAAAAGTAAATAAATACAACAAAAAAAATTAGTACAACTAACAAAATCATCTAAATGCCGCAATTCCCACATCCTGTAAATTTTTACGTCTGCTTTGATTTCCGGTAAGATAATAAAAAATAAAGACACCAAATAGTACACATCGTAAATGTATGATTGCTATATACATGTATTGCTGTTCCATTTTAATTCAAATCTTTATTTAATTTACCATATTTATTAATGAACGACTGTAGAATATCTGTGTGATAACTTTATCTTTAATTCTCTTTATTTTAGTAAACATTTTTATTTTTTATTTTAGAAAAAATTATGGATACCTTTACTGGTGTTAGAAAACTTTTTTTCATTACTGTTTAGACACGAGATCTCTACAGAAACTAATCGAACTTTATTTTTTTATTCTTTATAGATATTTTTCTCTAATTTTACAGATTATTGGTCCTTGTCCCCTTCAAAGTACTCCTCTCCCCTATTCGCACACTTTTCCCAGCGGTGTTTCAATTTTGCGAAGCAGTCCTGGATAGCTTCATTTGAAACGGTCTTTAAGGTCCGTGACGAATTCGCTTTAATGTCATCAATAGTCTCAAAACGTCGTCCATTCATCGCTGATTTTAATTTCGGAAATAAGAAAACATCGCAAGGAGCCAGGTCTGGCGAGTAGGGAGGCTGAAGGAGGTCAGTAATCTGATTTTTCGCACAAAACTGATGAATTGACAAAGCTGAGTGTGGGGGCGCATCGTTCGTGGTAAAGAAACCATGAGTTGTCTCGCCACAACTCTGGTCTCTTTTTACGGATTTTTTTTTGTAAAACGCCTTGATAGTAGGCGCGGTACACTGATTCACCTTGAGGCAAGAATTCAAAATGCACAATTCCATTAAAATCGAAAAAACAGAGAGCATCACTTTGACATCGGATCGAGACTGAGGTGCTTTTTTGGGGCGTGGAGATCCTTCACCAATCCATTGTGACGATTGAAATTTTGTCTTGATGTTGTAGCCGTAAACCCAGCTTTCTTTTCCCGTTATAATCCTTTGCATGAACGTTTCATCATCATCGGCTTGTTCACGAAGTTGCCGACAAACGTCCACTCGATGTTCTTTCTGTTGTTCGGTCATCGAACGAGGAACAAACTTTGCTGCAACTCGATGTATGTTTAAATTTTCAGTCAAAGTGTCACGGCATGATCCAATCGAGATATTAACCTCTTCTGCAAGTTTCTGACAGCCAATCGACGATTTGCGCGCACCAGACCGCTGATTTTCTGAACGCGGGTGTCATCAGACACACGCGTTGAAGTCGTTGAAAGTCGAAGGCCTTCCTGGTCGAACACTCACGACTGACGACTACTTTTAAATCGTGAAAACAATTCGTTACATTGCTTACGACCCAGAACATCATCTCCGTAAGCTTCTTGAAAAAGTTGAAACGTTTCTGTGAAAGTTTTCCCCGGTTTTTCGGAAAATTTTAAGTCGTATCGTTGCTCTCGAAGATCACACATTACAAAAATCGCTACTAACAATTAAACATGTTGCGCTCAAATAACAATAATACGAAAACTAAACGAGCTATCAACAATCTAAGAACATGTGGTTACTACAGAGATGGTTATGCGGAACACAATGCTGTCAACCGCACGTCACTAAATATCTCCGTTGGCGCGTAATTAGAAATGTTCGGTTATTTTTTTAACAGATCTCGTATATTAGTGAACGGTGGTTTCAATATTATGCCGCTAATTTTTGTATCTTTTTTATTCAGGGTAAACGTAATCTATAAAATATGAAAAACAATTAAAATTCTATATAATGGTAATTATAGACATTACTCCCACTAAACTCTCCATGTAGAGGACTGGCCGAAAGATTTATTACTCAGTTTGATACATTCTTCCTGTTTTATTTAAACAAACCTTACGCTACATTTTATCACTTCATTTTAAAACGTTTCCTAAAATTGTAAAAATAGATTAATAGTTCAAATTTAAATCTCTTTTAAATTAAAAAAACATACAATTATTAAATAAATTTTATGGAATAATTTCAAACAGAATATTACATTTTGAAAAAATAATAAAGAATTTACAAACTGAATCGGTACATTCTAAAAGAAAGTTAACTGGAACAGTGAACAGATAATTATTTAAATGTAGTTTATATTTTCTTCACAACACTATTAGAAGTTTACACTGCATTTAAATTTATTTTTGAAACATCATAATCAAATTTATATTGTACCGACTAATCTAATTACATAAAAAAAGACTGCTAAACGATTTGAAATTATATAATAGAGTTGAAATTTTGCCAATAGAGTTGAAAATGATAAGATAACTTTTAATTAATTACATTAAATTTAATATTTTTTCCTAACACTTTTTTTTGTTGATACTTAAAGTTAACATTTAAAAAATACTCTTAAAAACCAAGACCGTTTATATTTTAACATTAATTCTATCTCCTAGTAATCAAGGATGATAAATAAGGAGTAATTTTATATATTTTACATAGGAATAATTACAGATTACAATGTTATTCGAATTTTTACTTACGGTTTTTTTTGGAAGACCGGAATTCGAACCCGGGACCTCCGGATGAAAGGCCAAGACGCTACCACTCGCGCCACTGAGGCCGGCATCGTAATGTTACCTGGCGCATATTCTATATATTGATTTTATTATTTTTATTATAAGTATATTTTATTAATTTTTCTGTAGTAACCTAATAAATTTTTCTTTTTTTGTTTCAGTAGAATACAAGACTCGGTTTCTTCTTAATACGATCTTAATTTCACAATAAGTAAGTAATTTTATATATATATATACGTTTTTATTCTTTGATTTTTGTGTAATTAAAAGTTATGTAATCGAATAAATGGCCAGAAAGTCATTTATAATTATATTTATTTATTGTATATATAAATAAGTTAATGAAGTTTAAATATAAGCTGAAACTGAATTTACCCTGAATTTATTAAGCAACGCTAATAAAGGATTTTAATTAAAAACCCTTCATAAAGGATGTTACGATTAAAAAATGTTTACCAAAAACTTTATTTAAATTTAAAAATTATAAAAAAAAAACAACCATTACCAGTGAACACTTAGGAATAATATACAGAAGAAAATGAGAATAAGTAAATAATTAACATAAATAAATGAAAAGTGAAGAAATAGTAATAAATATAGAAGATTATTTAATAAAAAAAAATAAAAAAAGTACTTACGAAATATTATAAAACGAGTATTTTTAACAGTGTTTTCAAGATAAGAATAAAAAAACAAAAAAACAATTGATGTAGTATTGGGCAATTCCAGTTGAAAGCGGAAATTTAGTTTAAAACTATGGTAGTCCTCCGAATCAGATATGTCCCACTACGATTTAGTACAAGTTTCTTTAAAAGTTTGAATAGATAAAATACTGTATATGTCAAGTAATATTTATATTTTAACATATTAAGGTTATATAGGTTACATTAAGGTTATATAGATAGATATTGAAATTATATTTTAACATATTAAGATAGATATGAACCTTGAACCAATAAAAGAGATAACCCAGCCCATGAACAAAATTAAGGGAGGAAATAATCACACAATGTTTTTACGATTGAAAACTTTCAAAAGAAGATATTTAATAGTTTTAAAATTCAAAACGGATATTAGATATTGGCCAATCAACAATGAAGTTTCTTTACCGCTATCAATAATCTTGATTTATTACTTCAATTGTTTAAAACTACGTTTGTTTCTATACAAACTAATCTTCCGATTAATTTTTACCTAATTATCTTGTATTTTGTGTTTTTATGAGCCAAATGTTCCTTTATTCTAATTTCAATATTTCTTTCATATAAATGAATAATAATGTAATAATAATAATAATAACAATAAAAATAGTTTAAAATTTAAATATATAACTTTTCTCTTTTTAAAAAATTATGTAAGTGTTACAAAAAATGAATAAACCACCAAATTATGTAACGGAGTGATAACGACCGTTTTATTTAAAGATTTTGAGTTTGAATAATGGTCAAGTAAGGTTAATTTTAAGCTTAAGTAAGGCTAATTAAGCTTTAAATAACGTTAAGCTTTAAGTGGTAGATTAGATTGCTAAATATGTTATCGTTATTAAAAAGACAAAATAAAATTTAATAAACCCTCTAGGTTGGTCTAATGGTAAACTCGTCGTAAATCAGCTAATTTCGAAGTCGATGTTCTCAGGTTCATATCCGAATAAAGGTTACATTTATTCGAATTTGAATACCAGATCGTGAATACCGTTGTTCTTTGCTGATTGCCGTTAAAGCCCGTCAGGGCTATGAACTGGAGGGGGGAATATGGCGACCGGAAGCGTGCGCCACCCGTCTAATAATAAAAATCCCGCCTTCCGGTCGGAAGGCGGGAAAATCTTCCCCTATGGGGTTAGGATGTTCTTTGGTGGTTGGGTTTCAATTAACTACATGTTTCAGAAGTAGTCGACCTGAATTTATTCAAGACTATAAATTTACCGGTACAGTTACATTACACCGATAAGTTGCTAATGACTTTAATTGTTGAAGCGACTATAAACAAAATTATTTTTTTTTAAATTAAGGAAGTGGCTAACTTAAAATAGATTTAAATTTAAAATGAACCATTAGAAATGTTTTACAGGAATTATTCAAAATTAGTTTTGAAGAAAATAAAATTAAACCTTATTTACACCCAGATTTAATTTTTTAAACTGTGCTTTATTAACTTTGGTAATAACTTACAATTTCGGTCGATATATCGACAATTTCGTAAAGATGGACTGCGTTGTGAAGGTTTTCCTAACTCGGGATTTTTATTAATTTTTAAAACCTATTTGTTCAGTATTTAATTTGAATAAATTTAATTGTTTTTCTTCCAGAATTTTTAAATACATTGATTTTATTTATACATAACGGTCTTAATCTTATAGTAAGTATATACTAACAGCGGTAGCAGGCAGTTTGGTCGAGCGTCTTCAGATCAGTTGCTATAATGTTAATACAATTTGTGGGTAATAAAATTAATGGTGGTTAATGAATTAATTTTTAAGTAAGAATTGTTTTGGTTATGAACTATCAACAATTTATCATAACCCAAACTTTGTGTTTTTAAAACGAAAATATTCTTTTAACTTTTCTTCAACTTAATCCCCGTTGATATCGAAAAAGCGTTTTTGGATTCGGGAGACGATCCCCTCGTTGAACGCTGCCATGTGTTCACGTATTCCTCGAAGCAGTTTTGATTTTTTCTTTTGCATAATGAATTAATTCACCACAGAAGCTCGAAGCTTGTACGTGAGAATTTTAAAATGGAATCTTGTGAAATGAAAAATGCCATGCCTGACCGGGATTCGAACCCGGAACCCCTAGATGAAAGGTTGAGACGCTACCACTCAGGCAAAGAGATCGGCGAGTTTAGTTGACGTACTTACGCGTTTCTGTTCAAAAATTCTTTTAATTTAAGGAAAAGATTAAAGAGAGGTTGCACCAAAAGATGAAAAAATATCTGTTATAGAGGCAACCATGTGAACTGTTCCTTCGTGTTTTAAGCAACGTGAAGACGTGCGTTATCGTGGCCGAGAGATACATTTTAGCAAATCGTGCAGACAATTTCATAAATAACAGAACGAGAAAACGCTAGAGAAAAGCCGCATATACTTATATTATACATTTCCTTTTTTTTTGACTAGAGACAAAGTCAATTCTTCAGTGATGAGAGATGGGCATTCAGATTTTGCTTTAATATGCTTGTATTTTCTCCAATCGTTGAATAACCGATAACATTTCTACCCACTTTTCTCATTCATCATATATTTTTCATACATTTAGCTATCGATGAATTTCAACTGAGCGAATGTATTTTACAATTAAAAAACGAATTGCCGATCACACCTCGAAATTAACAGAATGTTTAACGAAATTCTATTGGAAAATAGCATCTAATCCATTAAGAACTTCCAGGTGACAGCTTTATATATACGTTCCTGACCATGTTTCATTCCAAAGTGTCAATTTGTACTCTTGCTTTAATATGTGCAGATGACTCTTAACCCTTTTAAACATAACCCTTTTATAATTTTTATGTATGCAAACAATTAAAAAAAAATCTTTAAAGTATAATTTTTTCCAAAACGGAGGGTGATTATTAAATCAAAAGAATGCTTTGAAGTAATAGTAAGAGACATTAATTTTAAGCTATCATTATGTAAAAAAATACCTGGTCGTATAATACATATAATTTTATTTTATTTACTTGGAGTTATGATTTTACGTTTAAGTAAACGTTACAAAAAAATCCAGTGTCCTGAATCATCTTTACTAAATAATCTATTAAAGTTAAATTATTTTATTCGTATACTAGTACCCGAATGGGTATTTTTATATTGATATTACATTCTGTTTGTGTCCGCTGGTATATTAGCGTCAGGAAGAGCACCAGCTGTAAAAATGGAACCGACAAACTTCTTTTGCCTAACACCAGAAAAAGTGGAAAAAATTTGTATAAAAAATACAACGAAAAACAAACAGCAATAAATTAAATACGAGTGAATGTAAATTACTTTTAATAAAACATTCACAATTATGTTATAGGTTAGGTTAAAAAAAATAACTTAACGACATTATTTATTGTTTTAAATAATTTAAATGTGCTACTAATAATGTATTCAAGGCAAAAAAATAAAAAACAAATAGATTACTGTAAATTTTGAGGTAGCTTGTTTTATCTACATCGGGTAATTAATACGTCGTTAGTGAAACTCTCCATAAATATATTATTATAAACGATAATTGGAATACATTAAAAATACAATCTCGTGTTTTATTATTTTATACAAACATACGTACGCATATGTTGCCTTGCTTTATTCATACCCTACCGTAGTACTGATAGTTTTTTAACGCGTCCTTGATTTCAAGTCACGGCAAGAAATTAAAGATAATTGACGAGTGTAAAAATTAGTTGAACTAGTATTAAGCAAGTTCTCGTCAACCTTATAAATAATAATTAACATTTAGATTTTAGGGAATGTATTTTATTTGTTAATTTATTTTTTTCAGGTTGGAATTTTTATTAAAATTTTTCTAATCGGTTGAAATCATTTATTAAAAACGAAAAAGTTGGAAATGTTTTACTGAACTTTAGTCAACATTTGTGTAAAGGTAAAAATAATTTTTTTACAATAATGATAAATTAAGTAATTATTATTATCTGTATAACCAAAACAAGATACTTACATTTTTTATTAATACATTTATTTATCGGTTTCCTTTTAATACAGAAAAATAATATAAGATGTATGTAAGTTTTCGTTTTTTTGTTTAAATAGCAAAGAGTTAAGTAAATTAGCTAGCACTAATTCATTTCTCAACCAAAGTATAAAAGCATCGAAATTAAAAACATCTCAAATGATAATCTTCTGGATTATTTGCACAAAACAAATTAATTTCTAAAAATTTAATAATTCAACTTAATTTTATTTTATTTTTTTTAAAATATAAAACATTTAAAGTCGGGAAATAAAATTTAAAAGAAATATTATTTTTATGAGATTACAGGCATCTACTGCCTTCATCATTTACCCAAATGGGATTTCGTAGCGTATGAAAAATGCCATGCCTAACCGGGATTCGAACCTGAGACTCCCGGATGAAAGGCCGAGACGCTACCTCTTCGCTACAGAGATCGGCAAAAAAAAATCTTATTTTTAAGGGATGCGTATACTTTCCCTCCTACAGCATAGGTGAATAGAGATACAATAATTTTTCTCATCTTTCCTTCGATAAGAATTTTAATATTTTCTCCCTGGTTGGTACTACTCAATTAGAAAAAAAATATTTTATAAAAAGCGCTTCAAGATGCTACGTTGAATTAATAAAATGTTAGAAAAACTAAATATTTATCTTTTTTAAAAATGAAGGTTTTTAGAGATTAAGGGTAATGAAATTTTGTTCAATATTTTTTCAATCGTGTACATAATAAATATAATACTTTTTAATTAGCTAAAAATCATGTCCCAGGTAAGAAGTGTAGGACTCAGATATGTATGGCTTGCGCGTTCCGTTGATCCTGAGAGTTTAACGTAGGTACTGTAAGGTATTCCCAAGGTGGACGTGTTGAAGTTTAAGAGAAGGCCGTACTTAGCGTCTTTTCGTATGTTTAGGACGACTGATTTATTGGCAGAAGGCAGTAGAATATAATCGCTCATTGATTCTCTAAGTATTAGCATAATGGCACCACAGCCTTCTTCTATTAGATATTCTGGAATGCAAGGACCTGCCTTAGGGCAGACAACTACATGATATGAAAAATCACGCAAAAATAAAAATAAACATTTCTATAAACTTCAGTTCCCTCCAAGATTTACCACCCACAGTATTTCTTTTCGTTGAAGTTGAATTAAAAATAACAATAATGGAATCAATCTCACTATTTTATAATAACCATATTAAATTTTAAGATTGTAGATATTTAATTTTAAGATTTACCAGTTTGACCTGGATTTGAAACCTGAACCTTCCGAATGAAAGGCAAGGATCCTACCAGTCCTGCTACAAGTCCTAATGGAGACTGACAATTTTAAACCTTTTTTTTTAACTCAGTATTTCTTTTCGTTGAAGTTGAATTAAAAATAACAATAATGGAATCAATCTCACTATTTTATAATAACCATATTAAATTTTAAGATTGTAGATATTTAATTTTAAGATTTACCAGTTTGACCTGGATTTGAAACCTGAACCTTCCGAATGAAAGGCAAGGATCCTACCAGTCCTGCTACAAGTCCTAATGGAGACTGACAATTTTAAACCTTTTTTTTTAACTCAGGATCATAAAAACGTTAAGAAATTCAAAGATTCGATGCTTCGTATTATTTTTTCTGCCCAAATTCGGTAAAAATACTTTCTTTTGTAATAATAAATCTTGTACCTAAAGTCAGGTACTATTTTTAATGTAGGATGTTGTAATCATAAATAATAATTTTCAGAATGAAATAATTTCTGCAATATTAAAAATGTATTTCAAAATGTTTATCGATTTGAGCTATGAACAGGTGTAAATGTTCGTCAGGTCAAATTCTATTAACGATAATTTAAAATTATTATAAATAATATTCTATTTTGGCAGATAAAATATTTACGATTTCAATGTGGTTAATTAAAATGATATCTAACTTTTGATTCATTCATTATTCTGAAACAGCCAGTAAAAGAAACGAAATATTTAAAAAAAAATATTTTAGAGGATTTAGAACGTTGAAATTGATTACTACAATACCAAGCGAAAATCAGTGTACTGTAGTTTACAATGTGTTATTTATTGTAATTCCAAGAAGTACTCTTTAAATAAATTGAAACTCTCAAGATTATACAGAAAACAACAAGGTTCTACGCGATATACAACTCGATTTTATTATTTTTTTTAATATGAGATAAATTATTGCTCATAGGCAAGGAATTTTTTTTAACGATTAATTTACGATAAAAATACTAAGAAAAAACTTAGTCATAGGTTTTTATTGAGCTTGAAAAAGTTTTATAAACGCTAAAATATTAAAAATAATTAAATGCATTTAATCATTTGTAATAATAACCGGTTAAAATAGATGTTATGTTTTATCATTTATGATAAAGCATTTCAATTAATTTCGTCTAATACGTACCACTTATTTAACTTTATCATTTCTGTTAATCCAGTTGCATAACAATAGGTGTAACAGGAAGGAAGAAGATGTAATCATAACTTAAAAAAGTAAATAAAAAATCAAGACGATCAATAAAAGTTACGTAATACCGTAAATAATGGCCAGCATCAAAAAAGGAATCTTTTACGTAACAAGTTATTTCTGCACTCTTTTTTTGTCGTTAAACAATTATAATATAATTATAAATAAAAGCAATTTTTTTTCTTGTTAACGATAAAAACTATTTACAAACCTTATCTTTCAAAAATAAATGTAATTATAAAAAAAGATAAAGAAAAACATTTGTGTTAATTACAACCAACCTACATAGTTGCGTTGTCATTAACTTCAGTTAATACAATCTGAATGTTTTCGGTTATAATTTGTTGTTATCTATTGCAAGAAAGGGGAGTCCCCCCTCTACTAAAAATCAAAATAAAATACGGCTTAAGTTTTTTTTTAATTATTAGAATAAAAAATGTATTTTTTACCGTTGAAACCTACATATTATATCTATTAATACCTTACTAGATATTGATAAAGCAGTGAATCACTACAAGATAAAAGTATTTCTGTTAAGCAATGAGTTACATAGTCTTATTTCTGTTAAGCTATGAGTTACATAGTCTTTTATTTGACATTAAAATATCGACTATTTTTCGTTGAATTATCGGTTAAACGTGCTCATAGCACACGGTGGTTTCAACCCGTACAACCCACCGGGTTGTTCTAGTAGTGAACATGTCTTCCCAAATCAACTGATCTGGAAGTCGAGAGTTCCAGCGTTCAAGTCCTAGTAAAGTCAGTTATTTTTATACGGATTTGAATACTAGATCGAGGATACCGGTGTTCTTTGGTGGTTGGGTTTCAATTAACCACACATCTCAGGAATGGTCGAACTGAGAATGTACAAGACTACACTTCATTTACACTCATACATATCATCCTCTGAAGTAATATCTGAACGATAATTACCGGAGTCTAAACAGGATAAAGAAGCTTTCAACCCGTACAACTTATGTGACGTTGCTGAAACGCGCAAAAATGTGTATCCTTAAAAAATACTTCAACATAATATTAAAATAAAACTTAATTTTATTAATAACATAATACAACACATCATTTTATATGGTAAACAACTGAAAGAAGGTATAATCTTGGAACTACAATTAGAAAAACAAGACAAAAAGTCCTTAGGCAATGATCCCAGTGAATCCAAAAAATAAATAAACATTTTTCGAAAAAATTTGAAATAAAAACGAGTGCGCCGGTGCGTGGACACTCAACGGAAACAAAGCTTCTTACGCAATGTTGCATGAATAACTATAATTAATGGTATAATACTATAATTAAACTAATAATTAATGGTGTAAATTAACGTATACGCATTATACACAATTAATACAATTTTTTATTAACAAGATACATGAAACGACAATGTTGAAGTTTAATCATTATTATAAGTTGGAGCACGTGTTTTCTACACTATACGGCCAGCTAGCTGTTTACATCACTGCTGTGTATTGCATGAAAGTGTGTGACGTTTTTTCGTAACGCTCGTTTTTTCTCAGTTGACTCCCCATCCCAACGCCTCTGTTAAGAAGCAAAAGTTTCTTTAAAACTTCTTCTCCAAAGCAAACTTAAGATGAAAAGTCAAACATGATATATAAAGCAGTTAAAAGAGCAGACCGTTTGGATAAACTAAATTTTAGATAAATAATTTATGATGTTTTGTAGATAGATGAAGAAGAGTATCAGAAAAAAATGAACGGAAGAGAATAAAGCGGATGATTTCCGAGAAAATAAAGAAAATATGGAAAAGAAGAAAAGATAATATATTGGCATGGTCCCTAGCAGGTCGCTTCGGTAAAAAACAAACGTAAATTTCATTCTGTATCTTTCGGTCTTTTTGTTTTGAGTATGTTGCAATTTTTAACTTCTGCTCCACGCTCGCTCAATCAAATAATTCGAATGAATCTCTCACATGGTATCTATTTCGATAGTTTAATACAGTAGTATAATTAATTTTACCTACCACATCTATTTTTATAACCAGAGTGAAAATTTGTTAATAAAACATTTTTTTAGCTATTAAAAGTATAAGATTGACTTCTAGCCGTGTCAGGATCACTACAACTGATGAACCATCACATGGTCGATCAGTTTGGTTTTGGACAAAAT
The DNA here is from genome assembly GCF_047948215.1 of Lycorma delicatula. NCBI lineage: Eukaryota > Metazoa > Arthropoda > Insecta > Hemiptera > Fulgoridae > Lycorma > Lycorma delicatula. Next base: position 51,381,599 of record NC_134460.1, read on the forward strand.
AATGAAACCCTTTTGGCGGATAAATGATACGGGTGCGAAGATCGGATTCAAAAACCGAGACGTCAAAATACGGTGCTCAATCTTTGCTGACGATCTGGCAAACTGAAACGAAGAAAGACAAAGTAGCACAAATAGAAAGTTAACAGGAGTAGCCCAAAAATCAGGCCTATCCTTTACTAAGACGAAAATAATGACGAACATCAAATCATTCGCACAAAATATAATAGGAATTAAATACAGAAAGATGAATGTCACCAACCACTTTAAGTACTTAGTAGAGATTTATAGAGATAAAATGTCACTGCATATAGAATATTAAAACTTGAGAAGGTTAGATTTTATCACCAAAGAAATCTACAATAAGAATCTCTACAAGAGCGAGATTAGAACATTATAAACTGCAGCAAAACGGTAATCTTTTTTGGCACTGAAACATTTCATCTACTCGACCTCGAAAAATTGTTTAAGATCGACAAAACCTCTTAAGGAAAATCCACGGTCCAAAGATAACAAAGGAAGGACAGTAACTGAAATTTAACGAGGAGATCTCAAAATTTAAGATCTAGAAATAACAATATGGAAATGGAGGTAGTAGTTTCTTGGGGCTTATGGTCAAGATGAACCTAAACAGATTAAATATTAAACAAATTTTTGATAAACTGTGAAACATGAAAAGCAAATCAAATTATTTGAAACAGATGGAAGAGGTTTTCCAAAGTATAGGCTTAAAAAAAAAGAACTGTTACGATAGAGATAACTTCGGAAGAATAATTTACAATATAAAAATATTTGTGGCAGGATAAAGATTGATAGGAAGAAAATGAGCAAAAACGAAACCATATCGAGAAAAATGAGAAACACGTAAAGTGAAAAGAAGCTAGAAAGAAGTGATATTTGCATGGTCCCAAATTGACCTTTTCGGATAAAAAAAAAGATATGATGTTTAACCTGTTTAACAGAACACAGTTATATACCAAGTTAATACGTTTTGTATGCCTGAAAGAAATACGTTGACAATAAATATTTTATTCTGATCGTTACATAACAAAATATTACAGATCACATCAGGAACGGGTAGGTATACTATTAAGTTTATTTACTATTTCAAAGTGCTGCATAATATTTTCCTTCCATGAAGGTTCATCTTCATCTGAATCGCTGTCACTTTCGTCTTGTCTTCATTCTACCTCATTGTCGGCTTCCTCAATTACTGCATCAAGTACAGTAATGCTGTTATCAGGAATTAACAACAGCAAATGATCTATGCCACTGAAATCCAGATTATTACCATCTTGAACATCATCAATACCATCTTCGTCACCTCAATTCCTCTTCATCAGCAGAGTCTGCTGGTATATTCTATTAACTCCCTTTCATTTAGGTACTTTGATCACATCTACGAAGAAAAAAATACTTCCATTAAAATGTATTACACAGTTGGCTTTGAAAAGAGGCAATGGGAAATATACTTACACAAAGTAATGCAACAGTAACAGGCAGTGGCAAGCATATTGCCACCACAAAAAAATTGAACGATTTAAACAATAATAATGAAAATAACGACATAAAACTATGTTTACAACATAAATGTAACCTGTGCAACATTAAATAAACAAAAATATTCACTTTTTTAGGTGAAATGAGTCACAAATAATGAATGTTCTCCGACGACAACTGAGGTTGCCTGATACTGTAACCTCTACTAGTATAATGGGAAGAAACATACGGGTAAAATTGGAGGGAAACAGTTCAGACACAAACTAACTAGGTAGCAGCACCTATCCGAACACATAATAGAGTGGCAGAACTGCTCCTTTGCCTTGTAGTAACTCAAGAATTTGATGGTAGTATTTTTGTCATTCTGTTATAAAGGGTTAACACAAAATAAACAATTAATAATAAAAATAGTGATTAAACTTCATATTAATAAGTTTAAATGCAATGTACCGGCGGAGTGGTAGCGTCTCTGTCTTTCATTGGGAATGTTCTGGGTTCGAATCCCGTTCAGAGTTGGGATTTTTCATATGTTGAAAAATTCTTCTTTCGTAACGAACTGTACTCGAGTAATTAGCGTTTAATTGTTGAAATAAATAAACAAATACAAGAAATAATAGCAAATTAAAAATGTGATATACTAAACATATAAATACAAAATAAGTTATAACTGAGAAGGCCGTAAATGAAAATTATTTGTAGTAACAATGAGGAAACGTAATTAAAGATAAACAATGAAATAAGAAAACACAAATTTCGATAAAGATAATTTGTACGCTTAGCCACGATAATTGATTAATGTGATTCGACCGCATGAGTCTCGACCACGATACGGAAGGAAATAGCACTTCCTATTTTTAAATAAGGCTAATTCATATTTATTACATGAATTATATTTTTCGGAAAATATCTTTTCTTTTTATGTTATTCTATTATTTCATAATTGAAACAAAAGATTCAATTTGGCTCGACTTCTCTGTTTACCTAGTTTGCGAAACTCATCCAAAAACGAACGTTTTAAAGCAATATTATAATAATAAGTCTGTTTGATATTTTAGTTATATCTTAATCAATTAAAAAAATTTATAATAGAGCAAAGCTCATGTGTTTTTATTTTTTTGGAACATTTTTTATGGGGTAAATGTTTTTATAATTTTAAATGGGTGTTTATTATTATTCTTCATGAAAACTTTATCTTCTCTCATTTCCTCGCTGAGGATATACATTCTGTAAAATGTAGAATATTTTACATTCTACATTTACATTATAAATGTAAAATGTTATACAATTTCTAAAACGTTCTACATTCTTTTCTGTGTTACTTATCGGTATTTTTGCGGGGTTTTTTATGTAAAGACATCATGTTTTGAGCGTTTTCCTTTACTAAATCAATAGAAGACAGAACAAAATAAATATCCAATACACTGGAAAAATGGATATATTGCGGGAACAAGTGTAGATGAAGCGAATCGATTAAGAATATGAGGAGGAATCATTAAAAAATGTCGAATAGATAAATAATCTCATCAATTTTCTTCTTTTTTTTCGTTTTCATCAATCCCCTGTCCTAATTTGCTATTCATTCATTCATCATCTTTCCTCATTTGTTACTTTTTACCTTTTTTTTACGAAGTAAAGAATGTATTGTAATCGCAAAAAATTTCGGTTTTCAATTTTTTTTTTTTTTTGTCTTCAGTCATTTGACTGGTTTGATGCAGCTCTCCAAGATTACCTATCCAGTCGTTTCATTTCAGTATACCCTCTACATCCTACATCCCTAACAATTTGTTTTACATATTCCAAGCGTGGCCTGCCTACATAATTTTTTCCTTCTACCTGTCCTTCCAATATTAAAGCGACTATTCCAGGATGCCTTAGTATGTGGCCTATAAGTCTGTCTCCTCTTTTAACTATATTTTTCCAAATGCTTCTTTCTTCATCTATTTGCCGCAATACCTCTTCATTTGTCACTTCATCGGTTTTCAAATTTCAACGAAAATATCCATTTTGACCATCCCTGAATCCATTTTGACTAGTTCGACGTGACGTCTGTAAGTACGTATGTACGTATCTCGTATAATTAAAAAACGATTAGTAGTAGGATGTTGAAATTTTGGATTTAGGACTGTTGTAACGTCTAGTTGTGCACCTCTTTTGATTGCAATCGGCTAAAGCCCAAGAAAAGCCCAAAATACAAACAAAAAAAATGGATTTTGGAATTTTTCTTAACTGCAGAATCAGCCCTCATTGAAAGCTTTTCAATGACATTTTATAAGTGGTACTTATTATCATTGGTTACAAAGTTATAGAAAAATAAAATTTTAACTAATAAAATATTTGGATCTTACAAAGGCGCATCGGTTCGAATCAGACTTCCATCTCCTTTTTTTAATTAATTTTTTTAAACTTTTTTAAACTTTTTTTTAAATTTAAATTTATTGATTTATTGTAAAAAAATTTATTAAAATTTATTGTAAAAAAAGTTTTACTTGTGACTAATTATTCAATTCTAGCAATAAAAAAAAAAAATGAAAAAAATCAGAAGTTATTTGCGAAATAAAATTTTATGTACTTTTAAAAATGTGTATACGTCATTTAACAGGCATTATTACATATGTGTATACGTAATAGATTTGATGAAACATCGGATTATTTAATATTAATTGAAAATTATAATTTAGAATCGTACTATTTTTAGATTTTCTAGTTTAATTTCTGTTTAATTTTATCTACGTTAAAATAAACTATAGTGACTGAAAAATAGACCCTCACAAGAATAAAATATACACTGAGGCATACATGACCGTTCTTAAATAAATTGCAAAAAGTACATTACTCCTCTTATATTGTCGGACAATATTCTTTATAAGTCGGAGTTGAAATCATTTCGTTTATTTGTTCTTTGTTGCCAATCATTTAATCACTCTTTGGTTTGATATAATTTTTGATCTTAAATTGTGTATACGTTCTCAAGTTTCAGCAATTGTGTAACTGGCCATTTTATTAAAGAATTGGAGGATCGTAACTCACTTTCAAATGAAATAAGTTTAAATGAAGTGCAGCAAAAAATGTGTATATGTAATTTAATAGACATACAAGGAAGTCATTTGGTGTACACATCAAAATATTTTTACGAATTTAGTAAAAACTTGGTAAAAAAAATCAAGGAATAAAAATTAAAGCAAATAGAACGTTACTTTCAAAAAATTTGTATTTTTTGTTTTAATTTCAAACCGAAGCTCCCCGGGAAAAAACAATTTTTTATGTACTCGTGTTTCAACAAAATAATTCATTAGAGAAGAATGAAAGTTAATAAAAGTTGAAAATTTTAATTGGACATTTTTTGTATCTCGCTGATGCAACTATGATAATAGGTGACCAGACACGATCGCAGATTATTTCTGAAATTTACAATCTCAGGAACAAGAAGAATTTTACTCTGAAGCATCTCTAAAAGTTAGTGATTCCTTATTGCCTTTTTATCTAAACCATATATTTTGTTTTACAGCAGCATACCAAGCGCATCGAAATACACCTATCTTTTTTTTTGTCTTCAGTCATTTGACTGGTTTGATGCAGCTCTCCAAGATTCCCTATCTAGTGCTAGTCGTTTCATTTCAGTATACCTCTACATTCTACATCCCTAACAATTTGTTTTACATATTCCAAACGTGGCCTGCCTACACAATTTTTTCCTTCTACCTGTCCTTCCAATATTAAAGCGACTATTCCAGGATGCCTTAGTATGTGGCCTATAAGTCTGTCTCTTCTTTTAACTATATTTTTCCAAATGCTTCTTTCGTCATCTATTTGCCGCAATACCTCTTCATTTGTCACTTAATCCACCCATCTGATTTTTAACATTCTCCTATAGCACCACATTTCAAAAGCTTCTAATCTTTTCTTCTCAGATACTCCGATCGTCCAAGTTTCACTTCCATATAAAGCGACACTCCAAACATTCACTTTCAAAAATCTTTTCCTGACATTTAAATTAATTTTTGATGTAAACAAATTATATTTCTTACTGAAGGCTCGTTTAGCTTGTGCTATTCGGCATTTTATATCGCTCCTGCTTCGTCCATCTTTAGTAATTTTACTTCCCAAATAACAAAATTCTTCTACCTCCATAATCTTTTCTCCTCCTATTTTCACATTCAGCGGTCCATCTTTGTTATTTCTACTACATTTCATTACTTTTGTTTTGTTCTTGTTTATTTTCATGCGATAGTTCTTGCGTAGGACTTCATCTATGTCGTTCATTGTTTCTTCTAAATCCTTTTTACTCTCGGCTAGAATTACAATATCATCAGCAAATCGTAGCATCTTTATCTTTTCACCATGTACTGTTACTCCGAATCTAAATTGTTCTTTAACATCATTAACTGCTAGTTCCATGTAAAGATTAAAAAGTAACGGAGATAGGGAACATCCTTGTCGGACTCCCTTTCTTATTACGGCTTCTTTCTTATGTTCTTCGATTGTTACTGTTGCTGTTTGGTTCCTGTACATGTTAGCAATTGTTCTTCTATCTCTGTATTTGAACCCTAATTTTTTTTAAATGCTGAACATTTTATTCCAGTCTACGTTATCGAATGCCTTTTCTAGGTCTATAAACGCTAATTATGTTGGTTTGTTTTTCTTTAATCTTCCTTCTACTATTAATCTGAGGCCTAACATTGCTTCCCTTGTCCCTATACTTTTCCTGAAACCAAATTGGTCTTCTCCTAACACTTCTTCCACTCTCCTCTCAATCCATTGTTCATTCATTCATAAGTTTTAAGGCTGAATGATACACATATCATTCAGCCTTAAAACTTAAATCATTCCACTTAACACAGGAACTGATTAATATTTAACATCATTAATTTTAGAGAAAGGAATTCTATTCGATTATTCTTGAATTGGTTGTACGTATCACAGCCGTGAAAAGACAGGGTTACAGGATTTAAAACTTAATTAATTCTATACATTAAAGCAACGTACAACATGTACCGAATTCTTCTCGCTAGGCAAAACATACGAATTTTATAGGAATTGAAATAAAACATTTCCTTCCTTTAATTGATTAAGAAAAGGTAAATGATAACCGCAGGAAGGCCGAATAATTTAGTTCTCAGTTATGATAGAAGTGGATTAGAACAACGCAGGGACTGGCAACGTAAATATTATTGAGCCTATACGTGATGATGACAATATTGTGATGCCATAGCTCAGTAATCGATAGTTATTCATTACAGTAATCGTTATACTGTGCTTGTAAGATTGCCTCTGATTGTGGCATTAATTTTATAATTTTATTATTATTGATAATTAAACCTTGCTCGTATATACGCCCACCAAGCATATTTAATTTTTTTAGATAAAAGTTGATGAATTTATTTTAGAATCGGTTGCGCTAAATGTAATAATGAACCAAAATTATCCAGTGCTGGTAAAAAAACGGAATATGTAAATGTAAGACGGTAGAATGAAAGATCGATTCGCATAAATTTTTTTCTTTATTTTAATATTATTATATTATTCCGTAACCAATCGAATTATAAAAACATGAAATAATGAATTTAAAAGAAAAATTTTTATCAGATAATGCGCTTTCCCGCTCCGTTTTATTTATTTGAAATTCATCGATTTTAATCTTCAAAGATCTAGAATATTATTGTTCTCATTTATTACCTCGTATTTACTTCTTTTTTACAATATTTTTGATCGAAATTATCAACTTTTCTCCACCGTCAAAATGTGTGGTTTAATTTCCTTTTTTTTAGGAAACCATAATTCATGAGTAGCTTTGTATTCGCGAACCACGATACAAATCTTATACTTATGATATAAATCGGTCACAAACTCCTATTACATAAGCGGTTTTATTAATAATATCCTATGTTAATATCGCCGAATTACATTATAATTTGTTTCTATATGCGTTTTTTCAGTGCTATTTAATGAATTTTTATGCGGTATTTTTTTTTTTATGAAGATATACTTTGACGATTTCCTTTACTGAATCAACAGAAGACAGAACAAAATAAATATTAGATACGTCGCTTAACAGGAAAAAAATATATTTGGATCAAAATTATGATTGAAAATTGGATCTGATGTGGGAACAAGTGTAAGTGAAGCGAATTCATTAAGAATATAAACAGGAATCGTAATAAAAAAAATACATTTTTATTTACTTTTACTGCATGGTTATAGTAAATTATTATAAGTAACTGCGTTGTTCTATGGAAAAAAAATTAGTTTCTTTACCCTCATTATCAATTTAACCGAAATTTACTACAGTGAGCTACATCCTAGGTAACACTGTATTATATGCCACTGAACATCAACATAATTCTTTATATTACATATTAACGAAAGACAGGTCCGTCTATCTTTCATTATTCCAAACATTTCCATGTTGTCAGAAGAGGAAGACTTGTTTGCTATCTCGGCGTTCTGACTCCGAACTATATATGTAGTACATTATGTCCAGGTTCAAACGTCATGTTGACCTTTGACCACTGCAAAATTGGCGGTTGAACTTGGACGTATTTTTTTAATGGGTTTTTCGATTCATTAAAGAACGGCTACTTTCAATATTGAATGTGTGTTCACGTTAAATTTACATGTTGAAACAGTTGATTTACTGAAAAAATTCATAGTAAAACATATGTTTTAACTGCAAACACCACGATTAATTTTAAATTTATGGTGATGATGTAAGTCATCATTACTTTCAGAGATATGGGTGTTATATTACTGATCGTTATTTAATTTATACAATGATCATTATTTACGGTTCAAACTTCAAAATCATTGTTTGTTTATAATCTAACAGCTACTCTGTTACCGCTGTAAATTTATAATGATGTTCTGCATCATCGGTCATTACTTTCAGCGAAAGCGGGTGTTGTAGATTTTTAATTTTTTATAGTTGTGGTAGCTAATTATTGACAGCTGATATTATTTTATTTATATTTTACATAAGAAACGGGATTTCTCAGACATATTTTTCATTAAATAAAAAAAAGGGAATATCTCGAAAACGGTGCGTCCTACGAAATTTTTAACGCGATTTTGAAAGGCTTAAAGGGTAGTTTGCGATCACCCGGAACGATAGGTCCTAGTCCCATGCATCTAGTTCCAACCATTCTTGAGATACTTTCGCAAGCGAAATTCGCATATGTCAATTCACCTCAGATTTGCTTTTCACTATCAATTTTTCAATAAATCTAGTCCTTCATCGTGTAAAATTAAGAAAAACTATGATGAGGTTGTGCATCAATCGGTCATCATTACTTTAAGCGAAAACGAGGTGCAAACATCTGATTCTTATTGTATATGTTCCTTCAGATTTGCGAGACTAAAATAATTTCATATAAAGCCGCAAAATACAGTAAATTTATCTATCACACAGCTTGTACATCACCGTTCATAGTTTGTTATAAATGTATTTTATAGTATTAACATATTATAAACTGTCTATGACGTCAGGGGATTCCCTATAGCAACAGTCAATCATTCATAATTGTTGTTTTTTTCTACATATACTGGTTTAGATAGAAATTACAATAGCATTGACCTTTAATCTCTACTTAATGTAAATTACAGTTTTTCTACGCATGCACAGTAGCGTATTAATCTGTGTATGTAATACGAATAAATAAAAGATAACTTCATATGGTATTTTCACGGATTTTAAGCTAATTATCAGTACAAATACGGGTTTTTTAACAGTACAAAATTATGTCAAAATGGTGGGAAACAATTTAAAGCATGGTGTAATAATAAAGAAAAGAATCAATTAAATTAATTGAATTTTACAAAAATAAAGCCGAAGCTTGAATCCCAGCATGGGCTTTTTATGAGGTTAAAGATGATAATAAGACGAAACAACTAAAATTATTACCGGTACGTATAAGCAATACCATATTGATCGTTACAGTTATTCACCTTATTTATAATAGATGTATATTTTCATGACGGTCCTAAGTGTTCGGACCAACTAAGCGAAAAAAAGAGTGCCTACTTAACAAAACTTTTTAAAAAGTCATTGCGGAAAAAATAAAACTTTTTATTTCAACTAGATGTGTTATTTTATTTTTTCAATCACAATATATATATATATTTTATATTCAAATACATTATTGGTTACAGTGGATCGATGTTAAAATGTTTTAGTACAGTCTAATTAATATCAATTAGAATCTGTAAACAATAAACTATTCGGTATTGAAATCTCCACATGTTTTCTGCGATACAAAGCGCATATCAGTTGCCATATAGAGTATGCTACAACATCCTGGAACAGAATACACGTTTACACCGATGCGGTTATTGAGAGCGTCGAGAATAATTTCATAATATGGTTGCGTCATAAATTCGAATTAAAGCACCTTACTGCTGATTATAATCGCTTATAATAATCGCTGATAAGTTACCGCTTTTATCTGCAGGAAGAACGTTCAACGATGCGCTACTATGTTTCATCTTAAAGGGTAGTTAGTGGTGATACGTCGAATATCAGTATCAGAATACCGAACAGAAGAATGCGCAATTTTTGTCCTTTGGTTGTCCCAACGCAGGATCGCTCGCTCCAGATCGAAGATGTTTTGGTACTGCGTCCGTATTTTGGAACGAACGATATTGATTTCTTCGAAAAAAATCAAAATATTTTCAAAAACAATCTTAAAAGACTTTTATTCTAACTTTGATTTCGCTTGTCGTTTGACGGCATCGCTTCGTTTTTCATTTGATCCTCTGTTCTTCTTGGATTTTTTTTCTCTTTTTCTCTTTTCTTATCGTGCAGTACTAGTGGCTTCGGGTATTTACTGTATGTAAATTCCCTTTGTTACTTCCTGCTACCTGTTATTTTCTGTCCGTCTAAGGTGGTAAGGATGCTCTGTAAGTGGAGGTGGAAGAGATAAAAAAATAATTAAAATTAAAAATAAAAGATAATTAATTTATTCTCTGTGATGTTAGGAACTAAAAAAAAAAATAAATAAAAATAAATTCTTAATTTTAACCAGTGTACGTAACTCATCAGTTAAAAAAATCATTTTAAAAAATAAAATTTTTTTACAGTTTATTATTCTGATCTTAAATAATTATTTATTAACGACCAAAGCAATTATATTAAATTTGAAAAAAATAATAAAACTGATGTAAATTTTTTTACAAAAAAAAAATATCGTCATAATAAAGTTAAACCAGGTAATAGATCATTCATATAGAGACGAAACTTTTTTTTTAATATAAGCTTATCCTTAATTCAATTTTTAAATTGAATTAAGGATATACAATTATTATAATTAAGTATTGCGGTACTCAAATATTAGTGAAGTATGAAGTAAGAATAGATACGATCAAGAGCTATTTTCATTCCTCGCGGACAATATGTGATACTTTAAAATAAAAAGTTTTAAAAACAAAAGGAAAAAAATTCGTTATTTCAATAATTATTGAAACAAGAATTTGACATTCCACAAAATTTGTTAGTAGGAGAAAAGAAAAAAAAAATACCTTCTCGAACGTGGTAACCTTTTTTATTTAATAATTTAACAGAATATTCATATTATGAGCAGATAAAATCTCTATAAATCACCTAATATAAGTAAAAAAGAATAAAAATGGGTTACGTTTACCAATAAGAATTTGTTTTTTTATAATATCTCCGTAGCATCTAATCATAAATAATACTTGAAATATTGCTGCTTTTGTTAATGGAGTTTGCATAATTGCAGGAATAAAAATACATTTAAGCTTACGGCCTCTAAGGCAGATTATTATAATACAAAAATAAAACAATAAAATAAGAAAAAAATACAATTATAAATTAATGTTAAAGTAATGCATAAATTACATTGTATACGTATATTTACACATATTCACGAGGTTAAACTATAATTGATTTAATGTACATATAACCAACCAACAGCTTCATTAATTTTTTTTTCTTACTTGAGTTCTCTAATAACAAAATTATCATAATACTGACGTGCTAAGAAATTTTTGTCTAATTTTATAAATTTATATTTTACGTATCTGTAGTAGGTAATTTGTATTTTTAATAATATCATAGAAAACAATTATTTAAAATTATAATTTATTTTATACACTTATTTAAAAAATAAAAAAAGGTTTTTTTCGCAAAATTCAGAAAGTCTTCTTGTGGTTTTTATATAGTATGTTAGGCAACAGATCTGAAGAATTAATCTTCTCAACACTCCAAGATTCGTCATAATGTTTTTTTGCGGTTTCTAAACTGCGGTTACAACAATTTCAACGTATCTTCTTAGGAAACAGATAATTATTCTTAAAAAGGTTACAGATAAACATCTTTTTTTATTTATTTAATGTTACATCAACCTATACTGTTCATTACCGACACCTAACACCTTCACATGTATATAATTTTAAATTACAGAATGCTGCTTGTAGCAGTAAGTACATTTTAGAGGTATATCACAGATTTAGAAGACACATGTCTAATGAGAATTTGTTACTTATAATTGTTATACGATGCTGAAAATTCAGGTCCTTCAGATAATTAACAGTTTTTTCACGATTTGTCACATTATTTAAGTATTTTTTTTAGATTTTGAGGTATCTTGTGTTTCATTCTTACCGTTTGGTAATGTGGACAGTCGATAATAATGTGTTTTACTAATAGATAACCCTGGCAATATTCACATAGATTTCGCTCCTTTTTCAGTATGAGATGTACGTGAAAGAATTTAACCTATTCTTAATCGACTTATGATGACTTGTATACTGCAAAATGAGCGTGCAGGATTTTCTTCATAAGTACTTTTTTGTATTTGATGAAGTTTTTGAGGTTTGATCTGTTGCCATTTTTCATTCCGGCTATTGATTACTTTCTTTTTTGATAGTTTTTGAGCTTCTTTAAGCGTCGGAAAAAAATTCAATTGCACAGAGTTCCGTGACATTGAGAAGTTTATTTAGCCAACATGTCTGCTTTTTCATACAGTTTAATGCCTAAGTGGGATGGTATCCAGCTAACTTTGATGTCTGCTAAAGGTATATTGGCTTTGATTAGATAGTACATTTCGTCTGTTTTTTGGATTACGGCTTTGTCCGTTAAGTTATTTTCTATTGCTATTATTGCACTATGGAAATCTATAAAGATTATTACTTTTTCTATATATCAGCTTCGTCAATGTGTTTCAATGCTTGTAGAATGGCCAAACCTTTGCTGTTGAAGATAGAAACATCTGGGAGTTTGAATAAAAAATTCATTTCTGACGTAACTACAGCGCAGCCTGTAGATTTTAGATTTCGACGCATCTGTGTATACACGTAGAAAATCTGCGTAATAGTCAACCAGAAATCTTTGTGTATGTTTAGAAATTCCCGCATTGTCTTTCAGTATGTTTGGTGTTGATTGATGTCAAGGAGATGTTTTAGCAAATTCTCGTTTCATTGTGTTAAGAATGGCGATGTTGAAATCACTGAGATATTTTGTTGCTCTCTCTTCGAATGGTTTAGGTCAGTGATTTCCAAACTGTGCTTCCCGGGACGCCAAGCCCGGGAAGTCGCGGCCTCTTCACAGAAGCGCTGCGAAATATTGTAAAAGCTTCATAATTAATTGAACCCAAGACATTTATAATTATTAGTTTAATGTTAATGAAGTAAAAAAATAATTAAGGTACACCAGTTTTATTTATTTTTACCTCTCACTTACGAGTAGTCATACTTTTACTTAGGGTAGGGCGCCATGGAAAAGTTTTAATTGAAAAACCCTCGACACGGAAAAGTTTGGGAACCATTGGTTTAGGTGATTTCTTCCCATTTTTGTATTGAAATGAGAACTGTGTGGATTGTATTTAACTATGTTAATGATGTTATTTTGTTTTTTCGATAAAGCCCATTTTCCGATTTTGCCCGTTAACGAACTCGACCGAGATTTTGGGTCGTTATTTTTTATGTATCAATTTGAAACTGATTGGCGTAAAATTACGGTAGTTATCGTGTCTACAAGAAAGTGAAATATATATATAAATGTATATATAAACTTTTGAATTGACGGTGGTTTTTGGATCTAGAGGGATGTGAAACGCGAAGATATGTCGAACGTGTACTACTACAATAAGTAGCTTTCTTATGAAATCTACCAAAAATAGTAAATACGTGGGATTTTTTGTGTGTAAATAAAAATTTTGAACTGTAATTTTAACTGCATACGTATATCCATCCGTCCTTCAATCAGCTTATCATATTTAGACTTCATGTCAATATTACAACACCAATGACATAAAATGTAACGAGCTATAAATCAATCGTACGTAACTATGTATTCTTCTATATTATAAGAATTTAAGTTAAAGTATGATAAGTTTAAGTATGATGACATCAATGGACAAAAAAAGAAGAAATACATTTTTATCAATTCTTACTTACGTTTAAAACTTGTGATAATTTTTATTTATTTATTATCTTCCAGGTTATTATGAATGTAAAAGTCCGAGATTACTACCGATTAAAAGTTACTCTTCTAAATAATGTGAATAATTTATTATTATTCACATTAGTTATTTGTAGTTCCTTATTATTTAATTATTTGCAGTTCATTATTTATTTGTAGTTACTGACATCACTACAAATTTCTGTATGGAGATGGTACTACACCTCAAATTGCATTGAAATTCATGAAAATTTCAAATATTAATATATAATAATATTGTAAAATTTAATATATATATTTTTTTAATTTATGAATTTTCTTTCCTCTAAAAGTTAATATTTGTTAAACGTCTTACTTATCGATTTTAATTTTTTCTAAATAAGGCACAGTCAAAACAGGGATGGGTTTTATCATCTATTTCGGGTATAAAAGGTAATTTTTTTGTTAACAGAAGGAAAGCTTTTTAAAAATCCCAAAATCATTTTAGAAATAATTTATGTTATAATTGGAGCTGACAAAATAATAATTGTAATAATAGTTATGTTGTGTTATTGTTTATTATATTGTAATATTGTTTAGGAGTTCAATTATAACATCATATGTTTTTATATAAACTGCATTGTTTCTCAAAAAAGTTATAAATACAACTTTTTTATTTTAATTTCCGCCATTATTTGTTACAGCTGTGACACATATAGAAAATATATCGTACAAGTGGCATTACTTTCAACGATCGGAATAATATTGTACAACTAGTTCTTATGGTATTTGTAACGCTAAATATTACTTAACACAGCAGAGTGCTGTGTATAGCAAGAGTTGCTATACAACAATATATTCAGTGAAGAAAGTAATGTAGTAGGAAATAACTTTCTTCCTTAGTTAATCTGATAAGTTAGAGATATGATAATTGATACCCGTGTTAATTAACAAGCTATTTTCATAAATTATTCTATCTCGTGAAGGATAAAATTTTATACATTTCAGAAATAATGTCAGTTGTAGATGTTCTGTGAGGAGTAGAACGTTGTATAGAATTTTAGCAAGAGACATTAAAAATTATAAATCACGACTGCCAAGAAAACCGTTGCTGACAAACATTGCTCTTTAATATAGGATAATTACTAATACAGAATAATATAATTAAAGAGCTAGCGGGTGATAATTTTGTATTAGTATTTTTATACAGTATAATTCTTTTTTCAAATTTTTTTAATTTATTTAAACATATATATATATATAGAGCCTATGACACTCCCGGTAAAGTAGAAATTCCAACACGGGGTCATACATTTATTTTTTTTTTTAAACCTCCGGGTCCACCGTTAGGAATACCTAACGGTGATCATTCTATTCTATAGATGAATGATTTTTAGCGTGTGTGAAAATGCCTTGCCTGACCGGGATTCGAACCCTGGACCTCCGAATGAAAGGCCGAGAAGCTACCGTTCGCGCCACGGATGCCGGCAGGGGTTATTTATCTAAACCGGTTCAGCCGTAGAACTGCTGCGGTAGAACAAATATACATACGTACATACACCCTAAATACATTACACTCCTTTCTGATCAGTCGTGTAAAAATTGAGCTCTTTAACAAAATTGAATTAATAGGTGACAATGAAAGTATAAAACTTAATTGTCCATCGTAATGATTGTGGAAAAAATAATATTATTATTTTAGAAAAATTGTACGTATTGTTTCTAGGACACCGGATATCACTGCTAACTATTCAAGAGGAATTTCCGTTATATCTCAATGATTTTTTCTTGAATTAAAAAAGATTATAAATAAGATATCCGAGTGATGTATTTTTATATATAAGAAAACATATGTAAGATAAAATGTTTATTAATGTATGAAAACCACGTAAGATTTTGTAACTGTAGCAGGACGATCTCAGAAACGTACGTTAGGATAAGCGTAATTTTTTTCTAAGAAAGGAAAATTTTGATTTGTGACACGAAGTTGGTAGCGCTACTCAACCGGTATAGATTTTGGCAGTGTGAGTTGATTCTCCTTGAGCTGTGTAAACTTTTGTGCCGTTTCCGGTCGTGTTATGAACAGAATGTCTTTTACCATAGAACAACGAGTATTCATTCTTGAACAATAGTTTGCTACGAAATCGTACTTGAGTGTAAAAGAATCACTTCAAATTAAAATTGTTGATGTTCCACCGCCAGAAATAATGTCAATTTCTAGGCTAGCAAACCGATTGCGAGAGCAGGTAGTGTTTGCGACAGATAACGTAGCGGTCGACCAACTCGCTTGACAGATGACGTTTTAGAAAATGTGAAAACAAGATTGCTCAATTCTCCGCGGAAAAGTTTACAAAAACCTTCCACGCAAGTCGGTTTGTCATATTCGAGTGTTCAGAGCTGCTAAAAAATTGAAATTGTATCCGTATCGCGTACGATTAGTCCAAGAGCTTCAGCCTCCAGATTTAAACAAGCGATTGCAATGTTGCTGTTGGTTTAGGTCTCTCGTAAACGATAACGGAATCGAATTTTTAAACACAGTATTCTTTAGGATGAAGCTTGGATCCATCGCGATGGTTATGTGAACAGTCAAAACTGTCGAATTTGGGCGGTTGAAAATCCTAACGCTTTACAAGACAAATCTTTGCATCCTGAAAAAATTGGTGTGTGGTGTGCGATATCTCGTCATCGTATAGTCGGACCCGTATTCTTCGAACAGACAGTAAATGGTGAAGTATACAGGAATATTGTGCGCCAATTTGTATCCCTCCTGGAACCTCAAGAACGGTATTGCTGGTTTCAGCAAGAAGACGCTACATGCCACATGTCTCGAGAAACCGTGGATTTTCTGCAAAAGTTCTTTGATGATCGAATAATAAGCAAGGGCTTATGGCCTCCAAGGTCCCCAGACCTCACATCTCCTGACTACTTTTTGTGGGGCTATATTATGTCCGAGGCCTTCAAAAACAATCCTCACACTATTGATGAACTTAAAGTCAATATTACAGACTTAATCACGAATATTTCCGATGCAACTCTTAAAACGGTTTCTGCTAATATGCTGACACGAATTCGTGCGTGTATACCGGCAAGGGGTGGGCATTTTGAGCATATTATTTAACATTTATGTAAGTAATAGCTTTTTATTAAATCTCTTTTGTAAGTAACAAATACATTTTTTTATTCCACCTAAATTTTCCTTTCTTAAATTACATTTAAAATTGGGTAACAGGATTAAAAAATCACTCTGTACTTGCTGGATATAGAAAGGCTCAGGAAGTAGGGGCGGCTTGGGAATGAAAATTTCCTTCCAGGACACCTCTCCTACCCTCACCATTAAAGAAAAATATTATCCGCCATTTTTAAACGGAAAATCTTTATGACAAATCGTTACATAAGTGGTTTCGCCCGTTTGCAAAAGATCCTAAACATAGAAATTTAATATAATCGAAAAACATGTTCAACCGCAACTGTTTAAAATTATATAAACTGGCAAAACGTCAGACGGAACCTCACTTTTTTTGGTCAGAAAAATGTGTAAGTAAACATTCTGTTAACTTATCATTTTAGTGTTGTTACAACATAAAAAGTTAATTTTATTTTTATTAAAAATAATAATAAAAAATTATTACGTGAAATTATACGATTTAGAATAAAGTTTGTGGGCAATATGGTCTAAACCGCGTACGCAAGGCCATAATTTAGACATGATTAACCTGTATATCGCTTACTACATCGGATTAATAAAGTTATAACAAGAATTTAAATGATTATTTATTTATTCAATCTCACAGCAA
This sequence comes from Lycorma delicatula, assembly GCF_047948215.1. Classification (NCBI taxonomy): domain Eukaryota; kingdom Metazoa; phylum Arthropoda; class Insecta; order Hemiptera; family Fulgoridae; genus Lycorma; species Lycorma delicatula. Next base: position 51,399,278 of record NC_134460.1, read on the forward strand.
CTGTAAATTGAGCCGAATTACAGTTTATTTTAACAGTTTTATTATGAGAAAAAGTTTATATCTGCGAAAAATGCCAACCTGACCACGATGAAAGTTATAGATATTATAATATCTAACGATCTTTCTTCTTCTGAAGATTTTTACAGCGGTAGGTACTCGTATAATGCATTATAAATGTACATCTATGAGGTTATATTTTAATAAATATTTATGTTTCGTGATAATAAATACGTTATTATAAAAAAAAAATGCAGAAACTTTCTTTTTCTCAATCGCTGAAAATGCTTATTATGAACTTTTATTAGTTGTTTTTTTTTGTTTTTATGTAAAAAGACGTGCTTATAAAGAAATATAATAAGCTGATATTTATTTTACTAATTATATATTGGTGGGCACGGAATGAACTTTTGACCAGGAAAGTGATAGTTATCGCATTAAATAATTAAAGAGCGCATTAAACAATTCGATGCAGTTTCCATTGTTTTAAAGTAAAAATTCAAACAATTTTATATATTTTTTATTACCAGTGTATTATATTATTTTTATAAAAAGTTATAATGCAAAAAGGAGTGAAACAAAAATGCAGTCCATCCTCTCCTCGCTTTAAACCTTCTAATAGTAATGAAATTCTTGAAAAAAAATTCTGATGTAGACACCATATGACTACCTTGTACGCATATTAAATTTCATATACACATTTTTTTTTTTTTAAATGAAAAGTATATAAAATCTTATTTCATTAATAACTTCTGACATTATTTCATATTTTTTATTTTTATTATTGAATTATTTATCGAAAAAAAATTTTACTATTAAAGGTTAATATTAACAGATCAATATATTTAAATTAAAAAAAGTTAAAAAAAGAAAAAAGGAGATGAACTCGGATTTAAATCGATGTGCCTTCCCGTTGTAAGACCATTAATTTCATTCTAGTATTCACTAATTAATGTATTAATAGTTAGTAGTTATTACTGTATTAATAGTGTATTAATTAATCTTATTTGGCTATAACTCTGGAACCAATGAAAATAAGTACACTTACGTTATATCGTTGAAAAGCTCTGAATGAGGGCTTATTACAGCAGTTACGAAAAAAATGCAAAATCCAATTTTTTGGGGAATTTGGGCTTTTTTGGATAGTTTTAGTTAGTCGATTACGATGAAAAGGGGAGGTGCACAACTAGATGTTACAGCAGTCCTAAATCTAAAATTTCAACATCATAGTGCTAATCGTTTTTGAGTTACGAGATACATACGTACATATATGCGTAGACATGTCATGCCGATACTAGTTAAAATGTATTCAGGGATGGTGAAAATGGATATTTTCGTTGAAATCTGAAAATCGAAATTTTTCGCGATCACAATACTTCCTTTACTTCGTACAAGAAAGTAAAAATATCGGCCGTGTATCTCTACAAAATTCGCGGTTGAATTTTTTGACTTGATATCATTACAGAAGCTTGAAGTTTTGCGTGGGAATTTGCTATCGTCTAGCAAATGTACTACCGAATTCGATACGTCTCAACATATTAAAAACTAGCCGGTTACAGCTTCCGTCTAGCCAGGACTGTATTCATTATTTTCACGGTCGTGAGAATAATACTAATAAATAATAATTAAAGCAGTTCAGTCTATAAAAACTGTCAGTGTATTGTAATTTCTTCAGAGTAACAGTTTGGTCAGCACAGAACTCGGAAATTTGAGTTATCTAAAGTATGCGGGTTTCAAAATAGTTGGCCCCCATGCTAAAAATAGTAGTTACAGCTGCTTACCCGCCCTTCGTACCGTACTCGTTTCTCATTTTTTTTTTGGGGTTTTTTTTTTAATGTTTTATTAAGTGACCAGAGGCAGGTGCAACCAATTGCGTTGGACTCACATTATTAGTGGCAGTGGCTGTGTTGCTCGAGTCGCCGCGCCATCCCCCGTCGCACCTTTAAAGCCTCTTTAAAAAAAGAGAAAAAGACAAAGAGACCTTTTTAGTTAAAATTTAATTTCAAATACTGTAAGTGGTCTCCGAATTCGATTTGACCAACGGTTTTGCCGTAGTAAAATTGAATATCGGGAAGGAACATAATCCAGTTATCACCGCAAGCCGTTAAAATACGAGTAGCCACCATCTTGAAATGATGAAACCATTTTCAGTTATAAAAAGTAAATTTATCCGTAGTTTTTCCGTGAAAGACTAACAGATTCACAGAAAACACTAAATTTTTACATAATACAATACATAGTAGGTATTAATGAAGGTAATAATGAATTAAATATTAAGGTAGGAATGCATAATATATCAGATGCCTTGATTTAGTTAATAAACAGGCTCATATCAAATACCTATATAGAAATTAAAAAGAAATAAAAGAAAGATATTTATTTAATGTGTAGCGCTTTACGGTAGCGAAAATGGACTATAAGAAAGTCAAAAAATCAAAGTTTAGAGGTTTTTGAGAAACGGTATTACAATGAATATTGAAAACTAGATAGGTTCCTATGGTATGAAGAAATTTTAAGATGAACTGATGAAAGAAATTATAAAAGGACAAATAAAATAATTTCGTAAAAAGAACAAATTTGGCGGGCCATATTGCACGCCAAAACTGTCGTGTTGATTATCAAATTATGATCAGTAGTTCACGATTATGAGAAAAAACCACGAACCCATATAGATGATATAGATAACCTAATAAGTGTATAATCGTCATCAAAAACAAGACAAAAGAAAAATTTTATAAATATTACATTTCTATTTTCAGAAAAAAAGTTCAGAAGAAAAAACTAAAAGATCTATACGCAACAGTATTGAGGTGAAAGTAACTCAAAACTCACCTTATGAAAAATGAAGATGAAATGAAAAATGAAATGATTAGTCTCAGTACTATAGAAGAAAGAAATAAAAAAAAAAGATGAAGAAAGAAAAAATCACACATCCAACTGAAAATAATAACAATTAATTAAATTAAAATTTCTGATGCACGGCTTACACACAATTTAAAATATTTGCCATTTTATTTTAACATATTTTGTTTATTATATTTAATAATTTTAACTAAAGAGCGTGCGCATACCGAATTTCATTCGCGCGGTTGTGGCGGTACTAGCGGCCATTTTAAATACTTTTTTTAAGTTTTATTTATTTAATTGTACCGCCTACCAGTGACGTCACAACATATCAGACGACTACAGCAGCTTACGTCAGTGCTAAAATAGCGCTCCTTGTGGTGAGAGGAGCGTACTACTGACACAGTGTTCCCACTTAGTCGCTAGTTTATTTAGAGAATTTTTTTGGGGTGGGGGTGCGATTTTGAAAAAATGTTTTTGTAATTATTATTTTTTAATTAACAAATATGCCTAAGAAAAATAAGACAAGGCGAAATCTGCAAATACTGAGGATGACCTTGCTCCACAGCCTCATCTTCTTGACCTTTTAAGTTGAAAATTTAATGGTTTTAATTCCCCATGTACAGAAATAATCTGACCATGTTTGGTCAAAATCAACGGAGTAGTTCTAGAGGTTGCGACTTATAGGACGACACCGAACATACTCAAGTACATATACATACGAATTTCCGAAAATTTCCATCCGGTGTTTGGGTTTTTTTTGGGTTCCTTAGAAGTCAAAACGTAAAGATCCGGTGAAAACCGCATATGCCCAAATTGGACCGATTACAATAATTTTCCTTTTAAAGCTGCTATAGCGCTAGACGGGAAAGTAAAAAAAAACCTTGGATGCGTTAATATATGAGTCATTCCAAGGTTTGTAAATGAGGTTCTAAAAGTTAACGAAGAAGGTATAACAATAAAAAAACCTATAATTAGAATACAACATATAAATAGGATAATTGAGGATATAAAATATACGAGATCTGTTTTGAGGCTAAGAGATGAGCAAAGAACAGAAAGGAATGCAGACGTACATCAAAAGAGTCCGAATACTTCAAGAAAAACGAAAATTATTACATTGTAAGAAAAACGTTCTCCAGTGGAATAATACTTTTACTGGCGTATTGCATTATATGCCAATAGTTCATGCATGCAGTTAACATATTAAATTTATAAAATAAATGGCCCTTTCAATTTATAAAATACTGAAAATTTGATTAAATGTTTTTGTAAATGCGGTGAATTTGATTAATCCCCTGCAACGTTGGAGAATAACATTTGCAATTTGTATATTTAACGTTAATTAAACGAGGTTAGCGAGCAAAGCGAGCGTAGGTTATGTTTGGCTTAAATTTAAACATCCTTTTTTAACTAGGGTTTCTCGGAGTCTACTTATCTTAGAGATTTTTAATTTCTAGTTATCGTTTCAACCCCCCCCCCAAACTTATTATTTATAAACTTTAAGCATAAAATAATATTTAATCCGAGATAACGCTCGGAGTTTTTAAAAAAATAATCGCCATAAAAGGAGATCAGATACTGCAATCTCATATCACCATTCCGGGACATATGGGTAAGTTACTATATTTTTCCAACAATTTTTCAACTTTTCAATTAAACTCATGCGTTTTTTTCTATTTTATTTATTTATTTTTTTTATTATTTATTTTATTTTCAATTACTAAATTACCTCTGCTGTCCTTTATAATATGAATCATAGAAAAATTAAATTAACAAAGATTATAGATTTTTAAAATGTACAAATTTACATTAATTTGTAATGTTTGAAATGAAGAAATTTTAAGAGACATTTGTTAAAAATTTAATTGTAACTAATTTTTACTGGAATAACAATATTGGTAGTTCACTTAAGACATTTAAAGATTACTTAATTTATTAATCGAAGTGTCGAACATAGGAAATGTGGGAAGGAACCACTTTTAGAATTAATTATATCATAATTTCCACTTACCAACAATTTTTATTATTATGTCCGAGCGCTTTCGGATATTAATCCATCATCAAGAACATTTATGTGTTATGCATTACAACTATTTCCTTCACAAATTAGTAATGAATTTTGAATTTTAAAAACAAAAATTCAAATTTCTAAAAACAAAAATCATATGAAGCTCTCATGAGAGCTTCATACTGACATGACAGACAACTTCGAAATTATTTTTATCTTTTGACGATCAATTTTGGTATTTAAAATTCAAAATTCATTTAATATTCGAATTTGTGAAGGAAATAATTATAATGTACATCACGTAAATGTTCTTGAAGGTGGATTAACATCCGAAAACGCTCGGACATAATAATAAAAATTGTTGGTAAGTGAAAATTATTATATAATTAATTTATATCAATACCAACGGGCCATGATTAATAATAAAAATAAATTTTATAATATTTATAGCTAATAACTAACTGTACATGTTTGTTATAACGATATATTGAAATCTAAGATATTAACAAAAAATGGAAATGAGAAGTGCAGTAAAAGGAATAACTGATTATAATATAATAACCCGCTCACTATGAAAGAAAGCTTGCAACTATATTTTTTTATTCATAAAAATATTATTAATGGTTTGATAATTTAAAAATCCTTCGTTATAAATCTTCAGAGACCACTTTGAATAATAAAATGTATTCTCTATAAAAGCAGAAATTACATTAATTTTGTTTAGGTAGTCTATAATGTACCCCTGTATGCTTATATCATATTATTATTCATGTTATAGATTAGCTGTGCACTTATGTTAAAAGAAAAATTTAATTTTACATTCTTCCCAGCATTATTTTATGTAAAACGTTGCATGATTCGTCAACATTAATGTTATAAAATAATATTTCACTTTATACAAACAAAAAAGACTTCAGAATTGTAGTATCTGCCTTGTTATATTCACATTATAAGTACTACTTATAAATATTTCAAAATAAGTTATTTACGATAATTATTTTATTTAGATATATAATTATTTAAGATATATATTTTGCTTTTTTCTATAAATAATAAAAAAAATTAAATACAATATTATGTAAAATCAATGTTCAACATAAATGCAACGGATGACGCGCAGAAACGGATGATTTAAATAAGAATTAAATACAATTTAAGCTTACTTTAATGCTTATATGGTTATTGTCATACTTACTACATCATTAGTCATCTACTTTATATAAAAAAAATCTTTCCTTAAGATAACATCTTGTAAATTATTGGAATTCATGAATATGCATTACAATATTCGTGAATCAGATTTTCTGCAACATCTCACGGATAAGGGAAACAATTTTAGCACTCAGATTAATAGTAAAATGAAGATTAAAGAAAAACAAACCAACATACTTGGAATTTATAGACCTACAAAAGCCATTCGATAACGTAGACTGGAGTAAAATGTTCAACATTTAAAAAAAATTAGGGTTCAACTATAGAGATAAAAGAACATTCACAGGAACCAAACAGCAACAGTAATAATTGAAGAACAAAGAAAGAAGCCGTGATAAAAAAAAGGAGTCCGACAAGGATGTTCCCTATCCTCGTTACTTGTTAATCTTTACATAGAACTAGCAGTTGATGGTGTTAAAGGATTTAGGTCCGGAGTAACAGTACAAGGTGAAAAGATAAAGATACTACGATTTGCTGATGATATAGTAGTTCTAGCTGAGAGTAAAAAAAATTTAGAAGAAACAATGAACGGCATGGATGAAGTCCTACGCAAGAACTACCGCATGAAAATAAACATGAACAAAAGAAAAGTAATGAAATGTAGTAGAAATAACGAAGATGGACCACTGAATGTGAAAATAGGAGGAGAAAAGATTACGGAGGTAGAAGAATTTTGTTATTTGGGAAGTAGAATTACTAAAGATGGACGAAGTAGGAACGATATAAAATGCCGAATAGCACAGGCGAAACGAGCCTTCATAAAATCATAATTTGTTTAATCAAAAATTAATTTAAATATGAGAAAAAGATTTTTGAAAGTATATGTTTGGAGCGTCGCTTTATATGGAAGTGAGACTTGGACGATCGGAGTACCTGAGAAGAAAAGATTAGCTTTTGAAATGCGGTGATATAGGAGAATGTTAAAAATCAGATGGGTGGTTAAAGTGACAAATGAAGAGGTGTTGCGGCAAATTGATAAGGAAAAAAGCATTTGGAAAAATATAGTTATTAAGGCATCCTGAAATAGTCGCTTTAATATCGGAGGGACAGGTAGAAGGGAAAAATTGTGCAGGCAGGCAACGTTTGGAATACGTAAAACAAATTGTTAGGGGTTCTTAGGATGTAGGGCGTAAACCAAAATTAAACGACTGGCACTAGATCTTGGACAGCTGCATCAAACCAGTCAAGTGACTGAAGTCAAAAAAAAATCTTTATGAATCACAGCCGTCAATTTATTAATGGTATAAAGTGATAAGACAACACACGGAATTTTTTTACATAATCGCCATAAAAGGAGACAGATACTGCAATCTCGTATCATCTTTCCGGAACGAAATAGTTTTTAATATATTTTGCTAACTTTTCAACTCTTCAATAATTATACACATGCGTTTTTTTCTAGTTTTTTTTTTCTAATTTTCAGGTCCTAAATTATCTCTGTTCTTTACTGGTGAAAGTGTAGGATCAATATCTTCTACCACAGTACGAGAAAAAAGTCTAACGATAACAAATTTCGCTGTATAGAACTGTGTGAATAGCAGGAACTCTGATAGTTTATTGCTTTTGAATATTTTTCATTGACTCTGATGATTTTTACTTAACATTAAGCCCGTTCGAAATGTTCTAATCAGCTCTTTACAACTAAACCCACCGGGTTGGTCTAGTGGTTAACGCGTTTTCCCAAATAAGCTGATTTGGAAGTCGAGAGTTACAGCGTTCAAGTCCTAGTAAAGCCAGTTATTTTTACACGGATTTGAATACTAGATCGTGGATACCGGTGTTCTTTGGTGGTTGGGTTTCAATTAACCACACATCTCAGGAATGGTCGAACTGAGAATGTACAAGACTATACTTCATTTACACTCATACATATCATCCTCATTCATCCTCTGAAGAATTATCTAAACGGTAGTTACCGGAGGCTAAACAGGAAAAAAAAGGTCTTTACAACTAAGTATGTTAAACCGAATATTGACTCAAATTTAATTATAATATTTTGTCGTCACTTTACACCAATGACTGTTTTTATAGAATAATTTTATTACAAATATACTATCATAATCGGTATTAATCATAGAACACAACAGCTAACTCAAACCGCGGGGGTTTGTAATAAACGATTTAAAATCTTCAATTTCCACTGTATTTTAATAAGAATTTATCATCATACATTACGTTAAGAAAGACTATTAGCTATTTTTACTTCCTTGTACGAAATAAAGGAACTATTGTGATCGCGAAAAATTTCCGGTTTTCAGATATCAACGGAAATATTCATTTTGACCATCCCTGAATCCATTTTGACTAGTTTCGGCGTGACGTCAAAAAACGATTAGCCTAGGATGTTGAAATTTTGGATTTAGGACTGTTGTAACACCTAGTTGTGCACCTCTCCTTTTGATTGAAATCGACATGATCAAAAGTTTCTAAAAAAGTCAAAAATCATCAAAAGATTGGATTTTGGACTTTTTCTTAACTGCAGTAATAAGCCCTCATTGAGAGTTTTAACAATAATATATCATAAGTGGTACTTATTTTCATTGGTTCCAGAGTAATAGCCAAACAAAATTTTAATTAATGAAATAATTTGATCTTACATCGATGGCACATCGGTTCAAATCTGACTTCATTTCCTTCTTTTTTTTAAATTTAAATATATTGATTTATTAATAATTGTTAACCTCTGATTATAAAAAAGTTTCACAATAAATAATAATTCAATAATAACAATAAAAAAACTTTTTAATAATCATAAATTTATTAATAAAATATGTATTAGTGAAATAAAATTTTATGTATTTTAAAAATGTTTATATGTAATTTAATAGGCGTACAAGAAAGTCATGTGGTGTTCAAATCAGATTTTTTACCCTTAAACCTCTAAGCAGTTAAACAATATTTACCGTAAAGGACCGAAATGAGAGAATGTCGATAATACCAAATACGTCGGTGAAAGACCGAAATATTTACTTATTCGGACCTTCGCCGGAATATGACGACAAACACAGTTAAGCTTCGGTGGAAAGGAGCTAGAAAAAGTCGAAAGGATAACTAGAAAAAAAATCACCCGATATCAATCACTAAGGTAAATAGATTACGAGAAACCCTCGCAGAAAAAGGAAGTTTAAATTTAAGCCAAACATAACCTACATTCGCTTCGCTCGCTAACCTGGTGTAATTAACATTAATTGTACAAACTATAGATGTTACTCTCCTACGTTGGAAGCGATTAGTCAAATTTACCGCACATAAAAAAAATTTTAATCAAATTTTCAGCATTTTATAAATTGAAAGATCCAGTCAAGATATACAAAATGTGTACGAACGTTAACGGTACAAATAAATGGTCAGATGAGTACAATATTAACAAAAGATTGAACAAATGGAAACGATGTAAAATTACGTTTAGCAGTGACTAAGAGAATATTTAACAGAAAGCGACAGTTTTTAGGTAACAAGATGGGAGTTAGAACTGAAAAATCGTCTTTTGACGTTAAATTTAGAGTGTAAGGATGTAAATAAGGGCTGATTAAAAGTGCTAGAATAATCAGTAGAAGATGCAAAAAAAAATAATAATAACTAGGAAAAGAGTAAAGATTATCTAATGATCTGAAAGGAAATAGGAGCTATTAGGATCTCAAGAGTTTAGTTGAGAATAAAGGAGAGTGGAGAGGACAAGGTATACAAGGTGGGAATTATACAAGGTCATATAACTGTACGATAAAATCTAACAATCCTAAAATATGTAATTTAGTTAACACTTATTAGTTTTCTTTTGTCTTCGTTAGTTTGATATACTCCTCCAGTTTCATTAGAAACGATATTATATATTTTTTTACATTAAATTACAAACCGATAAAAAATTCAACCATTTCAATAATTATTTTTTTATTTAAAACTATTAATTAGAAAATGTTTAAATCTGCCTACAAGGGAGTCGTCATAATAATATTTGGGGTTCATCTTCTTTCATGAAATCGTCCCTTTTCTGAAAGTTTACTTATTCATTTTATCACTTCTCAAGTGAAGACGTTGTTAAGACTTAGGGTATTTAAATGAGGTTCTTTAATTGAGTTATTTAATTTTTAAATGAAGGTTGGCAACCCTGCTAAATTCTCACTTTGTTACTCGTTATCTCAGGTTGGCATCCTTGCCAATTTTTCACTTTTTGTTATTCTTATTAAATGAAGTTTTCTAACTGTCTCTTGTTTTCAGTCTAGTTCCATCCTCCAAAGACCCAACTTGTGTTTGTTACAAATTATATTTATTAATTAAAATAATGATATATGATTTATAAGTTCAGGATTATAATAAAAATTATTTATATTATATTCAAGGTCAAGACTTTATTTGTATGAACCAGCGAATAACAAATATTTAGAATAATTTAAACCCAACCAGAGCGTAAAACTGTTCATAAATTTTTGATCTTCCCGCCAAAATGTCAAATGTCATCTTTCAATGTCATTTGAAATTTTGAAGAAACGTTTGCCCCGGTGGATCAAAAAATGATGAATAATTTGCCGCCTTGGTTTAATACCTTGGCTGAATTTAAATTATTCTAAATATTTGTTGTTCTCTGGTTAATACAAATAAATAAAAGTCTTGACTTTGAGTAGACATAATGAGAAAAAAATGGCGAAAATACAATCTTAATTTTGGCTTATAACTTTTGGATAAAAAATAAATCAGAATAACAAAAAGAAATAAAGAAACTTTGTTTTCTTACGAATATTGTTCATATAGAAATCGCATTAATCGATATGAAAAATGGATTATTAAAAATAGATTAATTATGTTATAAAATTAATATTTTATTTAATAAAACGCTGAACCGTATATATTTCAAACAATCCATTTTTCATATCGAAACAAAATGCTTATTAGATATTTTAAACCGGTGAAAAAATGAAGAAAAGAAAAATGAATTCTTTGTCAGCAATTCTCATATCTAACACCTAACATCAAATAATTTTATACTTTAGATTTAATTACAATTAATTGATGATATTAATTTACTAATAATAATGCGTAATTTTTATGTGAAGAAAAACAATATATGTAACCTTGCCTTCACTTGAAATATCATACGCATGAAATATTTTATAAATCGTGATTATCTTGGGAAATAATAATATAGAAAAAAATAGATATGCGTATAAAAAAAATATTCCCCCGTGAATAAAATTTAAAGGAAACTGTTTAATGTTTTAATGATATAAAACAGATATCTCCTTCCGTGAACAAAATTTAAGGTAGGGGTGTCTGATTGGGTTAGGTTCACGCTATCTGTATCTTCTTATAATAACGTATTAAATAAATCCGATCCTATACGAGAATCGTGCATTATATGAGGTCGCAATCTGGATTGGGGATTTTATATTAAGATGTTTTTACGCAAACTTTAAACTTGTAATTGGAAACGCTTAGAACGTATTAAGGTATAATGTAAAAAAAAAAACTGATATGGACACTATATGACTTCCTTGTACGCCTGTTAAATTACATTAATACATTTTTTTTACAATCAGAGGTTAATAATTATTAATAAAACAATATATTTAAATTAAAAAATAAAAAAATTAAAAGGAAAAAAGGAAATGAGGTTGGATTCGAACCGATATCCTTCCCCTTGTACGATCCAAATATTTCATTAATTAAAATTCTATTTGTCTATAACTCTGGAACCAATGAAAATAAGTACCACTTATGATATATCGTTGATAAACTCTCAATGAGGGCTGATTACTGGAGTTAAATAACTTTTTTATTTTGGACACTTTTGGCCCAGTCGATTACATTAAAAAGGGGAGGTACACAATTAGATGGTACAACAGTCCTAAATCCAAAATTTCAACATCCTAGGCTAATCGTTTTTGAGTTATGCGAGATACATACGTACGTACGTACAGACATTACGCCGAAATTAGTCACCAAATGGTCAGGGATGGTCAAAATGGATATTTGCGTTGATATCTGAAAACCGAAATTTTTCGCGATCTTTACTTCGTACAAGGAAGTAAAAAAATTGTTAGCAACATCTTTCCAAAATCATGTTCAGAACTAGTTCTCTTTTAAACATCTTATAGCCCTACACCTTATCTTCTTGAAAAGCGGGATTAAGGAGGGGGAAAGACAAGAAACGTTTTCTAAAACTAATAAAAATGTTTTTAATTTAATTTTATTTTTAACTCTCTTTATTAATACAATATTTTATATTTAATTTATTAATAGTTAAATTTTTTTTTAAATTTACAGTATGTAGACTTTTCGATTTTTTTACGGAATTAAGGGTTGCTGGGCTCCGTGGCGCGAGTTGGGACGTCTCGGCCTTTCATCCGGAGGTGCGCATGGCATTTTCATACGCTACAAAATTTATATTTCATCCCTCTGAAGCAATATCTAATTGTGGTCCCGGAGGATAAAAAAAAGAAGGAAATTAAGGATTATAATTGAAATTATTACACATTATTTAAAAACTTATTCTGTTTCTTATAAATTATTTTTGTTTTTTTTCATCTAAGATCTCAATTCGCTAATTATTATTAATCAAAACTCTAGAAAAATAAAATATCACCCGTTAAAAATTAGTATTATAAATCTTCTTGATTCATTAAAAATGCATGCAAAAGACAAAAATGTATGCAAAATGTAGGCTCTTTTTTGTTTTTGGTAGACACAAGACTTATTAAATTTTATTCCATAAAACGTCTATAATTTATTCTATATAGTTAGTCTTTTAAAGATTAAAGTTTTTTTATAAAGTTAGCTGTCTTATAACTGTCTATCATGTTTACAATATATGTTACAGTGTTTTAAGAACAAAGGTATGATTTTTAACAACAGGAAACTAAATGAAAATCTGTTATCAATGAAAAGTGTGATAAGAAGACTTTCTCGAACGAACTTTCTTCTTATTACTACTGTTCTCTCATTAATTGTTATCATTCATTTCTAACAAAGTTATTATATCCAACTTTTACCTACGCTAAGTTAATACAATTTATTTATCTTTGGTTTTGGCAGTTTTATGGAATTTTTTTCACATATTTAAAAGTTAGTTTTTCCGCCATTTAGAGGTCTTAATTTGATTTACAAAATTGATGTTCATATATTTTATTAAACCTTTCATTAGAACAATTAAATCAACTTGATAGCTTACCCCGTTATTGCGAAATGTTATCACAAAATTTTAATTTTGGCAACTATGTTAAGGTAAACACGACAGCCGATCGCGGCCATTCGTGTATTTTTGCAATCCTCTAACTACGCTTAATCCTCCAGTCTGAAATCGAAATCAAAATCCGAAACAAAAAGTATCCACAACATACATATTGAATTCAATAACGAATTGTTCTTTCAAAACACGTATGGATATATTACCGAGATACCAAAGTTAAATGATGCTAGCAATCAATTTTATTTTTTACACTTGCAACTTTTTTTCTTTTTTTTGATGAGTCGGAGGAACCCCAGTTTCGGGTGAACTGCTAGATGTTAAAGTGGGGAGTTGGTGAGATACTCCTATCTCACCAACTCTCCTCCAGGGACTGGACCCGCAAATAAGCATGAGCATAAGCGGGGCACTGAGCCCCGAAGGACGTGCCTTCGAGCTCAGGGGATCGAGAGTCCCCGTGCATCATTACCACCGTCCATCCACGCAAGCGCGGTCGCCCGCCGGCTCCGCAGGAGGCTGTCCGTCACGCCCTCGCTCACCGGTCGATTTCTTTTCCTCAGCCTTGGAGGTCTTATTCCAGGCACTTATCTACATACCGATCATTGCGACCAACCGTTCTATTATTCGGTTCTGATACCAGGAGAAAGTCTATTCCAGACTTCACTGCCACCGCCCAAATCAAATCATGAGCAGCCGAGCACCTGTTTGCATTCATATATAAACACATCATTTGTTACGCTCACATTCCCGATTATCCATCCTGTGACCGGTTTTGCCACATATAGCACACATATTATATAAACATATGACAATATTCAATTTTTAGAAAACTACTCTATACTATTTTTATATTTAAAAAACCTTGTTTTATTTGTATTTTTGAATAAACAATTGTGAAATTAGCCTTTCGAATATCGCTTAAAAGAAAACTCTTAATTTATACCTACATTCATGGTAATTTATCCTACGCTTTGTAGTTCACTCTCTCGAAAATTTAAGTTTAACCGTTTTCATACAAATAAAAATAAATTTGTAAAGTAAATTTAATATATTGTATTATTCAGAAGTCTGGAAAGGTGTTTCATTTATTTCTTTATGAAAATGCTGACTCTTTCGGAACTCGAGTCTGGGACCAATTTTTTCCAACCAATTTTATAATACTTCTATTCAGAATTCCCGGTTATTCGATTTAAATTTACCTTGAATTTTCTTTTCATATTAATAATTTTTTATACATTATTTAACATTCATATATATTTCTCCAACCATTTTTTCAGTTACTGCCCGGTCACCCTCTCTCTCACTCTCTCTCTCTCTCTCTCTCTGTGTGTGTTCGCGCGCGCGCGTGTAAGCAAATGCAATTAGCACTACCGGCTTACAAGGCCTGACATAGCTGCAGTGTAAGTGTAAATGTACAGGTAAACATGTAGTTTGCAACAAACTCAGGCCGACCACTCCTGAGACGTGTAGTTAATTGAAATTCAACCACCAACACCGGTATCCACATTCTAGTATCCAAATATACATATAAAAGCAATTGCCTTTACAAGGATGAAACTTTAGAACTCTCGACTTCGAAAATCAGCTGAGTTTGCGATAAAAAGTATATTTTAATTATATTTGTTATAATTATTTCTAATAAATATTATTTATCTATCTATATATTACAACAAGAAGCCGACGCAATAACAGTTACTAATGGATGCTCGTTACTAATATAATGTTGGATAACAGTTACTAATTATGCTGTTCGTGAAAAATGCAATACCTGAACGGAACTTGATCACGGAATCTGGGGATGAAAGGCAGAGACTACGTACTACCCTATGCAGAGGCAAAGTTACCACTTTCCTACTGACATCGGTATATACATTTTTGTTTTTTTTAATTTTATCAGTTTTCATTCGTGTTACTGTCAAAAAACTTATATAATATATAAACGTATTTGAATTCCTGTTTTTAGTAATTATTTTATTAGTTTAAAATAACTTTTGGTGTCGGTTTTTAATAAAACTGCATCTATAAAGGCCATTTCATTTTATTCTGATCATATCAACATATAGTTAAGATCATTCCGTAATTTAGATGAATCGTTTGATACAATTCACATAAATCTCGTTTAGTAGTTACACGACACTGAAAAACACACTCACCACTTCGTTACCAAGGGATTATGGGTGGAACGGAAATACTATTAGTTAAGAAAAAACTGAATTAAAATTTTCAATTACGTTAATAAGCCCATACAATGAATGAATTCACAAAAAATATTTTTCTTGCTTGTATATACTCTATGTAAGTGCCATTTAATTGCAGGTGACCAGACAGAAAATAATAGTTACTCTCAAAAATGGTACAGTCATTCCCAAGAGCAAGTATTCCATCTCAAGCTTATTTGGGAAATTAAGACAAAAAATAAGATTCTCGTTGCCTTATCCGCCGACCCAAGTATCCGATGCATATCAGTATTCCAAGCCAATTATACTATTGTATATCAGCGCGTTTATTTCAAATAAAATATATAAAAAGATTAATAATCCTTTTTGTTATTTATTGAATAATTTTTAATAATAAATACACAGTTTCTTTTTGACTTTAAAATTTTTAAACGAAGTTTATATTATTTCATTCTTTGTTTTGATTGTTAATTTAATATAATTAACACTAAATAACTGGCAATAGATGAAACTCCGTAAGGTATTTAAATATAATACTAAACTAGAAAAAAGGCGGGCGAAAATGTTACACGGTTTATGTTTCATTATACATGATTTTCTTAAACGGTACTGTAACAAAATAACATTCATAAATTTAGCGTACTAACAACACAAACGTTTACGAACGAAAAGCTTCAAAACGTGAACATTTTTAGCTGTATCTTGAGTTGTGATTATTTTAACATTTTTTCTTCCTAAAATAGAAATATAATTTTAGATAAATATTTATAAACAAAAAATAAATAATAAAAAAAAAAAACAATACAAAAAAATCAAAATGAAGAAAAATAACGACAATCTTAAATTTGATCCGTGTTTTGCTAATTGAATTAAAGTCTTTGAGAAAAACTCATTCAAAATCGCGCTTTATTCAAAATAAAAATTCGAGCACAAACATACCAACGCTTCTTGATACGAATTCAAAATAGCGCTTCATCTATATAAATAAAAATATAAATGTTCGTTTGTTCAAAATCTTAAATCTCCGAAACTTCTTCACCGATTGCGTTAAAATTTTGACACAACGTGGATTCGAATACGTGCGTGTTTTTATATACCTATTATTTATATACCTAAGATGTCACACCTGTAACAGGTTAAAACATGCTTTTTTTTAAAATCAGCGCTATCTGTTGGACGTAAAGCAACACACACTAAACTAGCTATTTTACGATTACATTTCAGTTTCCGATATGTGTTTCCGCTATAGACTAAAAACCTACTGGACCGATTTACGCGCGGGGAAAAAGGGATAAAGGGAAAGAGGGAAAAATCGAAAAAGGGAAAAGGGGGAAATGGAAAACGGTGAAAAGGAAAGATGGGAAAAGGAAATGGAAAGGAGAAAAAGGAAAAGGGGAAAGGCAGGAAAGAGGAGAGGAAAAGGAAACAAGGGAAATAAAAATGGGGGAAGGAAAGGAAACTGGGGAGGAAAATGGGGGAAACGGGAAAGGGAATATGGTAAAAATGAAAACGGGTAAAGGGTGAAAGGGAAAGATTACATTTTGTGAAGTTCCGTAATGTTCATTTTGTTAATGTTTTATCAAACTTTCAATTGTATTCATTTAATCGATATGTATATATATATATATATACTCAAATCTAGCAATAGCGAAGCATCTGCTACTTTAAAATACAAATGTGGGCATATACACAAACCAACGCACCATGCTTATTGATACAAACGATAACATGTTTTTTATGGGATGTTTCAAAGACAACTAGAATATAATTTCTTTTTTTTTAATAAAAACATTTTGTAAATAAACAAGATGTTTATGATAATTTTAAATGTTATAAACAATTTTATTATCTGAAAAAGATGAATAAAAATACATTTTCTATACTTTATTTTTTTTATTTTTTGCGAAAACTATGCATCTGCTAATTTTACGCTTCACAGTCGTTAATTTTAACTGCATTAGTGTCTTCATAGCAAGTAAACCTGTCCAAAACATTGTATTAAATACAAAAAGATTGTTAATGGGTTGTTTTTTTTTTTTTATAAACACACAAAGAAGTAAACAAACTTAAAGCCAGTTTACCTTGAATTTGTTTTTAATGTAATTCTTGCAAAATAAAAATAATTACATTAGAATTATTATACAAAATTTTATGCTTAAATCAATTTAAACATACTACATAACAATACTAGTTATATTATAAACTCACTTGGATATCGTTTTTATTTATTTTTTTTTTGAATTTTTTATTAACGCAGAAAAAAACATTTATTTAATTTTTTTAGAAACTATAAAAACTGTAAAAACTATGGAAACTATAAAACTGTCAAAATAGTGGAAAAATTAACACAATATACAACTTGCTTTAAAAGAGAGAGAAAACTCATTGTTTGTTATTGATATAAAAGTAAAAAAATGAATTCGAAGAATTTAATGATGTGAATAAAATGAAATATTTCAATCATGAATTTTTTTTTGTCTAAAATAAATTAGAAGCCAAGAAAATGTTCAAAACCGTTTATCGAAATTTTACTTTGAATCTAAAACGTTAATACCCATTTCGAATCGCGTTAAATAATCATATTGAAGTAGTAGTATACTAAAAAAAGATTAATAAAAAATATAGAAAAAAAAACAAATATTAATTATTAAATAAACTATACTTACAGAATAAATTACGAATATGTCTAAAAACATGTTTTGAATAAAAGTTAAAATTCCATACAACAGATGTCGTTTAAGGTGACCCAAATCTAAAGCTTCAGATTGTCCAGTTTACAATCTGAGTTTCTATGTGGTTTAGACGTCCTTAACTTTTTGATTTAGATTGTCTACATGACTATAGTTCGTATTTTTAACTTTTATTCTATAAACAGTATTAGAAATATTCGTATTACAAACACTGTCCTACGAAGAAACGGAAAGAAAAGTTTAAATTGAATGCAGAATAACACAAAAATACTTCTATCTGTACAACAGCATGCAATTTTATCGCTTGGATACGCCCTTTGCAAAAAATAGATTGGCATTGTATGTCGAGTTGGTGCTGATTCTTTACATAAATTAAGTCTTTCTGTACCTGCGATTATAATTATTTTTATTATGAATTGTAAACATTATTCATATATTTAACATTATTAACTTGTGAATCTTTATGTAAATTTATTGTATTAATATACGTAATATCATGTGAAAGACTTGTTGAGTCCTTGGAGACTTATAGTAGACTCGTAGAAGACTGAACGAATGAACTGCTGAAGCTGCTTTTATACTGGGTACGGAGCCGCTGAATCGTCAGGAGCCAAGCGCGTCCGAAAGGAGATGTGTGAACTGTGTAGAGCCGAGTGCTGCTACCACTAGCCGACTACATCCGAAAAGAGCTGTGTGAACTGTACGGAGCCGCAGAATCGTCAGGAGCCTAGTGAAATGTAAAGAGTCGATTGATACCGACAGAAGCCGAGTGCATTCGAAAGGAGCTGTGTGAACTGTACGGAGCCGCTGCATTGTCAGGAGTCAAGTGTGAATCCGACCGAAGCCGAAGATCTTTAAAATTTAAAAGTCCTATTTTACATGAAAATTAATGTTTCTCATTAATAATGAATTTTAAATAACATAAATGAAATCCGAGTCTATACGTGCATTAATGCTAAAAGCAGTGATAATTGAAAATCCTTATTGTACAAATTTCATTATATTTTAGTTTGAAAAGAATTTGATTTTTTATAATAAGTAATTAATATTCTAGTATTAGTAGATCTATTTTACTAATATTAACATTTCTTTCACTTTTAAATTTTTAAGAATTTTTGTTTATATTACTTTCAATACAAATCTTTTAATTTTTTTTACCTTTAATTTATTTATATCCTTTTCATAATCTTTTATGAAATTTGGTACACGTTTGTAACTTCGATGACAATACAATGCTACAGTGTCGGCATTTTGATACGACCCACCACGCGCTACCCCTACGCTAAATTCATGCATGTTGCTTAAAATCTTTATTTCTCGTCAACTATCGTATGAAATTTGATACACGTATGTAACTTCGATGTGTAAAAATAAATATTTTTACTTTTCTTTTAGTCTTAATAAACAAAAAAGCTTTTATTTAACTCGCTTTAGGAATAATCAAATCTTGCAACTGCTATTTCTTTTGATCTATCGTATGAAAATCAATGAAATTTGGTACACGTATGTAACTTGGATGACAATACAGCACTACGGTGTCGGAATTTGATAAAAGCGTGGCGCAGTTTTTATAACAATCTTTTCGATTAAGTATTTATAGACATTTTCTGTATTTTAAAATATTTTTGTTTAATGAGGTTGTTTAGTATATGTATATACTTTATTTATCTGTAATAAAATAACTCAAGTTTTAATTCTTTGATGGTTCAAATTTGCACCGAGATGACCTTTAAGGGTTAATAAGATTAAAAAATTAAATTAAATTTAGAAATCTTGCACAAAGTTATTAAATTTTGATGGCAATCTGAAACATTATTAATTATTATCGTTATTATAATTGTAATCGTAATTATGAATTCGTTAAATAAAAATGCATAATTAATTAAAATGAAACTTTTAGCGGAAAGAGTGCGTTCAATTTGGCTTAGATTACAAGCAGAATTCGAAGATGAACTTCAACTATGTGAGAACACGTACAAAGAAAGCGAGCGAGTTCATTTTCCCAGATTGTTACTTGTAGCTACTCAGTCCCAACTGGAGAGCTTCCAGCAGACCTTTCCGCCTCCTCGCGTCGTTATTGAAAATGAAAATGAAGATTAATTGCTGTAAAAATAAATGTTGTGTTGTTTTAAATAAATTATAAAATCTGCGCCACGCTTTTATTTAACTAAATATTTTCATTACTTTTAATTTTTAAATTTAATAATTATTACATTTATTTTTATTTATTTATTGATTATTTATTAAATATTAAATTTATTTTTTACTCTTCAGTGCATTTTTATATTTGTTATTATATTTTTTTGTTTAAAATTCTCAATTTGATTTAATTCTTATTTTTTAATTTTTAGATGGGTTTTTTAATTTGTTTACTTTTTTATTAATCTTAATATTAGTTAAATATTAGTTAGAATATTAGTTAAATAAAAGCTTTTTTAAAAAATAATTTTTTATATGTAATAAAATATATTTTTGTAATTTTTTTATATTTTTTTGTATTTTCTATTACACAAATAATTTTATCTATTATTGTGACATTCTTACTATAATTTAGTTAATAAATTAGGTATACCTAAACTTGTAATTAATAAAAAAAATCATTACTCTGGTTAAAGGTTGATAATGTAACTTTTAATACAAGTAAAATGTCTACTCTTTTTTTTTTAATTGTATTCAAGTAAGCAGGTAAACCACGATGTTTTAAGTGTGTTAGAATAAATTGGTGAGAAATTATGCAATGCTGTAATTTGGTAAAATAAAACTGTCAGTTTTTCATTATTTACTGTTTTTAATAAAGATTAAAAATAAATACTTTAAAAAATGAATTTATTTTTTTTTTATTAAAATAATTTTTATTGGTACACAAGTGTTAAAGGTTAATAACAAAACGAACGGATAAATCAAGTTTCTAGAGTAGATTAACAAGTAAGGTCCTGAGGTTAATCTATACAAATAAATAAATATTCTGTTATTAACTGTGGTAAGATATAATTCAAATAAATAACAAGGTAAAAAAATATTCTTCATTATTTCTATTTGCAAAAAAAAAAAAGAAAAAAAATATATATATCCAATTATAATCTAATTAGTTGGTAGATTTGAAGTTATATTATTATCGAAAACATATATGTAATTACATATAACTTACTTCACGTATCTCTAATTTATTGTAATAATAAGAAATACGGTTTCAATTTTTAAACACAACACACACGCACACACACACACACACACACACACACATATATATATATATATATATATATTTTTTTACTGTTACGGTACTATTTTTTCCTTAGGAGTTCAATTTAGCAGTTTATTTTACGTGTGGTTTCTTTCTTAATTCTTGGAATCAATCATGTAAAGGAAATTTATATACTTCCAAAGTTGATGATAATTTTTACTCTCACAGAAAAAAACTATAAACTTGCAATATTTTAATATATTCGTATTTTACTGATAATAATACCAATGGCGAAGAATATTGAACACTAAAGCTATGTTCTATTGTAGAGAAAATAAACAATTTGAAAAAAAAAAAAACATTTGAATTTAGTAATAGCTAAAATCCAACTCTTAATTAATATTTCAAGAAAATTTGTCTATTACCAAATGACGGAATAATGGTCCTAGTAAATAACAATAATTTAGATTACAAATTTAATCTAACAGAAAACAATAATTGAAAGGTGAAAAACTAACCAATGTAATGAGAAAAAACTATAATGTACACAAAAAAATAAATAATACCAGACTCACCAGGAAAATTTTTGATTTTATAACCAGTTACAAATCCAAAACTACATGGTTCCTGGAAATAGGAAAAAATATGAACAATGCTGGAATCAGCAGAGACGCACTAAGGAACAAAATTTAAAGAATCGACTTAAGGGTTCTTAGGAAAGATTCTTAGGCAAGTTTTTAGGAAAAAATCAATGAAAAAAGTGAACACAAGAAGAGATCGAACAACAATCTCGAAGGATGAAAGTGTAAGCACAAAAAAAAAATTACAGACAAAGAAATATAACCAAAGTTGATTTAATGTACTCTCTAAAAGGATTATTCGAAAAGAAAAAAATCGTAAAATTTATTGTTGCGTATGGATATAACATCAAATGTTTAAAAACAACTAATAAATTTATTTGAAAATTATTTCTTCCGAATAGTGTAATGTCTTTCGGAATTAATTACCATCAGTTTCTTCTTCTTTGGAGTACTGATGATAATGGCACCTGTCTTAAACAGTTAGAATATATTTAAGTATAATAATCGGATAAAATACTTAATCTCTACTGTTTTTGAAGTACGAGTATAATATTTTGTATGTTTTTAAGTATAACATTGGAATTTTTTGAGATTTTTGTTTTTAATATACTTATTAAAATATTATCAAATACATTGCTGAAAAACTACATGATAAGTATTTCCAGAAAGAAAAGTTTGTATTAATTTGAAAGTGATTTTTTTTTAATATCTAATATTTTTTTATTTTTCAACGTTTCCTGACGTTCAACGAATTAAAATAATTTTTCCATGATTCACACTATTGTCTCAATCGAGTTAAGGTAAAGTACGAATACATAGGTCATTATTTTGATAAACAGGGGAGGTACATTAACTAGTAACTTTACACTATTTTTTATTTCCTGTTTAGCCTCCAGAAATCACCATCAGGCATTACTTCAGAGGATGAATGAAGATAATTTGTGTGAGTTTAAATGAACTGTAGTCTTGTACAGTCTCAGGTTGACCATTTCTGGGATGTGTGATTAATTGAAACCCAACCACCAAAGAATATCGGTAACCGCGAACTAGTATTCAAATCCGTATAAAAGTAACAACTACCTTTACTAGGATTTGAACCTTACAACTCTCGACTTCGAAATCAGCTAATTTGCAGACACTTTCACCATTAGACCAGCCCGGTAGGTAACTTTACACTATTTTTCTTAATATTCTTATTGCTGTGAAACATGTAAGGCGCTTGACGTTCAGGAAATAATTATTTTCTCAAGAGTAATAATATTTCAAAAGTGGCAGTTCCTGCGATGAACACAGTGATCATTTATGCAGCATTATGCTTGTCTCTCTGAAGAACGCATCGGGATATAATTTCACTTCTAATTTGTTTAGTAAGTCTGACGAAGCCCACCGAGCTAGTCTAGTAGCTAACTCGTCATCGCAAATCAGTGGATTTCGAAGTCGAGAGGTTCAAATCCTAATAAAGGCAGTTATTTTTATACGGATTTGAATACTAAATCGTGGATCCCGGTATTCTTTGGTGGTTAGGTTTCAATTAACCACACTTCTCAGGAGTGGTCAGCCTGAGACTGTACAAGAGCACACTTCATTCACATTCATACATATCATCTTCTGAAGAAGATACATATCATCGTCTTCTACCTTATGGTAGTTCCGGAGGCTAAACAGAAAAAGAAAAAATAAGTCTGATATATAATGACTGTCATCTTGGGAATGGATATGCCAGTTTTATCACTTACTTGTAATTCATGTCAACTCGCCTACATCTTTTTCTGGTTATGGAAAGTAACGTACATAAATAACTAACCTAAATAATATATGGCCGATTACAAAAATTATCTTTATAAGTAGTAATAGTAAATCTGACGATCGGTGCACCACGGAATATCATAAAAATGTTCTAAATAATTTGGTCTATGTGCTATTAATATTTTGGCTGCAGTGATCTGTGCATAGAGTTGAGTACTTGGCTAAATAATATCCGAATAGACCTTAAAATAAAAATCCACTTCATTTTCATAAAGCAAAACCGGTAGTACTGGAAGAGTTAAACCGCCTCTATTTAAAAATATAATTATAAATCTTATCTGACATCTGTAAATATTGCAATAGTATAATTGAAACGATTTATATTTGATTTACTTGGCATAAGAATTTTCAAATTAAAAACCCGTACAATAAACACTGTACGTAATCTAACAAGTTTGTTTGAAGTCGACTAGAAAAGACATAATTTTTCAGCAAACAACCAATTGGATCGCTGCCAACATAATTCATCGTAAAAGAATCATTTTTAAAATAAATTAAAGATATTATAGAAAAAAGTTAGGAATTTTGTTTAACATTTGATTATATATTAAATATTTACATTTTTTAAAATTTAATTTTTCTCTTTCTAGGAAAACACTTCAAGTCGAGAATACTAAATTCCTACAGAGCGGTTTAAGAATTATATCATTTTATCTTATTTATATAATATAACAAGATTACAAAACATCAGTTTATTGAGCTATCTACCACAAAAATATTGAACTAAATTTGTTTTTATTATTCTAATAGAATGTATATATATTTTTACAAATATGATTCTATTTTACTAATACAGAGTATGACCTATTTTACAAATTGGAAAGCTTTTTATAAAATTTTGATGTGTTTTACTTTAATTTGACTTTTTGGAAAATAATTCAGCTTTAGTTACCTTAACCTGCTACAGGCCTATATTAATACTAGCTGCAGAGGCGTGCCATAGGCACCCCTCCGCAGCTAGGCCCTTCGGGCGGTTTGCCCTGGCGAGCGGCGTCTCAGAATGGGATTATTAGGTGTCCAAAATTGATTACCTCTTGTGTAATTTTTTATTTTTTTTAATGATGAAATTGATATAACGGAAGTTAAATTACAAATTTAACTTTAGAAATTGATACGAATCGGGATTTTCCGCTAGTGAACGGTACATTCCGGTGCCTTCTTCTTGGTTATAGTTCATTATTTTATGAAGAAAAACGATCACATAAATAAAAAAAATATGTTATTAATATATATTTCGCATATATATCCGATATATTGATATATAATAATATAAAAGAATACACCTGACCACCACGAGACATGTACGAATCGGTATTTTCCGGTAGTGATCGGTAAATTACGGTACTAAGTTAAAGGACACACACACATATACAGATGATCTTTAGTAGGGTAGGATTACACTGAGAAATATTTATTTTGTAATACCACTCTGCCGACCACCGTATCAAAGTGTTAGCGCCTCTATCATTCATCTGGAAGGTTCTAAGTTTGAATCCTTCAAAGACGGATAGACTCCAGAAAATCAAAAGAAGAATTGGAAGAACCTGCAACAATAAAAGTATCAGAAAAACGGGTAGTAGTGGATTGTGAAAAACAAAGTCGTGCAGAAAGAGTTAGAACCCACCACTGATAACATGCATAAAAGGAGACTAAGATTTTTTGGAGATATCATGAGGATGCAAGATTGAAGACTTCTGAAAGGCTAGTACGATACAATTTCGACTCGAAAAACACCAAGACAGGATGCAGATGGATCAGAGAAATAAGAGAGGATCTGAAGGAAATTGGTCTTACACCAAAAGACACCACAGATAAGATAAAATTAAACAACAAAATCAAGAACAAAAACACTCGCTTTAAACACGCAAAAAAAATCATAACACGAACATTTTCAACACTAGAAAGGGCACAAAGATCGGAACGTATGAAAAAGTACTGGGAGGACGCAAAGCCCAAACAGTCCCACCGAATAGACTTATAATAATGGATAATGGACTGATTTAAAGTGTTCATATGCGGTCTTAAAACATAATAATAATAATAATAATAGAGGCCTATAAAATTGTAAAACATTACCTTTCTGTCATAGTCAAGTAACAAAAAGGTTTTTTACTTGATCTCAGGTTCACTTCCCAATAAAGTCTTGTTTGTTATGTAATAATGACATTTTAAGCATAAAGAAATGCAATAAAAAATATTAAGCATAGTCTCATTTAATGGAAACGTATTCATTCAGTTAATTATATACATTATGTATTTTCTAATTCAAAGTATCATTTTACAATTTTTTCACATTTTAATGTTAAACACATGTTATAAAAAGATATTACAGTGAAATTAGTATTATACAAACTAACATTACTGCAAAGTGTATACAGACCTGCAACTTTCTCTTAATTTTCACAGTATGATACCAGTAATCATTAAAACATTTACCTCCTGCAATTTATTCTAGACATCTAACTTCCTGTAATGCATATTAAAAAAAAAAAATAATTGTTTGTCCATTTCATTTATAAACTATTCTTTATTTATTTTCGAGAGAAAATAAATAATTAAATGTAATATAATAATTTCTGCCTAAGTAGTTAAGCTGTAAAACTAATTTTAGATTAAGCTTCATAACCGATCTTTCTTAAGCGATTCAATATTGAATCGATTACAATATGTATCACTCTGATATATTTCAATACAAATAAAAATGAATACATGGTATAATCTTAACGTTAAATTATGCAGTAATATTTAATTCTATAATTCAAAATAGAATTATAGATTTGCGTCAATGTTGTTATAAATTAAATTCATATGTACTAATACTTTAACAGCAGCATGACGAAACAAATTAAGAAGAACAGTCTAACAAAAAAAGGTTAATGTGCAGGTAGAATCCAATTACAATTTGTGTAGTTGTTATTATTATTATTAATATTCCGTTACTGTACAGCAAATTTAACCATTTTTTTTTTAACTTCATTGAAAATCATTCGAAAAAACAGAATCGTGACTTCTCTGACATTTAATAGATGTATGTTATTAATAACGGTAAATAAAATTATTATTATTTTTTTTTATTCTGTTCTTGCTAAATTTATTTACATGTAATAATAATAATGAATGTGTGTTATCTGAATATTAAGTCATATAGGACAGAATACATATAATGTATTCTGACATGTCATGGGTTGGTATAGTGGTAAACTTCCCAAATCAGCTGATTTGGAAGTCAAGAGTTCCAGCATTCAAGTCCTAGTAAAGTCAGTTATGTTTATACAGATTTGAATACTAGATCGTGGATACCGGTGTTCTTTGGTGATTGGGTTTCAATTAACCACACATCTCAGGAATGATCGAACTGAGACTGTACAAGACTCTACTTCATTTAGACTCATACATATCCTCATTCATCCTCGGAAGTAATACCTGAACGGTAAATCCCGGAGGCTAAACAGGAAAAATAAAGTAAACGTATCACATTTTAAGAAAATAATTTCTGCATTAACATTTTAAACAATGAGTCCTGCGGAAATACGATTTGAAAAGAATTGCAAATAAACGTAAAAGTGAAACTAAGCACGGAGTTAGTGAAAAAATTATTCCAGATTCCCGGAAAAATACATATACTTAAAAAAATGTTTCTTTTAAAATGAGTCATGAGATCAAGCAAAGCCTGTTGATCTGAATCGGCAAATAAAATAGCCAAACTGATAAAAACAAACAGACTAAACGATCATTTAGAGTAACATTTTCCTTTCTTGGAAAGTCTTTAGTAGAGATTGGATGTAAATTTACTGTTACTATTATTATTCTGGACGGGTTAATATTGATAACTCATAACTTACTTTATACACACGTGTTAGCTATTATAGAGAATCATAAAAACTGTGGGAAACTCCAGTACTTCTACACTTCTATGAATACCAAAATATATAAAATGCTAATATATTTATGCTGTACGCAGTGAAAAACGGCAAAAAATAATCGACTACGTGCAGAAAATAAAACCAGTCAGTTGTAAATAATACAATTATCAACAATTAAAAGAGAATGTCCCTAAATAATTCCTTCAAATTAATCTTTTAGCAGAAATCATTGTTACACTAAAACTTATCAACTGATTTCGAAGTCGAAAGTCTCAGGTTCAGATCATAATAAATGTAGTTGCTTTTATTCGGATTTGAATACTGAACCTTGGATATCGGTGTTCTTTGGTTGTTTTTTTTTTTTTTTTTTTTTTTATATTCCCACCTACTCCTCTGGAACGGATCTACAATCAAGTTTGACTCGCGCCAGAGGAGTGTCCTTTACTCTAGCTCGCCTCCCCGCCCGCCGGCTGTATGTCCGGCACGGCAGGCCAGTTCACCGGTTAGCTCTTTTATTTCGTAGGTGGAAATTCCACCTACGACAAGCCGTCATCAGCGAGCGGTTTCTTCTTGACGAGCTTCCTCATCTTTCTTCTTTATAACTGCGGTTATAAACGACGAGATCACATTAAAGTTATCCTCGTTAAGTAGCATTTTATCCACCACATTCTCCGTAGATAATGGCCCTATACGTCTTACACAGGATTGCCTGCTTTCAGTCCAACGGTTACATTCAAATACTACATGTTCAGGGGAATCATAAGCCCCACAGTAAGGACAGTTGTTGTTATCTATCCTTAGTCTCGCACATAAATAGGACCTGAACGACCCATGCTCTGTAAAAAATTGCGTTATCCAGTAATTTATGTCCCCGAACTTCCTTTCTATCCATGGTCGGATCAAAGGTATCAAACGATGTGTCCATCGTCCCGTGTTGGCTACATCCCAACGATGTTGCCAATTACGCAGCATCTCTTCATATGCTTCTTTAGAAGGTTGTCCACATGCTATACTCACTCGCATCTCCGCCAGTTGTTTAAGCGGAGGAACTCCTGCAATTACGAGTACCGCCTCGGTGGAGACTGAAGAATATGCGCATATCACTCTTAAGCTCATGCGCCGTTGAATTCCTTCAAGGGCTCTTCTGTTCTTGTCGGCACGCAGAGCTCTTTCCCAGACTTGTATACCGTAAAGTAAGATGGAATTAACTACGTGAGCGTAAATCTTACGCTTCGCAGTTCTGGATCCTGTCATATTACCGAGTAATCTGCTAAGATTTTTGACCGTGCATTCAGCTCGTTTACGTATTTCATTCACGTGTGCCGTAAAACTCCTCCTCTTGTCAAGCCAGATCCCTAAATATTTGGCTGAAGTCTGTTGCTGGACAAGATTACCCCCTACTCGAATTAGGATGTCAGATATTCTCCTACTACCTATCATGACTACGTATTTTGTTTTACCATGCGAAAGTTTTAAGCCTTTAGTAGACATCCAGACTTCTGCCATTCGTATCGCTGCGTTTGCCTTCTCCGATACCTCTACTTCAGTTTTTCCAGTAACAACCAAGGCCAGGTCGTCAGCAAAAGCCACTGGGAAAACACCCAGAGGATAACTCAGCCCGAGAATTCCGTCATAGACCAGATTCCAAAGGAGTGGCCCCAAGACAGAGCCTTCTCGGCTGGAATCTCGGCTGGAATGCCATCTGGCCCGAGTCCCTTATGTAGCTTCAGTCTTTTCACCGCCATTAATAGCTCACTAGCGTCAAAAAGTTGAAAGCTATTATCCACAATCTCTTCCCGAATAGGATCCGCTTGCTGAGGAAATAATTCCTTAACAACACGATGGATCTTATCGTCTGTTAAGGCAGGTAATCTCTTCCCTAACTTGTTGGTAACAATTTTAAAACCCCTGCCCCAATGGATCAGCATCTATATCTTGACACAGTCGCTTCCAGCAACTGGCTTTAGCAATCACACATCACGAACAAGGGAAGCATCTACCTACGGTTCCCGAATCCAGAAAGGATATCTAGACATTTGGGATATCTAGACATTTCTGGAATATTCATAAGAAAATAAATAAATAATAACTGTTATAGAAATTATTTTTATAAATAATTTCTATAAGACCGAATTTTCAACAAAATCGGTTAAGCAGTTTTTGAGTTACGAGGGCACACACAGGAAGAAGATTGTCTTTTATGTATATAGATTTTCTCATACGCACTATTTTTATTTATTTATTTTTTTTTGTCTATTGATGCTGACCAATCAAGATAGACATATAATTTTTAGTTTCAATAAAAATATTTTGTACAACGGTTTTTATATTTCCAAATACATTTTAATTTGAATTTTAGTATATTAACATAGAAAAATTTGAACATTTTAATATTACCTCGGAGTTTAAGTCAATAATTTCTTTATTAATTATATTTTATGTTCCAAACATAGTAATATGACAAAATATACGGTAATAAATGAAAAAAAAGTTTTAAAATTCATTCAATGGAGAGAAAAAATAAAATTAAACGAAGAAAAAACAAAGCAGCACATAGATCTAGATGTGGTTTATTGTAAAACAATACACACCTGTTCGCTTGGATATTTACGTCAGTTATCTAATCAAAACTTTTTCGAGACTTTTAAATTTAATATCACTTTTTGTTAATATTATACAATGTATCAATTAATAAACTGGCTTTGCAAATTTCATCATAGCATTATAACCTTTTACTTTTCTCCATTAAGTATTTAGCCTCTGCTAAATATTGAACTTACATTGAGCAAGAAAATTTATAAAAGAAAAGCCAACGAGTTAGGAAACTACCGAAAGTATTTTAAGGTATTATCCAAGATTGTTTTTAGGATTAAGTAATCCCGAAATTTTTTTTAAAATCCATTCTAGTATAATAATACATATGGACAAATACAAATCAATACCAACCAAAAAAAATCCCTTTCGGCACCCCGGAAGGCGGAGGTAGATTTCACCAATACTAAGTAGGGGATAAAAAAGATTTCCACTTTAAAGTTAAGAAAAATTTCAAATTAACTCAATACGATAATGGTTGTATATGAAAAAATTTCAAACGCTTAGCGTACGACAAGCCCTATATTACAATTCCAGCAACATTTTGGTCATCCCTTCCCGTAAGGATTGGTCATATCAAAACTTATTTGAGATTAAGGTTTTAGGTAATGTTTAGAGCATTAACGATTACTTTATTCGATATTGTGCCTATTAAAGGAGATATGATGTTTTTTGTCTTCAAAACCCCATTTTTTCCACCTCCAGAGCCAATGGTTGGTGATATCAAAAACCTTTACTTTAATAAAGTTTAGGCCCTTATCCAAAGAATAGTAGGAACTTTAAACGAATTTTATATTTTACATAATAAGAAAGTTATAGTGATATATTGTTTTTTTGAAAAATCCATTTTATTTCCACCCCCATGGACCGATTTTGGCCGTTAACGAACTCGATCGATATTTTGAGACGAGTTATTTTTAAGGAACAACTTGAAAGTGATTGGCGCAAAATTACAGCAGTTATCGTGTCCACAAAAACGTGAAATATATACATGCATACATATAAATACATTTTTGAGCTGACGGTGGTTTTGGGGTGGATCCGGAAGTCGAATCATGACATCCATTACAATAAACCCACCGGGTTGGTCTAGGGGTGATCGCGTCTTCCCAAATCAGCTGATTTGGAAGTCGAGAGTTCCAGCGTTCAAGTCCTAGTAAAGCCAGTTATTTTTACACGGATTTGAATACTAGATCGTGGATACCGGTGTTCTTTTTGGTGGTTGGGTTTCAATTAACCATACATCTCAGGAATGGTCGAACTGAGAATGTACAAGACTACACTTCATTTACACTCATACATATCATCCTCTGAAGAATTATCTAAACGGTAGTTACCGGAGGCTAAACAGGAAAAAGAAAGAAAGGTATCCATTACAATAGGTAGCTAGCTTTCCTATGAAGTCTAAAAGCTCGATAAATGTACATGCAACATTGGTTGACCTTATTACTAGCAGAAATAATTAATCAATGAAGGATAATTTTCCACGTTAAAATTTATTAATTTCTTAGAACGTGTTTGGTAAATGATATTAAGAGAAAGATTTAAATAATAATAATAATTATTGGATTTATAGGCTCTAAGTAGAAAATATAAAAATACCATCTCGTAGTGTTATCATCTTTAAAGTAACTATTCAGATTTGTCTGTATACATCCTATTTACATTAAAATACTATGTTTCTTAAAATAACTACAACAATACGACTTATAATGTTTATTACTAAATTATTTTAATTGCATTATCTTGTTTTTTTTCCAGGTAAGTTGGTAGTTAACAATGATGTTTTTCTTAGTTCAATATGTAAGAATTTATTTTAAAAACAATGGTAAGTCACAATTTACGAAATTATATATTTTTTAAATAATAATGTAAATCATAAATGTTAATATAATTAAACGATTTAATTTATTTTAACTATTTATTAAACTATTAATTCTTTATTATTACATTTAGAAATAAAAGAATTATACATTGTTATAATGCTAATTTAAAAAAAGAAACTTATTTTTATCACGGTTTTGAAATTTAATTTTTTTTTAACAAAGCGACAGCTTATAACCATCAGTAGTACTTAACCCACAAAATTTTCATTAGAAAA
Source organism: Lycorma delicatula (assembly GCF_047948215.1). Taxonomy (NCBI): domain Eukaryota; kingdom Metazoa; phylum Arthropoda; class Insecta; order Hemiptera; family Fulgoridae; genus Lycorma; species Lycorma delicatula. The sequence continues at coordinate 51,431,513 of NC_134460.1, forward strand.
AAAAATACGTACGTAATTTCCAAGATCATAATAATAACTGCACGCACAAACTCGTATTGCTGAAATATGTGTTGTGAATTGATCTTATCATTTTCTCCCAAATGACTTTTAAAAGATAAAGCAGATTAAAAAACGGAGGTAAATATCGTAGAATTTTTGTTTCAGAAATACTGTAGAAGTGACGCAAGATGATGTCAGTTTTAAGGCAAAATTATTTTTTCAAGATATATTTCTGTAACGGTTAAAAAGAAAATGATAGCCGATTAAATTTTCTAAAAAAATATGGTCCTTAATTATTTTTTATTAATTGAATGTTAAAAGTTGTTCATTATACTATATTTTGAGATTACGATAATTAATAATTACTGTATATATATTACGATCCATATATGCTCATTTTTTTTAGTCTCAGGGAGCACCGTTAGATATTGCTACAGAGGATGAGTTGATATGACAATTTTTAGCGTGTGAAAACGCCTTATCTGACCGAGATTCGAACCCGGGACCCCTGGATGAAAGGCCGATATCCTACATCGCTATGTTATAGTTATCGAGTTATCGATTGAAATATATCTTTAAAAATTATGCGACATGTGATGAGAAACTGTTGAAATTAACGCTGTGAAAAATTGTGGAATAATGTTGGTGATTCCAAATAAAAAAAAAACAAATTCGATGTGTAAAACAAGACAACAAAATACGTTTTTTTTTTCAAAACTAATCCGGGGGTCGGGATATAAGAATATAATAATTTAAGATTTTTCTTAAAGCATTAAACTTTAAGCAGGAAAATCCAAATTATTCTTAAGTATTACTTGCAAAATTATTTGACACTTTCACAACTATAATTTTTAAGACTGATTACCTTGATGGATTAGTCCATTGGTTCCCAAACTTTTCCGAGTCGCGGCGCCCTTTTTCAATTAAAATTTTTCCATGGCGCCCTACCCGAAATAAAAATATGATTACTCGTAAGTAAGAGATAAAAATAAATAAAACTCGCGGACCTTCATTATTTTTTTACATTATTAACATTAAATTAATAAATTATAAATGTCTTGGTTCAATCAATTATGAAGCTTTTACAATATTTTGTAGCACCCTGTGAAGAGGCCGCAGCTCCCTGGAGCGCCACGGCCTCACTCACAGCCAAGTTTTATGTTTTTATCTAAATAATTTTATTTCACTGGATTATTCGCAAAGCAAAGCGATAATGTATAATTTTGCATACATGATTTATATATATATATATATTTTGACAGTCACATAACTTTGGCTAGCTCATCTACATGGGTTTCTATTTTATTTTTATTATTAATTTTAATTTTGACTTTTAATTTAATTTTTTTTTATTAATGACCATATTTGATATATACGCAATTTTTAATTTTAATTTACAATTTAAAATTTTGAATATAAAAAAAAAAAAAATAGTTCTATTTCTGTCTGTTTTGATTTAGTTATAAAATGATCTTTTAACAATTTCAAACGTTGCAATTTGCAACGTACAATTTTAATTTCAACGTTTAATTTGCAATGAAAGATTTGAAAAATTATAGAGCAACTGATGATGCGAGGTACTCGCGAAAGCGGTTTTGCTTGGATTATGAAATAAGGTAGGTGTCATCATCCTATTTTATTTTATTTTATTAATTCCATACTTGGATTGATCGGATTAAAATAATTTTTATAATGCAGAGGAAGATGATTCCCGAAAGGATCGATTTTAGAAAAATAATATATATATATATATATATATGTATATAAGTTTAGTCATCATCAATGTGAAATCTTAAAATCGTTGTACGAAAAGACTATTCGTTGTGCGCAGACTACTTCTCCAGCTGTTATTCCGAACAAAATGGTGCGCGTGGTACATGGATGTATACGGTACTCGTAGTAAATACATCAATATTAATATTATCATTATAATTTTATATAAATAATCGAAATTCGTTTATTCATGTGATAAATCAATAAGCCGTCTGTTGCTCAACTATTACTAACACTACTTGTTCTAACATTAAATTAGTATGTTATTATACCATTATTAAAGTAAGTTGATCTCATTAATTAACTTCACTTTCTTACATTAGCGCAATACGGATATGCAATGTTGCACACCATCCATTTCCCGTTTATGAATTAAATACCGATATATCTAAAATTAAAACTTAGAAAAACATTAAAATTTTTTAACGCTGAGCATTTTTCCATAAAATATTTCCTTGCAGGAATTTGAAAACTCGAAGGGTGCTCTACATAAAACGTAACCCGTCTATATTCAGTAGTAGGTATATTTAGATAAAAAAGCATTTATAAGTTATTAAATTAAATATTTTACTTCCAAACTTTCCAGTACCTTAAATTCTAGAGTAAATGCTGGAAGTGGCCGCCATTTTCATGAATACACGTTTCCAACCTTTTTCCTGTGTTTCTTGCTACTGTTTTCAAAGTTTTTTGGTTTATATTTAAAACAGCACGTTTGATACTGACCTTCACTTGTTTAAATGTTCGTGGTTTGTTGCTGCGTACGCTTTTTCTTTGAGGTAACCCCAAACAAAAAAATTCTGGCGCAATCAAATCTGGAGAAGTTAGTGGCCATAAGCTACGATCAATAACGTGATTACCAAAGAATTCCTTAACGAAATCAGAAGTTGAATGCGCGTAATGTGATATTGCACCATCATGTTGAAACCAATAGTATCGATCTTCCTCTTCCAAGAGTGCAATGAATTATATAAAATATTCTGATATCGTTCTGGAGTAATGATGCAATCGAAGAAAAGTGGACAGATAATTTTTTCGTGTATCACACGCCCATCTTCTGCGGGTGCAATTGTTTTTCATGATACGTGTAGGGATTTTCAGCACTCCCTACCCTACTTTTATGGTTATTTATATAGCCATTCGGATGAAACAACGCTTCGTTTGAGAAAAAAATTGAGTCCGTAACATGAATACTCTCATGCACGAATCGTCGAAAACGATGACAATATTGTAGCCGTTTTTCTATGTTTGGATCAAGAAGTTGATGAACTGTTTGAATTCGATACGGTCGGTTTTACATTTAATTTTTTTTGACGCCCGATGAACGATTGATTTTGGTAGATTAATTTCAGCTGAAAAGCATCTAATTGATATTTTGGCGAGACAATTAATCGATCTTTGATTTCAAACTATGTCTGCATAACACTGTCATCGATCTTTTGTGGTCCTTGTTATTAACAAAACATATCGATCCAAATTTAGCCACTAACATTAAATGTGATGTCTTATTAGGTGCTGGTTTATCACGGTACCTACGGCAAAATGATTCTTGTACTGCAACCACTGATCGCGTGCTGAAATACGACTCGAGAATAAAAACACATTCGTCTTGTGAAAACAGCGTCTTCTCTGTAACAATGCACTGAGCGTTAGGATCGCTTTGTTATGACTATCAGTAGCAGTCTTCTGCGTCGGCACGATGTACAAATGATGTACAAACGAGTCCAATCCAGTAAACGTAGAGGAGTCGGGCAGTCAGTTCAAGTATTATAGAAGGCCGATTGGTGGGTTGCGTTTTAAATGGGACACCCTACGAAATCCATACACACCGGATTTCATTATCTCATAAATATTCCGTCAACCTAAACCACTCAATTGGTTGTAAGAAGTACAACGGAATCCGTCAAATAAAAACATTAGCGGTTTTTTCCTTCCAATTAATTATTTAGAACTTACAAAATTCTGTACGTTTAATTTTTTAAATGTAATATCTGTTATATAAAAAATATAACCGGCATTACGAGTTTATTTCCTGACACAACAACCAAGGAACATATAAACAGATGTGCATTTAAAAAAAATTAATTACTTAAAAAAATTACTTTTTATACAACGTGAACTCATTAATTTCATGTTTTCAATTAAATAGTAAAATAATCGGCATGTACTTAAAATATCTAATTTTTTTTCCTTTAATACAGGTAAATTCAAGGCAAAACATTACATAGTTAATTATACCCATATAAAAAAACTGTTTAAATTGCGTGTATTTTAACTATAGAAATAACTAATAGATCAATGTAACACTAATAATTAGTTGCTATTTTGAAAATAATATTATAGAATAACAAAGAGATAAAAACATAATGTTACTTATGCGTAAGTATTTTAACAAACCCACAGGGTTGGTCTACTGGTGAACGCGTCTTCGTAAATCAGCTGATTTCGAAGTCGAGAGTACCAAAGTTGAAATTCAAGTAAAGGCATTTATACGGATTTGAAAACAAGATCCTGGATACGGTGTTCTTTGGTGGTTGGGTTTCAATTAACCACACATCTCAGAAATGGTCGACCTGAGACTGTACAAGACTACACTTCACTCATAAATATCATCCTCATTTATTCTCTGAAGTAATACCTGACGGTAATTCCCGGAGGCTAAACGGAAAAAAAGTATTTTAACAACGACCATCGTGTGAAATATTTCAGTCTGTGATATATTTCACACGAATTTTAAGAATTCTAATATGATATTAATCAATGAATTACCTGTTACCTGTATCATTATAATTTGAGATTAAATTTTATAATTAATTAATCATCTATTTAATATTAAATGACGTAAATAATGATGGTCCACCTGTTTTGCTTTATCAAGGTTCGTTTCAAGTTCAGCCAAAAGGTAATTATTTTACTATATATTCTCACAAAAAAAGAGAATAGTATTAAAAAAAATTTTAGCTTTGTCTTAAAATAAAAAAAATTAAAAATACGGTTCAAACAAAAATAAATATTAATTTTACTGAATGAAAATTATTTAAAAAAAGACTTCCTTATTATTTTCATATAAAAATAATAATACGAAATTTTATAAATTCTAATATTATTTATGAATGGAAGACTACCGCAAAGAATTTAAATTAATCATAGATAAAAATAACCACCTGTATCGTTATTATTACGAGATGTGAATGAATAAAAATTTTCAATTAAACAAAGCTAAGGAAAGTTTATGAACGTTTTGAAATTAGTTATACTATATTGTAGGAGATGTGATTAACTATAATGTATAGAAGTGATAATTAACAGGTAAACGAAGTAATTCAACAACCTTGGATGGCTAAACATGAATTTTGTTGAAAATTTTTAATTTTCAAAAGAAAATTGAGGTCATTCGAAATCTCTGGTTACGGTATTATGGCTTCAGGAGAAAACGAACTGATATATCAGATGTATATTTGGAGAAGTAAACCATTTTATATGATTCGTAAGTAAAACTGACTATTTTTGTTTTTCTTATTATGCGAAGAAGCCAACTTAGACTACGCAAATATCACTTCTTTCTAGCTTCTTTTCTCTTCTCCCACACGTTCCTCAATTTCTCGGCATGGTTTCGTTTTTGGTCATCTGTCCCTTTTTGTTCCTGTCCTTCTTTTTTTCTGCCACAAGAACTCTTATATAGTAAATTATTCATCGGAAGTAACACTCTATTTCAACAGTACTCTTGTTTCAAGCTTATTCTTTGTAGGTCTTTCCTCTTCTGTTTCATGTAATATGATTTGCTTCTCATGTTCCACAGTTTATCAAAGATTTATTTATTTAATCTGTTTGGATCCATCTTGATCACATGCCTCAAGAAATTTAACCTTCTTTTCCTTATCGCTGTTTCTAGATCTGCTTGATTTTGGTTCTCCTTGTTATATTTCGGTTTCTATCCTTCCTCTGATACCTTCGAACCTTACATTTTCCTTAGTAAGCCTTTTTCAAAAAAAAAAAAAAAAAAAAAAAAAAAAAAAAAAAAAAAAAAATCTTGAATAATTTTTTGAGGTCGTTTAAATTGCCGTATAAGAGTGTTGTCCTTACTAGTTATATAATGTCTTAATTTCACTCTTAGGAGATTCTTCTTATTGTAGACGTCATTGGTGATAAATTAAAGCTTATCATGTTTTTAATATTCTATTTTAAATTTATTCCTGTTCAGCCTATAATCTCTCCTAAGTACTTAAAAAGATTGGTGACATCTATTGTTCCGTATAAGTCCCTACTGTCTTTTGTATGATTGATTTGATGTTCATCATGATTTCTGTCTTTGTATAAAGGATACGTGTAGGCCTGCTTTTTGTGTTATTCCTGTCAACTCTTTTTCCTGTCAATTTTCCGTTTTATTCTTATTCCTGTCAAATTTTTTTTGACAACTCTATTTGGTGCTACCGTTGATTCAGAAAAAAGAGTCAGGTTGTCAGGAAACAGACTATTATAATTGTTATTATTTTATTTAATCTTTTATGAAAGACTGTCGCTATCTTATCAATCTATATAAATTTGCCTTTTTTTTTTTATATAAGCATCTGTACTAAATATGAATAAGTCCTAAAATGACTCCAGTAACTACCCGAAGACTGTCTATAAAAAAATCTGGCTTTGGGACAATTTGACATCGGGTTCGTTTATCTGACCAGATAAACGAAATAAGCAATCTTTTCGTTTAACTTAGAATAGTTACCCTAGAATTCTAATAACAATAGATTTGTTTTCTGATTTTAGATATGAACACAAGGATGATTTATAATCTTAGGAAAAATTCTTATGTGCACACCACAAGACTACCTTGTATGCCTATTAAATTAATAAACACATTTCTTTTAAAATGAAAAGTACATAAATTTTTTTTCATTAATAGCTTTTGATATTTCTTCATAGTTTTCTTTTTTATTATTCTTATTGAATTATAATTTATCATAAAATCTTTTTTACACTCAGAGGTTAATAATTATTAATAAATCAATATATTTAAATTGAAAAACAAGTTAAAAAAAAGAAGATGAAGTCTGATTCGAACCGATGTGCCTTCTTGGGAAGGCACCCAAGTTGACATCGGTCCCCTTCAAGGGGACCGATGTCCCCTTGCAAGACTCAAATATTTCATTAATTAAAATTTTATTTGGCTATAATTCTGAAACCAATGAAAATATGTACCATGTATGATATATCGTTGAAACGTTCTCAATGAGGGCTTATTACTGCAATTAAGAAAAAGTCCAAATCCAAATTTTTCGATATTTTTTGTTTTTTTGGACACTTTTCGTCCAATCGATTGCAATCAAAGGAGGAGGTGCACAACTAGATGTTACAACAATCCTAAATCCAAAATTTCAACATCCTACGTCAAATCGTTTTTGAATTATGTAAAATACATACGCACATACAGACGTTACACCGAAACTAGTCAACGTGGATTCAGGGATGGTCAAAATGGATATTTCCGTTGAAATATGAAAACCGAAATTTTTCGCGATCACAATACTTCCATTATTTCGTACAAGGAAGTAAAAAATTATCGGTTTAAAAGAAATTATTTCGTTACATTTAAAATTTGTGTTGGTTACATTATTATTCTAAAAATCGATATTGTCTCAATATAAATTTTCAGGAAGCTGTATAATTACGCTAACCTCCTTGACTGAGTGGCAGGGTGTCAGAATTTCATTCGTAAGATCCTGGCCTTGAATTTCGGTCCTTAAGATAGGTTTATTTGATAAATAGTTTAGTTATATATATATATATATATATATATATATATACAAACATTTTCAGTCGAGAGTTCCAAGATTCCAGTCTTTGTAAAGACAGTTGCTTTTATATGGATTGTACGCTAGACTGTTTCTTGGTAGTTAAGTTTCATTCAACTACAATTCTCAGGAGTGGCTTACCTGAGTCTGTTCCAGACTACATGTTTACCGGTATATTTACACTTACACTGCAGCTACGTCAGACCTTCAAGCCGGTAGCGGTAATTGCACTTGCCTACACACACACACACACACCCAGACTCGGCAGTAGCTGGAAAACTGGTTACAGAAAACAAAAACAATTTATATATAAATAAAGAAAATAACAAAATGGGAGTTAATACGGTACTTTACTATAATTTTTTTAATTTCCTTCAGCTCCGCTAAAAATATATAAAAAAACACATATTCTACATAACGTTAATTAAAAATTTCATCATAATGCTACGTCTTATAATAAGCTTCAGTATTTAATTTTATAATAAAGCATTTTTTTTTCATGCAAGTTTTTGGAAAACATGTTTGCCCTGGTTTATTTAGGATCATTAAACCGATTAATTTTTGAAACAAGTATAAAAACAAAAAAAAAATTCTATATATCAGCTTTTTTTCTCATTCTTATAGGGCATAATCGTATAATACGTATTGCTAAAATTCTGATCATCGAGTTCTTTGAGATAAAGAACTGCATTTCGATTTGAAACAATGATTGTGGTTAGAGTTCAGTTGTTATAAAATGAGTAAAGACAATGAATTTTTAACATACCGAAAAAAAGAAATATGAATTGTGTGGTTCGGTTTAGTTTTTAAAACGCACGAATGCGCTAACCGTAACGATAGACTAGGAATTAGATGGACTTCCTGCGGTAACAAATACGATGTTATAGAAATAATTTTACTTTTCGTTATTAACTTTAAAACTATTTATATTCTTTAAAATATTTTGTAGAAATTTTTATCATTTTCAGATTAAATATGTAACATTTAATGTAATATTTTAAATATTAAAATTTTTCTTTTAATTAAACTATTTTTAAACTTTAACGAAAATAGAGAAATCGACTATAAATGGAAATTTATGATGGTTTATCTATCATCATTATTCTTTTGGAAAATTATCTAATTTTCCACTAATGAATTTTTATTCTCTCGAAGTTAAAATCCTACAAAACTAAGCTGTTAAATGTTTTCACTCATTTGTTATACTTGAAGTAACACAAAAGTAAACGCGTATTATAACAACTTTCAGACGTACGGACATTGCTTCCTTCAGTATGTAAACAAGTAATTTATGTATTGTGTTTTATTAAATTAGATAAGATTACGAAATTAAATAATTAATTTATATATGCTATTTTATAAAATATAATTTAAATAAAATTCTTTCTTAATTAAATATAGGTATATTCATTCATTTTCTCAGAATAAAATTATTTAATAAAGTAAAAGTAGTATGTACAACGATAAACAAAGCATGTAATCTGCATAAAATATCACGAATCTTTTGTGAGAGAATTGTACATTAATCTAATTAGGTTAAAATATTTTTATTAAAATAATAGTAATATCGTAGATGGTATAATTGGCGAAATTTATTATCTTATATATAAATATGAAAGTTTGAAGGTATATCTGTCTGCGTGTTTGCGACAGAATCACGCGAGAACCAAACGACCAATTTATTTCAAATTTTCAGGATAAATTCGTGTTATCCCAGGACCCCTAGCTCCTTGGGGGTTAACATATTAAAAATATTCATTATAGAAACAAAAATTAATCCTTTTACTTCACTATATTTCTGTTACCATGGTGACGGTAACAGAAATATAATTTTTTACTCTCCCGTCTCTACGGAGCTATAGCACTAGAAGGGAAAGTATTGTAATTGGTCCGATTTGGGCACATGCGGATTTCACCGGATCTTTACGTTTTGATACCTAAGAAACCCAGTTTTTCGGATGTACGTGCGTATGTTCGATGTCGCTCTCTAAATCTTCTTATATCTCCAGAACTACTGAACCGATTTTTATCAAACCTGGTCAACTTATTTTTACATTTGAGGCATTGATACAATTGAATTTTCAACTTAAAAGGTCAAGGATGTAAGGCTGTAGAGCAAGGTCGTCTTCAGTATCCTGAGATTTTGTCTAATTATGGTCTTATTTTTCTTAGGCACATTTTTTAACAATTAAAAAATCATAATATTTGCAAAAAAAAGCTTTTTGAAAAATCGCTCTCCCACCCAAAAATACGCTCTAAAATAAACTAGTGGTTCAGTGGGTATACTGCGTCATTAATACCCCCTCCCAACCACAAGGAAGGCTAGTGTAGCACTGACCTACAGCTGCTGTAGTCGTTTGTATGTTGTGACGTCACAAGTGAGCGGTAGAATTAAGTAAATGAATAATATTTATAGTGTAAAAGAAATTATTTAAAATGGCCGCTAGTACAGTCACATCCGGGCGAATGAAATACGGTATCTGCGCGCGCTTTAAAGCGCGCACATCCATGAATCATTAAGTTAAATACACACAAAATATTATATTTAGGTAAAATTATAAATTAAGTTGTGTTTGGGTGTGTGTGTGTAAGTTGTGCATCTGAAAAAAACCGCATGACGGGAAAGTCCTACAACTGTGTAGTCAGCTTTTTTCTTTAGAATAAAAATATTTAATATTCTCACAACCATGAGGATAACGAACACGTCGAGGGTCCAGGGGACGGAGCCTCCTGGCTAGAAGGTCGGGTTAGCGAAGCGAGCCCTTCACCGGTTAATATAATATATATAATTCGAAATCTAATATAAAAACTAAAAACAATGAAAGGGATTTTTTTTTTTTTTGGTTTGCTTGGCATTTCTTGCTTGGCACTTCGGTCGTCCTAAAGCATAAGACCGAATGTCTGTGCCACAAACAGCTACTGAGCCTTGAAACAGTTTAGCGACCATTGTCCTAACTAGCTCCTAGAGCTAACCTAAAAGCGTGAGCGAAATAAGCGTGGTACCATACACCACTCGCTTGCGTGTCCCACCGCCCACTTGTCATATATCACTAAAATGGGTAGGCGCACCTCGTTAACTACAAAACATATATGACTATCGATAATTAAATTTATCTCGTCAAAGACAGCAGTTCGCTGCCACGCCTAGGCCGCTGGATGCCAACTAGTATCTGTTCACCATTAAAGCGCTTGGAGCATTAATCTGGCTGATAGCCAGCCATATCTCTCGGTTAGTTTTCTACAGCAGCGCGGTAGGAGTCGTTTTCCCTAGGTAAACTACTGATGTCGGTTGAACAAAGCAACGGCATCAAGGAACTTCCACACGGTCGGACAATGCGGCTCTCGCCACATTGACCCGCCGCATGTGAGTGGCCGATTTTCCCCTTGACTACTAAGTTCCAGGGTGGCCTGAGTTCTGCGCTGGGCACTCCTTAAATTTTCTCCATTTCTTTTTAACCTACGCGCCCAAACGGACGCCGCATAAGAGGTTATACTTTCGAAGACACCTCGGTACACCATGTACATATGACGGCCCGACAGCTCGTAATCCTTTCGAGCAATCCTCCTAAGTTTGTACATCACAGAGACGGCGTCTGCCGCTACTTGACTAATGCGGTTGCTAAACAGCAACTTCCCATCAAACAAAACCTAGGTACTTATGAACTCGAACTCGGCTGATTACACAGCCTTTATACTTAACACAGAGGTTATGACTGTATGATAATTTGTTTGCACCCTTGAGAAGCATAAACTTCATTTATTAAACAACGACTAATCATAAGAATTGCATTATTTTTGTAAATGTGATATGTGTTACATATAAATGAAATTGAGCCGGTAAGAGTTTTGTAACAATTTTCTTTTACTCATTATATGTAACGCTTAAATATTGTTTATTATCTATTACTGTATATCTATTATCTATTACATATATTTAACATGTATTTCTTTTTAAACAAAATTCTAAATTAATAACATTTTGATAATAGAAATGTATTATCTTACCTTTTTTGATATCAGTATCATTTTGTTAAAAAGTTTTATTTATATTGCAGAAATTTTTGTTTTTTGAGCGGAAGAATGATATATCTGTGAGATTCTTACCGTTCGGTTTACAATTTCATTTTAATTTTTTTGGATAACAATATCTTTATTAGTTCACCGCTATTATTAAACGGGTTATGAAATTGTATGGTGTAGATAAAGCACGTGCACGTTAAGTATACATTTCTTCACTTTTTGTTTTACATTTTTCAATAAAGAGAGAAATATTTTTATATAATTTACAGCAATAACTATAATAGGATGCTATAGTATAACAATATACAAATTATTTAAACTCAAGTATAGGAGTAAGTTAACGCAGACATAAGAAGTTATGTAAATAGGAAAAAAATTCGTTATTTTAATTAAAGAAATGAATATAGTATAATTCGCTTGTGTACTTAATATACTCGTACATTAATTAATTTAAATAGATACCGCTGCTATCAAGATACTTTTTATATAATTATTATCATAATTGATAATAATCATATATTTTTTAAACATAAATTATTGCCTATATATATTTTTTTCATAATCAATTAAAAATATTCCTAGACTTACGAGTGCAAAAACTGCAAGGGCATGCAACGTTTATAAAGATTTTCTTTTGCATTATGATATAACATAGATAATTTTCCTTTAAACGAGTCGCTCAACTATCATTATTTAAGCGTGCATAACTTTGATAAAAATTAAAAATAGATCTAATTTTATATACGTGTTCGTCCACCCTCCCCAACCCCACATACACACACATTAAATTCAGTAAATAATATAGTAATTTTGAGTATCAATTCGCAAATAGGATATTGAATGAATTACAGAAGGAAGAAAATTTATTTGACAATATTTGTTATAACGAACCTTTGCTTGCATGGTTCCATTTAAATCGATTTTCATAAAATAAAATATAACGATATTAAACGAATATCTCGCAGGTTGCTTTGGTTATATGATAGTTTATCGATGAGATGATAATAATTTACGTACGTAAAAAAAAAAAAAAAAAAAAAAAAAACACTTGAAAAGAGGTTTACGAAAAAGTACTGTCATTAATAACATTATCCATATAGAATGGTTTCACAACACTAATAAAAAATGTAGAATTTAGCTAAAAATATCAAAAAAATAAAATTGCTTATCTTATATTATATTTAAACAATTTTGATAGTTAATAAATAAAGCACAGCATATCAAATAAAAGCATAATAAAGCATCAATCTGTATATCAAATCTGTGAATGAAAACAGATAAATTCCAATTATGAAAATGAGCAAGATGTTAAATCTTTTTTTAACCTTTTTTACTTCCTTGCACAAACTAAAGAAAGTATTGTGGTCGCAAAAAATTTCGGTTTCAGATTTCATCGGAAATATAAATTTTGACTAGTTCGACGTGACGTCTGTACATACGTATGTATCTCGCACAACTCAAAAACGATTAGCCGTAGGATGTTTAAATTTTTGATTTAGGACTGTTGTAACATCTAGTTGTGCACCTCCCTTTTTGATTGCTATAGACTGAACCAAAAGTGTCTAAAAACGCCCAAAATCCAAAAGAATTTGGATTTTGGACTTTTTATTAACTGCAATAATAATCCCTCATGGAAAGCTTTTCAACGATACATTATAAGTGGTATTTTCATTGGTTCCAGAGTTATAACCAAATAACATTTTAATTAATGAAATATTTGGATCTTAGAAGGGGAAAGCACATCGGTTCGAATCAAGACTTAATTTCCTTTTTTTTACTTTTTTTTGTAATTTAAATATATTGCTTTATTAATAATTATTAACCTCTGATTGTAAAAAAGTTTTACGATAAATAATAATTCAATAATAACAATAAAAAATATCGGAAGTTATTAATGAAATAAACTATTATGTACTTTTCATTTTAAAAAATTGTGTGAATGTAATTTAAGGCGTACAAGGAGGTCACGCTGTCCCAGATCAGATTTTTAAACTTTATTTACAATCGTAATAAAAAATAAAACATAAATGAAACCGATAATAGACAATTAAAGTGGCTTTGAGGAGAATACTGTTCCAACGACACTAACATATCGGGATTTGGAGAAAAATTGATTGTAATAAGATTTGCATTAATACTTCTCCAATTAAGTGTCAATCAGCAAACAGTATCAGCTGGAATGGTCTTGCGAATTTTAAAATGTAGGTAATATAAGATAAATATTCGCCATTATATACATGGCGTATAAAGTTTAAAGTAATGTTACATTTATTATGAATATTTGTGCGGCAGTTACTTTTCGATATACAGTTTTGATTGAAAGTGTTGTATTTTAAAAATGAAAGATAGTTTAGAAAAAATAATGATTGCAGATTGTGGTTCCGGAAAAATATTGATTACGAAAAAAACCTCTACGTTGCAATTGATTTTTAGAGTTGTGTCAATAATTATCTGTCGTCACGAGTAAATATAAAATAATTTATTAATGCAATAAAGGAAAAAGAAATAATTATAATTTTTTGTTGCGCGAAACGTAACTGCAGATACAACGAAAAGGTTTTCATAAATACTGACGGGATTTAAAGATTTTTAACATTTGTTAACTATTTAATTAGGTTTTAACCGACACATATCTAATTTAATTATACTAGAACTTAAACGCAAATTAAAAAAAAAGTCCAGAGAACAGAACTGTTTTAGCATACCTCAACACAATACTTCGGCTTACGAGAAAGCGCCTTATTATGTTCCTATTGCTTTTTTTTAATAAATTATTGAACTATTACAAAATTACCCACCAATTTATTTAAAATTAAATAATCTATTTTATTTTACGGAAATAATATAAGTCGATGAATTTTTAAATGTATTAATTGATTTTTAAAAATCCTGAATTTTCTGCACCCCGTTCATGAATACGAACTCAACATTTTATTAATTATTTTATGAAACTGTTCTTACATTTTAACGGTTCAAAAAATATCTTAAGAAGAATTAAAGAAAATAAGACTTATGTCGGAAGTATTTTTTAAAAATTTCATTTCTGGTTATTTATTTAAAAAATTACCAAAAATGAATTTAAAGATATTATTATTATAACTATTATGTTACAAATTATATTAATTACTTTAGGTATAACATATGACAAATTACTTCACTTGTTTATAAATTGGTAAAAATACCTACAACTTTAAACTCACCGTTCCATTAAAATAAAATCTTAAAATAGAATAATCTGCTTGTTGAAAAAAAAAATTATTATTTATTACTAGCCGACCTGTCTAACCAGAACTTGAACCCTCGGGGCCCAGGAAAACCCCGGAGCCAACTCATGGGCCCCCTGGGGCCGCAGGGTTCGTTTTGGTCGCCATTCCCGTCTACCCGGAGGCCTCCGCCCCCTAAACCCCCGTACTTTTCGTTATTCTCACGGTTGTGGCAATACTGATAAGTAACAATTAAACTATTCAGGCTTTATAGAAACCTGAAAAAGAAACTAAATTATAAAAGACAGATAGCGATACCTTTAGCGATGAAACATCCATAACTTAATTTTTGGCCATGGTGGCAAAAATGTACGAGTGAAGTAAAAATGATTAATCTTTTTTTTCCTTAATAAAATATCTTTAATTAACAACTTCACCTTCCTTTGGGATGAAGAAAGAAGGAATATTTTTAATATCATAACCTTCGAGGGAGGTAGGGATTCAATCTATGGCTTAAAACCTTCCCTGGAATAACACGACTATATCCTGCAAATTTGAAAGCATTCGGTGCTCGCATGACTCACCACTCTAGTCTCACACGCAGTCCCCACGGGTAGCCATTATTTTTTAAACATATTTTTTTTAAAATCTATTTAATATTATTTTATTTAACGTAAATTTAATTGTATTATTTTTGTAATATTATTCATTCGATTGATTCCAATCATTCAGTTCAAACAGTGATAGAGATTCACGGTTCATTAATATAATTCATTAAAGTTTGTGCTTCAACCGACAAATCTCCACTACTATAAATAGTTTTTTCGAGATGAAATATATCTAAAAATCTTCTTAGTTAATGAAAAGAAACACGGGTAAAAATTTGGTTGCGATTGATGGATTAGTTTTTTTGTTTATCCCGAACAAACCAAAACCCTCTTCCTATTTATATAATAGTAGATTATTATTATTATTATTAAATAATAAAATTAAGTTGTTAACCGTGAGACTTGTTTACCATTAATTACTGCGTACGACATTTAAAAAAAACTATAAATAATTGAAACGTTTTTATTATTTTACTAATTTACGTGATACTAATTCGAAATGCCAATATTTATGAACGACTTACGCAATACGCAATATAAATGAAAAAAACATTATTATTATTTGTATATCTAAAAAAGGAAATAACATGATAATTACTTAACTATTTATCTGTGTACGTACAGATATCATTACATAAGAATCAGTTACAAATTACATGATGACAAGTTCAATTTTTATATTAATTAAATTTCAGTAATTTTAATTTTACTAAAATGGTAACTTTAAAAAAAATTGTATAATTTCTTTCCATCTTTATACAACAATAAAGACACCCAATAATCATATATTACTAAAATGTATTAAATCGTAGCATATGCACCTATTAATACAACACTTGTTAATAATTATATAAAATCAATTTTGTTACAATTTAACTATTTTTATCAAACAAGCTAAAAACCACATTATTTATTACCATTTTGATGTAAGAAATGTTATTCGTAGTCAAGTAGATTGTGTTAGATCATTCCTTATATTTTCTTCTGATATTATTTTTAAAAAAAAAGTTAAAAAAGTGCAGCATTCATTTTGTTTCATTCATTAGATGACACTAATTTACACGGTAATTACTCGCTTAACTAGATCATATAAATAATAGTGATATGGTTTATTTATAAGTATTCAAATACTTCTTAATGAATATTTTTGTAAAGTATAAAGGTGGGATGTTCATATTGATCCTCAGAATGCAAATAATAAAATCTTAAAATCTGAATAAACTTAATCTTCTCAAATTTTGAATAATCTATCTTTAAAAAATGGTAGTAAGATGTCGCAGTTACGGTCCGAAAGAATTTTTAAACTGCAGATCATTATGTCATAACGATCAAATTTCAATCGGTATCAAATGTAAATCTAAATATTAGAAAGTTATTCTTACAAAATCTGTATTTCGCATTACGGTAGTTTGAAATATTCACTACAGGTAAAGAACAAATTAAAATAATAAGAGGCCAAGATTACCGGAGAATTCTGAAAAGTAGGTAGGTTAATAAAGTACAAAATGAAGACTCTGAAGACAAATAGGTGAGGAGAGAAAATTTAGATAAAATCTTGTAAAAAGACGAACTAGGCTGTAGATTATATATTAAGGCAACCAGGTTTATTTAATTTATTCGTAGAGGAATGTGTAGAAAAAAAAACCGTTGAAGAAAACAAAATTTGCAATATATGTATATAAAACTGCCTAACTAAGGATATAGCATGAAATTATATTTTTTAAGGTTAAATGGTTTTAGTACAAGAGAAAGGAAATCAAATCACTAGTGACGCAAAAATAAATACAAAAATGTGGAAACCACAAGACTTCCTTTTCTTTCTTTTTCCTGTAACTACCGTTTAGATAATTCTTCAGAGGATGAATGAGGATGATATGAATGAGTGTAAATGAAGTGTAGTCTTGTACATTCTCAGTTCGACCATTCCTGAGATGTGTGGTTAATTGAAACCCAACCACCAAAAAGAACACCGGTATCCACGATCTACTATTCAAATCCGTGTAAAAATAACTGGCTTTACTAGGGCTTGAACACTGTAACTCTCGACTTCCAAATCAGCTGATTTGGGAAGACGCGTTAACCAATAGACCAACCCGGTGGGTTACAAGAATTCCTTGTACACTTATTAACTTACGTATACACATTTTTTGCTGCACTTCATTTAAACTTATTTAATTTTCTTTCTTTTTTTTTGTTTTCCATAGGGAAACAAACTTATTTCATTTGAAAGTGACATACGATCCTTCAATTCTTTAATAAAGTGGACAGTTACACAATTGCTGAAACTAAAGAACGTGTACACAAATTAAGATCAGAACAATTATATAAAATCAAAGAGCGATTAAATGATCGGCAACAAAAAACAAATAAATGAAATGATGATCAACTCCGACTTAGGGAGAATATTGCCTGACAAAATCAGAGCAGTAATGAACTAAAATATAAGATTTTTTTTTAAATTTATTAAAGATCGGGCAGGTATGCCTCAGTGTATATGTTGTTCTTGTGGGGACCTATTTTTCAGTCATTCTGTAGTTAACTTTACTGTAAATAAAATTAAACAGAAATCTCAGAATAATTAAATGCAGTTAAACAAAAATTAAACTACAAAATCCAAAAATAATACGATTCTAAATTATAATTTTCAATTAATATTAAACAATTAGATGTTTCACCAAATCTATTATATATACACATATATGTAACAATGCCTATTAAAATACATATACACATTTTTAAAAGTACATAAAATTTTATTTCATTAATAACTTCTGATTTTTTTCATATATATATTTTCTATTGTTATTACTTATTGTAAAAGTTTTTTTTTACAATCAATTTTTTTTTACAAAATTTAAAAAAAGTTTAAAAAAAAAAGGAGAAGTCTGATTCGAACCGGTGTGCCCTGCCTTGTAAGATCCGAATAATTAAAATAATTAATAATTTATTAAAATTTCATTTGGCTATAACTCTGGAAGAAATGAAAATAAGTACCACTATGATATATCGTTGAAAAGCTCTCAATGAGGGCTTATTACTGTAGTTAAGAAAAATTCCAAAATCCAAATATTTTTGGATTTAGGGCTTTTTTGAACACATTTGGTTCAGTCGATTGCAATCAAAAGAGGAGGTGTACAACTAGATGTTACAACAGCTGAAAATCCAAAATTTCAACATTCTACGGCTAATCGTTTTTGAGTTACGCGAGATGCATACATACGTACGTACAGACGTCACGCCGAAAATATTAAAAATTGTATCAGGGATGGTCAAAATGGTTATTTCTGTTGAAATCTGAAAACCGAAATTTATCGTGATCACAATACTTTCTTTATTTAGTACAAGGAAATAAAAATTAGTACCTTTTACATCACATTTTAAAATTCGCATTTATTAGGTCTAAAGAAGTCGACAGCATCTGAGAATCACATTATGGTAAACTATAAAATTTTATACGGATGGGGCCTGGTAAGTTTGCCTGGTCGGCCGGTTGGGTGAGAGACGAACCAATGAGGTGTCATGCCGATAGTAGTGCTTATTTCGTTGTCATATAACGCTTACTAGTACTTCTCAGTATTACTACTTATTGAATAATTACGTTTAGTACCGCCATCTATCGGTATCCCTTGCACAACACATTTCTTTCAGAGGCGTACTTAAAAATCCAGTATAGTTGACGTCATCGGATAACAAATAATATCTTAATTCTAGTAATAATTAAATCAAAAAGAAATAATTTTAACAGTGATTAATGATGTACTGACCTTATTTGTTTTTTGTCAAGTATTATTAAAAAAAAAATCTGTAATATTTAATTTCATTGGTATTCTAAAAATATGTGATATTTAAAAAGAAGGCAGGTTGTTTTTTATCCAACTGGTTTTTAAAGTAGGTCGTATAATCTACCTCGTTAATGTTATTTTTTCACATGCAAAAGCAACATTAGTTTTTTATGTTGCTGTTTGAGACCATCAACTCTGTCAGAAATGAACTGATACGATACGATGGTTGAATACTAAGCTGGTATTTCTGTGTAATAAAACGTACCGGTATTTGACGTCACACTTTTAGAAATTCTCTGACGTCCTTGTTGAATATTAAACTGGACATAATATAAAATTGTTCGGTGTTATGTGCGATCTTAAATTTGACGCCGTCCTACATCATTACCATATTTAGTGAGACGATTTTCTAAAATTAATAACGATAAATTTATTTGCGGTTACGTCAAAACAGATCGACCGTACTTTTCTAATTTAACGATTCGCTAACTTTAAACGATTCATTAATATTATTTAATATTTAATTTTTTTTAATAGTTTCAATCATAAGAGAACGGATGGAACTTTTAACTTTAAGTTGTAAGCTTAGAAAAAATGATATCGATGAGAATGGCTTAAAGGTATTAGTGATTTCTTAAAACCATAAAAAAAGCAATTATAAATTTGTAACATGACAAAATTAAAGTCGTATAAAAGATTATTAATAAATAAATATTTCATTTAAAAATGATTAAATTAACGTTCCCGGCTTATGACGATCCCGGTCGCCACACCAATCCCTCCGTCTTAGCCCTGAGGGCTTTACTGGAGGTTGTCTTTTAGACCCTCTACTTGATAACGCAACACAGTCATCAGTTCGGCTTCTGTCAGGATGCCACCGATGCAAATGCCTCGGCAAACATTTCCATCAGTGTATTTATACGACTTACTACTGCCTTCGTACAGCCTCTTCCAACCACGACCACCTGCCATAATTTACAATCCTCAACTATCAAATTAACCGATTCGCAGAAGCACAATCCCCACGGCTTCCTCTAACTCCGAAGGTTTCACGAAAAAAAACTCTTTCTATATCTAACTTCATTCAGTTAAGACTATGCATTCAGACGTTACTTGGCAGTCTTTTAAACGCCAAAAATACTATTTTCATACCAACAAAACAAGTGTCGATCGCAACATGGACAATTTTGTCCTACGATTCAATTTACTCGAAAGTCCTCTTGATTTACTTAAAACACAAGAAACAGATTTACAAATTTAATAAGCCTCTAATGAAAACATACCCTATCTCTCTTTGCTCTGGTCCGCTTTCGGAAGGGAGGTGAATGCCTACACCCTCCCACACTGCAGCTCCTTCACAAAGTTCTCCCTCCACACATCCACCTCATTCCAACAGCGAATATCTAAGCTAACCGGGGCTCGAAGCCAAACCTCCAATCTTGACGAAGCAAGCACCCAGAAGGGCCCCTTGCCACCCGGGTTGCTATTCTATCTATACTCTTACAACCGTATCAGACCCCATCAGCCATCCTCCGCAGGAATAAGAATCTAAGGAAGTCAGCCAACTATGCTCCATTTTCTCTTTCGGTTTTTCAGTTAAACTGTAGATCAAAACCACAATTGATATTCGCAAGCTCTCTGGCTACTTTGGTACGTTGAGCTTCATACCTGGAGCAGATAATAAGGCACGGCGCACATCATCAGTGGCCTTACACTCCGGACTCAAGCCTGAATTAATCAAACCAAATCTGGCCGACCTATCTCAGAAAACATCATGTCCAGAAAGAAACTACGTAATATATCGATCGGGGGAAATCAACCTAACTACCTGCATACGTCTCACAACAGGGAAAGTACCGCGCGTGTAACGGCCATCGGGCGATTCAGTCCACCTAACCTGCCGCAAATGGAAACCTTGGTCGTCTATTTCTTTTATGCGCATAGAGGTAAGTTGGCCCACCTTCTTAGCATCATAACGTTGTCCATAAAAGGACAACTTTACCCAATATGTATTCAACCCGCTTTTTGTAAAACCATCAATATTAAACAATTTCACCGGTGAATTCCATTAATTTAATCGCATTCAATAAACCACATAAATACCAAGTACGTAACTATTTAATACCCCGTATTATTTACAAGGAATTTATACAAAAATTACGAGTTACTACGGATCAAGATTATGGAAATAATAAGAGATGGATTACCTACCTACGAAGGAACCCAAAATAAAACAAACTAGCTCTTCTAAACACTAGAAGGAATACTTCTAAACACTAGAGTACTAGTGAGTACACATCCTGTTTACAACGCTTCGGTTGATTTGATATTCTAAAAAGATATCTCACCTTCAAAGTTGAGTGGGAAGCTCTTTATTATCAATGAATAATCACAAGAATTGTATTATTTCTGTAAATGTGGTATGTATTACATATAAATGAAATCGGGCCGGTAAGAGTTTTGTAACAAATTTTTATGTTTTTTGCTTATTATATGGAACGCTTAACATTGTTTATTATCTATTACTGTATATCTATTATCTATTACATATATTTAATATGTATTTTTTTAAAATTAATAACAGATTTTGATAATATAAATGTAATGTTTTTTTGGATATCACTGCGTTTTGTTAAATTATTCTTTTATTTTTTTATGAATTACTAATTGTTATCTTAGACGGAATACCTGTAGAATTACTGCGCAGTGCAGGTGAGGAAGCGATTGATAGACTATATAAACTGGTGTGTAATATTTATGAAAAAGGGGAAGTTCCGTCAGACTTCAAAAAAGGTGTTACAGTCATGATACCAAAGAAAGAAGGAGCAGATATATGTAAAGAATACAGAACAATTAGCTTAACTAGTCATGCATCAAAAATCTTAACTAGAATTCTGTACAGAAGAATTAAGAGGAGAGTGGAAGAAGTGTTAAGTGTTAGAGTGTTCTCCAAGTTGGAGAAGACCAATTTGGTTTCATGAAAAGCATAGGGACAAGGGAAGCAATTTTAGGCCTCAGATTAATAGTAGAAGGAAGATTAAAGAAAAACAAACCGACATACTTGGCATTTATAGAACTAGAAAAGGCATTCGATAACGTAGACTGGAATAAAATGTTCAGCAGTTTAAAAAAATTAGTGTTCAAATAAAGAGATAGAAGAACAACTGCATTTACAGGAACCAAACAGCAACAGTAATAATTGAAGAACATAAGAAAGAAACCGTAATAAGAAAGGGAGTCTGACAAGGATGTTCCCTATCCCTGTTACTTTTTAATCTATACATAGAACAAGCAGTAAATGATGTTAAAGAACAATTTAGATTCGGAGTAACAGTACAAGGTGAAAAGTTAAAGATGCTAAGATTTGCTGATGATATAGTAATTCTAGCTGAGAGTAAAAAGGATTTAGAAGGAACAATGAACGGCATGGATGATGGATGTCCTACGCAAGCACTATCGCATGAAAATAAACAAGAACAAAACAAAAGTAATGAAATGTAGTAGAAATAACGAAGATAAACCACTGAATGTGAAAATAGGAGTAGAAAAGATTATGGAGGTAGAAGAATTTTGTTATTTGGGAAGTAGAATTACTAAAGATGGACGAAACAGGAGCGATATAAAATGCCGAATACCACAGGCGCAACGAGCCTTCAGTCAGAAATATAATTTGTTTACATAAAAAATTAATTTAAATATGAGAAAACAATTTTTGAAAGTACATGTTTGGAGCGTCGCTTTATATGGAAGTGAAACTTGGACGATCGAAAACAAACTTGGAAGACAAAAAAAATTGTTATTTTTGGATTTATTATTAAAATTTATTGCATTACAACAAAGAAATTGAATTTCACGTTTGTTAATAGTCATATTATTCACTTCATAACCACATTTTTCCTTGTAATAAAACTAGTATAATGACCTCAACGAACCGAAAATCTGTGATGTAATATTGTACTTATTACTTTGTAAGTGTAACCCTCGATTTTTATCGTTAAATTCGATTTTATCAATCGAATTTATTTGTTTTATTTATTCCTTTTTTAATAAAACTATTATAATCTCTTGTAAACTAATACTTTTATTTTTTTTTTAAAGAAGTGATGGGAATTAAAAAAATTGTTTTATCTTCAGTACTTTCATTAACATAAGAGCATGTATTATTAAAACAAGCTATAGTAGATTTTCTTTTAGATTTTATTATTTCAAGTACATTATCAAGTTTTTGTACGCTACCTAGTACTATCAAGTTCTGCTATCTAGCGGCGCGATTTGTAAAGATATATTAAAAAAATGATTATGACATTCGAGTCAAGTCCCGCGGTTCATCAATTGAAAAACAACCTTGTCTAACAAGATTCGAGGTATTTTTTGAAAATATTACTATTCTAACTGAACTGAAATATAAAGAATTCACTCTTATTTTTCCCATTTTAATTTCACTGTTCTTAGTTTCTTGATTTTATTATCTTCTAACAGTTCCATAATTCTTTATGTTACCTCTCAAATAACGAAAGATTAAAATGATCTTTAAGATGTAAAGAAAGATAAAATATCGAAATCATATAAGAAATAAACAAAATATTGTTCCCATGCAATATTAACTAAATAAAAGACAAAATGTTTCATCCGGAGGTCCCGGATCGAGTCCCGGTCAGGCATGGTATCAGGAACTTTTTTACTAAAATTAAAAAGGAGTATGTAAGCTTTAACCTAGTGAAATAGTACATCTTAAAAAAGGTTTCATTTTCTTCAGTGTTGTTAATGAAATTCTCTTCCTTAATGAATATAATTTACCTAAGGTATTTTAGCATTCCATCAATTTGTGAAGCCAATTATTACAAATTTAATGTTAACTTTCAGTAAATATCACCATACAATTACTTGTACAGAATATTCCGCAATACTTTTAGTCTTTCCATTAATTAACATTTAATTCAATTATTTCCTTACACTAATTTATAAAACATTCTTTACCACTTAATACAAATTTTAAGATTATCTGCAGTTCATCTTTGTTATTTTTAATTATTTAAAGCAATTTTATGTGCACATTATAACAATTTCTACTGCTCAGTTTAGTTAAAAAGTAAAATATGCCTGCTCTTTGTTGCAAATATATTACATTGTAAAATTAGAAAAAAAATTGCTTATATTTATTTTAAGTCATGTCACGGATGATATTAAGGTTATTAACTAATACGTTGGGACTGACACATTGATTTACCAGATCTTTTTCGGTAATCGAACTCGGGAGTTTGGTTCAAATGGCAAGTATAGGCGACAGACGCTACAGCCTGTGTCGTCGAGAGAGTTTTAAATTTATTAAAGCAATTTTATATCTCATTTTTTGTGGTATGTTGCGTAAATGATTTTCAAAACTTAAAAAATGTTTAGAAGAAAATAAGGCAGTGGTAAATGTTAAATTTCTATAAATTTCAAAATATTTCACAACTGACGATATCATTACTGCACTACCAGCTGAAAAAGGAGCCAATCGGAAGTCTTGTATTTTGAAAGGTTAGTGATGGATCGAGCCATACAATGATTATCATTTTAATCAATACCCTGCGTCGACTCAGCCAACCTGGAGTTTCCTATCTATACAGTTCGGGAATTATAAAAGAGAGGCAGTTAAAAGGCCAGGCCAGAATGTCGTCAAAGCAAATTTGACAGGCATCCCATAAAGTAAAAGAAGAGGCTTCTCATTGCAGCCGATCGTATTGATCACGCTTCCGACTCTGGCTTTCGTACGGCGAGCCAAAACGGGTGTTTTAAGAATCACCCGAATTTTAGCAGTCAACCTGTCGATAATATCAACCTCAGAGAGCAAACTGCTCTATTCAGAGTGTTAGAGATATATATCTATCCAGATCTCATCTCCCGCTTGCGGAACAGGCTTCAGAGCCTCCCGATGGAAGCATGGCAGTGAATGGAACACCATGACTAAATAAAGGTCTTTGTATAATTTTATACAAGGCTTGGGGCGGAAGGTACGCCTCAAGATAATTTTTAAAAGCAACGAGGGTCCAAGTGCTCAATCACGTAAATTTGAAACAATATCTGTTCAGGTTCCGCCTCACAACTGATGAGGTGAGTGTCTGCGGGGAGATCCATCCGAATACAATCTAGGACTGCGCCGCTCTTCGGGGGCCAGAGCTCAGGCCAAGCTGGAAGTTAAAGGCCAATTGGCCACTTATAAGCGGCGAGTCAGTGTGGCGTGAGCCGCACTGTCGGATCGTGTGGGAATTCCTAGATGCAGTTGCATCAAGGAACTTGCAACTCTAAGCGCATTGCTGGAAGAAGCTATCCTTGAGTAATGATCGACCGGCGATCTATAACTCCAAGCAGCTATAAAGGATGGACAAGTACTTGCTGGCATAAAGCGACCAAAGCGCGGCAGCGAATTGCTGTCCTTATTTAATTATAAATCGACGAGATAAAGTTTTAATTTATGACGCTCATGTATTTTATTATAAGACGGGATGCACCTACCCATTTAGAAAATATATGACATGTGAACGGCTGGACACAAAATAACTGTTGTAGTAGACCGTTCTTATACCGTTCACGTAATTAGATTTGCTCCAGGAGCTATTAGGAACTAGGTCGCTCAAACTCTTTCGAGGTACAATAGCCCTTCGAGGCACGAACATTCGGTCTCACACTTTAGGGCGACCGAATGAGGTGATGGCGGGAGAAATGCCAGTAAATATTCTAAGTGTTAAGGTGGATATCGGTCTGCCTTAGCTACCGCTGCTAAACATCCTGGTAGCTTATTTTACCTAGCGGCCCCTTTTCTGGGCTAACACTATTCAAGATGCCTTTATCACTGTCCGGTATAGAGAAAAAAAAAAATCCCTTCAAGTGATTAAGGATTTGTCATGAGGAACAAAATATTACCCATCATTTTCTTTGAGATTAATGTAGCTTACCAATCTCTGTAATATTACCTGAAACATCAGTATAACGTTCGGTTCCACACACGCGAGCGCGCGCGCGAGTGGTGTACTAATAGAAGACAGATTGTTAAGTTTAAATTTAATTTTAAATTTTGTTGTTTTGTTTTTACTAATAAAAGTTGATTTTTTTTGTTTTTTATTAAACTTTATTACGTTAATTTTCTCAGAATTAAATTAACTACAAGTTTTTAACGATAATTTACCCATTTATTCGTCATTTAACAAAGTAATTGTACTTCAAACCTAAAAAACCTGTTTTTCGTCACAGAATTTTTTATTATAAGTTGGATATTATAAAAACTACGAGAGAAACACGTCTGCGAGCTGTTTATCCGACTTTTCAGGACAAAAAATATAAAATAAACATCAAGTTTTACCCCTATACAACACCTTAAAAATTTCAGTATGGCTCATTTCACAGGGAGTACTGAGATCCGAACGAAATGTTTCGCTAGCCTTAACTCTATAACAAAACGTTTTCGGATATATGTGGTTATATGAATCTTTTTCCTTATTTTTATGACTAAGATGACACCGGGATATTATTATAAATTTAAAAAAGTTAATAAATTATTTTAACGGATACTGAAATATTCTTATGTACTTAATTGATTGGTTCCTAAATAAAGAAAAAATTAAAGTATTTACCAAAGGCATAGCAGGTATTATTTTAGTATACATTATTTGTTACGTGAAGATTTATATTTATCAGAGTTTCTTTCCCTGAAAGTAATTATGTTCATTATACAATCGGTTCCTATACTGAACATGATTCACAGTCCGTCTCACAGGAACTGATTTTATATACGATCTGTGAACGGATGCATGAATTAACTATCGTGGTACGGAACGGAACGCAAGGATGTCGGAGGGTGCAATACCCTCCTACTTTTCGCAGTATACGGACTTACGTCCTTTGCTGCTGGGTGATTCTAATGGACTGGCGGTTATTAATAATGGTTGGCGTTTATTCGTTTGTGAAGGTTGGATTGCGTTCCGATCCAATGGAGGGTTTGTCGGTAGGGGCCCGATGACACGATGTGCTAATAAGCTTATCTTCCATGACGCACTCCATTTCAGCCTAGAGTAGGCTGAAATCCTTTATTTAGGTGGGCGTCCTCTCTTTAGGAGAGTACGTCGGAGGCGATTTTTGGGCTTACACTTTGTCATTTACTTAATTCACCTCAATTTAACTTGGTTTGAATTAAGGAAATGTGGTTGGACTATCGTGGTATTCCGACTACCTTCCGTTTTATATTTAAGAGCGCTTGCATCACACACTGCTCGTAACAACCAAAACTTTAACAGTATGTTTTGAACTTCGTTCGTGAAGGGAACAATGGAGCGGACACTTTTAAAATGATACAAACTGTTTATGGTAGTGAAGAAATGAGTCCTAAAAACGTTTTAAAGTGGTATGCAAGGTTTCGTGATGGTATAGAGAGCATTGAAGACGATCGACGTCCAGGAGCATCATCGACAGTTCAAGTAGAAGAAAATATTCAAAAAGTGGCTGAAATTCTTCCAAATGATCGTTGTGCTTCAATAAGGTTAATTGAGGAGATCACTGGAATTCCTAAAACAACTGTGCATCGCATTCTAACTGAAAATTTGGGCAAAAAGAAAATCCGTTGTCGCTTTGTGCCCCACTCACTCGCTGACGATCAAAAAGATTGCAGAATGGAACACTGCAAAAACATGAAAAAATCGGCCGCTAGGGATCCAGACTTCATGTCTTGCATCGTAACAGGTGATGAAACACGGTGTTTTCAGTATTTCGAGTGTTTTAATCGTTTCGACACGATATCCACAGGGCTACGACCATGGTACTGTAGGCAGTTTCAAAGGTTGAGTATCAGAATTTTTTCGAACATTTTTTTCAACGCTTCCAGTTGTGTGTATTGACTCACAAGGAGCCTGTTTGAATAGAAAGTCATATAAACTAAAAATAAACAACGTCTTGTATTTTATTTCACATGAGTCACCTTTCCTGTGGGACGGACTTTGTATTACTGATCGGGCTGAATCACCTGTAGAGAATTTATCTAGATATCCGTATATCTACTGATATGCTACATTACATTCGGCTCGATGAAAAATTCAAATGAAGACTCTTCCCATTTTGCAATAGTAAACTCGGAATTAGATGTTTGTTATTCATCTATCTCTGCACGTGATTATTGTTTCATATCTGGTTGTCGGCAACATTATAGTTATAATGTCTAACATTCTTACGAGTTTCAAGGAGCTGTATTACATTACAAACGTAAAGGAGTCTCTTTGTATCCGATATGACTAAATTTTGGTGTTAACTATGAAAAAATGAATTATATAATGAAATAATCTATACAAAATTCACATCCTATTTTGAATAATTTGTACCGGTAAAATTTTAATTTTTCCTACTCTACATATTTCTTACAATTAAACGTGATAAAACGCACAGTATTTGCACGATTAAAAACTTTCAATAATAAAAATATATCTATAATAACTAAAATAATAATGTAATTTATGAGTTATTATTATTATAAATACTATTTTTTTATTAGTCGATTATGTCAATAAAAGTTTTAAAAAAACTTATATAAATAATGTATATTCATAGTGTCTTTAAAGGTATGCCTTCATTAGTTTTAGTAACCTGCATATTAAAAAATCATAATGTATAGTATTTTATCTAATTTTTTTTTCTCTTTTACATACTACGTGAATTAAATACTTATAAAAAGCGGTTTGTTGTGTTTATACCGCGATAGGCATCTTAATACGTATTGCTTGAAGGTCATTTAAATATAGTAGTAAGTAAATTGAGCACTTATATTCTTTTTTTTTTTTTGTGAATCTCCTGAAATAATTTACAGTAATTTCTTTTAAAATAATTTATGTTCGTTATTTATCTATAACGAAGTTTCGTTCTAGCATTGTTTAAAATATACTCTCTGAATATTATTGTAAGGTTTAATTAAAAATTTAAAGAATATTACTTCATTACCTCGATTTGATTTCTCTTGAATCGCTGAAACGATCGAACTGATTTTAATGAAACTTCGAAATTAAATTCACATTTAAATCTTAGCTACGTGTTATTTTAAAATACTGACAAAGAAGGGATTCACTTCTTGGTACAAATATTTTATTTTCCTATTTACTCTGTCAAGATGGTTTTTATCAAAACCGTTAATATATACAAAAATAAATATTTTAAAATTAGCTATAATTTTTGTAAGAAACATTTTGTTTTTATATTAAACATTAGAATTAACTTTGGCAGACATGTTTTTCCTTTTTTTTAATCCCGTGGATATATTGTATTCATATTGTTTAGAAAAAAAAATCAATACAGTTCTTTATTAAAATTGGGCCTCGTAATTCTTCATTAGATTCTTAACAGAATAACAATAATTATCCGGGAAGGAAACAAAAAAAAAATTACTTCTGAAAATGGTTTTACGATTCTTAGGAATAATAAGCATTTCATGATAGACTTACCGTGAGAAATGGATTCCGTTTCTTTCTTTATCTAGAAAATTGTACTCATGACAATGGCGGCTCGCGTAGATGCACTGTGGAACTGCAGCACCCCTATTTCCCCTTGATATTATCGATAGCATTTAATATAATAAGTCCTTTTTTCTTTAATTCTTTCTTTATACTTATACAACATAAATACTTAATTTTTATGTCAGTAGCCATCCCCCAGTTTATGAAAAAGATAAAAAAATCGTTGTATGGGACTGTGCGTTTCACAGTTCCAGCGGCGTGGTGTTTGGCTGTTGTGCGCATGCGCACATAGGAAGCCGCGAGGGAGAAAGAGTACTGTTGTTCCCACAGTATCGACCCTGGCGTGCTGGTGGAAGATAGTTTTTTTCCCGCGTGTGTATGGAACGTTCCTTGTTCGTTCCCTTTTCTAGTTTATTCGGTGGAAGGAATATGAAAGCGGTTTAGTTGTATTTTCAGTAGTGATCAGAAGATGGCAAAAAGCAAGGGCTGTTTGATTATCAAATCTGTCCAAAAACACGCTGGAACGGCGAAAGAGAACGTAATTAGTAAAAAGTAATTATTATTTGTTTGTGTGTACGTAGAAATTTAAATTAAGCATCACTGGATTATATGTTTTTAAGCGGACATTTTATTACGTTATTATGTAACAATAGTAAAAAATATTATCTGTATTGATATTTTATTATTTATTCGGTTAAACCGAATACGATTTTTAAGCACAATGTGCTTAAAAACCGTGCACCATATTCTTGAACGCGATAAAGTGTAGAATTACATTATTATCCTGCTTCTAGCTATTTTCTTTAAATCATTTTTTTCGGTTCTTTTATTTTACAGAAAACTTTAACCATGGCCTTGAAAAGGCTCAGAAAAAAATTTTTTGGAGCAGCACCCCTACTAATTTTAGCTACGAGCCGCAACTGCTGGTGAACGTCACATCCTGGCCTTTTTGTAACTTATAAACTTAAAATTAATAGCTTTCTCTGTTTACTGCGAGATATGGTTGGTGTATGGTAAACATCATTACTTTTAGAGAAATGAAATTTGATCGGTTCCCTACCTATTTATTAGATTGGACAGTGTAAAGCAAAAAAGTTAACATATTAGTCATTTGTTGCAAAACAGTGCATTACCATAGATAATACTACTTTGGCAGTAAAGAATTTTTTTTATTCTCAAGTAAATTAAATTATTAATTAATGACGACTTTACTTGCCAAAAGTTTTCACTATTATAAAAATAATATTTTTGGCCTAACGTTCATATTAGAACATATCAGTCGCCCAAAAAACCTTCCGTTTTTGCAGTTTGATTGTTTGTTAATAATTGATTTGCAAGATTCATAATTAAAACAAAAAGTAGTTAGTTAAAATCTAGAGGTCAGTATCTTTGCTTTTCATTACCTGATCCTAGTTTGAAATCCTAATTATAATTTTTATTATTTATCTGATAGTTTTGAAATAATAGTTACAAGTTGGGCTTTCTCTGGTTGTAATAAAATGAATAAATAAATAAATCTCATTTATAGTAAAATTTTAACGAGCGAACACTCTTTTAAGAAGTCTTTAGCAACACTAAGTCGTAATGTATTTTTTTCCAGGTATTTCTTATAATATTTCCCAAGTATAACACACGGTTATTTATATTTAATCATATGTGCCTTCTATTGTAATATAGTATGCTTTAGAAACAAAGAAATCAGCAAAGTTTATATAACAGTTAAAAGAAATAAAACATTATAAAATTCATGTTTTAATCGCTTACATATTAATACAGATAAGTCAAACTTGTTACAAGGTCAAACACCTTTACATAGTCGAGTATAAACAAATTTCACAAATATAACATTTAATTACGTATTGACAATTAAATTTTATTATTCTTTTTTTCCAAGATAACAAAAGTTTTTGAAATTAATTCTTAAAGCTATATTTCAAACATAAATTATATGCCAGGTGAAAATTAAAAATATAATTTAAGGAAATAAAAATATTAACGAAACTGTGAGAAATTTGATTTTTCTCTTTTAAGTTTAATAAATCTGTTAAATACTACACTTTTTAACTCTTAAATTATTCAACATCTTTAAACTTGTATATAATTATTTTTTTGTAAACAAGGGAAAAATAACAAATTCCAAGGTGTACGGTTATATCTAACGAGTTGATAAAATGCTAACGCATTTGTGTGTACGTATGCATGTGTATATACACAAAAAAGTATATATACAGAGTTGTATGAAACGTTTTAAGCCTCAACATGAAGATGGCAGCACTCGTTAGGGAATGTATTCGCGCATGCGTTGAAAGATACTCACTAAAATTTCAGCCATTTTGGACGTCCAGTTGTTTGAGTAAGTCGTTCTGAGTGTTTTTGTGAAAATGAAAAAATCTAATATCGTGCCGTGATTAAATACTTCATTTGAAAGGCAATACGCCTACGCAAATTAAAACCGAGTTGGACACTGTTTACGGGGACTTTGTCTTATCATTTTTCAACGTGAAAAGATGGGAAGTTCAAACATGGTCGTATCAGCTTGGTTGATTATAAGCGTTCGGGACGGCCAAAAACTGCAACCACCATCGATTTCATCGAAAAAGTTCACCAAATGGCACTTGGATGACCGAATAATTAATGTTAGAGAGGTAGCAGAGGCTATAGGCATACTAGAAGAACATTTTTGTCATATATTAACTGAAGAATTGGATATATGCCATCCGCGCGTTGGGTGCCGCGTTTGTTCACTTTGGACCAAAAACGCTTTCAAAGGAACATTTCCACGGCCCTGTTGGAGCAGTTTAAGAAAACTAGTCAGATTTTTTGCGTCAATTCATAACTGTAGATAAAATCCATTAAATTTTATCAAATTTGATAAAATGGTGGACTGCAAAAAGTTAACCTGCTCCGAAATAGTCGAAGACGGTTCCATCGGCCGAGAAGGTGATGACTGTTTTTGGAATTGTAACGGAATTTTGTTTATCAGTTATCTTCAAACAGATAAAATAATAACGGGACAATATTACGCATCATTACTTGATAAGCTGAAGGCAGAAATTTCAAAATAAAATGACCACATTTGAAGAAGAAGAAAGTGCTTTCCCATCAGGGTAATGCGCCAGCTCACACTTCGACGGTCGCCGTGGCTAAAATTCACGAATTGCACTTTGAATTGGTTGACCGCTCATCGTATTCACCAATTCTGGCCCCATGCAACTTGTTTCCTAACTCTAAAGTTTTGCTTGGAGGAAAGAGATTTTCATCGAACGAAGAAGTTATCGCATACGTAAACGCTATTTTGCGAAGAAAGATTTCATCTACTATTTGGAAGGGTTAAAGAGGTTAGAGCATCGCTGGAAAAAGTGTATCGACTTGAAAGGAGACTTTGTTGAAAAATAAAACTATGACAGAAAAAATACGTCTTTCTATGTTAGGCTCAAAACTTTTCGGACAATTTTGGTACGTATGTAAAGTGTACACAGGTTTTCCACGAAGAAACTTTCAGGACATGTTCTACTGTGAAAATAATGAAAAAAGTTAATATCAATATATGGCAGGAAACGTTTTGTTTTTGAGTTAAGGCTAGCGAAGGATTTCCCCTGAATTTCAGCTCTTCTAATAAAAAGAAGCCCTACTATATATTTTTGGCACCCAAACTAAGGAGCAAAGTTGGTGGTATCTTATGTAATTAGAGTTGGAAAATAGGAAAAACAGTCCCGCAATTGTAATTCCAGTAGTTTTTAAGATATCCGACGTAGAACATAAAATTCGGTGCGAAATTGTTTTTTTTTTTTTTTTGTTTGTAATACAATATCTTTGTTAAATAACTAATAAATGCGGAAAATATAGCAACAAAACATATAGAGAATTTAATTCTCAGAAAATCAATTTAAATACAGCTAATAAAAAGTTAAAAAAAAAACTTTTAAAAATTGTTCTTTTTATTAACTTTTATCCTAACTGTTTTTTCCTATTTCCCAATTCAAATTACATAAGAAGCAACCAATTTTATTACTTAATTTGGGTACCAAAAATTACAGTAGGGCTTCTTTTTATTAGAACAGCTGAAATCTGGACGAAATTATTCGCTAGCCGTTACTCAAAAACAAAGCGTTTCCTGATATTTGTTGATATGGACTTTTTTCATTACTTTCACCAGTAGAACATGTCCTGAAAGTTTCTCCGTTTTTTCACGGGACACCTGTGTATAAATACTGTATAAACACACATAATTATATAGACATAGGAATCTGTTGTTCGTCCCGAATAGTCTCAAAACTACGTCACCGATATGAAACATTTTTGTGCTATTTTACAGATTACTTCTTCCAGCAAGTCACAGGCTACATTATAATTAAATAATCTCCCTCCACGGTAACGACAGAATTCCTTTTTACCCCTAAAATAAATAAATTGTAATTAAAAGATAATGCCTGGTTATGAGAACTGGATTTATCATCATATATACAACAAATTTTGGAATCTTTTTTTTTTACCCAAGACATGCTTACCACGGTTGGCACACTAAGTCTTGGGGGCTGCCTTTCAGCCTCTAGATAAATTTTGGAATCGGGATTTACGGAACCTAGTTTAATGTACTAAATCTAGGGTTGAAAAGGTATCTAATTTCAAAAATTTCCCCATATTTACTTCCATAAAATACTTATATACAGTGATATTTAAAAAAAATTTTCCAAAATGTATTATGCCATTAGAAAAATAAAAATACCCTAGAAAAAAAGAGGGTATTAGGTTCTCTTATCCTGATGGGGGTTTTAATCTCCTTTTCCTTAAGTTAAAAAATAAACATTTCAATTTTGAACTTTCCTTTTTTTTAATTATTCTACGTTAAAAAAATAATTTTAAGAAAATCATAATTTTGTCCAAAAGGTTGATGCCTCCTAACTACCCGTAATTAATAAAATTTGACTTAATAATTTTCAAATTTTATTTTTTAAATGTGTTCTATCATCTGAAAAAATAAAGTGCACAATTGTGTCCAAGAGTTACAGTTTCTTGAAATTTTTAGGGACCTACAAAGGTTGAACCCCATGGCCCTTGACCACTCGAATTCTCCACTGCTCCATTTGTGTTTTCTATCCACGAACAGGATCCACAGTACTCGGATCGGTCCAAAGATCTAGTTCAGATTCTCTTCTGAACTAGATCTCGTAGCCTCAGCGTGAACCTAAAAGAGACCAGATCTGCATCCACAGAAGTGATGAAAGAAAAAAAGAATTAATAGTGCGATAAAGGGATGAATATTGAGTAGCCTACCCGTAGAAAGCCGAAAACAAAACCAACACCCCATCTCGATAGAGAACTACAAGGCAAAAAATGGTCAGCGGGTGTACATGCAATTCATGATCTCTCGCTAAATCGAGTCATCTTTGCCTAGGATGAGAGAAGAAAATTACCG
The DNA here is from genome assembly GCF_047948215.1 of Lycorma delicatula. Lineage (NCBI taxonomy): Eukaryota > Metazoa > Arthropoda > Insecta > Hemiptera > Fulgoridae > Lycorma > Lycorma delicatula. The sequence continues at coordinate 51,466,567 of NC_134460.1, forward strand.
TTCAACGATTTACAGTTACAAATCCAAACATACGATTCAACAAAACTGGTTTTTTTTAGAATTAGAGCCATCTAAAAATAAGTGCAAAGTCCTTAAATAAAAAATCTTAATCTTTCCCAGAATTGTTTAATATGTAGAACGTAATCAAGTGAACTACATAACATCAAGCTGGATAATACTTCTTTTTTCTTATTCAAATTTCATTATAAATTTTCCGTATCGGAGTAAACTAATTTATAAAAAAAAGAAATTAAAAACTACTGAAGATTGCACTTAACACATAGAGGAAAAAAGAGGAATCAAAATTTTCTTTATTGGCAGAAATTAAGTTTAATGCATTACACTTGAGAAGCAACATTCAAATTCTATAAAAGTTGAATAATAAAATTAAATTATCGGTAAACCGAAGGGAATTATTACATTATTAACAAAAAAAATTAAAATTTTTCTAAGGAGTAGATAAATTAATGTATTCATTTTATGTAAATTTATGTGTTTAATCATAAAAGGTTAAATAAAAGATGAAATTGAAAAAAGGAAATTACATAATAATTTCCATATCATTTCCTACGTCTGTTTCAGTGAATAAAACGTAATTCATTGATTAAGTGTGACTTATAAATATTTAGTGTGTAAATTACCCGAAGGTATTATCTTTTTTTAATAAATTACTCGGTTTAATAGTCTGGCTAATCTGCACAGTTCATTGTCAACCTTTTGTTTCTCTTGCTATTTTTTCTCATTAATAAAGAAACTTTATAATAAAAGTCATTCGTTTTTTTTAATTAATGAGCGCAAATATTGTCAGGAAATTTCTGTTACGTTGTAACAGTTGTTTGTCTGAGCATCTTTTATGAAAATTTATATAACAATTCACGACAAAGTTACAAATAAATAAATATAAAAATTTTGGGTCAGTTTCACAAATTAATTTATCGAGACATATATATATATATATATATATATATATATATATATATATAAATTATTCTTAATTAATCTCCTGCAATAAAAAAATATTAATAACAAATAGGAATCGATTGTTAAAAATATACAAAATTATGTTACCTTACAATTCGATAACAATAATATTATCCTTGAGATGCATGGAAAGAACGGGGACAAAATATTTCGAAATAAACGTTTTCATTATTGATGTAAAAAGTATTTTACTAATTTGAAAGTTTATACACGTTTATTGAAAATGTAATTTTATAGGAAAACATTCAATTTTTACTTCCTTATACGAATTAAAGGAAGTACTGTGATCGCGAAATATTTAGGTTTTTAAATTTCAATGGAATATCCATTTTGACCATCCCTGAATCCATTTTCACTAGTTTCGGCGTGACGTCTGTACATAGGTGCGGGTACGTATGTATCTCGCATAACTCAAAAACGAATATCCTTAATGTTGAAATTTTGGATTTAGGATTGTTGTAACATCTAGTTGTGCACCTTTCTTTTTGATTAAAAATGACTGGACCAAAAGTGTCTAAAAACCCTTTTCTTAGCTGCAGTAATAAGCCCTCATTGAGAACTTTTCAACGATGCATAAGTGGTACTTATTTTCATTGGTTCCAGAGTTATAACCAAATAAAATTTTAATTAATGAAATATTTGGATCTTAAATGTTAATATTAACAAGGGAAATGCACATCGGTTGGAATCAGACTTCATTTCCTTTTTTTTTAATTTAAATATATTGATTTATTAATATATTGATTTCTTAATCGTATAAACATTTTTACAAAAAATAATTCAATAATAATAGTAAAAAAAATGAAAAACTATCAAAAGTTATTAACGAAATAAAATGTTATGTACTTTTCATTTAAAAAAAAATGTATATATGTAATTTAATAAGCGTACAAGGAAGTCATTGGTGTCTACATTAGATTTTTCTTAAACAATCATTTGGATTCGATATAAACACCGTTGGTGATACGTTAGACGTCCCATCTGAAAATGACGTCTTGTCAAAATATCCGGTATTACTTCTACGGCAATTCGATTCCTAAGTTTAATAAAATTTGACAGGAACAGCGTAACAAATATTGTATCTTAAATGAAAGCCTACAATAAAAGACAGAGTTATATCATATCCGAGTAACGAATCGGCTATAAAAGTGATCTATACAGTTTGATCTGGGAAATAATTATCGAGGAAATTCTGGGACTTCTGCGGTGATGCACTATCTGTGTGAAAGAGAACAAGTCATTCTTGATCATCTGGATCTAAAATAAGAAAATTTTCTAGCATATCTTGAATTACGATATTGTGTTGGTATTTCCAGTGTAAAAAACTGATAGTTCAAATTGACTAAGAGATATTTCTTGTCGAAGCGAACAAGGGTGTCGACAAAATTCTGGAATCAAACATAAATTACAAGGCTGTTGATTCGATCCTTACTGTGTACTTTGTGCGAAAGTTATAATGTTATAATAAAGTAATCGCAGGTTTCATTTTATTAAACTGAACACATAAAGAATGCGCTCTAAAGTAAGAAAAGTAACCATTTTACTGGCTGAACTGAAAAGTCGTCGATAATAATCGTGAAAGAATTTCTACTATGACATTACGTGAGTGAAAACCTGGTGTATTTTACCAAAAATTGACGCTTCACTCAATTCTACAACTATTCTGAATAAATTTAAACACTCCGACAAACTTGTAAATTGTTTTTTTTTTTAATCACATCCATTATAAATGATAATTCAATCTGTCATTTTTGCTGACATTTTTCCACGTCCAAAGTCAGTACAAATTCATTCTTGTGATCTGTACTAAGTATTTTGATCACATAATTTGATAGTTACATCAATTTAATTTTTTTTTTTAATAAGACCCTCAGTTTTTAATTGTACTTAAATATTGCTACAGAGTATAAAATATTAAGGATAATTTCTTTAAATATGGATATTTGCATTTTCCAGTATTTAAAAATATTTTATATCCTTGGGTGCATGCCTGTCTATGTTTTCTGGCGAATGTAATAATTAGATCATACTTGTTGGTTTTATATTTGTGATCAGGAATAGGTTTTAGTTTTTTCAAGAGGTTCACTTCGTATGTCCCAAGGAAAGACATTAGAGAAACTAAGAGAAAAACTATAGAGAAATGAAACAACGATTCAAAAAAATAGACATTTTAGATCGTTGTTCCAAAAGGAGAGAGTTTTGTTAAACGGAATAAAAAAAATATTGTACATTAAACAAGAGATTATGTTATTAATTGATCACAAAAAATATTATTTTTTGTTTCTTATAAAAAAATACAGTTAGCACAATAATTCTTAAGAAATTCTGAGACGTAATTAAAAAAAAAAAAACAAGCTCTTTTTGACTCATTCATATATATATTGATATTTACCCGATGGTCGCCGGAATATAATTCAATTACAAATTGTGTTCTCTGTTTCTCTGAATCTTTTGAACGAATTGCTGGCTGGCAATTCGTTCAAAAAAAAAAAAAATTATTTTCCAAAAGGAAAGGTTTTATTTATTTAAATATCCGATATCGATTGAATTAGCTTTTTCATATGATCAAATTTTTAAGTTATTTATTTTTACACATCGAAGTTACATACGTGTATAAAATTTCATTGATTTTCATACGATAGTTGATGAGAAATAAAAATGTTAAGCAACATGCGTGAATTTAGCGTAGGGGTATCGCGAGGAGGGGTGTGGGTGGGTCATACCAAAATGCCGACACCGTAGCATTATATTGTCATCGAAGTTACATACATGAATCAAATTTCATTGATTTTCATACGATAGATCATGAGAAATAAAAATTTTCAGTAACATGCATGAATTTAGGAGTAGTGCGTGGGAGGGTGGGAGTGGGTCATATCCAAAATTCTAACACCGTAGTATTGTATTGTCATCGAAGTTACATACGTGTACCAAATTTCATTTTCATACGATAGATCAAAGGTTATAACAGTTGCAAGATTTGATTATAACTAAAGCAAGTTATAAAAGATTATAAAAAAAAGGATATGAAGTCGGATTTGAACCAATGTATCTTCCCGTGTTAAGAGCCAAATATTTCATTGATTAAAATGTTATTTGGTTATAACTCTCGAACCAATGAAAATAAGTACCACTTATGATATATTGTTGAAAATCAATGAGGATTAGCTTATTTCAGTTAAGAAAAACTCCAAAATCAACATTTTTTTGATTTCGGGCTTTTTTGAACCCTTTTGGTAACATTGATTGCAATCAAAAGGGGAGATGCACAATTAGATGTTACAACAGTCCTAAATCCAAAATTTAAAAATTTAACGCCGTGTAGTTTTTGAGTTATGAGAGATACATTCCCATATACGTACAGACGTAACGCCTAAAATAGTCAAAGAGGATTCAAGAATGGTCAAATGGAAATTTCAATTGAAATCTGAAAACCGAAATTTTTCGCGATCACAATACTTCCTTTACTTCGTACAAGGATGTAAAAATCAAGAGTTATAAATAACAGATAATTATTTTAATTGGTCACAAATTATGTTTATCGGTAACTGGTCCCTGGTTATTGAATTCACTGCTGTAACAATTTGATTTCGCAGATCTATGATGGTTGGGATTCAATTAACCACACATCTCAGGAATGGTGACCTGAGACTACAAGACTACACTTCATTAACATTCATACATATCTTCCTCATTCATCCTCTGAAGTAACACCTTACGGCAGTTCCGGAGGCTAAACAGAAAAAGATAATAACCTTGAAGTAAAAGGTTACATATATATATGTATTTGTTATTTATATTCTAATGTCGACATATTACAAAATAGAATTATAAATGAGTGTTGCGGTCTAAAGTAATAAAAGACATTTGCTATTTAAAGATTAAATTATCTATTTAAAAATTTTTGAGACATTTCAATTAATAGAACGTAATAATATTAAAAATGCCTATCTTATATAAACAAATTTATAAAAAAATTATGAATAATACACATGTAATGAATGACACGCTTATAAAAAAAAATTATAATGTGAAAAACAATTTTAAATTTAATATTATAGTATATTATAATACAATACGAATAGGATAGGGCAGCTTATACTTTAATGTCAACTCATCACTTTCTAATTAAATGACTTGAAAATAATAACGTGATAATTAATAATTAAAGGTCCGATGTTTAATATAAACGAGGTCATGGTGTTAAATGGACTTTTATTTAAAATCAGTAAAAGATCTTTAATAATTAAAAATAAATTATTGTTTTTATTTTTATGTAAAATATCTATTTTTCAAACCGGTTGAATTATTCAATTTTAAGAGGATATAAATGGGTAAAACCCCCCAACTTACAAAATAGTTTATTTCATTATATTTTTGGACTACCGAATGTTTCAGGCAGATTTCATACCTATTGTACCTATTTGTACCATGATTCGACTTCTGGAAAATTTCGAAATATCTTCGTGTTTCACAACCCCAATTCCAAACCCACCGTCAGTTCAAAAGTTTATATTTATTTACATATATATATATAAGTTTACATTTATATATATATTTCACTTTCTTGTGTACACGATAACTGCTGAAATTTTGCGCCAATCACTTTCAAATTTATATATAAAATACAACGACCCAAAATCTCGGTCGAGTTCGTTAATGGGTAAAATCGGACCACGGGGGGGAGGGGGGTGAAAAGTAGAGGGTTTTTCGAAAAAAACAAAATATCACTACAACTTTCTTATTAAGTAAAATATCGAATTCGTTTAAAGTTCCTACTACTCTGTGGATAAGTGCCTAAAACTTATTAAAGTAACGGTTTTTGATATCCTCAACCATTCGCCCAGGGGATGGAAAAAATGGGGTTTCGAAAACAAAAAAATCATACCTCCTTCAATAGGCAAAATATCGAATCAGTTTAAAGTGGTCGTTAATACTCTAAACATTACCTAAAACCTTTGTCTGAAATAATTTTTGATATGACCAACCGTTACGGCAAGGGATGATCAAATGTTTGCTGGAATTGTAAGAAGATGGGGAATTGTAAGAAGATGTCGTATCCTAAACATGTGAAATAAGTTTTTGACCTTTCAAGTTGCAAAAGGAATTTTTTTCCCAGTTAAATTAATTCCTTTTTAATGCAGTGATAAAAAAAATCCCATTTCTATAGATAAGGTGTAATCACAAATTTAAACCTATTATTTTTAAATAATACTGATCAAACACCTTATAAAATTCGTTTGGTTTTTTACTTCATAATGTTTATTTCATGAAAAAAAATTACAATCGTGATTTATACACATCGAAGTGTATAATTTCATACATATTTACAAAAAACATTGAACAAAAACAAGTTTTGAAGGTTACGTATTTTTATGTAATTACTTTTTTAATACTATAAAATAGTGAAGCAAAAATAGTCCACAATACATCATTATTTATAGTTTTTTATAAAATGTGTTTACAATAAATTGTTTTATTTTATTTTAAATCCTTCAATATTTGTTCCACGAACAAAACGTAATTTATTTTTCTTGTCGATGCAGTTTAATTTCGAGCCATTTGAATGATTTGGTGCACTTCTCAATCAATTCCTTTATTTCCTACAATAATATTTAATTTAAAATACACATTACGTTCAGTATCCTCATTATCTATTCTTTATATATATATACAATTTATATATAGTTACACATAGTATTATAAGGATGAATATTGTAACGTAATCATAGTAGTATTTTTTCTTTTCTTTTTCGTTTAGCTTCCGGAACCACCGTAAGGTATTACTTCAGGGAATGAATGAGAATGATGTGTATGAATATAAATAAAGTGTAGTCTTGTACAGTGTGAGGTCGACCATTCCTGAGACGTTTGGTTAATTGAAACCCAACCTACAAAGAACACAAACGGTATCCACTGTCTAGTATTCAAATCCGCATAAAATTAACCGCCTTTAATAGGATTTGAACCTCAGAACTCTAGACTTCGAAATCAGCTGATCTGCAATAACGAATTCACTATTAGACCAACCTGGTGGGTAATGTTATAGTGTTTGGTTGCTTTTTTTTAAACGTTTCAAATATCGTCAATTTTGCGTAATATCTTTGAAACTGGTGATCCATGAAATTTGGTATGGTAATTCAGTCAGTACTTGTCTGTTACTTCGGCTCCGTTCTCTTTTCTCAACAAAAAAATAATAATTTTCACCATTTGATATCTCAAAATTGGATATTTCATTCAGTTAATGAAAAAATACTTACTTTAATTAATTTGAAGTAATTACGGAAGTTGATGAAGAATAATAATTATTCAGAATAACAACTGCATTTAAGAATACTAATTGCCTTATTAAAAATAATAACTGTAGTTTCTTTGGCGGTATAACCGTGAGGGAATCGAGATAATAGACGTGTGCGCCTAAGCATCAAGTCTGTTATTTAGACCTCCACTAATTAAGTGGAGGTCTGTGTTTTTTTTTTGGTTTTTTTTAATTAATCTGATAACTCTTATTTCCAAGAGATTAAATTAATCATTTTTTCTCCTTCTCTTTATGTTTCTGTCATATATTAACCTGTGTTCCATACGTATATTTTAAAGAAATCTTTTCCTAATTCATAAGTTTATATAGCTTTATTGTGCGGTAGTAAGTTCGTTCGTTTTCTTGCTGCTGTGCTATTTATGCAGTGATTTCGATGACTTGCGGCCATAGCATTCAAAATATCAATCGACTTCTGTTCGAAGTGGTGGTCTTCCACTTCAGTCAGCGTCTTCAACACAGCCTGTTATCCAAATTTTTCGATAAGTGTTCGAACTTCATTTTGGTGAGGTAAGGTGAGTATTTGGAAACTCGGAAAACGTGTGCTTCACTAAATCGGTATACTTGTCACCTTCACGAAAGACGTGCTCGACGAGAAAAATGCGTTTCTCTATTGAAAGAACCGCTACGTTTCTCTCGACTATTGATTCCGATAAACGAAACGAAGCGCGTTCAATCGCAACTCAAACTGACTACGCCCAACGAACCCACAGGACAACCAACCAAACGCCGAAAGAACAGATGCACCACATAATTCTAAAGCCACAGAGACTTTCTGAACGCACTGTTTTTAATTCTTACAAATTTATTTGTGAATGAAAAATGTTATGTTTGTGCTAATCTAACAAGAACTGTTATTAATATTCTGTACATATATAAAAACTGCATTTTATATTCTGTTCTGGATTATATTCATTTAATTGAATTTCCTGATAAATTAAAAGTCATAAAAAAACAAGAGAAAACGTCACTTACATGTATCAGATCAAATCTAAATAACAGTCTATAGATTTAATTTACATTTTGTGCGTGACTTGGCAGCGCTTCTTTAGCCATGAGATTTATTTTTAGTAATTTATATGTTCCAGATACATTCTAACTTTTTGTTATTTTAGTGATATTCCAGCAGAGAAAAGGGCGTATAGGCTACTATTAAATTACACAGAAAATTATTACATAAATTATGTATTTTTTTTTTTTTGTTAAATGAAAAAGTTTCTGCATTAATTGTAACACAACCTCCGAAGGGTTTTTTGCTATCTATGGAAGTGAATATCTTCTTCTAGGAACAGTAAACTATCTAACCCTTAGTGATAATTCTCTGCAAGAGGATTTAGTAGAGTCGATTCCGATTCTTCGGCAGGATAACCGACTCTTTGAAAACAAAGTTATCCTTTGTAATGTATTTACTAACCTTGTTTTTAATGTATAGTTTTTTTTTACAAAATGGTAGTTTATATTTACATAGCATTTAAAAAATAAAGCGATGCTAAACCCCTGTGTGGATACAACGCTGAATAAAATTGTCGCAGATGTCAACATGTAAGCGACTATCATTGTGCATAATTGTCACAATACCGTCCTAGAAAAGACAAGTAACTTCTACGTAGTCATGCATCGGTTGCGCACAGTGGTGGGCCTATATCGTAATAGAGCTACCAGCGTAAACTCACCGGGGTGGTCTAATGGTGAACGCGTCTTCGCACATCAGCTGATTTGTAAGTCGAGAGTTCCAGCGTTCAAATCTTAGTAAAGTAGTTACTTTTATACGGATTTGAATACTAGACCGCGGATAGCGATGTTCTTTGGTGATTGGGTTTCAATTAACCACACACTTCAGAAACGGTCGACCTGAGACTTTACAAGACTACACTTCGTTTACATTCATACATATCATCCTCATTCATCCTCTGAAGTAATACCTGACGGTAATTCCCGGAGGCTAAACAGAAAAAAAAGAAAAGGAGAGCTAGCAGCGTAAACTCAGTAATCCTGGTAAGGAACGTTAACTTGTCCTACTAGATAACTCCTTAAAAATTGCCTCGATTTGAGCAGATAATAACTGACTTGTTAAAAATCTAACAAATAACTATAATAAATGACTATTATTATTATTATCTAACTTATTGATACGACTTTTTTAAATTCGAAAGGATAATTTATATGAAAATTAGTTAATAAAGTTAAAACATAAATTCTTTGCGAATTAAATATCTTACAAAACTGAATTACTAATATTTTTTTTTTTTTTTTAATTCCTAATAATTCTTACGTGTTTGTAATATATTTCCCCAAAAAATTACATTTTTGAAACGTTTTCTAATGACATACGGTTCCACCCAGTTGTTGCTTGCTACGTCATTCTTATCCAATTATTACTTTATTAAATATTTTATAGAAAAATCAATTAAAAATGATAATTGAAAAAAAAATTTATGATCCACGCTATAAGTCCTACTAAAACTCCTCAAGACTTATTTTTGTAAATTTTAATTACATAAGCTTTAATTTTATTTCCTTGGTAAAATAAATATCAATGATGGAAAATTGAATGAATGATATCAAACAAAATCCTGAGTAAGTAAATTATGTAAAATAAATGCAGTGAACAAGAATGTGCGATGTACTGTTATTCGACCACTACATGCTGAAAAAACCGGAATAGTACTGAACGGCGTCAGATATCCGTGGGATAGTCTGTAATATTTTATACGCCAACAACAAAAGTCATCGGCTGTTTTGAATTAGTAAGGATAATTTATACAAAAAATAATTAATAAAATTAAAACAAACACTATACGAATATGAAATATATTACAAAATTGAATTACTATTCGTTTGTTTTTTTTTAATAACTAATTTTTGTTTTTATAATTAATCTAAAACAATGTAAATTTGTTATAGTGTAATTTAGCACTTACGAATTTCTGATGAAACCTTTAGAATCATAAAAAGTAGCTTATTAAATCAACCAAAACTTTGACTAGGGGAATAACTTCATAATGTAGTCTACAATATATATACTCGTATATATAAAACAAATTAAATTATGTCAACAATATTATTTTATTTTCAAAGAAGAAAACGATTTCTCAAAAACCGAAATCTGTAAAACAAAAGGCTTCACAAATGTTAAATAAGCTTTAATAAATTCAAATCAAAGTTATTATTCAATATTTTAACAAATTTCTGAAAAAATCAGATGTGGACACGACATGACTTCCTTGTACGCCTATTAAATTACATACACATTTTTGTTACACTTCATTTAAATTTATTTCATTTGAAAGTGAGATATAATCCTTCAATTCTTTAATAAAAGTGGATAGTTACACAATTACTGAAATATTAGTTTTTATTAATATCAAATTTATTTATTTTATTTATTACAATTTAAAACTTACATGATCATCCGTCAGACCTAAGTCTGTCGACAGATATACTAAAGAATTATTATGACATTATTAACTGGTTAATGTAATAACCAATTTTATGTAACAACTAAAGATATTATTAGTTTTTATAATAGTTATAATAGTAGTTTTTTTTTTTTTGTCTTCAGTCATTTGACTGGTTTGATGCAGCTCTCCAAGATTCCCTATCTAGTGCTAGTCGTTTCATTTCAGTATACCTCTACATCCTACATCCCTAACAATTTGTTTTACATATTCCAAACGTGGCCTGCCTACACAATTTTTCCCTTCTACCTGTCCTTCCAAAATTAAAGCGACTATTCCAGGATGCCTTAGTATGTGGCCTATAAGTCTGTCTCTTCTTTTAACTATATTTTTCCAAATGCTTCTTTCTTCATCTATTTGCCGCAATACCTCCTCATTTGTCACTTTATCCACCCATCTGATTTTTAACATTCTCCTATAGCACCACATTTCAAAAGCTTCTAACCTTTTCTTCTCAGATACTCCGATTGTCCAAGTTTCACCTCCATATAAAGCGACACTCCAAACATACACTTTCAAAAATCTTTTCCGGACATTTAAATTAATTTTTGATGTAAACAACTTATATTTCTTACTGAAGGCTCGTTTAGCTTGTGCTATTCGGCATTTTATATCGCTCCTGCTTCGTCCATCTTTAGTAATTCTACTTCCCAAATAACAAAATTCTTCTACCTCCATAATCTTTTCTCCTCCTATTTTCACATTCAGTGGTCCATCTTTGTTATTTCTACTACATTTCATTACTTTTGTTTTCTTCTTGTTTATTTTCATGCGATAGTTCTTGCGTAGGACTTCATCTATGCCGTTCATTGTTTCTTCTAAATCCTTTTTATTCTCGGCTAGAATTACTATATCATCAGCAAATCGTAGCATATTTATCTTTTCACCTTGTACTGTTACTCCGAATCTAAATTGTTCTTTAACATCATTAACTGCTAGCTCCATGTAAAGATTAAAAAGTAACGGAGACAGGGAACACCCTTGTCGGACTCCCTTTCTTATTACGGCTTCTTTCTTATGTTCTTCAATTGCTACTGTTGCTAATAATAATAGTAGTAATAATAATAATAGTAGTATAATTATAAAAATTAATTTAACAAAAATTAAACTATATATTTAAAAACTAATGAACAAATTAATTCTTTAATATTTGTAATGTATTAGATTTAGTAACTAAAACTATATTCAAGAAACAAAACTATACTTAATTACAACAACTAATTACACAATTAAAATCTTGTTGCAACAATTACATAAAGAAAATAAATAACTAAGCTTTAACCATTCAACAATACATTATTTATTGATTTACAATAATTATCAGTGAAATGGTAATAGGGGTGAGATGTGGTGGAATTTCATAGCAACTACTCTTAAATTTTTACGTATATGTTTTATACGTATATGTTGAGATGTCTCCCATCTAAAAAAAAGAGTCAAAATGTACACCCAAATATTTGTATTTGTCAGCATTCTGGAGATGTTCACAATTACAGTTTATGTGGAATTTTTTTATACAGTTACATGTATGACAAATAATTTTTACTGGTCTTTGGGATCGAAGATAAGGATATCTTACATGTAAAACAACAGTTTTTTTAACTTTAATAATTAGGCCTTTGTCATGAAGCCACTTTAATAGATTATTAAAATCTTCTTGCATTAAAAACGCTGCTTCTTCCAATTGCTTATGTCCAAATGCTAAAACACTATCATCAGCGTATTGCAAAAGACGTGAATTAGAGATCGCGCTAGACATATCATTAACGTACAGATTAAAAAGTGTTGAATTAATATTTATACAAATATTAATTCAACAATCTTACCTGAAATATTAGGTTACAGTAAAAGCCCCTTTATAATTCTTTAAATAAATTTAAGTCTTATATCTATATAATACTGTTTTTTAAATTATTATGATGTAACCATCAACAAAATGAAAACAAAAACGAAAAAACAGAAGGTTACTAAATTTTATAGCGATATTTATTACCAAGTAGACTGAAACAAATTCATAAATAAAAATAATACGATTCTAAATTATAATTTTCAATTGATATTAAATAATCAGATGTTTTACCAAATCTAATGTAGAAACCACACAAATTCCTTGAACGCCTATTAAATTACATATACACATTTTTACAAGTACATAAAATTTTATTTCACTAATAACTTCTGATTTTTTTATATATACATATATTTTTTTTTTTGGTTGCTATTATTGGATTATTGTTTGTTGTAGAAGATTTTTTACGTACAATCACATGTTAACAATAATTCAATATATTTAAAATAGAAAAAAATGGAAGTCGGAAAAAAAACCGAAGTGCCATCACCTTGTAAGATCAAAATATTTCATTAATTAAAATTTTATTGGGGTATAATTCTGGAACCAATGAAAATAAGTACCACTTATGATATACCGTTGAAAAGCTCTCAAGGAGGACTTATTACTGCAGTTAAGGAAAAGTCAAAAATCCAATTTTTTGGATTTTGGGCTTTTTTGGACATTTTTGTTCCAGTCGATTGCAATCAAAAGGAAAGGTGCACAACTAGATATTACAACAGTCCTAAATCCATAATTTCATCATCCTACGGCTAATCGTTTTTGAGTTATGCGAGATACATACGTACGTACAGACGTCACGCCAGAACTAGTCAAAATGGATTCCGGTATGGTCAAAATGGAAATCTGAAAACCGAAATTTTTCGCGATCACAATACTTCGTACAAGGAAGAAAAAACAAAGTTTGATTTATTTAAATTTTAAGAATTATTATCGACTCCAATGATTTTTTTTGTCGAATTTTCATTGGTGGTCTCATCTCAAGTTACCTGTTTTTTTAATTTTTTTTTTTTTTTATATATAATTAAACAGATAAATTTTTTAAACGAAAAATTACCTAGCTTTTATTGACGATTTATTTGTTTTTAATGTATTGCAATAGCGTAATAATATACTTTTATATTTACACAAATAAAACTGACGTCATTCTGATATTTGAAATGTTTTCGCGTGAAAATGCACGCTTACCGCCAGGTGAGGTTATCTGTCCTTCATTTGGAGTTATATTATTATTATTATTTTTATAAAGGCGCATATTTCTTGCCTTTTGGTTTCTGGCAATTTTTTTTTTATACGTCAGCATTAAATATATTATAATAAAATAAGAATAAAACTTAAACCGTAAAAAAACTTAAAAATAAAAATAATATATCAACTATTTTTTTTTCTTTTTTTAAAAATCCTCTGGTATTTCTACTGCTTGTTTGTTGTAAGAGGCACTGAAAACTCAGTAGACACTGAAGGTATTTTAAATATAGTATAAATTTTACGAGTTTACGAGATTTGTAACGTTTACAATTTAGCAATTACGTTTATGGGCAGAAATATCCAGAAACGTAATTGATTCTTTGATGATTAGTCTGTGACTAGGTATGTCCGTGATCATTTGGCGACGCATGTACTTATAAGTCATGTGACATGTACTTATCCACAAGTCAAAGCCATGTATTTGGAAATATATGTTTTTAACATGCCGTTAATCCCTCCAAAAAAAAAAATGAACTGAAAAAAACTTTTTTTTACGGCTGTAGTATAACGTTTGAATTACGCGGCTGGAACCTATACTGTAATGAGAGTAATTATGAAAAAGATTTTGCTTATGATGCAGGTGTTCAACCGATAAAAAGCCTACACTTTTTAACCACTAAACAATCACAAGCGGGAATTGTTTAATGTATCAGCTGTTTTTTTTAGGTACGTATCATCAGAAAACTACCCCTACTGTAATGGGTACCATGATTCGACTTCCACAAAATTTCAACAATCTTTGCGTTTCACATCCCGCAGACCCCAAAACCACCGTCAGTTCAAAAGTTTATATATATTTCACTTTCTTGTGGACACGATAACTACCGTAATTTTGCGCCAATCACTTTCAAATTGATACTTAAAATATAACGACCCAAAGTTTCGGTCGAGTTCATTAATGGGCAAAATCGGACAATGGGGGTGGAAATGGGGAGCTTTTTCGAAAAAAAAAACAAAATATCTTTATAACTTTCTTATTAAGTAAAATATCGAATTCATTTACAGTTCTTGCAGTTTTTTTTGGATAAGGGCCTAAAACTTATATAAGTAAAGCTTTTTTTATATCACCAAATATTGGCCCAGGGGGTGGAAAAAATGGGGTTTCGAAGACATAAAAAGCATACCTCCCTTAATAGGCACAGTATCGAATCGGTTTAAAGTGGTCATTAGTCCTCTAAATATTACCTAAAACTTTTGTATGAAACATTTTTTGATATGACCAACTCTTACGGCAAGGGATGATCAAAATGTTGCTGAAATTATAAGAAGAGGGCTTGTATGCTAAACATGTGAAACTTTTTTCACATTCAACCATTGTCGTATTGAGTAAATTTGACGTTTTTCTTAACTTTAAGGTGGAAATCTTTTTTATCCCCTACTTAGCACCGGTGAAATATACCTCCGCCTTCCGGCATGAAAAAATTGCGCCCAGTAGAACGAAAAAGCTAAAACTGTACCCATATATTCCGTTTTTTGGCTCTAATATTTCGTTTTTTCGGTTCCTGTGAACCGATATACTACAAAATCAATAGGGCACTATTGTCAGTAGATTTACATCATCCCTACCAAATTTCGTCAAAATCGTTAAAATTTGCTTCCGGTAGAGCGAATGAAAAAATCTTCCCGTATATTACCATGACCGGGCGCAGCAGCGATTTCCAAATTTGTTAGAAATCCAATAAAAGAGTTTAAAAGAAGTAGAATTTTTTTAGTATTTTGTACATTCTTTTAAAGTTGGTTTTATTTATTAGTTTATTTTATTATTCTTAATTAGCATATATACTAAGTGTATATGCAAACACAAAATAAACAAAATAGTGATACACTCGTAAACGAACACTTCAATACCTAATTCATGAAAGTTAAAAAAAAAGAATTAATTTATAATGTACTAACTACTTTTATAAACTACTGTATAATTTTTTTTTTTAAATTGTGATTTTTTAAAAAAATTACCACTTCTTATTTATAAATTTAGATTTCATTTTAATTAAAGTATAAATTAGTAAGTACTTTATGTGTCTACTACTTATAAAAAAAAACATTAAGTGACTGAATTAAGTGAATTATTTTCTTATATATGATTGCCCAAATGCATTTTCTTCAAATTTAACTGAAATATTTCTACATATGGATCGTATTAAACTCTTGTAAAATTCGTAAACGGGGTGTGAGATATCGCGATAAAACCGATTTCGATTTTCTTCAGAGTTAGATAAAACTTTATTAAAGCAAATCTGTTACCTACATTGGACATATAAATAATTAAATTTTTTTTTTTTTCAAAATCAACCACCCCACCTTTGAAATTATAATTATGTTTTTTTACTCTTTTCCCTTCGATTTAAATATTTTTCAATTTATTTATTTTTATTTTTAATTTATACTTCATATATAAAACTATCAAGAAATGTCTAAATTCTTTTTAAATTGTAAACCCCGGTTCTAAAATTCAAAAAAGGTTTTTTGAAAATTTTCTTTTTCTTATTTTAGCCCTTATTGAAGATAGTGTTCGATTTAGAGAAAACTGTACGTAAGCAAATTTGTTAACCTTAACTTGAATATTTTTAGAAAAAATTTTCTTAAAATTTATTCCCACCTTTAAAAATATACAGTTTTTTAAAGGTGGGAATAAATTCTGATTTTTATTTTTGCCTCACACTTTTTAATTTTTATTATT
Source organism: Lycorma delicatula (assembly GCF_047948215.1). Classification (NCBI taxonomy): domain Eukaryota; kingdom Metazoa; phylum Arthropoda; class Insecta; order Hemiptera; family Fulgoridae; genus Lycorma; species Lycorma delicatula. The sequence goes on from NC_134460.1 coordinate 51,483,099, forward strand.
AATAGTCGGGAAAATCTTGTAATATTTGGCCAGCTTTTTATTTAGTATCTTCACTTAAATTCAAATTTTGGTTTCTGTATGACCACAATAAATATATTTTCACTTATTGACATCCTTTTTTTTCTTCCTGCGAGATAGTTCTTTTCGGCTAAGTCCATTCTGTTTTTGTTTTTTTTTTGTGAAATCCTCCATATGTTTTGAGTTTTTAACCGAACGTGTATTTTCTATTATTTATGCATTTTTATTTTAAATTATTATTAATCTGATCTTTAATCGCTTTAGTTCTGCGTTTTATAATTAATTGTGGTATTCTGTGTCACTGCTCTGAGCATGGTTTTTCCACGGTTTTTTTCGATTCTTCCAGATAAATCTTAGGGTTCCTTTTTTTTATAACCGCCGACTACTTGTTTGTGACGTGATCTGTATAATGTATTAAGTACCGCTCAGTACAAAATATTTATTTTTAATTTAATATAGTAGATAACTCTTGACGTAGTTGTTTGAAAATAAAACTATTCATATCAAAGTAATATTTTTATATGTAACCTAATTTAATACATTTAAGTTGTACAAAAATTTGTATTTAAGTTACAACCAGAACTCGCTTTCATATTAAACAATAAGTAATGATGTTTGTAATTTTTTTTAATTTGTTTTCATCTATAAACAAACCGGTGTACTTACTATTTTTCTACGTCATGAGTTATCTTTGTGCATGGATGTCATGTTTTAACCGCGTATTAATGTGTCATTAAAAACTGACCTTACCGTACAAAACTTTAAGTTATTACATATTTTTTTTAAATTATTTTATTTTATTATCGTTATTTTCTTTAACTACATTTCATGACCGTATATGTACATAAATAATTATCAGTAATAAAAGATAATTACTGTACTTACTTTGTTTGTTCACATTTTACTCTACTTAGTTTAAATGCCTGATTTAATTATTTACAATTTTTATTTTATTGTTTATTTCTTGTTCGATACTACGTCAGTTATAAAAAAAATGTATTTCTATTTTTAATTACTTATTTACGTGAAAAAGAAAATAACTTGGAAAATGAATAAAAATACAGGATTTAAAACTGTTTAAATGATTTCTTTTTTTAAATGATAGGGAAAAGCAAGTAAAAGTAACATAGAAATCCTTAAACGCTTCCATAACAAAGTAATGAATGCAATTGCAGAGGCACGATGGTTTACGAGAAATGAAATTCACGAATAACTAGAGCTTCCGACAGTTTGTGAGGTTGCGCGACAGCCCAGCAACGACCTGAAAATCACGTCAACCACCCTGCTATCAATGTGCTCAGTAACAGCAGGGACGTCCTAAGGTTGAAACGTCTTCATGTACTCGACTTGGTGCTATTGCATGACAGTTTTTTATTTGACAACGCAAAATATAATGGTATTATTTTTTATTTGTCTTCTTTTTTTTTTTTGTTAATTTTTGGTTTATGGACTACGAAGTGTCGGCAGAAATATTTTTTAAGATTTAAGATTGGACCTTAACATTTAATAGTGGATTTTAAGATTACTTACAACTGTTATTATGAATTGCTTATTTTGGGAGTTCTTTAAGAATCTTTAACATGTACTTCTTGTCAAGTGACTTACTTATGGTTCCACTTACGGAGCCGATTGTATATATACTGGTTGCTAAGAAAAAAAAGATGGCCAAGTGGTGTACCTATAAAATTCTATTATTATCGATGTTACTTTTTTTAATTTACGGGTTCATTATGGAAGCTACTACACTATTCATGTTGAAATCGGTCATTTTTGTAAATTTATTGCACATTCTAATATAGATTACATAAAAACATTAAATTTTAGATTATTTCACTGAAATCTACAAAAAAAATTATAGAATATTAGTCTATATTTTCAATTTGTTCAAAGGGTAATTTAATGTGGCTTCATGAACAAAGGTTTTCGTTAAAAATCATAATGGCCGAGGAATGAAAAATAAAAAACTTTGTAGGGCATTATATCATTAAAATTTGCAGCAAACATTTTCCGTCACATATAGTAAAATTTCGGTGAACGGAAATTTCATAAGAAAAGAAGGGACAAAGACGGAATAAAATGTGTCAGAAAAGAAAATTTAAAAAACATTTTCAAACAATCAACATGATTATCATTTGATTGTCTGTTCTGAGACTAAAGTCCCTTGAACTCTATTTCCATTTTCCTCCATTCCTAGCTAAACTTTTCAATTTAATAACTTTCATTCCCTTTTAGGTATTTTATTCTTATCTGATGTCACTTTTTTACACATTCAGATCCTTCAACGTTGATTTAATCAATCCATTTTTCCTTATGTTATGTTCCAGTCTATTAGCTTTCTATTCATAATACACAGCAGGATTTATAAATAAGTACAGGGTGATTTTTTAGCCCTGTTACCCAATTGTTAATGTCTGGTAATTTTTTTCTAAGAAAGGGAAATTTTTTTTTGTAACACGAAGTTGGTAGCGCTACTCAACCGGTATAGATACGGCAATGTGAGTTGAATTTCCTTGAGCTGTGTAAACTTTTGTGCCGTTTCTGGTCGGGTTACGAACAGAATGTCTTTTACCATAGAACAACGAGTTTTTATTCTTGAACAATATTTTGCTACGAAATTGTACGCGAGTGTAAAACAATCATTTCAAATTAAATTTGTTGGTGTTCCTCCGTCAGAAAAAATGTCAATTTCTAAGCTAGCAAACCGATTACGAGAGAAAGGTAGTGTTTGCGACAGAAAACGTAGCGGTGGACCAACTCGCTTGACAGATGACGTTTTAGAGAATGTGAAAACAAGATTGCTCAATTCTACACGGAAGAGTTTACGAAAACTTTCCACGCAAGCCGGTTTGTCATATTCGAGTGTTCAGAAAGCCGCTAAAAAACTGAAATTGTATCCGTATCGCGTACGATTAGTCGAAGAGCTTCAGCCTCCAGATTAAAACAAGCGATTGCAATATTGCCGTTGGTTTAGGTGTCTCGTTAACGATAACGGAATCGAATTTTTAAACAGTGTTCTTTAGTGATGAAGCTTGGATCCATCTCGATGGTTATGTGAACAGTCAAAACTGTCGAATTTGAGCGGTTGAAAATCCTGGCATTTTCCCAAATCCTGGCAAAATTCCCAAATATCTATCCGAAACCAAGGATTTCTGACCTTCTGTCCCCCCTCATATTTTGACCCCCCCCCCAAAATTTCAGCCCGGATTTGGACACATACATTTTACTTCCTCCCCAAACCCCCCCAAAATGTTTTGGGGAGCACCCGCCCGTGTGGGGTATCATAGGACTCGGAATCAACCCCTGATTTCGAATCCGAGTCATGAGAAGACGAAGCTCGCTTCCAATAGAAGATAAGGCCTGTCCAGAGGCTGGGCCCTCGAGGGGAACTGCCGGAAGGAGGGATGGTGTTTCTGAAGTCTCAGAAGACATGGACATTACAGGATTAAATCAAGGAAAAGCAAAGTGGAAGACAGTAGAGGGGAGAACCGCCAAGCGGCCGAGAGCAGGTTAATCAGAAGAAGAGGAGGCCCCCCTTAATTTGAAGGAGGTTACGTACAGGCTGGGTAATGCACTATTACAGCTTAGGCAACTAACTGGCAAGGCCAGTGTAACGGCAATCAAGGCTCATGAGAGGGAGCTGACAGAAATTTATAAAGATTTACAACGAATAAATGATGAGACTCCAGACACAGTTGACCAAAGTACGCAAACCGAAAGTCATGGCAGGAACGAGATGTCAGATATTCTAGATGTAGAGCTGACAGATGAACAACTGATAGACAGATTACTTACACGATGGTCAACCTGGGTAATGAACAGGCTGACCCAGGAGAAAGATCTAAGACCAGGAGATGACAGCTGTTTTTTCATCGATTTGAATGGATTAAAGCCATCCAGCCGGTATGCTGGGACGGCACCTGGGGCAATGATCTTACAAGACTCCACCATCCTCGAAGATGGAAAGATCACAAATACCGGAACTAGGTACACAGTAATCTATGACTCTAGAGAAGGAGATAAGATAATGGCCTCTCATATTATAAAGGCCTTACGAAGAGCTGTAGGTAAGCTGGAGTCAGCTGTCTTTGTGGTTCCCAGTGGTCCAGCGGGCATCATAGTGAGAAAAATAGTAATATACATGATGAGGAAGGGTAAGACCTTGCCGAGGATGTTACTCCCCAGCCTGAGCGAACAAGGGAGGGCAAGGTCGAGGTCGGTATCAACAAGAAGGGGAACCCCCCCGGTCGTTGAAAGTAAAACGGTCGTAGTAAGGGCCCCCGGTAAATCTTATGCCGATCTGTTGAAAACCATGAAAGAAAAGGTTAAGGTTGAGGAGGCCGGCGAAATACTGTCAATTAAACAGGGAAGGGATCAACAACTAGAGGTCCGAATTAGTGGGGCGCAGAAGGCGGGGGAGTTTTCCTCCCTGCTGAAGAACAGAGCAGAGGATCTCCAGGTGGATATAAGAACAAGAGGAGACCGCAGAACAGTCGTTCATGTAAAAGACATGCTAGGCAACACTACTGAGCGAGAGGTCAGGGAAGCGGTAGAGAAGGTACTAGGACAAGGAGAAAACTTTCAGGTCACATCACTAAGGGAGGCATTTGGAAACACAAAAAATGCCACGGTGGTCACAAGTCAAAGGAATGCAACGAAATTAATTACAGCAAGGCTGAGAGTAGGGTGGGTGAGTTGCAGGGCCTACATCCGGACGGATATAGAGAAATGTTATCGATGCTGGGATGTCGGTCACAGCAGAAGAGAGTGCAGAGGCCAGGACCGTTCAAACCTCTGCTTCAACTGTGGTAAACCCGGCCATGAAATTAAAGATTGCAAGGAGGCGACCATATGCCTGGACTGTGGAGCCACTTCACATAGGACCGGGAACCCGTGCTGTAACAAAGGTCATGACTAAAGTAATACTAGTTAATAATAACAGGAGCCTACTCTCTAGTGATTTGAGCATAGAAATAGCAGCTAGATACGAAGCGGACTTCCTGGTGGCCACCGAACCTAATGTGTATTCGGCGGCCAGAGAACAGTGGCTGACCGATGGGAATGGTGATGTGGCAATTAGAAAGATCGTTGGAAATGTGGATTATGATCTGTATGGTAGAGGTGACGGACTCATTGCTGTTGAGGTAAGCGATAAGATTATAATAGGTGTATATATCAGCCCTAACTGCAGCAGGGAATCTCTTAAGAACAGACTCCTTGACCTCCAACATGTCATTATACGAGCTCGGAAGAGAATTGTAGTCCTTGGAGACTTTAACTGCAGGACTGTTCTAGCTGGAGCGGTCTCCTCGAACGCTAGAGGAAAACTCCTGGAGGAATTGCTGGCAGCGACAGGAATGACATGTATTAATGGCGGAACAGCCACCTACCAAGCAAGAGGGCATCAATTGGTCCTGGATTTAGTTATAATTGATGGAAGGATGCGCACTGATGCAGCTGATTTCATGATTCTTAATGACGAAACAGCCAGCGATCACAGAGCCATCTTTGTTAACTTCAGAGAGCAACGGCCAGAAATAAGACAGATAAATAACAATATCAGACTGTCTGATCAACAGATATATAGAGTGGCTAATAATGCGGCAAATAGAATTAGAAATAGTACTCAGATAACACCTGAAATATTCCAAAATATAGTTAAAGAAGAGATGGCGAACATACCGAGGAGAAATAATATTAAACATAATATGGTCTACTGGTGGTCCAGGGAGATAGAGGAACAGCGTGGAATTATGCAAAGACATAAGAGGACGGCCCAGAGGTTGCGAGCTAGAGTTGGTTCGGAAATAGGATGTAACATTGCGACAGAGCAATATAGGTAAGCGAGAAAGACGCTTAACTTCCTCATAAAGCAGGCCAAAAGAAGGAAATGGTTAGAACTATGCGAGGAGTTGAATGCTGATCCGTGGGGAAGGGCTTTCAAAATAGTGAGCGGCTTGGGAGACAAGCTCCGACACTGAATGAAGAAACGGCTGCGTTGCAGATCAGAAAGTTATTCCCCAGAACGGAGGAGCAATATAATAGAGAGGTGATAGAATGCCAGGGAGGAAGAATTACACAAAAAGAGGTCATGGAAGCTATAAATAAATTAAAAAATAAGAAAAGCCCCGGCCCAGATGGCATCCCAGGGGCCATCATTAAGATAATAGCTAGGATAGTACCTTGGGAAATAGTCGATGTAGCCAGCTACGGCCTACAAAATAGAAGCTTCCCTGAATGCTGGAAGGAAGCAAGAACAGTCTTCCTCCCAAAGGCAGGACAAATTCAAGAGCATATAGACCGATTACGCTCATAAATAATATGGGAAAAGTAGTTGAAAGGTTGTTAGAAAATAGACTTAGAGAGGAAATAGAGGAAAAACAATGTCTACATCCGGAACAATACGGATTTAGAAAGGGACGGTCCACGGTGACCGCAGTCGAGAAGGTAAAAAACTGGGCATTAAATTGCAGAAGCGGTACATGGAGGACTAGTAAAATCCCCATGATCATAATACTTTATGTTAGAAACGCATTTGGTACGGTCCCCTGGACAGCCATCATTGAGGCGCTTCAAGCCATGCAAATAAGTAAATACTTAGTAAATCAGATAGATCAATATCTGCAAAATAGGTTCATAGAGGTCAAAACCCTAGAAAGGAAAGCCATATTTCAGGTATTCGGAGGGGTGCCGCAGGGATCTGTCCTTGGCCCAACCTTATGGAATGTTTTCTATGATAAAATCTTCAGGCTGAACTACCCCGAAGGGGTATCGATAGTAGGATACGCGGATGATATCGCAATATTAGTAGAAGACAGAGATATTAGTGAACTGGAGAACAAGGCAAACCAAGCGCTTAGAACAATAGATGAATGGATGGAGGATAACAAATTAGAAATAGCTCCTAATAAATCCTGTTGCCTGGTCCTCTCGGGTAGAAGACCATTAAGAAGTGTGAATCTAAATATCAGAGGACAGAGAATTGATGAAGTAAAAGAAACAAAATACTTGGGGGTACTTCTGGACAAAAGTTTAAGGTTCAGCAAGCATATTGATATGATTTGTGGGAGAGTTACTCCTGCTGTAAAGGGATTAAGAGGATTATTTCAAAACCACGGCACACCTAAAATGGTTATTCGAAGATTGATAACCGCGGCTATCACTTCGACGGTACTGTATGCGGCTCCCATATGGGGGGCGGCAATGAACATACAGCGAAATAAAAAGAAGTTGAGAAGTGTCCATAGACTGGCATTGCTGCGTGTAGCTGCTAGTTACTGTACGGTATCGTATTACGCGCTGTGCGTACTGACCGGGGTCCTACCCATAGACCTTCAGATAAAAGCCAGAACCCTCAGACACAGCGGTATGTCGAAAGAAGAGATGGAAGGGATTATAGAACAAGAATGGCAAGAAGAGTGGACAGGGTCCAGAGCGGGAGAATGGACCAGACGCCTAATCCCTAATATTAAAACCTGGAATAACAATAGACTCGGAGATGTGAATTTTTACATGACACAATTACTGACGGGGCACGGCTCTTTCGGTCAGTATCTGTATAGGATCGGGAAGAGAGCCACCCCGCAGTGCATCTATTGTCCAGAGAACGACGATGCCGAACATACGTTGTTCATATGTCCAAGATGGGCCGTTAACAGAGGTCAAATAGTAATTAATGGTCTTACACCAGAAAATCTCATAAACTGGTTGGGATACAACAATGAGAACTGGGAATGGTTCCGCAGGTTCGCCGGGGAGGTCCTGCGGGCCAAAGAGGATGAAGACAGAAAAATGGGAGTATAAACAGTAGGGTAGGGCGGACAGTCACTCCATGGAGGGCCTGTACGCCTTGGTGTGCGGGTACCTGAGAAGGGGGTGAACTCCAGGGGAGTTTGAGTTTGGGTTAAAATAAAAGACCAAGTCCCGGTCGGCGGGGTCGTCCCTGCGGGAGCCTAGGCTCTTTGTGGGGTCGGCGCTGTCGATTAGAGGCCAAAGGCGTAAAGACCGAGTCCCGGTTCCCTGCTGAGGCGCTGGGGGACGGCATAGCCGGACCTTGGCTCTAAAGCGGGGGATTAGAGGCAGGCAATGTAAAACAAAAGATCCGAGACCGGGGAGGCCAACCTGCCGTGCCGGACGTATAGCCGGCGGGTGGGGGACGCCTCCTTTGAGAGTAAAAGGACACTCTCCCCGACTGAATATACTTAATTGGATATCCGGTCGGGGAGAGTAGGAAAAAAAAAGTATACAGGAATATTGTGTGCCAAATTGTGTCCCTCCGGGAACCTCAAGAACGGTATTGCTGGTTTCAGTAAGATGGCGCTAGATGCCACACGTCTCGAGAAATCGTGGATTTTCTGCAAGAGTTCTTTGATGATCGAATAATAAGCAAGGGCTTATGGCCTCTAAGGTCCCCAGACCTCACATCTCCTGACTACTTTTGTGGGACTATATTAAGTCCGAGGCCTTCAAAAACAATCCTCACACTATTGATGAACTTAAGTTCATCAATAATATTGACTTTAAAGTCAATATTACAGACGACTTAACACGAATATTTGCAATTCAACTCTTAAAAAGATTTCTGCTAATATGCTGAAAAGAGTCCGTGCGTGTATAACCGCAAGGGGTGGGCAATTTGAGCATATTCTTTAACAATTATGTAATTAATAGCTTTTTATTAAATCTCTTCTGTAAGTAACAAATACATTTTTTTATTCCACCTAAATTTGCCTTTCTTAAATTTCATTTAAAATTGGGTAACAGGACTAAAAATCACCCTGTATTGTAACGTCTTTTCGTTAAAATATTATAAATACAAATAATAAAAACAATAGTAAAAATTAAAAAAACACGACTCCCGACAAATTAAAAAAAACAACAAATTAATTGCACAAAAAAAAACGACAATAAATTGCACTAAAAAAAAGAAATCAAGATATGGAATAAAGGATTAAACATCGTTATACAGTATTAACTTTCAGACTGTTTTAATTTATTTAAATATATTTTTCGTGTTGTAGAAATAGCAGGCATTTAAGATTGTGTAATGATTAAGCTCTTCTCATCGGGGTGCTAAGTTCATTCGGGCTGCTCAGAATAGTAATTTTCCTATATTAAGGAGCTCCGAATAGTAATTATTCTAAAACAGCCTTCCGACTGCATTTAAATATTTTCATTGAAGGACAACATTTTTTTTTATCCGTGTAAGACCTGGTGAGAACTTAAACAAATTACATACTTAAACAAATAAAACTGTCTAAAATTTGATTGATTGGTCATCCATTAATTTATTTAACAAAATATTGTAAAAAGATGTTTAGTCCTTTATTTCCATATTTTGTTTTCTTTTTTTAATTCGATTTATTGTCGTTTTTTTGTTCAATTTATTTTTTTTAATTTTTTGGCAGCCGTGTTTTTTAATTTTTATAATCGTTTTTATTATTTAATATTTTTTAGAGATCAACTACGCGATTCAGTAGTTTATAGGCCTGGCCCTTGGTAAAGATATGAATGCTCAGATCTACGACAGTTCTCTAGGGTAGTCCCTTGTAGTTTATGCAGTCATAGCGCCCAGCACAATATTAGTGGCAGCATACGCCGTTCCACTTGCCGTGTCCCCTTAAAGCATCAAATTCGACAATAATAGGCTCGATACTTAATCCGATTCAGACAGCATTACTTCCAATCGTACTATCGTCAAACTCTACAAAGATCGTTTGTGGGCGCTCGCCGGGCTCAAGATGGTCTCGGTATAGCGCAGGGGACTCGACCTTTCTGACTATATCACTTAATTTTTGTTCTGGTTCGGTTCGATCGTGATTTTGTATTATACTAGCAAATTCCCCGTTTAAATTTTGAAAATCGGAAGATCGGTTGCGAAGATATAACAACATCTCCGAATAACCGTCATCTGTTATATTGAGAGTGTACTTGATGCGTGCAAAAGTTATTCTTCAACCTACTAACAAAAAAAAGACCGAGTCCCGGCTTCCGGAAGGGGGACGCAGGGACGGCATAGCCGGGCCTGATGGATACTACTCTAGGTGTTTGAGGCGGGCCCAAAGTGAGATCCGACCGGCGGACCGAGACGTGGAAACCCGTTAGAGTAAAGGACACTCCCCTGGGCTGTGTAATACTTAACTGCAGGATCCGGCCCGGAGAACAAAAAACTTACTATCAAATACCCAATTTGAATTTTGAAAATCTTACGATTGTTTGCAGAGATATTATAAAAGCACCCCGTTGCACCTTCCAAAGCAGCGCCCCAGTTTTTTACCGGTTGATGGTGATGATTGATGAAGCCTCGCACGAGGTTCTCGCATCACCTCACCACTGTAGCCTCACACGCAATCCCCACGGGAAGCCCATTTTTATTAAAAATACATTTTTTTTTAAATTTATTTAAAACTATTTTATTTTATTTACTAGCGACGCTAGAGAAACCTTACTATTAGAAATAAAAACCTGTTACAATATTTCATATAAGAATTTCGACTATTTAACAATCATAATCGGTTAAAGGAAATAACAAAGAATAGATAAAAATGCAAAAGCAAGCATAAAGAGAAAATATTAATAAGAAAGACAGTTATAGTTATATTTATATATTTTTCTTATCTGAAAGAAACCTTTAAAATGATTTATCAAACAAGGAATGTTACCATTTAAAATATTTAAGTTATAACCTTTTAACTACTCCTCAAGAAGGGGTTGAAATTCTACTTCTAGTCAAAAGGTAAAGTAGGTGATCGATACCTTGTCCTGAAAGTTAAAGTATTCTATCTGGAACGGTTTTAAAGTGATTGAGGTGTTTTCATATTTTTGTATATGTATTCCTTAAATAAATATATATATATGGAGTGTTGTGAGAAATACTCTTTAAATAACTTCTTTTACCTCTGAACGATCTATTTTTCCGAATGAGACTACCGTATTCCAAAGACCTCAAAAGCTTAACTCAAATGCTTTAATTGGAAACAATAGGGTTTTTTGTAAAAAAAATCATTTTAAAGGGCACTGAAAAATAAAAATTTGATGTAAATAACCTCAGGCTACGGCAAAACTAACCAAAATAGCAGCTATTCAATATTTTTTTAACAGCTTGTTTCAGCTTGTAGAATATCACTACAACATCTGCTCAACAGTAAACACTAAACACTAAACAAATAACATTTAATAAATACTTCTAACTTAAAATGATATTTTTTTTTTGTATGAGATCACTACTTGGAATGTACTACAAGCTCACATTTGAAACTAGATGTGAAAGTCCGCATTTTGTTTGGATTTTAATTTAAAAACGTTTTACTTCAGAATGTTTCTTTCATTGCCATTTAAAGCTATGTGTTACAATCCTTCTATTTTTTATTTAAAGTTTTTGAATTGCTTTTGATGGGGGTCTTGATAGGGGATGTGGTAATGTCATATCGAAAGATAGGACGTTTTGAAGTAAGGGCATTTGTAAATAATGTTTCATTGTTGAACAGTTATTTAATGGTTTCTATACCTTATTAACAATGTATAAAGTACAATTGTATTCACAATGTACGTCGTATAAACATTTTTTTTTTTTTTGAGTAGTAATATTATAAGAAATCAAGTAAATAAGGTAAAGATCAATAGTAGATTGGCAAAAACAAAGACCCTTTGACGCAAAAAATAAACATTATGATCATTTTTTCCTAAATCACATTTATTAATTTCAAAAAAAAAATTGGTACTAGTTTTTTACCTTCTTGTATGAAGTAAAGGAAGTATTGTGAACCCGAAAAATTTCGGTTTTCAGATTTCAACGGAAATATCTATTTTGACTACCCCTGAATCCATTTGACTAGTGACGTTTGTACGTGCGTATATATCTCGCATAACTCAAAAACGAATTAGCAGTAGAATGCTAAAATTTAGGATCTAGAACTATTGTAACATCTAGTTGTGCACTTCCTCTTTTGATTGCAATCGACTGACCAAAAGTGTCCAAAAAAGCCCAAAATCCAAAAAATGTGGATTTTTTTACTTTTTCTTAACTGCAGTAATAAGACCTCTATGAGAGCTTCTGAACGGTATATCATAAGCGGTACTTATTTTCATTGGTTCCAGAGTTATAGTCAACTAAAATTTTAATTAATGAAATATTTGGATCTTACAAGAGGAAGGCACATCGGTTCAAATTCGACTTCATTTTCTTCTTTTTTTTTTAAATTTAAATATATTGATTTATTAATAATTGTTAACCTCTGACTGTAAAAAAATTTTACAAAAAATAATAATTCAATAATAACAATAAAAAAAACTTTTTAATAAGCAGAAGTATTAGTGAAATAAAATTTTATGTACTTTTAATATTTTTGTTCTCGGTACTTTTTCTTTTTGAACTTTTTCAAATAAAATTTTAATTAATGAAATATTTGGATCTTACAAGAAGGTACATCGGTTCAAATTCGACTTCCATCTCCTTTTTCTTTTTTTTAACTTCTTTTTTATTTAAATGTATTGATTTATTAATAATTAAAAAGGTTTTACCGCATGTTTTCTATGTGGTACTAAAATCCTACCTAGAATACAGGTACTTTCAAGTTAAACCTGGAGAGACTTTGACCGATTTTTTCTTATACAATCAGGGGTACCTCAAGAAAGCGTTCTCAATCTTATATGTTCTGTTTACGGCTGACTTGCCAATTACGGCAGATACCACAGTTGCAACGTTTGCTGACGATACTACAATTCTTGCTGTCCACGGCGATCCGGCTACTGCGTCTCATTTATTCACGATTATATCACTCTCCTCGAATCGTGGCTTATATGTTGGAAAATAAAAATAAACGAAACAAAATCAAAGCACGTCATGTTCATCCTTCGTAAGGAACACTGTCCTCCTGTTTCTATCTTCCATCTTCTGACTTCGAGATCTCAAGACTGTAAATATTTGGGTTTTCATCTTGATCGACGACTTACTTGGGTGAACCATACCACATCTAAGCGGAAAAAGTTGAATCTCAATTTTAAACACATGTACTGGCTGATAGGACATAGATTTCGGCTTTCAGCAGAAAGTAAATTATTGACTTATAAATCAGTTCTGAAGCCTGTTTGAGTTTACGGGGTTGAATTGTGGAGTACGGCATGCAATTCCAGTATTGACGTACTTGAACGCTACCAGACAAAAACATTGCGAATAATGCTCAACATACCTTGGTATATAAGTAATAGCATCATGTATAATGATCTTAAGTTGCGAATCGTTCGGTAAAAAATCTCTCTGGTCAGCCTATGATATCAAAATCGTTTGAATCGGGACCCGAATTATTTGGCGGTCAATTTATTAGATAACACGATCAGTGATTTTTCAAGATTACTGAGGAACAATATTCTTGGTCTGCCTTATCGTGTCAATTAAGTGACTTTACGGTCGGCCGTATTCTTAGAGTGCTCTTCTATTTCACTATTAAGTCATAAGCCGCTGGGTCTGTGGTCACTTAATGTTGGTTCAAATAGATCTTATTTACGTATTGTTCAATTATCTTGCCGAACTGGTTGTAAAGTTGTTGTGTCATTATAATAATAAAAAAAAATTAATAATTAAAAAAAAAAAATATCAGAAGTTATAAATGAAATAAAATTTTATGTACTTTTGTAAATGTGTAACAGGCGTACAAGGAAGTCATGTGATGTCCACTCGGATTTTTTTCTCTAAGCATGGTAAATGTTTTCACAACTCCGTTATAAATAATTTCATAAAAATTTGTTAATTTTCCTCGATTTATTTACTAATCTTGTTTCAATACTAATAAAATTTAAGATTACTGTCATTTTATAAAGTATAAATTATACTTTTTTGTGATTACGAGTTTACGAGACTAAAATGTAGTAATTACGTGATAAAGACTTTTCTATGAATTATTATCAAAAGGAATAAAAATGTTTTAAATGAAATTTTATTAAAATTGTAAATAAGATAGGTTAGTTGCAATTCAATTTAATTCAAATATTAATGAACTTATACGTAAAAAGAAATTAAATTAAAAATTATTTATTATACAGTGAAATAATTAAATTAGTTACTCAATTTAGATAATAAATTTAATTAATTTTATAATCATTTTTAGCATGTACTCGTATAATAACATCCTAACCTACCTCTCTCACCTTATTAGGTATGATTTAATACAAGGAAGAGATATCTCCTAAATTAAATGAATAAAAGATTTACCAGATAAGATTAAAAAAATATTTTTTTTTTTTTTTTTTTATTCAGCAGTTTCGAATTATTAAGGTCATTGAAAAGTACATTTTTCTTCAAATAATTTTATTTATTGCTTTTACGTTTGGAATAAACAAACAAGAAATAATTGGCTAACCGTTTTAAACTAACCTGTTGGTATGTAACAGACCGTACTTGATAAACGAGTTTTTTTTTAAATTACTAAAGATAGAATGTATTTACTCTAATTGGCAGGAGTTTTACTGATAAGTAAAGTTACCAACCGCTTGGCGTCGCTAGTATTAAGAATGGAAACAAGTTGTAAACTAAAATTTACTGCCTAGTTCAATAGTATTGTAGGTAAAATTCCATAAAAGTCAGTTTAAGATGATCGAATCTACATAGATTCGATCATAACATAACATTATTTCGGCTATAGTTTCACGCTGTAAGGAGATTAATAGTAATCATTTAACCTTGAAATTCACTTGTTGGTTACAGAAAAAATCAGTGTTCCTGATAAAGGAAATCTGAAAACATGTGGTAACCACATGACTTCCAAATGAATTAAATTACATATACACATTTTATTTTTTTTTTTAAATGAAAAGTATATAAAATTAAAAAAAAAAAGTGTATATGTAATTTAATAGGCGTACAAGGAAGTCATGTAGTGTCCACATCAGATTTTTTTTTCAAAAGCTACAGAAAAATCTGTATTTGTTAATTCTCATTATTAATCTTTCTAAATTAGAAGAAATGGACAAAGGAAATTTCACTATTTTCTGATAACATGTTTAATAATAATCAGAGCAAATGATCGGGGGGTTTAACAGATTAAAAAATAAAATTAATAATTTACATAAAATTTACTGGAAAAAACCAATGAGAATAGCTATTATATAGTTTAACGAAACTAAATAATACATGTTTTATAATGGTATTAGAGGTACGATTTTATTTTTATTTCCATAATTCCTTCTTTTTTTTTTGTAAATATTTATGGGTGTTGTCGAGACATTTCGTCGAAAGGGAATTAGTTTTAACTTATCTTGGAAATTAGTCAAATTTTATTCCGAGAAAAATAATGGTTTATTATTGTTTTTATTATCTTTCATAGATTTTACACGCGAATTTATGTCAAAATTATTTATTTTCTTAATGTGTACGTTGCAATTTGTTCAACTTATGAACAGTAAGTAACCCTCCCAGGACCCAATGAGACGAGGATGATATGTATGACGCGTAATTGTCTTGTATAATCGCCACCAAGTAACGGCGAGCTTGGAGTAGCGACGATTACTACCCGAAGTAAAAACATGTTCCTTGCTTAATTGTTCTATTTTTAACAAATTAATGCTACAATTTTGAAATGAAATACAGTCTGCTAATTCTGTACTGTACATTGTAAAATGTAATAACGGATAACAAAATACTTTTTTTTGTTTTTGTTGAGAGGATGAGATGAATGATTTGTAGTGTGTGTGAAAATGCCATGCCTGATCGTGATTCAAATCCGGTACCTCCGGATGAAAGGCCGAGAGGTTACCACTCGCACCACGGAGGCCGGCAGGACAAAAGTTTTTTTTTCTTTCCGTTTAGCTTCCAGGAATCAACATCAGGTATTACTTCAAAGGATGAATGAGGATGATATATATAACTGTAAGTGAAGTGTAATCTTGTACAGTCTCAGGTCGATCATTTCTGAGTTGTGTGCTTAATTGAAACCCAACTACCAAAGAACAACGATATCCACGATCTAGTATTCAAATCCGTATAAAAGTAAACAACTGCCTTTATTACGTTGGAAGTCTCGATTTCGAAATCAGCTGATTTGGGAAGACGCGTTCACCACTAAACCAATCCGGTGGGTCGCCATGAGAAAATATTACTTATTACTAACTACACAGTAAATATTACGAATGATAGTTATTACTGTAACTTTAATTACGTACTGGAAAATGAATTATCCGTTTAATTCCTCAGCTAGCACGCTCTCCTAGCTGTGATAACTATTTTCAGTGTAACTGTCACTATATACAGGGGCAAAGAAAGATTCTGTCTATTAACGATTCTTAGCTCCAATATGTATATCACATTTTAATTTTTTTAACCTTTTCACAGTAAGGTTACGTACCTAGAGGCAAAACCACAGAACTGAACTTTATATACATAGAAAAGCAAAAGAGAAATAAAAAAAAATTGTTTTGCATTTGAAACATGATGTTACTTTCTTAATGTTGTAAACACATAAAAAAAATACATTGCTTCGTAACCATCATGTTTATGCTACTGAGAGATGACAAATCACACGGTGTGTCAATGTTTCAGAGAACAATAATATAGCAGTGAAGTACGGTCTGATCATCCAAACTCAATTGTTAAAGAAAATCACTTTGTTAAACAATTTGTCGCTTTGTAAGACAAGTGATTTAGTTGAAAATCACTTGTTTATCAAGTGATTTTCAACGAGTTAACCAACAGACAATAATTGGGCTAATGTTAAAATAGCCCAATAAAAATTCAGAATGTAAATATTTTTATCTTTAATTTCCTGCTTAAAAATTTTAATATATGACCGTATTCTATACAATTACCGTAATTCCTCGTATATTTACCGACGCTGTCAGTAAATAAAATTAATAAAACCGAAATAAAATTTTCGGGACCGTAAACCCCGTGTTTACTATCTGTATAAAAATTACCTGGTTAACGTACTGCTTTAAAAAGTATTTGTTTATGTAAGTGTGACGTCACTAATATTAGTAACTTCGTATGAGAAGAATGTCATTGACCAACAATGATTTGAATGAACTAGTCTCCGGTGTATTAACGAGTTATTCGCTTTCAGGTAATAACTGACGTAAGATACCTTAATAAACACAATAATATATTATGTTTCTTTTCCTCTTCTGACGTACTTACGATTACATTTATAATTAACACATTACTGTAAGTAGGTGAATTATTCATTTAATCACCCACGTTTATTATAAACTTGTATTTGTTTGCGTATTATAAATTATATTTGTTTGACATATACTGTGTCTAAATGGCTAAATATCTAATAGTTAAAAACCATGAAATATTATAACCCTGGTTATTAGGACAAAATAGATATAGAAGGTCTTTTAAATATTAAATGTAATACATAATATATTTAAATATCCTATCAGAATCTCAAATAATTTAATTCATAGATATTACATCTTTAATCAAGTATTTTTATTTTATAATTATATTTTTTAACTTTTCTTTTTAATTTAAAACTATTGATTTATTAATAATTATTAACCTCTGTAAAAAAAAATTACAAAAAATAATAACTCAATAGTAACAATAAAAAAATATGAAAGAATCAGAAGTTATTAGTGAAATGAAATTTTATGTACTTTTTTCATTTTAATTCAAAAATTTTTACTGCGGTTAATAATTACTAATAAATCAATATATTTCAATTTAAAAAAAGTTTTAAAAAAATATATGTATATGAAGTCGGATTCGAACCGATGTGTCCATGGTTACACATCCGACACATTCTCACTTACATCCGATAACTAATTGAACGATGTGAAACAAAATTAATATATAAACTAATGTAAATTGGTGCTACAGACACCACAAAAATGTGATGCAATGTGTTGTCTACCATAATGAAACTGCCTACTTTACTAAAGAATTGGAGAATCTAACTTTCGAATGAAATAAGTTTAAATGAAGTGCAGCAAATATTTTGTGTATAAGTAATTTGACAGGTGTACAAGAAGTCACGTGATGTCCAAATCAGATTTTTAGAATTCATAAAGGTATTTAATAAATATTATTGTATTATAAAAAATTATTATTATTATTATTTATGATAAAGAGCAAAAGTAATTTCTGATTGTGTCATTTAATGTTGATATTTAATAATTAACTGATGTTAGAACTGTAGGTTATTAGATTTCAACCTAGTACCATTCTGAAAAAATAAATAGCATTGGTTTTAAATGTAAGATATTATGTAATTCTTAAATATTCACAGATTTTATTTAATATTTCTTTTTTTTATTAAATTAGTTTTCTTCAATATAAATAATAATAAAATAATAAATCTAAACGTTCAAAATATTTTGCTACAGTAATCTTAATTTATATTTATCACGGAGTTCGTTAGAACTTCGTCGGTAAGAGGGGACGAAAACAACGAACTGCGTTTACAGTTCTAAACATGACCTAACCTAAAAGTCAAATGAAAGTGGGGGGAAAAAATAAGCGTGAAAACAATATATATTTCAGTTCAATCAGATTTGTAATAAAGAATAATTTCAAATATACCTTGAATTTTGTTACACAAAGTCTTTTTAATTCCATTTGATGAAACGCGGGACTCGAATATGTCATTTTATTCATTTGTTTAATGTACCTTTACGAATCGCGCAGCTAGATAGCAATACGTGATAGTACTAGGCAGCGAAAAAAAATTTGATAATACTTGAAATAACAAAATTTAAAAGAAAATTACTACAGCTTGTTTTAATAGTAAATGCTGTTATGTAAATGAGAATACTTAAGATGAAACAATTTTTTAATTCCCATCACTTTAAAAAAAAAATAAAAGTATTAGTTTACAAGAGATTATACAAGTTTTATTAAAAAAAGAAATAAAACTTTAAAAATCGAGGGTTACACTTACTAAGTAATAAATGCAGTATTACATCACGGCTATTCCATTTGTGAAGGTCATTATACTAGTTTTATTAAAAAAGGAAAAATAAGGTATGAAGTGAATAATATGACTTTATCACCAAAAAAATTGGCCATGAAATTCTATTTGTTTGTTCTAGA
Organism: Lycorma delicatula; assembly: GCF_047948215.1. Classification (NCBI taxonomy): domain Eukaryota; kingdom Metazoa; phylum Arthropoda; class Insecta; order Hemiptera; family Fulgoridae; genus Lycorma; species Lycorma delicatula. The sequence goes on from NC_134460.1 coordinate 51,502,138, forward strand.
AAGGCAATAAATTTAAATAATAAATCCATAAGATAATAATCAGTAATCCATAAAAAAAATAAAAGAATAATTTACCAAAACACAGTGATATCCAAAAAAATTACAATGAAATTGTTAACCGTACGGTAAGTCACGGAGATATCATTTCTTCCGCTGAAAAAACAAAAATTTCTGTGATATAAATAAAATTGTTTTTAACAAAATAATACTATATCAAGAAAGGTAAGACACTACATTTCTATTACCAAAATCTGTTATTAATTTAGAATTTTCTTTAAAAAAAATACATGTTAAATATATGTAATAGACAATACATATACAATAATAGATAATAAACAATGTTTAAGAGTTCCATATAATAAGAAAAAAGGAAAATTAGTTACAAAACTCTTACCGGCCCGATTTCATTTATATGTAATACATACCACATTTACAGAAATAATACAATTCTTATGATTATTCGTTGTTTAATAAATGAAATCGGGCCAATAAGAGTTTTGTAGCAAATTATTATTATTTTTTTTTTATATATGGAACGCTTAAACATTGTTTATTGTCTGTTATTGTATACCTATTGTCTATTCCATATATCTAGCTGTAATTTTTTTTTTAAACAAAATTCTAAATTAATAACATATTTTGATAATAAAAATGTAATGTCTTACCTTTTTGATATCAGTAACGTTTTGTTAAAAACAGTTTTATTTATATTACAGTAATTTTTGTTTTTTTGAGCAGAAGAAATGATATCTGCGAGACTCTTACCGTATGATTTACAAATTCATTGTAATTTTTTGCATATGAATTACATGAAAAGGATTATGAAACTTGGCTAACTATAATAAGTAGCTCCGCTCCTTGGATATGACCATGCACAGAGCCGCCTCCAACGTCATACCATATAAATACAAAAAACAAAATAATTCAATAGGTTTACCCATTCTTAACGGAGATTCGGTAAAAGTAGAACGTAAAATGATGAGTGAAAAAATGAGACAAAAACCAATCTTCCGGGTATTCCTGGAAGATTACTCACCAGGGTATTGGGATCTCATTTTCCACTAATTGTTTGAGATTATGCCTAATTGTTTGAGGTAAACCTAATTGGTTTATCTAGTATGCATTACATATTATCGATTAACATTTTTGTCAGTCAAAAAACTGTTTTCCTTACAAATAATCAGCCGTTGTAGAATTCTGTAGTCTTTGCAAAGAAAATAGAACCCTTAGAATTTTATTTCACGAAAAAGTATCTATAGAATTGTGATTCGTCCAGATAATGCCCGATACACGTAATTTTGTTTTGTAGGTACAGAAGAAACTATTAGCAGAATAGCTTCGAAATTAAACTTAGAACACTTTGTTTTTCTCCGAAAGCTGAATTGAAAATTTACAATCATGATTTATTAATGTGATATTCAAAAATAATAAGGTAATTTTAAAATGTAAGTTGGTCTGATGAACAAGCAATTTTTAAATGAAATGATATATATTTTTCCTATAATGACATTCATAAAGCGCAAGGTAGATTAGATTATTACGTATTTACGTGATTTTCACAAGAATCAATTTACATTAATTGTCTTTGTTTTCAATATTTTATACGATTTAAATTTTTATTATTATTATTTTAAAATCGTAAAAACGTTTTTAAGAAATCTACAAGAGTAGAATTCCCTAAGCAAGCATTTCTAAAAATTAAAAAACAAATTGCTTTTAATGATAAAATTATCGTTATTCGTTAGAATAGAAAGTTGAAGATTAAAAATATAAAAAGGCTTCGATTAATAACTTAAGTATTAAAAGAGTTCTTTATGCATTTGCTTGTTTATTACGCTCACCAGGAAAACAACCTGCTAAAATATCCGCACGTTCTACCGATGTGAAGCGTGCCAATAATTAGGATATTTATTTAAATAGTGTATTATTAAAACTGAAACGGTATTGACAGTTCTAATAAAATAGAAACAGTTTGGCATCCAGTACGTATTATTTTAAAATCACATCAGTTGAATTTTTTGTTTGTTTTAAGGATAAATTATGACGGTAACCTATTAATATAGCTATCATTAACTTAATAAATAAATCTAAGAAATCTACAGCGTGACGCAATTAATTATATTTTTTAACTTTAAACATATGTTTATAACGAGAAAAAAACATAACAAAACTAACTAACGATAAAGATTTCAAGGAAAAATCAAATAAATCGGAAAACACAGGAATATTAATAAACCAGTTATGCAATATAGTGCGGGCAAACTTGTTGGAAAAATCTGTGGCGACATGCACTGCACTTACTTATTTGTAATATCATAATTATCTTGAAAACAGCGTACGTTAATATGAATTATTATTATTCTTCTTCTTAAGGCATCATCTTCTTTCGAAGGTCGGCGATCGATAAGACTATATCCAACCTGTTAACCCTGGCTCTACTAAGGTCCTTTGATGAGCGTTAAACCACTCAGTTCTGAAACCACAATATACATCTTCTGCCTTCATTCTTTTCCCCCACTATTTTGCCTTGAATAATTTGATGTAATAACTAGTATCTGTATCCTTTCATAAGATGACGTAAATGTATGACATTTTACTTGGTTTAAGTTCGGTGACCGATATTATTTCCTTGTCGAGTCTGCACAAAACCTCTTCATCTGTGATTCTATCGACGTATGATATATGAAGCGTTCGTTTATTCATCTCAAATGCACGTTCGCATTTCAAATGCGTCAACACTGTAAATAAGAAATCTCCACAACATACATGAAAGTAGAGAAAACACAGCATCTTATTAACATGCGCAGTTTACGATCGATATTTAACTGTTTATTGAAAAAGAACTATATTATATTAAAAAAAGAATTACGGACAATTTTGACGAAAAACCTTTTTAAAATCATACCGAAACATACCAGAACAGAAATTTGTAGCGTAACGAAAAGGTCTATATCATCCTGCCTCAATAACTCCCTTAGTCTCAGAGACGTAAATCGGCGTCATTTTGTAACTTACATGGTCAGCTCGGCGATACAACTTTGAGTTTCAGTCACTGGCAAGCGGGTTGGCGGGGAGGAGGTACAGCGCAGATCGGCCAAAACTGGCGCTCTCGCTCATTTCCATTCAGTGTAACTCACGACTTAAACGTAATAGCGCGATGATTCATATGTTTTTTTATAGAATATGTCGAGATAGATCGATTTAAGTAATATGTGTATTTTCGACAATATTTATGTGTAAAAAATTAAAGTAAACTTGTAAAAAAATATAAAAATTCAGTATGTGAGCCTCAGCCGGCGCAAAAGCCAGCCGGAAATATAAATTACGCATATCGTTGGAAAGTGAATGTTATGGGCCACGCACAAGTATACTCCAGTGTCCGGTGCCGAGCGAGCGAGACTGTTTCAGGAGCGTCGCAAAACTGGCACGGCGCGCTCAGTAAACGACGCCGACGGCGCGAGCACCTCTACCGCTGATTTTACGCCTTATGCCTCTTACTTCTCATATCACAGACCAATGTTGAACAAAATTGTCGTCGAATATTAGTCGAAATAAATATCATGTAACATTTAGAGTTTGTTTTATGTTAAAATTAAATTTAGTACGCAGTCAATGTCTCGTTTTTATTTCAATCCAATACACTAAAAGTACTCGCTGACATACAGACCGACCAATCTGCGCAAAATCCAAAACAATTTGGATTTTGGACTTTTTCTTAACTGCAGTAATCGGCCCTTACTGAAAGCTTTATAACAATGGAATTTATTTTCATTGGTTCCAGAGTTGTAGCCAAATAAAATTTTAATTAATGAAATATTTGGATCTTAAAAGGGAAAGGCACATCAGTTCAAACCCGACTTAATATACTTTTTTTTTTCAATTTTCTTTTTTATTAATCTAAATATATTGATTTATTAATAATTATTAACCTCTGATTGTATAAAAAGTTTTACTACAAATAATAATTCAATAATAACAATAAAAAAAATTATGAAAAAAATCAGAAGTTATTAGTGAAATAAAATTTTAAGTACTTTTCATTTTAATTCAATAATCTTCACAGAGGTTAATTAATAATTAATAAATCAATATATTAAATTTAAAAAAAAAGTTGAAAAAAGTATGTGTATGAAGTCGGATTCGAACCGATGTGTGCATGGTTACGGATCCAACACCTTCTCAATTACACCACATAACTACTTGATCGACGTGAAACATAATTAATATATAAACTAATACAAAATGCTGATACAGACACCACAAAAAAAATGTGATGAATGTGTTGTTCACCCCAATACAATTGTGTAACTATCCACTTCATTAAAGAATTGTAGGATCGTATCTCACTTTCAAATGAAATAAATTTAAATAAACTGCAGCAAAAAATGTGTATATGTAATTTAATAGGCGTACAAGGAAGTCATGTAGTGTCCACATCAGATTTTTATATTTGTGGGTAAACTTGCCCTACAAATGTTTTACTATTATAATCTGGGTTAAACTGGGTAATCTAGATTAAACTGATTAAAATTCTAATTTTATTCTTGATGGTAAAGGTACATGTTGATTGGAGAGACTTGAATTAAAATTTCAATTCAATTATTTTAATTTATAGAAACGAACTAAAAGAATTTCTAATACTGTTTTAATCTAATTAACGATAAAAATCGGCTCGAAACATATAATAATATTGCAAGATGAAAGGAAATTTATTTCCTCTCTACTGGAAGATAATTTTTATTTCTTCTACGATAGAAGAAATCCTTCTTTTAAATTACTTCCATATTCAACCATAATAACTTATACATAAACGCTGCACTTTGATTACATTTCAATTACAGTGTGTTTCTATAATTCGACACTCATTTACCTCTCATTTTTCTGTGAAACCAAGTGAGTACTTTTTTTTAATTACAAGAAAACGTGATGGAAATTCAAATATAATAAAACAATGGAAAAAACATTATCTCTACATACATTTGACTATGATAAATTATAAAGTTTATTTTTGTTTAATAGAATTTATAATCTTATGTTTTCTCTTTAAGACATTCCTGAAGTAAACAGATCTAAAATAATAGAAATCAACGCATAAAAAACAAACAAACATTTGTCTTTAAGAAAGCTAACTTTTTTTATAGGTTAATAAAATATTCATCATCTTTTTTTATAGATATCAAAAACCACTTTTTTGTAGATAAATATATTGAACTGCATCAATTATTATGTACTTACAGGACTGTTTTTATACCTAAAATTCACTTTTAAAACTCTTTACGTTTAAATTCATCTTTACTAATTTATAACATACACAATCATTTACATAAATTATGTAAATATACGGATATAAAGTAGACTATAACGAATTGAAAAAGATTATTCTAGAAATACGGTCAAAGATTTCATCACGATATTTTTTCTAAAATTTGTTCTCTGAAATAAATAAGCATCACAAAATAAGTAAAAATATGGATTGAAGTGAATGATATGATATCAAAAAAAAAAAATTGACCGTGTAATTCAATTTGTTTGTTCTAAGGCAATAAATTTTAGTAATAAATACATAAGATAACAATCGGTAATTCATAAAAAAAATTTAAATAATCTAAGAAAACGCAGTGATAGCCAAAAAAAATTACAATGAAATTGTAAACCGCAGAATAAGAGTCTCACAGATATAATCTTTTCCGCTCAAAAAACAAAAATTTATGTAATATAAAAAAAACTTCAACAAAATGATATTGATAAAAAAAAAAGGTAAGACACTACCATTTCTATTACCAAAATCTGTTATTAATTTAGAATTTTCTTTAAAAAAAATACATGTTAAATATATGTAATAGATAATAAACAATGTTTAAGCGTTCCATGCAAAAAATAGAAAAAAATTGTTAAAGAACTCTTACCGGCCCAATTTCATTTATTAAACAACGAATAATCATGACGATTGATTTATTTTTATAAATGTGATATGTATTACATATAAATGAAATCGGGTCGGTAAGGCTTTTATAACAATTTCTTTTATTTTTTGTTTATTATACGTAAACACTGTTTATTATCTATTAATAGATTCATGAAACTGAAATTGTAATTTATAATTTGGTATTTCTATTACTTTCCCGTCTAGATACCGCTATAGCAGAAACCATAACTCTAGAAAGGAAAGTATCGTGATAGGTCCAATTTGGGCGTATGCGGTTTTCACCAGATCTTGACGTTTTGACACCTAAGGAACCCCAAAAACCCCCCAAAAAAAAAACCGTATGGAAATTTTCCGGATATTCATATGTACGTGTGTGTTCGGTGTTGGCCTCTAAATCACCTTATGTATCCATAATAACTGGACCTATTTTTACCGAACATTGTCAGATTACTTCAATTAATGCCACCACATTTTCAACTTATAAGATCAAGAGGATGAGCTGTAGAGCAAGGTCACCCTCAGTATCTTGAAATTTCACCTAATTAAGGTCATATTTTTCTTAAGCGGATTTGTTAACGATTAAAAAATAACAGTATTTGGAAAATCGTACCCCCACTCAAAAAATGCTCTAAACCACTGCTGTGTTGTGACGTCACAGGTGAGCGGTAGAATTAAACAATGAATAATACAGACTGATTCAAAGAAACGGGAAATTTTAAAAATTAAAAAACGTGAATGAAAAATTTTTTTTAGAAAATGAATTTTATTTCATGTAATTGTACAAATGTTGCCATTTTAGGATACATACATTTTAGTTTATTTTTTAAAGATGACATCTAGCAGGTGACCTCCACTTCCACGTAATCACTCACGAAGTCTCTTCATTAAATTGTTCACGGTTTGACGTAACATCTCAACTGGAATTTCCGCAATTGCTTCTCTGGTAATTGCCTTCAGTTCTTCCGTTGTAGCAGGTCTACTGCGGAACACTTTGCTTTTAAGGTGACCCCACAAAAAGTAATCGCAAGCTGAGAGATCAGGCGATCTGGGAGGCCATCTAATGTCACCATTTCGTGAAACGACACGTTGTCCAAACAATCGGCGTACAGCTGCCATCTATCTATATTCGAGCAGTATGTGACGTTGCTCCGTCTTGTTGAAACCAGGCTGTCTTGAGAATCGGTGGAAATCTCTTTTGTCGTTCCACAACAAAGGTTTCAAGCACGGCTACGTAACGAGCCGACGTCACTGTAATCGAAAGACCGTTGTCATCCTCAAAAAAATAAGGGCCTGTAACACCGTAAGATGACATAGCACACCACACGGTCACTTTCTGGCTGTGCAACGGACGCTGGTGTTGCCGCGTAGGATTATCTTGCTCCCAGTATCTGAAATTTTGCTTGTTAACAAATACACTGAGGTGGAAATGCGCTTCGTCTGACATCCACAGTTCGTAAACAAACTCTTTGTTATCATTTATCTTCTGAAGCATTACATTACAGAATTGTGCTCGCACAACTGCATCGATCGGTTTCAGTTTCTAGACGATCTGCAACTTGTACGGATGGAATTGCAAGTCCTTCACTAACATTCTTCGAACACTTGAACTATGCAATTGTAAAGATGCTGAGAAACGACGGATTAGGACAGGATAAAAATAAATGTGGAATAATTCTGTCAAATTAGTGATAAAAAAAAATCCTACAGAAATAAGATAATTGAAAATAATGACAAGCTAACCTATTTTTGAAAAAATGAGATTTTTTTTTATCGGAAACTAAATGAGTTTTCAGAAGTCAAAATAATTATTTTAATTGATATACAGATAACGAATACAATTTGCTACTGATTGACTGAATTTTTTGATATGGATAAAAATCTAGTCAATTTTGTATGATCAACAAATAATTATATGACGGGTTAGTTCTGTACTAAGCGCGTATAACATTGCAGGTCTATGGCACTGCACCGACAACCTAATTATAGAGAAAATCGAATTATGCTATTAAATCTTTTCTGCGAAAATATTTATAAAAGGTCTCACTTTTTTATTTATTTATTTTTATTCCGATGAAAACAGAAAAACATGGTGGTTTTTTTCTGGAAATTTTAGTAAAAGTAAAATTTAGTAAAGTAAGAAAAAAAAACAAAAATTGTAACCCTTATTTGTCTCTCAGTTGAGTACCTGTTTGATTAAACGGTTTTCAAAACGTTCATGATAAATTTAATTTAAAAAATGATTTGATGAGCGTTTTGCCATAAATTTGGTATCGTAGGAATCGTCAATGTACTATGAATGAATTGACAATAAAATAGTTAACCAATAAAATGATGAAGACGTATGATTGATATAGATTTATATTTTATATGAATCAAAAAGGCGCGGGTGAACCAGCTGTTCTTTTGTTTTCTATATATCATAAATCAAAATAAAATGAATTTTACCCGTTTGGCCTACAGTAGAGAATTCTTATAATTCGCTATATTTTTTTAAAAGTATTCAATATTAATCATGCCCACTTAAATCTAAAATGTGTAGTATTTCTATTTACGAGGTATGTTTTTAAAGTAAGTACCTTTGAAATTCCGCCGCTGCGGTCGGCGGGCGGTGTGATTTGTTTTCTTATTGCTAAAGATGTGAAAGCGGCTGAAATCATCGTCAGATCAGTGAAGTGTACGGAGAAAACATTATGAGCGATGGAATGGTACAAAAATGGGTTAGAGCTTGTAAAGACGGCCGCTCATAATGAGGAACGGAATGGACGATCTTCTGTCATTACTGAAGATTTGGTGCAGAAAGTTGACAAACAAGTGAGAGAGAACAGACGCTTTACGTTTTCTTCGCTATCTGAAGAGTTTCTTTAAGTTTCAAGAAGTGTTATCTATGAAATTGTGATCGAACGCTTAAACTATAGAAAATAGTGAAAACCCGTGTTGCAGTGATTATTAAGTCAGGCGGCAGACTTCTATGATAATGGTGTTCAAAAGCCGGTTGCACGATACACGTGCCTTAATACTGGCGGCAACTATGTAGAAAGTAGATTAAAGCTTTCACGTAAAAATAAAATTGATAAGAATAGTGTACTTGTTTTTTTTTTAATTTCAAAAAAGTACATACTTTAAAAACATGCCTCATACTTGAATGTTCGTCATTGTAAAATTGTAAATTTTACCATGACATCCTGATTTACTGCTGAAAATTATAAAATAACACGAAGAAAAATTAATTAAATATTAACAAACTCTGCCTTTTATTGGATAAAATAAAAATTTTGTTACAGATGGGATAATTTTTATAGGGGTAAAAGCGATTAATTATAATCATTGAAAATATTTTATAGTTAGTACGAATAAATTTAATTTTATTAATTTTAATTAATAGATGTTTTCAATGATACTAAAGATAGTTTATATTTTGTTTCAGATGTTATTCGGTGGAATTCAACCTTAAAAAGTAAGTTAATTACTTCTTACATAAATGTATAATTTACACTGAAAATAAGTTTGTTTATAAGTTTAATATTATAGGTGGTATTATGTAAGACGACGTTCGATTACGAGTGGTCAGATAGATAAGTTGTAACCCACCGGGTTGGTCTAGTGGTGAACGCGTCTTCCCAAATCAGCTGATTTGGAAGTCGAGAGTTCCAGCGTTCAAGTCCTAGTAAAGCCAGTTATTTTTACACGGATTTGAATACTAGATCGTGAATACCGATGTTCTTAGGTGGTTGGGTTCAATTAACCACACATCTCAGGAACGGTCGAACTGAGAATGTACAAGAGTTACACTTCATTTACACTCATACATATCATCCTCATTCATCCTCTGAAGTATTATCTGAACGGTAATTACCGGAGGCTAAAGAGGAAAAAGAAAGGAAAGATAGATAAGTTGGAGAGAGCTAGATGGAGGGGGAAATGATTTATAACAAAGGTACTGTTATCATTAATTTACCGGTATTATACAGTACTGAACAATTTTTATTTTTTTGTCTAATTATGGTAAAGGTAAATAATGTTATATATTTTATATCATATTATATATTTTTATATTTCGATCAGTTTATTCCAGCTTGCTGCCACATCTGTGTGTGTGTGTATAAGCAAATGCAATTACTGCTACCGGCTTTCCAGGCTTGCATTTGCAAATGTAATTGTAAGAGTACCGATAAATATATAATCCTGAGACGTGTGATTAATTGAAACTCAACCACCTAAGAACACTGGTATCCAAAGATTAGTTAGTATTCAAGTCCGTATAAAAGCAACCGCGTTTACAAGGATTCGAACCTTAGAACGATCGACTTAGAAAATCAGCTGATTTTGCGATAACGAGTTTAACCATTAAACTAACCGGCGGGTTTTATTCATCCAAACGAATCTGTTCAGTTTGAACGATTCGTCTCCACGATCACTAATTTATTCTGTATCACATTAACTAGAATAAATTTAAACCGATTTATTTAAAACTCCTGTTCTTAGAAGAAATATCTTAACTAAAGTTTGATGTATACAATCTCTGTTATTAATTCTTACACTAAAATGCTGACAGAAAACCTTTTAACAATTTTTTTTTTTGTAATTTATATGGAATGCCTATAGCAATGAAGTATCACTTTATGATTGTTCTCAATAACAATAATATTGTTTTCATTAACGATAAAGTAAATCTGTATAACTCATTTTTTTAATTACAGTATCACGTAAGTAGCAAGCGAAGGCTAAAGGGATTATAGCTCCCGCCAAAAATTTCGGGCGATAGGGGGTGCAGCCTCCATACAATAATCAGATTTTATTATTCAGGGATTAAATCTATAACTTGAGTCCAAAAAGTTAATTTTTAGTATTTTATATTTTCCCTAATGTATAACATCTCAAAAGATTATCACAAAATTTGAGATAAATTGGTACATAATCATCTCCCTAGTCATTAATCCCCGCCCTATATATCTTAACCTGCCGTTACTCGACCCTGCAAGAGTAACGCCGTTATTCGACATATGAGCGCCGCGCCCACTCTAACGCAATTCTAATAAAAACAATTGATTACTGGGGATTTCCAAGGCGGAATACAACACTTAACGCATTCAAAACAAATGCGTAGGCAGCTAGAAGGCGTTCCAAGAATCTTCAATAAATTTTCCATTTCTTTTGTCAGGTTCAGCTATTCCTGGAAAAATGGATGAACTAAAACTCTTAGCGATGTGTTATGATAATAAATATTTTGAATCTGTCCTCCAAGCTAAGTATTTATTTGATGTGATAAGATAGTCGTTAAATCTAAAATGCGATCTAGAAGTTATTGAAGTATTGGATAGCTGCAATAAAGAATATTTACCGAATATCCATAATCTCTTCCGGTAACATGTACAAATGAACGATCGTTATTCACAATGAAGAGCGTCAAAACGATTGCGTGGAACAAGTAGGAGGATGGAAGAGTAAGTTCGTTAGTTTCTTTGTCAATGCATAGAGATATTACTGTTAATCCTCATGAAATTTTAGATATGGTGAGAAAGAAAAATCGACTAGTTTTCTAATAATTCATAATTTTTATTGGAGTGTGAATGTGAAGTATAAATGTGGATTATGAAAAAAATTATATACTAACATTATGATTCTTACTTGCGTAGTTAATAATATATAAAAATCTAAGCATATGTTTTGCATTTTTCAAACGCAATAAAGTATAAAAACCCGTTTCAATAAAAAATTATTTTCATTATTATTATTTTATAATCATCATCATCATCATCAGCCCCCTTAACCCCACCACCAAAAAAAAAATCCTAACGTGCCTGAATATATTAATGAACAAGAAAATATTATATGCAACTGATATTATTAATAATACTATTACTATTACTGATGTTACTTAACTGATAAAAGCGCATACGCATGCAGCGTAAGGTCGACTGGATAAGAAATGTGTTTATCACATGAACCAGTCCGCTGTAAATTGTCATGGTTCTACCCTTTTTCTACTTTTACATTTTTCATTAAAATATGTAAGAAATCTATATATTTTGTATACTTATTAAAACATATGGACTTGTTAAACAAAATTAGCAAGAGCAGGATTTTTAAGTCACTAATCTGGGTTATCAAAAGAAAAAAAATTGCTGTTTAATAAAATACCGTTATCCGTAAGAATACAAATAGAAAACTGAATGTCTTTAAATATTATTCAATTTTATTATATTCAATTTATTATAGTATTCAATTATTCAATTATTAATAGTATAATAAAGTTCTTGATAACATAGTTGCTTATTTAATCAATCACCAATAAAATTATTTTGAAAACGGTCTTCTGAAATATCGGTACGTTACACCCGACTACGATATTATTAAAATTGGAATGATATGATAGTTCTAATGAAATAAAAACAATGTTGCCACGTAGTACGTGTTATTTTAACATCGCCACAGTTTAATTTAAAAAATGAAGGATAAATAATTACGGTAATAAATTAATTTGTCAATAAAGGAATGAACAGATTTCACCGTACACATTAGAAAAAAAATTAGAGTAACATAACAAAACAATTACAAAGACTGATCTTGTTAACAATTACATTCTGAAATGTTATAAAAAAAATTTAAATAAATTCTTTTAACGATATATTTTTTTAATCTATTTCACTTATAGGTTTTCTAAAAATTTGATTTGTATTGATAGTTGGACTGATTGCCGCGCTTTGTTGAAACTGAGCGATAGACTTAATAAATCTTACGATAATCCGGAAGTATCTGAATATCTATCTAATTTGTCATTATTAGGTGTAGCTACTTTCTTATTTTGTTAAGTGACTTCTGCTTTATGTGCGGTTTGGCATCCCAATATAGTCGTATTTATTGCCGGCCTCCGTGGCGCTAGTGGTAGCGTCTCGGTCTTTTATCTGGAGGTCCCGGGTTGGAATCCCGGTCAGGCATGATATTTTCACACGCTAAAAATTTTCATTCATCTCATTCATCCTCTGAAGTAATACGTAACGATGGTCCCGGAAGTTTAAAACAAAAAAAATATATATATGTATATATATATATATATATATATATATATATATATATATATATATAGTATTTATTATTAAATGAAAACCATTTAACCTTCATTTTTGTAATAAAATATATATATTTGATTATATAACCTAATGCTTTTAATTTAAAATGAAGTTTCTTTTTATGGATACATGAAATATAGAGTCAAACAGAATTAATAGTACAGTGTTTTGGTTAATAAAAAATTACGGTATTCGGTTGCCCGGGTTCTTATAATTAAATTAATCCTTTATGGTTTGATATCTATTAATTTGAGAGCTTTATTATTCTAGAAAATATTTTGAAAATGATTTCAATGAAAAAGTAAAAAAAATATTTTTTACGATGGTAAGCAAAATTTGAAACAAAAAACTTTTTCTGAGATTTAGTATAATGATTTTGATTCCTGATTACAATTAAAAATTATACGAGTATATACGAGTATATACGAGTATATATATATATATATATTATACGAGTATATATACTCGTATAATTTTGGTTTAAAATTATGCTACTAATCTATGGTTATATTTATTAATGAACTACATTACAGAATTATTTTATCCTGCGATCAGCTCTCATTACCCTTTGGTATTTTTTTTTAAATCTGTCATTTTCAAATAAATAACCTTTTTAAATAAATAAATTTTTACTGAAAAAATTATTTTGAAGATTAGTATACGCGCTTAATATTATCTTTATTTTTATTGTGGTTACCAAGGTCAATATAATTATAAGACGACTTAATATTAAAAACGATAATGACAAATAATAATAATGAGAAAATGATTTTTATAAACAGCATTTATTAATTTTTTATACGTTATATTACGATAATAATGTCTGGTATAATATTTTCATTGCTTTTTTTTTGGACTAAGAAAGTTGAAATAATATGTATAATACTAATGTAATAAACATAAAAGAATATATAAACAGAGATTTTTTTTAATAAAATAATTCATAGGAAAACTGCAATTATATTTATCGACCGATTACTTTCTTATAAATATAATAATGAAATTTTATTCATTTTTTTTTAATAAATAATTCGATTTAATTTTCTGCTTAAATTAAAAAAACAGCTGCATAATAATTAATTTATTAAAAAAAAAAACTTCTTTTAAAGTAAACAAATTTAATAGTTGTAAACAATAAAAATAAAACTGTAATTAGTTTTATTGAATTTACATAATTATGAGAAGGTTCGTGACAGAAAAAACTATAATTATTTCAAAATAGAATTTCTTTTAAATTTATAAACTGTATTAGTCACGATATATTTTAACCGATGAATCTCACAATTATGGAAAAAAATTAGAATTAAATCGCAATTTTATTTCATTACTTAGATCTATTTACAAAAAAATTAAGAAAATATTTAAAAACCCCTATTTTACCTTTTTTCTAATTTACCCTCTTTATGCTGTGATGAAACGAGCAAAAAACATTTAAAAACGTACAATAAATAAGCTTTTCTTCCTCTACACCAAATTTGGATATTTTTGGGAAATTATTTTTTAGTTATCAGTACTTTTTTCAAATAATAGCTATTTTTTTCTAATTTTTTTCACTTTAATTACTTTTTTTATTCTCATCAACAATTAAGGTTATTAGCGATTTATGAGTGTAATGAAACTGTACCGGTAAATGTATAGTCTTGAACAAACTCAAGCCGACGATACCTGGGTGTGTAGTTAATTAAAACCCAACCGCCAATGAACACCGGCATCCACGATCTATTATTCAAATCCGAATAAAAGCAAATCCTAATAAAACCTTTATTATGATTTGAAACTGAGAATTTCGACTTCGAAATCAGCTGATTTTAAGACGACCACTTTACCACTGGGCCAACCCGATTGATTAAATAATTACTATTTCAATTACAAATGATTATTTTTAAAATGTAAAAGTGGTATAGCGGGCGGCGTATAACTGTGCCCACTGCGTGCAAGAGAGATAAACTGATAGGACGGGTGGAACAGTCAGATAGTCATTTCTTTACGAAAACATCTCGTCTAGCTCCGTATACTTACTTAGTATGCAGTACTACATTGTCAGAGTTTTCAGGATAGTTAATTGCGCGGTAAGCCAGCAGTCACCTAAGTGCTCAGCAATACGCTGCCCGCTATATGATTTTAAACCTTATATATATATATAC
Source organism: Lycorma delicatula (assembly GCF_047948215.1). Taxonomy (NCBI): domain Eukaryota; kingdom Metazoa; phylum Arthropoda; class Insecta; order Hemiptera; family Fulgoridae; genus Lycorma; species Lycorma delicatula. The sequence continues at coordinate 51,517,275 of NC_134460.1, forward strand.
AGAGTGTCCCATATAAATCGCAACCCAACCTTATATTGGTAGGTATTGAAATAATAAAAAGGCATGTGTAAATGTAAATGGAATTTTTATTATTACCATCCATTACCTTACATTTAGAGTAAATGTTGGAAGTGGCCGCCATCCTCTTGAATACAAGCTTCAATTCTTTTTACGGCGTTTCTTGGAAATGTTTTCAAAGTTTGTGGCTGGATATTTAATACAGCTTGTTCAATATTGACTTTCAATTGTTCAAATGTTCGTGGTTTGTTGCTGTAGGCTTTTACTTTGAGGTAACCCCGTAGAAAAAAATTCGCCGCAGTCAAATCTGGAGATCTTGGTGGCCACAAGCCTCGACCGATAACACGATTACCAAAGAATTCCTCGACGAAATCAGAAGTTGAACCTGCGTAGTGCGATGTCGCACCGTCATGTTGTAGCCAGCAGTGTCTGTCTTCCTCTTCCAAGAGTGCAGTGAATTGAAATAAAATATCCTGATATCGTTCTGCATTAATGGTGTACTCGAAAAAAATAGGAGCGATTATTTTCTTCCGCGATATTGCGCACCACACGCCCAACTTCTGCGGGTGTAATTGTTTTTCGTGATAAACGTGGAGATTTTCAGCACTCCAAATTCTACTGTTTTGGCTGTTTACATAGCCATCCAAATGAAACCGTGCTTCACCTGCGAAAAATAACGAATCCATAACATTAATTCCCTCACGCAAAAATCGTCGGAACCGTTGACAATATTGTAGCCGTTTTTCTTTGTCGGGCCCAAGAAGTCGATGAACCGCTGGAATGCGATAGGGCCGTAATTGTAATTGTTTGGTCGCCCGATGAACAGTTAATTTTAACAAATTATTTGCAGCAGACAAACGTCTGATCGATTTATTTGACGAGGCGAAACAAATCTTGCACTGCAACCACTGATTTCGTACTGAAGTACGACTCAACAATGAAAACACGTTCATCTAGCGAAAACACCATCTTGTATCTAGCAATACACTGAACGATATGATTGCATTGTTGTTACTATCGGTAGTGTTCTACTGCGTCGCCGCGATATTCAGATGTTGGACGAGTCCATTTCAGTAACGAGTACGGGAGTAAGCTTGACTTCTGAAATTTCATGGATGAGTGATTGATGGGTTGCGTTTTATATGGGACACCCAGTATATATATATATATACTCTTTTATTACCATGTGCTTCTGTGCATTTTCATTTTTTAACACCCGTAGGAAACCATTTGAAGTAGCTAAAATATTCACTTTTATTTTCTCAGGTAAAGGTATTTTTTTACCTTTAAATATAACTAATTATTGTAAAATAATTAATGCATTACTTTTGATATATAAAAAAATAAATAAATAAATTACAGACATTAAAAAAAAATTATCAGTTATTGAATACTAGGAAGTTCTTATTAACTTAACTGGAAGGATAAAAACGTTGAATTTATACAAAAGTAAAAAGAAATTAATTTTTAACATAAATGAAATAAACACAGATGCGCAGCGATATCTGAAATGTCTGAAATTATGCTGAAACTGCTAATAGTCCAGTGGGAAGGGGATAATACATCGCGAGAGGTCGACGTTGATACAGCGGACGGCGTTACTGTGCACATAGGCTGATGACTGCCTTACCGCAATATTAACTGTGCTGAAAATATCTTCTTTCTTTTCCTGTTTAGCCTCCGGCAACTACCGTTTAGATAATTCTTCAGAAGATGAATGAGGATGATATGTATGAGTGTAAATGAAGTGTAATCTTGTACATTCTCAGTTCGACCATTCCTGAGATGTGTGGTTAATTGAAACCCAACCACCAAAAGAACACCGGTATCCACGATCTAGTATTCAAGTCCGTGTAAAAATAGCTGGCTTTACTAGGACTTGAACGCTGTAACTCTCGACTTCCAAATCAGCTGATTTGGGAAGACGCGTTAACCACTAGACCAACCCGGTGGGTACTGAATATATCTTATACTAACTTAATTGCTCTGCATACTACGTAAGTATACAAGACGTTTTCTTAAAGGAATGACTATCAAACTGCTCCACCCGTCCTATCGATCTACCTTTCTCGCACACAACGTGCACAGATATACGCCGCCCGCTATACCAAGAATTCAGTTTCGATTCTAGCAGTCCGTCCCCACCCATTGTGGCAAATCAGCTAGTAAACTCTGACGCGAAATAAACCGAGTGTCAGTCACTCGATATAAAAGAATTCCGTGGTTTTAAATTAAATCGCTTTACTTACAATTAGAATTACAAATCTATGCATTTTATTACATGAAAGAACAAAGTCTATTTAATGTAACTTAATATGAGTACCGTTTACATTCCGGCAGACATCAAATCGATAATCCACCTCGTTTCATACTCTGAGGAGCAAATTTCAAGGAATCGTTTCCACGGTTGCTGCTATTCTTTAGCGCAGGTGGTCAAGTGACTTGTTTTTTCTTGGTAAACGATGTCTTTTACGTAAAACCAAAAGAAGAAATCCATCGGAGTCAAATCAGGACTTCGCGGTGACCAAGCGATGGGAGCTGCTCTGGCTATATGACCTTTTGCGCACCTGTCGTTGAACGCAGTCCGCGCGAAATCTGCATGATGTGAAGGGGCACCATCATGTTGGAAAATTATTAGGTCCTCCGTATTTTCAGTCTTCGAAAACGCAACATCTTCTTTTCAGTCTTCTCTAACATCTCCGTGTACACTATGCTCGTAATAGTCTGACCGCACTTGATAACACGTCAAATATTTACTTTCGAACTATGAGTGTGTACCAGTGCAAAGCTGACTACGAAAAGCAACAGCTATAAACCGTTTATAAAAGTAACCGAATATAATTGCATAGTTAATCACATATCCTTACGGATAAGTTTGAAGATTAATAATACGCTTCAACATAAAGGTAATAAAGGAGGATGGTATTACTTTACTTATAATTCATTATTCTGTTAACATATTTAATTTTATTTTACTACTGATAAAAATAAGAAAACTACGCCGTTTTATCAAACACGATTTTACGTCTCAAAAAAAAATAAATCGTTTGTTAAACAAGAAAATATTTTTTTTTCTGTATCTGTTTTTGTACCTAACTATAGTTTTGGAAAATGTAATAAAAATCTAAAAAACTTATTGTTGTATTACGCAAATATCGATACTAATAGCAATAATTTTATTTTACCGATCTCCTCTGCGGAGTGGTTTACCGATCTCCTCAGCCTTTTATCCGGTGGTCCTGGGTTCGAATTCCGGTCTGGCATGGTATTCTTCATACGCTACAAAATCCATTCTCATGAGGCAAAAATTACCAAAGCAGTCAATTCCCGCCATCTGAAAAAAATTATTGTTTTCTAATTACGATAAATCATAACCAAATTAAAAACGTACAAATAGGAATAAAAATTTAAAAAAAGTCTGATGTGGACACCAAATGACTTCCTTGTACTCCTATTAAATTACATACACAAACTTTTTTAAAATGAAAAGTACATAAAATTTTATTTCATTAATAACTTCTGATCATTTTTTTTATTGTTATTATTGAATTATTATTTATTTTAATTTTTTTTTACAATCAGAGTTTAATAATTATTAATAAATCAATATATTTAAATAAAAAAAAAAAGGAAATGAAGTCGCATTCGAACCGATGTGCCTTCCCCTTGTAAGATGCAAATATTTCATTAATTAAAATTTTATGGGGCTATAACTCTGCAACCAATGAAAATAATTACCACATGATACATCGTTGAAAAGCTCTCAATGAGGGCTTATTACTGCAGTTAAGAAAAAGTCCAAAATCAAAATATTTTGAATTTTCGGCTTTTTTGAACTCTTTTGGTCCAGTTGAGTACAATCAAAAGGAGAAGTACGCAACCGTATGTTACAGCAGTCCTAAAACCAAAATTTCAACATTCTACGGCTAATCGTTATTGAGTTATGTGAGATACATACGCCACACTGAAACTAGTCAAAATGCATTCAGGGATGGTCAAAATGGATATTTCCGTTGAAATCCGAAATTTTTCGCGATTACAATACTAGTACAAGGAAGTAAAAATTATTGTTTTTCCATTACGATAAATCATAACCAAATTATGATTTACCAAATTAAAAACGTACAAATAACAATAAAAATGGAAAATAAATTTTAACGTATTCAGGTAACATCTTAATACAAACCGAAAAATTCATAAATGATTTGACGGCAATCGAACCTGAGGCAATGTGATCTAGAAGCCAGCGTACTAACAACTACAACTGTTCTCTATACTACGTGTGTATCCGAACAGGAGTTTAATTTTTTTTCTCAGCAAGCAGTAGAGACTTTATAATAAGTATTCCTTTGCTGTTCATGAAATACTGAAGTTGTTTAACGGCATTATTTACCGTATTTTTAATTTAAAAATAGATTACCTATAATTATTTTACTTATGACAATATTACCATTTTATATTACAACCGGTTTCATTTTAATCTATCTTCAGGTATGGTATGTCATGTAAAATAAAGTAATAAAAAAACAACCATTAACTTAAAAATATTAAACAATAATAAAAATTACATAACAGTATCCGTAAACTCTTTATTTCATTGGTCAAAAAGTAAAATTCTTACTTGTTTTATTTAAATATAAGTAGCCGGTCGGGGCTCGTTTCACTCGCCCAACGTGGACCCCCGGGGCCCAGATTGCCTCATGCCTGCTCCGTATCCGATCCAGGGAGTTCCCGGGCCTACCTCAGAGCCTCGCTTCGGTCGCCATTGCCATTTATCCAAAGGGATCCGCCCTCTGGACTCCCTCAGTGACGAGTTACCCTCATGGTGGTGAGAATAATACTGATAACGATTAAAAGTAATCAAGCCTTATAGAAACCTGAAAAAGAAACTTGAATTACAAAAGACAGAATAGTAATAACGATGTTAACTGAAATACACATACGTTTGACGACGAAAAATTCATAACTTATTTATGTTGCCACGGTGAGAGAAATAAAACAATGAAGTAAAAGAATTAAGCTCGTTTTTCTTTAATGGATATTTTTAATCCATAACTTCACTCCCAAGGGAGCTAGAGCCTCAGTCTATAGCTTAAAACCTTCCTTGGTATAACTCTAATGTAAATTTAAAAGTAATCCGTCGGTTGGTTCTCGCGTGGTCCAAGAACAAACAATTCGGTTTTATATATGTAAGAAGAATATATACATACATTCGTAAAGATGGATAAAATGGCCCAAATCGGGTTTGTGAACGTTTTTTGTAGAACCGATTTCGGTCAAAAGAAAAAAGAAAGGTGAAACCTTAACTTAACCGTTCGATCATAAGTAGAAGAGCCGCAGGTAAAAAGTAATGTTTGTGGGTATTTATATATATATCGTACTTACTCGTTCTAAGATGCTCTCGATTCTAGGATGCACCCGGATGGTAAAAATGCATTATTTAAAATTAAAAAAAAAAAAGTCTAATTAAAGGAAAGGTATAAACGACTTAATTTTACAATGTATTTCAATTTAAGTTTATAACAATACAAAATACTTTTATTTATTAAGTATCTATATAACTATCTGTATCTGAGGAGTTACTTTCGTATTTACTTTTATTATCGCTCTCTGATTCTGATTCAACGCAATTTTTATTTGCATCTTCATCTTTCCAAACCCGTACAATGACTACGTTAATATCGAAATGATGACTGGGAGCTCTATTGACATTATGTTCCGCAAATACAATAACTTTCCGTTATAATGCAAAACTAAACTTCACTCTGTAATGAACTGCGCTAGAATAAAAGAGTAGAGGAAACAAATTTCGGCACTATCGATTTATTAGCCCGATATCAATATCGATATAATTTTGATATTCTATTCCCACGTTCGAGTAGGTTAAGCCCATCGTATTCTTCGAATCTTTCTTTGGGTTTTATGTAAGAGGAGGCCAAAAAATCTGGTTGCAGATACCACAACGCGCTCGTATGTGGTTATGTCGGGTTCAGTGGCGACTCCCGTACAGGCACTGTGAACTACAGCACCTTCTATTTCCACTTGACATTAACGATAACATTTAATATAATGAGTCCTTTTTTCTTTAATTCTTTCTTTATACTTGTACAATATATAATCCTTAAGCTTAATGTCACTAGCCATCCCCTAATAATGGAAAATATACAAAAATGTTTATATGGAACTGGTGCGCTTCACAATTCCAGCAACGTAATGTTTGGCTGTTGTGCGCATGCGCATATAGGAAGCTGCATGTGAGGCTGCGAAGGATAGAGAGCACTGTCGCTCCCGCAATGCCGACTCTGGCGTGCTGGAGGAAGGTAGTTTTTTTTTACTCCGCGTGTGTACGGAGCGTTCCTTCTTCGTTTCCTTCTTCTAGTTTAGTCGGTGGAAGGAATATGAAAGCGGTTTGTTTTTACAGAAGATGGCGGAAAGCAAGGGCTCTCTGGTTGCCAAATCTGTCCAAAAACACGCTGGAAGGGCAAAAGAGAAGGTAATTACTAAAAACGAATTATGTATTTGTTTCTGTGTACATAAAAATTTAAATTAAGCACCACTGGACTATAGTGTTTTTAAGCGGATATTTTATTAAGTTATTATGTAATAATGCTAAAAGATATTATCTGTATTGACATTTTATTATTTATTCGGTTAAACCGAATACGGTTTTTAAGTACACCTGTCAACGACCATCCCCTGTCAGCGACATGCTCGATACCGGTCTTTCGGCAACACTCGGAACATGCCGCCCCTCCGTGTCACCAGACGTGAGCAGAAGGGAAACCGCACAATGATTCCCCAACCCCGGTGACCAGGCAACCCGCTACCCATACGCAACACAAGACAAAACTAAAGAGCGTAGATGCCTTAGCAGCTAGACTTGAACAAGCCTATCTTCCATTACAGAGGGAGACCTAGTCCAAAGCCTCACGCAGTTTATTATAAGCTTAAAAGCTTGTTTCCCGAAAGAATAAAGACCGGTAAACCTGTCCTTACTTGCTCAAATCACACTTGCACACCCATACACTCATCTACATTTCTTAGATATCTTCGAATCTAAGACGCAACCTATTTCTATAAACAATCATATCGAAAAAATAATGGTTCTTAGAATGAAGTGAATATGGTATGTATATATATATATATATATATATATATTATGTTTCTTGCATATACGCAAAAATTCTCTTACAGTAAGTAAATGAATAAAGCAAATAGAATTATGAACATTTGTGGGAAAAAGAATACAATATATGAAATATTACATTAAAAATAAAGTAAAGACGCATATAAAAATTGTTTATGCAACTTCTAAACAATAGTTTAAACAAAATACTTAAGCTATAAAATACGGAATCACTTATTTACCTCGTAGAAGCAAAAATTTAACCAAAATAGAAAATTATGTAATTTGGAGAATCTGAGCACCGTGAAATTTTTCATATAAATAAGATCCCTAACATCGATCATAAAACTTAAATTACCACACATTACAAAGACGCTTGCAAAGACCTTGAACAAATGTATGTTTAAGTGGCAATAACCTCAATATTAAAAAATCCGAAACGTCTCTCTTTTTACATCATCATAAGTATAAAACAACTCTATATACTAAAAATTGGTTTGTAATGACAGTGGTACGTGATACTACAGCATTTCATACCGTAACTTAATTTAGATTGTACGGATAACAAAGGACAATAATAACCAGAAAATATCCTTGAATATAGAGCCTAAAAAAAAACATGTACGTATTATATACGCCGTGGTTTATAATTTTTCACTTCACTGTATGCTTGTAAGTGCATTTAAATGTTCATATCTAAATTTTTTTGTATATAATAAACAATTAGTGACAATTTTACTATGAAAAAAGTTAAATATTCTTTCAAGATTTTAATCTATTAAAGTTAAAACGATCAACAAAAAAATTTACAACATACAAAATGGCCTTCTAACAGTGGTGTCCTAAATCATGATACATTCTCAAATGGTTTTTATTTTTGAAATCAGATTGTGAAAAAAATAATTAAAATTTGTTATTAATTTCTTTTTACCGAATTTTCGAAGAAAAATACGGTATTACTTTCGGGTGCTCGAAGCATTGGGGAGTAACATTGAATTTTCTTTACGTTTTCAGGTATGAGTAGCACGAAAATATCATTTACTTAAAATCTAATTTCCTTATATATATATATATATATATATATATATATATATATATATAACAACTAGAAGATACCTATATCCCTATATATAAGGGATACGTATAAAATTTGTGGCTTGAAAATCCCAAAATTACTACTTCAATTTCACTGAAATTTAGATATGCTATCGTAGTGTATTTGAAGTTGTGCATGTGAAAATTTTATGATAATAGGTTGAGTTGTACTTGAGTTACGCTCAATTTAAGAATTACTAATGAAAAATTTGTATTGGAAAAATTCAGGTTTTAGCTGTTACATTATTTTTCATAATCAACCTCATTCGCTTTCGATGAGACTGTAAATGTAAATATACCTAAAACACTTCACTTACATATTTACTATTTTCATTTCCCGAGTTAATTTAGGTTTCTATTACGATATGTAACCTAATCTAGTTCATTCGCAGATAGGTAAATGTTATCTACGATAACTATCTTTTTATTTGTTTTTTAATTAAAACTATAAATTTTGTACATAAATTATAGATCAAATTATGTAAACTAAACAATTCTATGTTTGATTTATGTAATAACCACAATGTCCGATGATAACCACGAATTGGTAGAAAATGTATAAATTTTTATACGGATGATTAATTTTATAATTAATATCATGCGTCATAGATGGTTTTCCCCTATTTTTCAGTAATACGTATTGTGAAATTTATTAAAATATTTATAACCGCAAATGTCAAAATAGCATTTTTTCCACTTAACTGATTAATTATGAATAAATTAAACTTTATTTATGAAACAGACTTAAAAAAAACTCAAGTAAAACTTTTAAAAAAAAGTATCTTCACTTACTCTTCATTAAATTTCCTTCAAAAACCAGCAACAAAGTGAAAACAAAGAATAAAAATATTTACTAACCCTTAATTTATGCAGACTTCAAAATATCAAAATTTAAAGAAGAAATGAGCAGAGTTTTTTGAGAAAAGAAGCGAAGTAATGGAGTTTCATGAAGTCAGTTTTATTATTTTTCAACTTTTTTAAACATTTTTTTTGTTTTATCATTTTATTTATATTTTATAAATAAAATGATAAAACACACACCCAAAAAAGCGCTGCTCGTATGAAAAACTCTCGTACTTAAAGAATGAAAAGATAAAATTATAACTAGTGATAAAAAATCATTCTGTAGTATCTGTAAAATTAATAACTGCCAGTTATTAGTGCTTATAAAATTCTAATAAGATGTTAACAAATATACTTCAACGTAGTCGACACAACGAGAATTAAGAATTAAAAAAAAAAATTATTTTTTAACCATCTGGACTTGTAAGAGTATCACGAACGGGGAAAAATCAATTAAATAGGTTTTTCTAATTTCATTAATACTGTTGTTTATATAACTAATAAGTTTCACATATCCACGGGTCTGTTTGTGAACATCACGTTTTAAATTTAAAAATTATGTAGTGACGTTATAAGGTACGTTTGATCCGCTGTACGACCTCTTATCCGCTGTAAGAGGCAAGAGGCGTAGGATAGTGGGATCGCCTGTGCGCGGTGCCGGGGCAATAAGAGTGGATAGGAAGAGAGAGCTTGAGCGGGGAGATAGTCGGGGGCCCCTAGCGGTCGCCGCTGTTGATGAGATGGCCGAGACTCCTTAACCCAACTTGAGAAGGTCCGAAACGAGAGAAGGGAACGACAAGAGTGGAAAGACAACGCAAGGAAACACAAAACAAGAAACCCGTGGATGAAATAACAGGCCGTGAGCTGTACTGAAAGGCGGGTATCCGGGCTGCTATTTAAGGGGAATTTATTTTAGTCGGTGAAAGCCCCACACTACCGTCATGCACGGGCAGACGTTGACTGGCAGAGGTTTTTCCTCCTCCTACGAAAAAAGAAAAAAAAAGGTACGTCTGAATCTATGTCTCAAATAAAACAAAGTTAAATTTTTAGGACTAAATAGTATTATTTGATTAACATAACGATTTCAAACATGAAAAGAAAGTAAGTAAAATTGTCTATTTATCTCACTTTTTTGAAAATTTGATTCTTTTCCTTTAATATTTTTGTTTTTAGTTATTATAAAAACAATAATGCTGGATAAAAGAATACGCTTCGATTACAGCGAAAGGTTATCATATAATATTTACCGCAGACGTCCAAGGTTATCATGAATGAAGAATTCAGTTGTAGTTTTTTTTTCTTTTTTTTCTCTAAGTCAAGAAGAAATAGTGAAAGAAAAAACCTGTGGTATTTTTTTTCTTATTTAAACAAAAAGGAATATCTTTGGATTGATACCGTGGTTAGAATCGTCGCCAATCAGCTATTAACAACAGTTACAATCTGCGATGCTATAAAAACCGATTGGATTATAGTTAAATTTTAATATATATGTGTGTTATTCGTGTTATTTTTTTAAACTAAATTATACAACAACTGAACTGCCTTCAGTTATTGTAATCTGTAAGTAAAAAAATTAATTAAATTACGTACAATGTTTCTAAAATGGTGGGCTGGCTATACTTTTTCGGATTCTACTTGTAAAACTAAACAAAAAATGTCCTTTGGAAAAATGGCAATTTCTCCTTCGTTCTCCACTGTCCGCCATTTTGTTATTTTTATATAAAAATTTATATCTCAAGTTCAAATCGAGGAATCACATTAATATTTGGTAACAAACTTCGTAATAAAGTTTTAAAATTAGAAAAAAATCAGGACTTGAATACCTTCGCAAATTACAAAATGGCGGCCATTTTTATTTTTCAGTTCGTTATATCCATAAATATTACTTTTATCAAAATTTATGTTATTTGCTAAAATATTAAGCCTTTTAATTTGAAATAAATAACATTTTATTTTTTTTTTAAATCGTTTAACAAATAGTCGAGTTATGGGAGAAAATTGATGTAATTTTGAAGAAACATCGGTTCGAATTCGACATCATTTCCTTTTTTTAGCTCATTTCTTAATTTAAATATATTTATATAATAATAATTATTAACCAACCTGTGATTGTAAAAAGAGTTTTACAGTAAAAATAATTCAATAATAACAAAAGAAAGATATGAAAAAAAATTAGAAATTAATAATAGTGAAATAAAATTTTATGTACTTTTAAAAATGTATATAATTTAATAGGCGTACAAGAAAGTAATGTAATGTCCACATAAATTTTTATTATTATTTTTAAATTTCAGATCACATCAGTCGGCGTTACATATTATTTTGTGGTGTATGCTTAAAAAAAGGTTGTAAATTTTCATCTCTGTCGATCAAGCATAGGAATTATTGAAACAATTTTGTTATATTAATAAACAGATTTACAAAGAGAATTCAAATATATAAATTTATACATTTTTAAAATAAGTTCTGAGCAGCAGGTTTTTGCCTAATAAAGTTTTAGGCCGATTCACACAGAAAGATAAGCTGTACTTTGTCATGGGTTTTCTCTGTTTGGTTTCACGTTCACTGCTAAGTTAAGCGGTATTTCCTCTTTCCCTTCTAAATTTAATGTTGTTAATGTTATGCTCCAGTGAAGTTTAACAGTTTAATTGCAATAACATTTCAGAAACGTCTATTTTTTTTAAAAAGGAAATGCTATTCGTGGTTCGGTCCCTGCAATCTGCTGTCTATAAGTTCCATATAGTACTTGACTTGTTCGATTAACATAAAAGCATTTATAACGAAATACAAGCAATATAAATAATTAAGTGAGATACAAGTTCAAAAAGGGGGGATTAAAAGAAAATTAACAACCACACAGAAATGCGATCATGTAAAATTCTAATATTTTAGTAGCCTGTACCTCTACAGTTTTGTACTTGTGTAATTTGATCAACGGTGAGATCTACCCTACAGAAACTCTAAATTTAAAATTGAAGTCACGAACAAATAAATTAAACATTTACAAGTTATTATTAAGTGTCTTAGTCCCGTAACAAAGAAAAATCAATTATAAAGTGAAAAAAAAAATACCCGGCGATTCAAAAAGGACTTCACAACTTTAAAAGAATATAAAAATTTATTGAAATAACTTACAGATTTGATTGAGGTCTCATTTTATAGAAAAACACATCAAATTTGTCATCCAACATTCATTTTGGTTCGATATGGCTTCCGTTTGTAATGCGACGTACATCCCACCTGAAGTCGATTTCATTCCAGATTGTAGCCAGCAAGTCGGGCGTTATCTCTACATCTGCGGCGTTAATCTGAATCTTGCCTCAACAAGATCGGTAGGCAAAGCCGGTTTATAAACCCGATCTTAAATGAAACCCCCACAAGAAAAACTCTTCTGGGGTTAAATCTGGGGAGCGAGGTGGCGAGGTGCAATTGGATCTTCACACCACTCCTCCGACCTGGGAATCGAGTATCAAGAAAATTTCGGACTTCTAGGCGGTAGTGAGGTGATGCCCCGTCTTTCTGATAATAATGGGATCCATCTATGTCATCACCGTCTAATTGAGGAATTAAAAAATTTTGAAGTATATCCCAGATAAACGATACCATTTACGGCTAACTCCTGGAAGAGCGGGCCGTTCTGTCTGGAAGAATCAACAACGTGCGTCAACGAAGGTTTGACGCCAAGAGTAAATTTAAATTGTATGCCTACTAGAAGGCTCCTACCGTACTCGCTGTGAAAATTACGTTGAAATGCAGTTACTGACTGCAAATTGTGAAACCAAAACACGTATTAAGCACGTTCCGCACCAGTAAATGTATCCATTTTTAACAACACTGGTGACCAAATTCGGTAATAATGAACTACCCGAGTGAAAACTTGAGGTGTTTTGTTATGAAATGAAACCTCAACCGAATCTGTAAGTTATCACGATTTTGCGAAGTCCTTAAGATAATCCGTATAAGTGAATCAGTAAGTTGCAAAGTTCTTTTAGAATCACCCGATATTTTCGTAATAACAAAGAAAGGATAAATTAAAAATAAAAGTTAAAAGTTTAACTAAGCATTAATTTATTTATGAAAGAAAGCAAAAAATAAAAATCAGTTAAAATTACAAAAAAATAAAGATATTATAGTCCCTGTTAATTATTTAAGCTTTATTACTTAAAAAAAAGAAGTATATTAAGTACAATGAATTTAAAAATGGTATATGTTTTTACTTCCTTGTACGAGTACAACAAAGTATTGTTATCGCAAAAAATTTCGGTTTTCAGATTTCAACGGAAATGTCCATTTGTCTAATTTCGGCGTGACGTCTATACGTACGTATCTCGCGTAACTCAAAAACGATTAGCCGTAGAATGTTGAAATTTTGGATTTAGGACTGTTGTAACATGTAGTTGTGCACCTCCCCTTTTGATTACAATCGACTCTGACCAAGATTGCCCAAAAAAAAGGCCGAAATCCAAAACGTTTTGATTTTAGATTTTTTTTAAACTGCAATAATAAGCTCTCATTGAGAGCTTTTCAACGATATATGATAAGTAGTACTTATTTTCATTGGTTCCAGAGTTACAGACAAATTTTAATCAATGAAATATTTCAATCTTACAAGGGGAACCAATCGGGTTGGTGTAGTGGTTAACGCGTCTTCCCAAATCAGCTGATTTGGAAAGTCGAGAGTTACAGCGTTCAAGTCCTATTAAAGCCGGTTATTTTTACACGGATTTGAATACTAGATCGTGGATACCGGTGTTCTTTGGTGGTTGGGTTTCAATTAACCACACATCTCAGGAACGGTCGAACTGAGAATGTACAAGACTACACTTCATTTACACTCATACATATCTTCCTCATTCATCCTCTGAAGAATTATCTAAACGGTAAATATATTGATTTGTTAATTATTAACCTCTGATATAAGAAAGTTTTACAATAAATAATAATTCAATAATAACAATAAAAAAAATAATATGAAATAAATCAGAAGTAATTAGTGAAATAAAATTTTACGTACTTTTAAATATGTGTATGTGTAATTTAATAGACATATAAGGAAGTCATGTAGTGTCCACATCAGACTTTTTTTTATAGCAATAAATATGAAAGAAATACAAAACAAAACCCTTATGTTTACGTTGAACAGTCAAGCAATTTAACACACATTTCATGCTACACTATTAATATTGTACTACGAAGACCGGTTAACATCGAAGATAGAAGTATAGCTGGGCCATCTAAGTAAATTTACGGTCCGATATATCTGTTAATCACTTAAAAGAGTAAGTCTTAGCTTATCTTACTTTTCTAGATGAACCTAGATTTAAGCGTATCGGTGTATTTCTTTCATTAATAAAAAATTGCAATAAATAAACTGTCTTGATTATAAATTTATCACGAATTTACGTTTATCAATTCAAAATATTTATATACAGTAGTTTTAAGCAAGTGAGGGAGAAAACAATAACATCGAGCGATGGGGGAGAGGAAAGAGAAATTATTGTTTATCGTTGCCTGAAAATCATATAGGGTCGAGATTTGTTCCATACGTGCTGCAAGATAAGAGATATTCGTATAAGAATTACGGTAAACGCTAAGTAGTACCGCGTCGTCCTATCTGTTGGTCGTAATTGAAACTTAAGTACCCAGCTACTCGGTAAACACAATGATAATAAATTTAAATGACATGATAAGATTAGAAAAGTCACTTATTATTGTCAAATATTGTTTTATGCAAGTCTCATTTCAAATAGAATGTATAACAGGTTATAAATTTGTTGAAATATAGGTAAAAAAAATCGAAATAAAATTTGTTATACGTTTATAAATACCGATTGTACAAAAAAGAGTATCGTTGTTTTAATTTGTTATAATACGTCTTGGACAAGGTGTACAGTATTCATGTAAGGCTAAAATCAAAGGGCAAAAAGAACAGTTTTAGTTAAACGCATAGCCGTAGATTGATTTCCTATCTTTCTGCTTGACAATACCTTTAGCAAAAATAGCGACACCTGAATTGAAAACCTGTATATTTTCAGTTTGTTAAATGTGAATCTAAATTACAGTTCAACGTACATTTCGTAGAAATTCTAATCGTGATTCCCCAAGTAACAATAACATTCGATTATGGAATAATCAGCCTGGAACGACCGGTTGTCTGTGTAAAGGGAAGATCGAAGAAGTCAAAGAAAATTGGTGAAAGGTCAGGGAGTTTTTCCTGGGTTATCCTAAAAAATCTGTCAGAAAGTTCAATCGCGAAATAGCAATGCCGGTGGTGATGTGGAACGCTTTAATGAAACGTTTACGTATGCCTCCATACCAAACTTTACAGATATTACAGGTTTTGAAGCAAACGACTACGCTGTGCGTGTCGACTTCGCGAACGAAATATTACAGCATAAAGATGACGACTTTCTTCATCGCATTGTGTTTAGTGATGAGCCCACGTTTCATCTTACTGGAAAAGTTAACACACACAACGTCCCTATCAGGGAGGGAGGTCAGAAATCTCTATGAACTCTTACGATGCGAAAGGGACTCTCCAAAATTAAATGTTTTCTGTGCGATATCGCGACAGCAAGTTTACGGATCGTTTTTTTTCCCCGCTGAAGTAAAGTAAGAGAAGTTGCTTATTAGGATATGTTGTGTACATGGCTCTCTCCTTACCGGAATAACTTTGTACGTGATCGGTTGATATATGATTTTCCCGACCGCTAGATCGACCGGCACGGATCCGATACAGAGATTATTTGCGTTTTCCTCCAAGATCACCCGATTTGATTAAGTATAATTTTCCGCTTTGGGATCGATTAGATTTTCATTTATTTTTTTACACAAGGAACTTGTTTATGTAACTTTGCTATCTACGGATCTACCTGATTTGAGGGACAGGATTAAAGCAGTTGTTGCTTCTACTACACCAGACATGTTGTATAAAGTTTGGGATGAACTACCGGTTAAATGAGTGCCAAGTGATGAAATCTGCGAACACTGAACGCTTGTAGGGAAAAACTGTAAGAGTTAATTTTTCATTTTATTTGTAATGCATTACTGTAAATCAAAGTTAAGAAATATTAAATAGCCTTAAAACCCTGATATTCCTTTTTCTATCCTCTGTTTATTAAAAGAAAATACAAGAAATATTTCACCATCTTTGCGTAGCTAGATATTAAAATTAAAAAAATATTTTCATCGAAACATGTTATGTTTTATCAAAATTATTAAACGCTACGCAGGAATATAACATAAAGAAAGAAATTTCTTTTGGTTATTGGTTATATTTTTTGGTTGTTGCTGCTGAGGGAAAGAAAAACGTATTACCGACCGTCTTTAACTCACTTATACGGAAAACTGTAAGAGTTAACTTTTCCATTTTATTTGCGATTCATTAGTGTAAATCAAAGTTAAGAAATATTAAACAACTTTAAAACTCCGATATTCTTTTGTAAACGTTTTTATAGGGGGGTAAGTATCAACAACACACCGTGATCGAATGTACATGGCAATTTAGAATCTTATTAAGAAAGGACGTTCAAATTTAAAATAACTTCCAATATTTTCATCATTAATAGGATGCACTCTTAAATTTTTGCTCTTTTAAAGCGGGTGTAAAATCAAGTTATATTAAAAAATTGGTAAAAGAACAGTACTTTTCTTTAATATTTAAAATAAAATTTTCAGTAATAAAAAGTTATTTTATACGTCATAAGAAAAAAATAAGGATAAATTAGTACCATCGATATTAATCATGAAATTAATTACTTTACACTTAGCGACAATTACTCAATACCACGCGACCGGTTTTATTAACAACAAAAGCGGAAAAAAGTGAATATATATTTCACCTTCCGGTCTACGCACACCACCACTTCTACACACTTATACATTCAACCGTTTAGATTCCGTGTTATTGAATGTAATAAGGTTTGTTTATCATTTTATAGTAATTGTTCTTGTTGAATTTGTTAACAAGGAAAGTATACGAAAATTCCTATATCTCATTAATAAGAATTGTTTTTATTAATATCAGTATTTTACACTGATTTGCCAGTGGCGGCTCGTAGCTAAAATTAGTGGAGGTGCTGCTCCAGAAAATTTTTTTTGGGCCTTTTCCAGGTCATGGTTAAATCTTTCTGTAAAATAAAAGAACCGAAAAAAAATGAATCAAATAAACAACTGGAAGCAGGATAATAATCTAATTATACACTTTATCACATTCAAGATATGTACACGGTTTTTAAGCACAATATGCTTAAAAACCGTATTCGGTTTAACAGAATAAATAATAAAATGTCAATACAGATAACATTATTTAGTATTATTCGATGATAACTTAATAAACCGACAAGAAAATGTTCGCTTAAAAATATATAGTCCAAACAGAATGAGTTACTTTTTTACACTTTAAATACAGAGTGATTCAAAGAAACGGGAAATTATGAAAGTTGTGTTGGTAGCCGTGGGCGATTGGTACCACTTGATAAGTGGCGCCAGCCTCTCTAACCTAACCTGCCATTTAGTTGTCATGGATGCTTGGAGTGGTGCACAACGGCCATTTGCTATCAAAGCGTTTTACAAAAACAATGACAGTATGGAGGGAGCGCGTAGACAATTTCGCCGTCATTTTAATCTGGGACGGCACGATCGTGTTCCATCAGCACATGCAATTAAAATATAATTTTGAGGAAACCGGTTCGGCAATGAAAAAGAAACCTCCAGGCCGTGAGCGAACCGTCCGTACACCACAGAATGTTCAAGCTTTACAAGATGCTGTCACACGAAGTCCCACAACAGTCAATCCGTCGTCCCTCAGCAACTTTACAATTGCATAGTTCAAGTGTTCGAAGAATGTTAGTGAAGGACTTGCAATTCCATCCGTACAAGTTGCAGATCGTCCAGGAACTGAAACCGAACGATTCAGTTGTGCGAGCACAATTCTGTAATGTAATGCTTCAGAAGATAAATGATAACAAAGAGTTTGTTCACGAACTATGGATGTCAGACGAAGCGCATTTCCACTTCAGTGGATTTGTTATCAAGCAAAATTTCAAATACTGGGCACAAGAAAATCCTACGCAGCTACACCAGTGTCTGTTCCACAGCTAGAAAGTGACCGAGTGGTGTGCTATGTCATCTTACGGTGTTATAGGCCCTTATTTTTTTGAGGTTGACAACGGTCTTGCGATTACAGTGACGTCGGCTCGTTACGTAGCCGTGCTTGAAACCTTTGTTGTGGAACAACAAAAGAGATTTCCACCGATTCTTAACACAGCCTGGTTTCAACAACACGAAGCAACGTCACATACTGCATGAATATCGATGGCAGCTGTACGCCGATTGTTTGACAACGTGTCATTTCACGAAATGATGACATTAGATGGCCTCCCAGATCGCCTGATCTCTCAGCTTGCGATTACTTTTTGTGGGGTCACCTTAAAAGCAAAGCGTTCCACAGTAGACCTGCTACAACGGAAGAATTAAAGGCAAAGATCCGAGAAGCAATTGCGGAAATTCCATTTGAGATGTTACGTCAAACCATGAACAATTTAACGAAGAGATTTCGTGAGTGTTTACGTAGGAGTGTTACCTGGAAGATGTCATCTTTAAAACATAAACTAAAATGTATGTATCCTAAAATGGCAACATTTGTACAATTACATGAAATAAAATTCATTTTCTAAAAAAGATTTTTCATTAACGTTATTATTTTTTTTAATTTCCCGTTTCTTTGAATCACCTGTACATAATTAGTTTTTACTAATTACTTTCTCTTTAGCCCTCCAGCGTGTTTTTGGACAAATTTAGCAATTAAAGAGCCCTTGCGTTCCGCCATCTTCTGATCACTACTGAAAAATCAACTAAATCGCTTTCATATTCCTTCCACCGACTAAACAAGAAAATGGAACAAACAAGGAATGTTGCATACACACGCGAAGTAAAAAAAAACTATCTTCCACCAGCACGTCAGGGTTGGCACTGCGGGAGCGACAGTGTTCTCTGTCCCTTGCAGCCTCGCGTACAACTTTCTATGTGCGCATGCACAAACACCACGCCGCTGGAACTGTGAAGCTCACAGTTCCATACAAATATTTTTGTACCTTTTTCATAAACTGGGGGATGGGTACTGACATTAATCTTAAGGATTATATATTTTACAAGTACAAAGAAAGAATTAAAAAAAGGACTCGTTATATTAATTATTATCGATAATATTAAGTGGTCACACGGATGCTGCAGTTCCACAGTGCCTATACGCGAGCAGTCACTGCTGATATAAAACAATATGTTTTAACTTGCTTAACGCGCTATAAATTTGCTAATGTGTTTCAAAGTTAATAATTCGCTTCAGAATAACATTACAAAATTTCACGCGTTGGCATATTTTACTTCAAAACTAGTATTTTTTTTAAAATGTGCAATTTCATTTTATTACTGAACATTATTAATTGTATTACTTTATTTTACTGCTTTTTAATCAACGTAACTTTACGCTTTCGTTGTATGCGTAAACAAATTAAAAATATCTGCCCATTATCTAATAACTAAATTTTTTTTCCATAATGCTCTCCCAATATTCGAGTAGTTTTTTTTTTAATTACTTTTTCCAACTAATAACTATTTTATTCAGAAATACTTATTTTTAAAAATGTTTTAAAAATTGGGAACCGTCGTTTTGATAATCTGAAATATAGTAACTCTGATATAGTAAATTTAATGGAACCATTTTAAAGACGAGATTTTATACGGTATTTGAAAGGAAAACCTTTAATGACTGCACTCTACTATAGGAATGGGAAGAAAAAACTTGTGGTGATCGCAACGACGAAACGTTGAATCGAGATTTTTAATTTGGTCGACGGCATTAGCGATAGTGTTCTATATTTTAACAGCACAACGAACTGATTGAACGTCTGTAAATGAATTTCTTTTTTCATTACTTCCTGTCCTTATTCTAAACTATAGATCATTAATTACTTATTTTTTATAATTGGTTTATAAAAATTATCAGCTTGGAAATAGCGTATATATCTTTAAAATTGTTTAAAGAAATTTTACAGACACGTTTCATACTGTTTAATATTTAATTGTGAGATCTTTATATAATTTATTATTTAATTATTTTGCGTATGAAACGGCTTAATAGTAATATTTTAACGAAATTATAATACCAAGAAAATAAGAATTTTTCCTGTAGCAACATTATCCTTGCTTAAGGGATTAATAGAAATATAGAAAATCGAAATTTTTCTTTTAATTAAATAAATGTGCAAACACTAATTTAACAAAACTCATATATATTTACGAATTTATAAAACAAAAAAAAGATCTTTATTATTTTTACTTTCTTCTACGAAGTAACGGAGGAAATATTGAGATCGCGAAAAATTTCGGTTTTCAGATTTCAACGGAAATATCCATTTTGACCTTCATGAATCCATTTTGATTAGTTTCGGCGTGACGTCTGTACGTATGTATCTTGCATAATTCAAAAACGATTACCTGTACGATGTTGAAATTTTGGATTTAGGACTGTTGCAACATCTAGTTGTGCACCTCTTCTTTTCATTGCAATTGACTGGACCAAACGTGTCCAATAAAGCCCAAAATTAAAAAAGTTTGATTTTGGACTTTTTCTTAACTGCAGTAATAAGCACTAATTGAGAACTTTTCAACGATTTATCATAAGTGGTACTTATTTTTATTGATTCCATAGTTATAACCAATTGAAATTTTAATTAATGAAATATTTTGATCTTACGAGAGGAAGGTACATCGGTTCGAATTCGACTTCATTTCCTTTTTTTGACTTTTTTTAAATTTAAATATATGATTTATTAATAATTATTAACCTGTTATTGTAAAAAAAGTTTTACGATAAACAATAATTCAACAATAACAATAAAAAAATAAAAAAGTTCAGAAATTATTAGTGAAATAAAATTTTATGTACTTTTCACTTTAAAAAACTGTGTATATGTAACTTAATAGGTACAAGAAAGTTATGTGTTGTCCACATCAAATTTTTTTTCAGTCACTGACTACATTTACGAAGAATTATTTTTTTAATGATTGAGATGGGGCAGGATATCTGACAATTTACATCAATCATTAATTTCCTGGAAGTCCTTAAATGTACAATTAAAACCGATCGTGGATTTTTTCTCGCTTAACTCATTCTCGTGTGAAAATTGATCCTGTTTTTATTGTTGTTGTGACAATCTAATTGCTTTAAAATCATGGTTGACTTCCTTTAGTATACTTCAGTTGTATTAAATGACAATATTGCTAGTCTGTCCACCCATTTTAGTTCTTGTTAATTTTAGAAAAAAGGAATAATAAAATTTGAGACTCGATGTAATTATTTTATTATTTTTTTGTCAAGGAATCTAAATAAATCGTATCACTATATATATATAGTGATATGATTATATGATTTTTTTATACATATACAGTGATTTTTTTTTATCATCATTTATGAAAGTCAAATTTTTAAATAAAACGTAATTTTTAGAGCTAATAATAAAATTATTTAAATTATCATAATTAGCTGAATTATCTGCATTGTTTCAAATACCAGTCCAAAATCCAAAAAAAAATTGAATTTTGGGCTTTTTTAGACACTTTGGTTCAGCCAATTGTAATCAAAAGGGGAGGTGCACAATTAGATGTTACAACAGTCCTAAATCCAAAATTTCAACGTCCTACCGGCTAATCGTTTTTGAGTTATGCGAGATACATACGTACAGACTGTAATAGACTAGACAAACAAAGCCCAAAATCCAAAAGATTGGATTTGGACTTTTTCTTAACTGCAATAATAAGCCCTCATTGAGAGCTTTTTAATCATATATCATAACTGGTACTTATCTTCAATGGTTCCAGAGTTATAGCCAGATAAAATTTTAATTAATTAAATATTTGGATCTTACAAGGGGAACGCACATCGGTTCGATCAGAATTAATTTCCTTTTTTAATTTTTTTTTAATTTATGCATTATTGATTTATTAATAATTATTAACTCCGATTGTAAAAAAAAAAAAAAAACAAAAAAAAACTATAAAT
Organism: Lycorma delicatula; assembly: GCF_047948215.1. Lineage (NCBI taxonomy): Eukaryota > Metazoa > Arthropoda > Insecta > Hemiptera > Fulgoridae > Lycorma > Lycorma delicatula. Next base: position 51,539,417 of record NC_134460.1, read on the forward strand.
AATAGTTCAATAATAAACGCTATAAAAATAAAAAAATATCAGAAGTTGCGAATGAAATAAAATTTTATGTACTTTTCATTAAAAAAAAAAAAAATGTTTGTATAATTTAAAAGGCGTACAAGGAAGAATGTGGTATTCACATCAGATTTTTCTGGTTGAATTCTGGTTTAAAATGATTTTATGAAATTTGTGTATTAGTTGATGTTATTTTCTATTTAATTATTTTATCTTATTGTGAATTACACTTAAATTAAGCCTTCATAACGTAGCCACCGGGTTGGTCTTGTGGTTAACGCGTCTTCCCAAATCAGCTGATTTGGAAGTCGAGAGTTACAGCGTTCAAGTCCTAGTAAAGCCAGTTATTTTTACATAGATTTGAATACTAGATCGTGGATACCGGTGTTCTTTGGTGGTTGGGTGTTTGAATTAACCTCACATCTCAGGAACGGTCGAACTGAGAATGTACAAGACTACATACACTTCATTTACACTCGTACATATCATCCTCATTCATCCTCTGAAGAATTATCTAAACGGTAGTTACCGGAGGCTAAACAGGAAAGAAAGAAGCCTTCATAAGCTAAACAGGTCTGTAAAGTAGTATAATCTGCTCTTGTTATTTAATTAAAGCGAGGTTCTTAAAAAAGCAAGTACGCTTTTCCCTGTGGAGTGTGACTCACTTTGTTTACATTTAAAACTTGGGTTTAGTCGAGAATTGATATGTCTTGTAATTAATATTGATATAAGTGATGTAGTCTTGTAATATGTTTTTATTTTTATTTTTTTTTTTTACGTTTCAAAGATTTCAATTTATGCTCTCTTTCATAACAGCATTCAGTGTTTTATTTTTATTGACGCGTGTATAGTTTTCAGAAAATTTATTAGTCATTCTCTTATTTTTATTTTTGATTATTATTTTAGTATTATCCCGTTCGCTGATTCCATTATTGCAACCTATCTATTCAGGGGCTTCTTATTCTCTCCAATGCTAGGGTGCGGCAGCGTAGTCTGATGATTTGAAGGGTCAATAAAAACAAAAATGTTATAATTATCCTTTTAATTATTTTTTTACCATTTGCTACTACATTGGAAATTTACTTTTACACTGTTTTGAAAACTGTATCCAACAAGTGGCGCCCCCCGTTGGCGATACACTGATTTACCATAATTCGGAAGCGTCGGTCACTCTTTCCATCATAGCAAGGGGTTTGTTTAGCCTCCGGAATCACCGTAGGTATTACTTCTGAGGATGATAGGTATGAATGTAAATGATGTTTATTCTGTACAACCTCAGGCCCGTTCCTGAGATGTGTGGTTAATTGAAACCCAACCACCAAAGAACATCGGTATCCAAGATCTTGTATTCAAATCCGTATAAATGTAACTGCCTTTACTAGGATTTGCACCTTACAGCTTTCGACTTCGAAATCAAATGATTTGCGATGATGAGTTCTCCACTAGATCAACCCGGTCGGTTCAGCAAGGGTCCTTGGACGATCGGTGTACACGAGGGATTTCAGACACCCGACATAAAGATAGTCACAAGAGGCTAAATCGGTGGAGCGCGCAGGCCACCGAATATCGCCCCTCAAAGAGATCAGGCCCCCAGGGAAGTTTTCCCGCAAAACACGCAGTGCAGTTCGCGCCGTGTGTGCCGTGGCTCTATCCTGCTGAAACCACACATTCCCAACATCCATTTTGTCAAGCCTTGGCAAAAAAAAAAAATAATGCAGCTGCATGCTTGCGTGCCGAGCGCCGAGGAGGTCGCAAAAAAAACTGCCTTACCGCCGCGATGTTTTGAGGTGATCTCTCCGACCGTTTCCCTGATCTTCTCTTTTCAGTTCCCCTGAATTTGTTTGCACACGTAACAATCGATTGCCGACCAGGAATACGGCCTCGGGTGGCAATCTTGAAGTGTGCGCGGAACGTTCGCTGCGTGGCGACGATCGAGCGACCATTAGAAAAGTAAGCCCTACGGGAAACGCACGCTGCTTCTTCCTCCACCGTATTCTCGGTACTGAAGTGGAAGGGGGGAAACTTCTTGACTCACCCGTTTGAATGAGATCATCCGCGCCATCTAACGGCCAAACCTCGCTTCCTGGCGTTTAATTCAAATCACCAACTTATTTATGTTGCCGTACCCTATATGAAAGCCCTCTTGGCGAATCCTCATTTTTTCTGTGCTTCATTCTTCATCTATTGAAATACTAATTAAATTTTTAGGTAACAGTGTCTTTTAAGTTATCGTGTAGTAAGCTGAAATAATAACATAAATAGTGTATTTATAGATTTTGCATTTCGTCGGTAGATATGGAATTCTTGTTACCTCTTTCGGAGAAATTAAAAAATGAAATTAAGTCTTGTATGGAGGAAGTAGTTAAAAGAGAAATATGTAACTTAAATATAGCTGCTTTTATGCAAGATCAGAATAAAAAGATAGAAACGTTATCTAAGGAAAATATTGAGTTAAAGCAGGCAGCAGAGTTTTAGATTCTGTAGAGCGACGAAATAATTTGGTCTTTTACTGAGAAGGATGGTGAAAATCTGGATGGTTTGAAAGGCGAAATTGTTGAATTGTGTAGAAATCTTACAGGCGTAGAGTTAAATGAAACAGAAATTATGTCAGAAGGATAGGAGTCAAATCAAACCGGGTTCGGCCTATTAGTTTCCTTTGTGCCTAATATAAAGAAAGGAATGGTTTTACGCAATGGAATGAAACTGAAGCGTAAGAAGATTTTGTTTCTCAGGACTATGATGTAGAAATGCAGGAGAAGGGTACGGTATAGATGGGTATTAGAAGTAAGCTGTACAGAACAGGGCAGAGTCTTTTAGATTGCTTCGAAATTAACTTCTTGTGGATGGGAAATTTAATATGTATGAAGATCTTGTGGAAATATATAATAATGAAGCTAAAATTGAGATGGATACAAATTCTACGGAATAAAAGGTTATTAGCAAGTAAAATGATATAGGAATATGTAATAACATTTTTTTTTTTTTAAATTACATTTGTAAATTCTTTTTGTCTCAGAAAAGACTGCATTTGTATAGTACGATTATATTTATTCATTCCCTTGCGACAAGATGTAGTGTATTCTGATATAATTCTCTGTGAATCGTTGCTTTTTTTTTATTGTGAAATATTACTGTTTTCAATTAGATCAATGATTCTCAGTACAGCTTTTTTTTGTTAATGATAACACTAAGATTTTAACAGTTTCAAATTATTTAGGAAAGATGTGATATATATATATATATATATATATATATATACACCCAACACACACACACACACACACAGTAGGTCTGAAAAGTTCCCCAACTAAATTTCTGCAGTCGATACAAGTAGCGACATCTCTCGGTCAAGTAAGAAACTATGTAGTGCGATGTCTGACGAGTATGTGTACAAAATTTCATCACTCCAGTCTCGAGTTATATTCGGCCGCCTACGATGTGTTCATGTGACCTTGTGGTAGCTCGCGACATGGAACGGAGAAGCACGATAAAATTTTATTTTCGACTTCATAAATCTTTTGTTGAAACATATTCTATGATACAACAAGCATTCGGTGATGAAGCCGCATCTCATATCATACAAAATACACGTGGTGGAAGCGGTTTAAAGACGTATGGAGTCGTTCGATAACTTCAAATGAAGCGGGAGGTCGTCAACAGCTGTTCACAACGAAAACATTGCGAAAGTGCGCGCGCTCCTGCTCGAACAACCTCATCTTACCCTTCGGGCCATATCAGAAGAGCTAAACATCGGTAAAAGACGCGGTACGTACAATTCTAACAGAAAAAATGAACCGCCAAAAGGTGTTCTCTCGTTTCGTTCCACACTTCTTGACCGAAGAACAAAAGCAGGTGCGTCTTTCCTGCGCTCAAGACTTCGTTGAAACTGCCAATAGCGATCCGAATTGTTTGCAAACAATTGTAACTGGGGATGAAAGCTGGTGCTTCATGTATTGATACGCAAACGAAGCGTCAATCCGTTGTTTGGTTGAGTCCTGGAGTACAAAGACCGGCGAAAGTCAGGCGGCAAAAATCAATAGTGAAAACGATATTGATTGCATTCTTCGACTCAAAGGGCCTGATTCATCATGAATTTGTCCCAACCGATGAAACAGTGAATTCTAAATTCCATTTGGAAGTAATGAAAACCCTGATGCGTCGCATTCGTCGATTCCGAGAATTTGTCGAGTTCGAGAATTTGTCGGGTTCCAGGGATTCTCTTACACGACAATGCTTCAGCACAGATGGCAACAGTTTTTTAATACGTTATTACGCCGTAAATCAAATTACCGTCTTATTTCACCCGACTTGGCCCCAGCAGACTAATTTCTGTTTCCAAAACTCTAGTTGAAGATGAAAGGCCGCTTTTTCGACGAAATTCCGGCCATCCAAAGGGCTTGCATCAAACAGTTGAAGGCGATCCCACAACGTGATCCTCCAGAGCGTTCTCAAAAAAGAAGGTTTAAGCAGCAAAATCAAAAATTAATTTTGCTGCGTAAACCTATAGAAGATTATAGTTTATATGTACATGTATTTAGATATCAATAAATAAATATTTTATTTTGAACGGTATGAAACAATATACTATATAGATCATATCAAAATGGATAGGTGTGCTACATCATAGGTAAAAGTAAGAACTGCTCCAATATTTACCTGGATGGATCAAGGGAAAACGTGGTAAAACCTCGATCAGTCCAACGTAAAAAAATACATAATTCGTATAAAATAAAAGAGAGAACTGGTTTATGCCCGATTAATAACAATTTCAATAAATACAAGAAATAACAGTAAATTAAATACGTGTAGATAGTTAATTAATAAACAGAATCATTATAAAATAACTCCAGAGTTATTAATAAAAATTTAATTTTTGAAAACGTAGAAGGCAGACGTAGAAAATGTAAATTTTTAAAAATATTTTCATAAATATTATTTAAAATTCATCGACAAATTAATATTGTTTTTGTATAAGCATATAACTAACTACTTTAAATGAAATGTTTACAACATTTTTTTTTTTTTAGATAGGTGGGCCATAAATTAAAATGGTAACAGAATCATAATAAGGTTGTTTTCTAGCCAAAATATTGCGTTGAATTGCAGTTAAAATGCTAGTTTTAATATTTATGTTTTTAATTGTAATACCCGTTTCATTATTGCTTACTTTATCGGTCAGTAACACACACTTGTATTACGAGAAAGTTGTTTTCCTTATACGCGTAGTAGCTACACCTTTAAATATTTATAAGCAGCTTAATTTCATCAAAATAATTCAGAAAATTGAATAATTATTACAGTTATTGTAAAAATATGATAATTACTAATCGTTATAATGAAATATTTTATCCAATAAAGATAATTTTAAAGTACCAATACCTACAAAACACATCTGTACAAATTTTTGTAACAATTTTAAAATCGATGTACAATCAAAACATGTATACAATCGGGAAAGATTAAACTTACATCATAAAATTACTTTATTACTTTTGCTAATAGTAATATTAATAAAGTGTAATAATAACTAAATAAAATTAATTAGTTAAAACTGAATTGTCAGCTTTGAATAAAACAGTTGATGCAGACAGAAAAAATAAATGAAAATAACTTCAAGCACTAAATATCTCTTTCATAGATACAGAATTAATTTCTAATAGCCGGTAAAAAAAAAAAAAGTTATTACTATAAGCTTACTCTAAATCAGCAATTTTTAACCTTTTTAAGCGGAAGAACCAGTGAAAAAAATTCTAACGGACCGCTAAGTTTTTTTTCTAACGGACCTTATTCTTTTACCTATTTAGGCATTATCAATAATCGAGACGTACTGTGTCATTATCTATACATATAAAAATGAATGTTTGTTTGTTTGTCCCGTATGCGTTCCTATACCTTTCATCCGATTGCGGTGAAACTTTGGTGAGTTGTGCGCACGCCCGCGAAGGTGTTTGAATTAGTTTGGACCCGCTAGGTGACGCTAGCTAGCGTCGAGATATTTTGGAAAGCTGTATTTATGGTCAGATTTGGCTCATACACAGAATATTATGTATGTGAAAAGAAAACGACTTGCAAAAACTATATTCGCTAGGTGGCGTCGGTGTCGAGATATTTACGAAACAAATAAATAAACAGAATTTCTTCTTCTTTATATTTGTATATAAAAGACAAGTTCGTATGTGCGTCCGCTATAGACTAAAAAATTACTGGCCCGATTTACGCTCGGGTTTCTGCAAAATGGTCTGCGTTGTCCGGAGAAGGTTTAAAGCTACTGTTTTAATCCTCGATCTAACCAGTTGAATGTTAGGGGTATTTTGAATCGACTACTGTGTGTAGAGAGTAATTTAAATTAAATCAGATAGGCAGTGCTGTTGTTTTGTCAATTGGATTTATTTACAATCTAACTTTTATAATGGTTAAATTTTTAGTGTTTTATCAAACACTATTCAATTTAATCAATTGTGTTCATTTAATATATATATATATATATATATATGTACTCAAATCTAGCTATAGTAAAGCATTGTTGGCTCTGCTAATAACGTAATAAATCTAAAAGTATATTTTGAATACATAAGAAAAATAATAATAATTAAATTCGAAGTAAATTGCTAAAAATTAATCATCATCGAACAAACATTTTATCATTTATCAGAGATCCCTCCTCTCATGTCTGAAAGCTGGTGACCCGATTCATAACCTGCTGTCAATTACTCGTCATAGCTTACGGTCCTCTGCCTTTCGAATTAATGTGCCTAACGTTTCTACTGACGCCTCTTAAGTTTGGTTCAACCATCTTTTCGGCTATGTTCCGCGTAACCTGCTGCCCTCGATTTTTCCCTGTGCGATTAACTTCTCAAGCTCGTCGCCGGATTATATGACCGAAAAAACGGAGAATGCGCTGGAAGAAAATCGTGAATTCCCTATACCCAGCTCGTTTATAATCGAGCTGTTCGTCCTCTTTTCCGTCCATGTGGCGCGGAACATTAATCTGTAGGCCCCCGCCTTTCAAGTACATCAATTCTCCTCCGGTCTTCTACCTTGGTGGTCCAGGACTCAAAGCCGTACATCACTGCTGGGAAGACTAGTACCTGAAGCAGTTCCACCTTTGTATTCTTCGTGACTGCCTTATCATTCCAAATAGCAGTCAATTTAATACTTACTTTTAATAAAACGGTCGAGCTTATCAACCCTTAGAAAGGTACTGGATATCTGGCTCAGTATCGGTCTATTTCAGTCTAAAATCGGCACTTACATTAAGATGATTTCATCTTTCTGTTTTGAATTGAAGGAGAGTTGAAAATACTTTTTTTTTACAAAGACAATTTGTTGAAAACTACATGATGATTTTCAATGTTTTTTTCAGATAATTCAGTAAATAAACCTCTCAGTGAAAGTAAAAAACAAACGGGGCGAACCAAAAGATCACGGAATAACATTTTAAGTCGTTATTCATTTTAAGTCCCCAGTGATAGTTTGAGTCCAATCTTTGCTGCTACTTCTTGCAGGGCGTTGATTTGGTGAGTTATTTTTATCTTAAATTATTTGATAATACTGGTAGGTAAATGATTTAAGAGAAAAATTATTTGATAATAATGGTAGGTCATCTGCGAAGACGAGGCAGTTTACTTTGATATCGACTATCACTTGAAAACTCAATTATCTGTCCTTTTTAAAATTTATCTGTGCTTGTACGAAGTAAAGAAACTACTGTGATCACGAAAAATTTCGGTTTTCAGATTTCAACGGAAATATCCATTTTGACCATCCTTGAATCCATTTTGACTAGTTTCGGCGTGACGTCTGTACGCACCTACGTATGTATCTCGTATAACTCAAAAAAGATTAGCCGCAGGATGCTGACATTTTGAATTTAGGACTATTGTACCATCTAGTTGTGCACCTCCTTTTTTGATTGCAATCGACTGAACCAAAAATGCACAAAAAAAGCCCAAATTCCCAAAAAATTTGAATTTTGGACTTTTACTTAACTGCAGTAATAAGCTCACATTAAGAACTTTTCAACTATATATCATAAGTGGTACATATTTTCATTTGTTCCGGAGTTATAGCCAAATAAAATTTTAACTAATGAAATATTTGGATCTTACAAGGCACATCGGTTTGAATCAGACTTCATTTCTTTTTTGTAACTTGTTTTTTTTAATTTAAATATATTGATTTATTAATAATTAATCTGTGATTGTTAAAAAAAATTACGGTAAATAATAATTCAATAACAATTAAAAAAAAAAAAGAAAAAATATCAAGTTATTAATCAAATAAAATTTTATGTACTTTTTATTTAAAAAAAAGAAGTGTATTTGTAATTTAATAGGTGTACAAGGAAGTACAGTACCTTTTATCTTTCTTTTTCCTGTTTAGCCTCCGGTAATTACCTTTCAGATAATAATTCAGAGGATGAATGAGGATGATATGCATGAGTATAAATGAAGTGTAGTCTTGTACAGTCTCAGTTCGACCATTCCTGAGATGTGTGGTTAATTGAAACCCAACCTCCAAAGAACACCGACCGGTAATCACGATCTAGTATTAAAATCCGTGTAAAAATAACTGATCTCATTAGAAGTTGAACACTGGAACACTCGACTTGCAAATCAGCTGATTTGGGAAGACGCGTTCACCACTAGACCAATCCCGGTCAGGCATGGCATTTTTCACACGCTACAAATTATTCATGTCATCCTCTGTGCAGTAATGCTTAACTGCGGACCCGGAGATAAAAAAAGGAAGTCATATGGTGTTCAATCAGATCTCGGTAATGAAAGTTCGTTATGTTTATAAGCCTGAAATTGATCGCAAACCCCCCAGAAATTTATCAGGAAAGTTGTTCGAAAAACATGCTTCAAATTTTTATTTGTAATAAAATTATATTGTTTTTCACTTTATCCGAACCCTGTTTTATATTTTGTCTTTCTGTAGCCACCAATTAGCAGCGTGGCAATATCCTTTGATTGTTAGTGACAATGCATTCGCACTCTTACAACTTGGAATTATTGGATTCGTATCTGGTCACTGAAATGTTGAAGGAAATTGCAAATCTGGGTTATTTTGCACTATCTGTTTTATTTCAGTTTTTATTTAATTATTGTTTTTTTTTGCATGGATAATTTTTAATTTAATTGAAATCTGCCAGTGGATCATCTATCCTATCATTAAGACCATGGGTTAAGACAAGCTTCTACTAAATATATGACATAAATTTCATTCAGTAATTGCTATCGACAAGTTGGTATTAACTAATAAGAAAAACATAATTAATAAGAATCAACATAATAGTAATTTACGTCGATTACATTTGTTATTATATATTTGAAATTTAGCTGGGTTATGTAATGGTTATTGAATAAGACAGGTAGGTTATAAAAACAGTTCTCATTATTTATTTTCTAAATTAACCGTCAAATAAATTCTTTAATCTTTTTGATTATTATTAGGATAATGATTCGTGAGAACAAAATGTTTCCGGTCACAGAAAAAAGTAACACCGCCGGACTTAATATTAAAAATAGTATTCATATGTGTTTGGTTATTGTTTGAAGGTCAAAGTATCTTACTCAAGGTTAAAAGTATTATATCTAATGCCGCACACTAATTTTCTTGTCTAACCGTTAAAAATTATTTAATTTGAGGTATTATTTTTTATTTATTGTTATTTTTTTTTAATACGAAATTCCTTAATTGGATTATTGTCTTTAAAAATTGCCTCAGGACTGAGAATAAATATGTAATCTAAAAATGCATTTGTCTTCTTTACCGGTAATATTCAGTTTTGAAAGATTATTCCATTGATTTTTTCACATTTTAAAGATTAATTTCTGAACATCAGTAATTTTTTTTTTTTTAGAAACAAGTACTTTCCGGATTTTAAGTACATTAAAAAAAATCCTTGGTCATTTTAACATTATTCTCTTTTCTGTTTGTTTGTTTCAATAGAACAAAACGTCATTCGAAAGGTAAAAATATTAATTAAAACTTAATTTGGAATTAGAGTGGAGATAAAGTGTAATAAACAAAATATTGGGACCCACTGGGTTGGTCTAGTGGTGAACGCGTCTTCGCAAATCAGCCGATTTCGAAGTCGAGAGTTCCAACGTCCAAATTCTAGTAAAGGCAGTTACATTTATACAGATTTGAATACTAGATCGTGGATACCGGTGTTGTTTGGTGGTTGGGTTTCAACTAACCACACATCTCAAAAATGGTCGACCTGAGACTGTACAAGACTACACTTCATTTACACTCATATATATCATTCTCATTCATCCTTTGAAGTAATACCTGACGGTGATTCTCGGAGGTTAAACAAGAAAAAAAATATATAGGAATATTTAATTATAATTTTAAGGAAATTGAATACTTGAAATAATAATAATGTTTTCTGATATAAGGAACTTCCAACCGGAAAAAGTATGATGTGCGAAAAACATCGCTTTCTGTAAGCAATGTTGATTTTTGAATTTTTATTAATGATTTATTTTATATGCACTACTTTTCTTTATAGATGTTACCCAAATAAAGACTCTTCACTATTCATTTACCCATATAAATCATTTTTACTAGACACTACTTAGATTTGATAAGAGTAATGATGTTGATTAGACAGCCGCACCCCGGTTGTGAATTGAGTGGCTGAATACGAATAACATTTCAGTATGCTTATTTTGTTGATGTGAGAAAGTATATTCATCTCATTGGTGAAAAGAGCAGGAACCATTTCACCCCTCATTTTCCTTTGCAAGTGTATAAAAATGTTCGTTATTTCTAAAAAATGGTAATACAATTTTTTTTTTTTATTAACTTATGTCAAGTCATTTATAACCATTTATTTATGTTCCTAAGATGCAGTGACTACTTCATTCGGATTATAGATCTATATAAAAACTAAGTTTTTTTTAAAATTGGATTCAGCTTTTTAAAAAAAAATATAATTAAAAATAAATAACCTTTCTTTTATTTTTTATTAAAAAAGGGATTACGTAAATACATTCCAGATAAAACAGAATCATCTCCGACATTCATTCTGAAGGTTAGGCTTCAAATCTAGGCAGGCATAGCATCTTTTATAACCAAAAAAATTTCTACCAACTACACACTTTTGTGCGTGAGCAAAATCATTCATAAGATTCATGTAGTGAATAAATCGCATTAATTTAACTAAACGTGAAGTAACTTAAAAGTGTTGACAGGTAAAGTGTGTGATATATTTACCATAATTACTAAAAATATTGACATTATTTGAAAAATTCTAATTTAGAAAATATGAAGATCGCACATTTATTTTGTATCTTCAAGGAATTAGAATTATTTTAGCGAAATTAAAAACCACAAATATGAGGCAAAAATTATTTATTTATTAATTTTTTTTTTAACTTAAACTTATTACCTCACTATGGTTTTTCCCGTGATGATAATCGTATAATAAATTATGGAAAATACAGTCATAAGTATCAGTTACTTTGTAAAAAAATATATATAGTAATTAGTCATGCCTATGATACGCGGCGACCCTCTAGTTATCATTTTTCGATACACCAGGAGAGGAATTCTGTAAAAAATATTTTGTCAAAAATGTTTCCGTAACAAGTGATAAAGTTTTTACTTTTCTTCCGAACAGTTTTGTGTTCGATAGGAATTTTCCACATCCTATAAATTTAATGTATTTATCACAGTTTTGCGTACAATTTCACTGCTTTTCTATAGTGGTGTAAGTAAATAAAAATCATAAGTAAATTAAAACAAGTAAATAAAATTACAAAAGTTAAAAACCCAAGATGAAATTAAATTGGATAATTAATTATTAAAATATTAATTAGAAAGAACCATTCAAAAGCCGTTTTTGAATCCCTATAACAGTAAAACTAAGAACCTGCTCTGTAGTGATACCTATATTAGGTAATGTAAAAAACTGCATCAAACTCGGTGCAGCCTTTAGAGAAAAACATCTACTGCAGCCCCCCGTGGTGGCCTATAACCGTAAAAAATGTCTAAGAATATCTGCTCCTGCTATGGTAACAGACATACTTACGCACACACAAAACCTGTTACCCCATACGCATATTAAGTCTCCGCTCCGTCGTGGTAAAAAAACATTTTATTTATTTTATACCAATAATTTATTTTTCTGACTGCTCTCTTATTAATATTTTTAATTCAGGTAATAAAGGAAATGTAAACAGGCAAAGAATTAGACTGCATAATTTTTGATCCACTTTAACAATTTCATTCATATCTAAGCTGTTTGTCAACCAATTTGAACAAATGTGGTGTCATTCTGTTTTCAATAAAAGGCTTTTAATAAAGATGTAATACTAAAATAAAACTAATATCCAACGAGCTATTAACAATTAAAAGACCGCTATCTTGAAATTTTCAAAAGTAAAAGTTTAAAACTTATTTAAATTGCAGATTACGAGGTCTTTAAATAAAGTAATTTGTAATTAGAATGGTTCAGAAAAACATTTTATTTACAGTCCAATTATACATGGACTGTATCACCTTCGAAACAGTTCCCTTGTGAAGCCACGCAACGCTTTAAACGGTTTTCCCACTCTTCATAGCATTGTTGAATTCAGAAACCGGAATATCCTTAAGAGGGTCGGTTATATTTTTTTTATGTTTTCTGCTGTTCCAAATGGTGTACTTTGAGGTTTTTTTAAAGTCGGTAACAGGAAAAAGTCGCAGGGACTCAAGTCCGGTGAATAAGGTGGTCGAGGAACTACAGGAATGTTTTTATTTGCCAAAAACTCATTGATTGAGAGTACAGTGTGACAAGGTGCATTGTCATGATTCAGCATTCAGTTATCTTTGATGGCTGGTCTGACGCAGGTAACTGTTTTCCACAGTCTTTCAAGAATTTTTCGATAAACATATTGATCTATTCTATCCTGTAGGCAAAAATTCCTTATGGACAATGCCATTACTATAGAAGAAACAAATTAGCACGATTTTGATTTTCGATTTGCTCATTTTTGCTTTTTTGGAACGTGTTAAGTTTTAAGTGTGCCACTCCTCACCCTGGCGTTTTGTTTCTGGGTCGTACTCAAATATCCAAGATTCATCAACAGTAATAACATTTTTTTAGAAAATCAAGCTCAGTTTCAATTCGCCCTAGAAGATCGCGGCACACTTTCACCCTGTTGTTTTTCTGTTCAGCGGTGAAATTTTTTGGGACTAATTTTGCACAAGCTTTTTTCATGTACAATTAGTTTATCAAAATTTGATGGACTGTGTTATGATTCAAATTCAATTGTTCTGCAATCATTCTGACATTTAATCGCCAGTCGTACCGTATCAATTCTCTGATTATTATTTTTTTTTTTTATTCCTGCTCCCTTGGACCAGACACAATTAAGTAAAGCTCGGTCCAGGAGAGTGTCCTTTTACTCTAAGGGAGCCTCCCCACCTACCGGCAGCACATTCTCTGATTTGCTCAACATTGTTGCACTTTTTGACGTTAACGGTCTTCCAGAACATGGATCGTCCGCAACCGATTCCCGGCCATCTGAGAATGCTTTAAACCACCTAAAAATTTGGGCTAGTGACAGAGCGTCATCTCCATACGCCCTTTTCAATTTTTAAAAGATTTCAGTAGCATTCTCACCGAGTTTAACACAAAACTTGATTGCACAACGTTGCTCATAATTAGTATCACTCATTTTTGTAAGGCAAAACAAAAATTCGTTTCACGAAAAGTTTGTTTACGTCTCACGTGGCAATAGTAAACTAAAAGTATTAATACCTAATATAAATCAACAGCTGTTTATATAACCATATGTTTACTAGTAACTTTACAGTGTTGCCGCTTTGGCTGCCAAAAAAAATACTAGTCTCATTACTTAATTTATAGACCTCGTATGTTGTTGGGTACATGTACACTAAACTTCATTAAAATATGAGTTGTAAAGTCCGATAAATGGAGTTAAAAAATAACATGACAAATGAATTTAAATAAAAAAAAATTTGTTTTGGAGATTAAGAAAATAGTTTTGAATTAAAAGGTTGGTAACCCTGCTTAATCTTTATTATACGTTACCCGATATGATTGTTAATTAATTTTATATTAAAAAATTGTTTCGTTTTGTGAATATATAGTTTATTATTATTCTACACTGAAAAATTTCTCTGGAAGAAAGAGTGAAACGTTATTTTGGGAATAAATCTTTTTATTTCAAACCAAGAAGGTTTTCTGCTAGAGTAGTATACTAATTACGAAATTCGAAGAGACTGACTTGAGTTAATTATCGTAAATGTAATTGAAGCCGTATAGCCTTTAAAGAGGAGACTACAAGTTGTCAAGGAAATTCAGTTTTATTCTCTCCACAAATATTTATAAAAACATTCATAATAAAAAGGAATATCACTGTATATAGTGATTTTAAAGCTACCCGACCGGCTAATCTACCTAAAACTCGCACGAGTCAGTTTGCCAAATGAAATACTACAGTTATAATCGTCCTTGGTTCTTTTTTTTTATAAACGATATATACAACCGGTTTATTTGTGAGAGCAATTAATATCATACAAGTTACTTAACATAAGCGGTTCCTATTAACTAGTAGCTGTGTTAATAGTCATAATGACCTTTACAGGAGCTTTGAAAATCTTCCCTTCTTTATTCTACAACCTTATCTCTCCTTCCAGGTCTACCCGAAGAGAATCTACCTTCGACTTCAACGCTCTTCAGGTAAGCCTTTTTCAAGAAATTTTAATAATTTATCACATCAATACAAGTAAACGATAAAAATGTACGATTACAAGAAGATGGACACCACATGACTTCCTTGACATCTATTAAATTACACATACACATATTTGGTGCACTTCATTTAAAATTATTTCATTTGAAAGAAAAATACGATCCTCCAGATCTCTAATAAAAGTGGACAATTTACATAACTGCTAAAATATTAGTTATTATTAACATCAAATATTTATACAATTATTAATTCAACAATCTTACCTGAAATATTAGGTTAGAGTAAAAGTCCCTTTATTACTCTTTAAATAAAAATTGTTTACCAAATAATCCAATAATAAAAACTGATTATTCTACACCATAAGGTCAAAATTAATATTTGTAACCAGAAGTTCACTAAACGGAATAGTTTAATTATTATTAACTTTTATTTATACGACACACCAAAAATCTTGTACATATTACACACAAGTGAAAAAAAAATGTTCAACGATCACTTTAAATTTAATAAAATTCAAAAATGTATTTTATTTTTCTGTCAAATAATTTAAAAAAAAAATTATTTAAAAAAAAAATAAATACACAATTTCTATAAGAATTTGCTAAGAAAATCCAAAAATAATACGATTCTAAATTATAATTTTCAATTAATATTAAATAATCAGATGTTTCACCAAATATATTACATGTCCACATAAGTAAAGCCGATTAAATTACATTTACACATTTATAAAAGTATATAACATTTTTTTTATTATCATTGAATTATTATTTATTGTAAAACTTTTTTATAATCAGGGGTTAATAAATATATTGAATGAATATATTTAAATTAAAAAAAGAAAAGTTAAAAAAATGAAGTTAGAAGGGAAAAAAGGAGATGAAATCTGATTCGAACCGATGTGCCTTCCCTTTAAAATCCAAATATTTCATTAATTAAAATTTTAATTTTAATTTCAATTGCAATCAAAAATGGAGGTGCACAACTAGATGTTCCTACAGTGCTAAAAGTCCAACATTTTTAACATCATACGGCTAATCGTTTTTGACTTATGCGAGATACATACGTATAAAGGTCACGCCGAAACTATTAAAAATGAGATTCGGGGATGGTCAAAATGGATATTTCTGTTGAAATATGAAAACCGAAATGTTTCGCGATCACAATACTTCCTTTACTTCATACAAGGAAGTAAAAAAAAGTTAAAAAAAGAAAAAAGGAGATGAAATCTGAAGACCGAAATTTTTCGCGATCACATACTTCCTTTACTTCGTAAAATCAATTCGGGAACTGAAAGCGAATAATTCCACTGTTAGTAAAATTAGGAAACGTATTCTTTAAAAGATTGATTGAAACATAAAAAACTGTAAAGTCTTATTGAAATTTCCGGCGGGCTCAACTTTTACTCAAACAAAAATCTAATTTAATAAACAAATGTAAATAATTATATTTTGTTATTTTAGTAAACATACTGTAATTCTTTAATTTTATCTGCATTTAAAAAGTTGCAGTGCTTAGTTGATCTTAATTCTTTAAATTAAAATTAACACTGAATTATGTCATTAAAAATTTACCAGACCAGAATTAAAAATTATGCTAGTAATTAGCCGACTTAAAGATCAGGCTTGGTGTTAATTATATCAACTAGGAGATCAGTTAGGAAATATAATATTAAAAATTACCTACTACATCGAGATAGTAAGCATTAAATAAAATTTCTTAAAAAAAGTAACGTCACAGAAAAGTACTAAAAAAAAAAAAAAAAAAAAAAAATACCATTTCCGCATTATTACATTGCAACACTAAACTTCAATTACATGAAGTTGTTAATGGAATTTTCCTGACACATCAATAAACTTAATATTTACTAAGAATTTAAATGATAAATTAAAGCATTCGTTATATTCTTTACGTCAGTAACTGTTAATTCATACTACGAGTATGCTAACATAGTGTAACCGTTCATTTTTATTTATTAGTTTATTAGAAAGTGTTATTATATTGAACGTTATTAAAATTTACGGTTTTATAATTCTTCCTAATGTAAACAAGTTACATAAAACGTTTATCTTAAATCTTGAAACATTTGAGAGTGGACTGAAATTTTTAAAGGTAAATGATTCAAAGTTTTTATTTACTAGCAATAAATAGATATATGTGTGTGAACGCGTGCGCGGGCGTGAATTTTAGATGTATATATGTGTAAATTTTGTTTTACAAATTTTTCACATCACCAAAAAAGAATTTTGTTTATATTAAATAAGAACTTTTCTGACAAATGTAGTAATGTATTGTTTCTAAATAAAATTCTAATTTTTCTAACTTTTCTTTGTTTTATTCAACCTATTTTACACTATTTTCTTTAGAATTAAATTCTCTACAAGTTTTATGTGTTTGTTACCCATTTAACAAAGTTAATCTACGTCAAACGTAAAAAGCAGGGTTTTTTCCCCAAATTGATTGGTTTTCACCACACCTCAACCTGCAAGAACCTAATTTATTTGATTTTTCAGATCAAAACCATAAAAAGAAAAATCATTAATTCTGCCCCTTAATTAACTTCATAAAAATTTCAGTACGACCTCATTTCACTGGGATAGCTGAAATTCGAGCGAAATCTTTCACTAGCCATAACTCGCAAACGAAGTATTTTAGGACATGCTTATACGAAATTTTTCTATTGTTTTCACGAGTAGAATAGGTTATGGAAAATCACGGCAGAATTATGTGATATGTTCTGTACAAATTTATTGCTAGTTTCTATATACTGATTTCTCTATATGTGGACTTAGAAGACCCATATTCCTGTGTACAAATATATTGTACTTTTTATAATCAAAAACCAACTTCAACAACTCAAGTAAGAATAACGAAGTAAATGAAATAATACTTACCTTATTTTTCTTTTCTTTATTCCAATAACATTTTCACGAGATCCTGCATCATCAGTTGTATATAAATTATATAAAATTACATATCAAACATAACATTTGTTTTTTTTACAATAAATATTAAAATTACTATTACACATGCAAAACATGAAGTCAATTAAATAAAGTAACTACATATATTTAAATATAACGACAATTAAAAATAAAATAATTATAAAATTCATACCATGTAACCTGGCCAGCCAATGTTACATGACTGAGTGGATTTGAAAATATTTTTATCATTAAATAATTTCTTTATATATACAATTACATATGTATATATATATAATTTTATATAATTTATATACAATTGATGATGCGAGATTCCCCGAAAGTGCTATTGAAATAAAGACAAGAAAAATAAGGTAAGTGTCATTCATTTACTTTGTAATTCTGTAGTTGGGTTGTTCAAGTTGATTTTTGGTTATAAAAAATATAATATATATTACGGAAGTTGCATTTAGATTTTAATTAAAATATACTTCATTTCCGAAATAAATTTTTTTTTTGTTTTTATTTTTTTAGTGTAATAGATATATTAATCACGAATTCGGCAATTCGCTGAGGAGGTCAGACTGGATGGAAAGTAGATATGCTATCTACTTTCCATCCAGAAGATTCTGGGTTCAAATCCCAGGTTAAGCGTGGTATTTTTAAAACGCTATATGCTCATTTCTTTAATTTACAAAAAGGAAGATAATTGTAATTTAAAGTTAATCTGTAGTTGCAGGAATAAATAAATAAATTACATATTTCTTAACGTTTAACACTGCTTCTCTTTTAGTTTTCATCAGTAGTTTGGTTTGAGCTAATCTCCACCGTTCCCTTCGGCGCGATAATCTTTTAACATGTACACACTTATTACTTACCTGCATTCCCAATTATCTGTGGTATAAATTCCAATCTTAGTCTTTATATAATTCTTTTTACCTTTACAGGATTTTATGTTCCTTGATCTCGATTCTTTATCACTAAATTAATAAAACCTGAATGTCTTAACGCGTATCTCAAACGCTCGAGTTTATTTTTTTAATAAGATTCTGCCACAAATTTCTCTCTTCTGCTATTCGCCTCAAGACTTCTTTATTTTGAATTTTAATGACCCACCTAATTTTCATCATTATCCTGTAATATAACTCTAGACCTCGTGTACCGGTGTTTTTTTTTTAACTTGATAGAGAGGTACTACCTTCGGGAGGAAATAACGTATTAAATTTTTGCAAGAATTGGAAAAAGAGATGGGGATGTGATTTGGCCGAAATAAAATTTTAAATCTTTACTGGAGCACTTTAGAAATACATTCTTCTTAAGGTTTTTTTATAACGATCAAAAATTACCGAAACTTTTTAATCAATATTCACCTCCCTAATAAAAAAATTGCTTTATATATTTTTCTTTTTTATCCCTACATCTTACTTCAGAAAGCAGTTATGGGAGGTTTATGCACCTATATTTTCTACATCAATAGGCCTTCACTAACCACTTTACTATTCTAACCCGCTATAAAAGTATACAACAAACACTACATAACTTTTTCCCATCCCATTCCTACGGTCTGCAGTAACAAAAATATTTTTTTTAAATTTATTTTAAATTTAAGTCCATCTCAGAAATTACTCAAAGTATTTAAATCCCCTTCCTAGAAAATAACTTTGTTTATTTAAACAATTAAAAATTATAATTTAAATTTTAAATTATTATATTAGCATAATTAAAATTTTTAATTATTTTGATTTAAATTAAATTTAATTTAATTTAAATTAAATTTAATTAATTGTTAATTTTTAAACAATTTTAAAAAGTTTTTTAAAATCTATTATCACCGCTTACGGGTTTTCTTAAAAAAATAATTTTATTCGAATAAAAATTATTTTTTTTACACAAAATTAAATAATAAATAAATAAAAACAACAAAACAGATTTGTAAAAAATATCAATTGTTTCACTCTAAAGGAACGGTTTAAAAAAATACAACCAAGATAGAACATATAAAAATCCTTGTACATCTCTCATAGTTTTTCTTTTTTTGATTAATAAAAGGTCGATGAATTATAAAATAAAATATATCTAACATACCATTTTTCGGAAATATTTTCATTAGGATTAGTTAATAAATAAATCGGTGATGTCATTTGTTACTTATTTATCTTCACGTGTTTCTAATCATAATGAGTTAACTGAATTAGCAGTTTAATCCTGGGCAAACCGACATAATATTTCCGTCGTTTCAAGGTAATAATTCGTACTGCGTTCAGAACAGATTACTATTCGTTTTACGATCAGGGATGACTCAAATATTAATGGAGATAAAACAGTCATTCTGCATGACATAATATCCAAATTATAAAAATAGATGAAAAATACTAATTGAATTCTAGACTTGTATATGTTATATAATAATTTATTGTAAAGTGCATATCCTGTATTTAAATAAAAGCCGGTACATAAATATCTAGCTTAATGAACTTTTCCTAGTCTAATTAAATAAAATAACCTCCAATCTTTTTTCACTTAGTCTTATCTTATATATATATATATATATGAATGTTTGTCTGTCTGTATGTCCCGTATGCGTTCCTATACCATTAATCCGATTGCGATAAACTTTCGTGAGTTGTCCGCACGCACGCGAAGGTTTCTGAATTGTTTAGACCCGCTAGGTGGCGCTGGGGTCGAGATATTTCTAAAAATTATATTTATTATGGTCCGATTTGGCTCATATTCAAAACATATCTTAGTTGCGTGAAATGAATTATTTTTGGGGAAAAATGGACCCGCTAGGTGGCACTGGGGTCGAGATAGTTGGAAAAATTGCATTTATGGTCCGATTTGGTTCATATTCAGATTACATATTAGTTATAGAAAAGAAATATTTTTACGAAAAATGGAGCCGCTAGGTGGCGCTGGGGTTGAGATATTTCGAAAATACATATATAAAATACATATATATATATACACTCAAATCTAGAATGACGAAGCATTGCCTGGTCAGCTAGTACAATATAAAATATATTTTTTGTAATTCCCATTTTCTCTTTATGATTTGAGAAAAATTTATTATATTTCATTTGAATCTATTTTTAAACTCCGAGTTATTGTTTAGGTTTATGATTGGTTACTGCTTATGAAATTTATATAACTGCAATTAAAATTAGGTAGCTATAAATACTTAGCGGATCTAATTCTTTGAAGAAACTGTTCGAATTTTACAATAACTACCAGATGATCAATTTAAAATCGAAACGACCCGGCTAGGACTGCAGTTATTCAAGATCGATTTTTATTAGCGCTACTATTGGTTGTGAATGTTAATTACTATTCTCGTCTGTTTTCAGTTGTAAATTGTTGAAGTTTATAGTTTATTTTTTTGGAGGTGTGTTTTTCTAAAATCCCTTATTCGTTCGACAAAAAAAGAGATGCAGTAATGGAAGTTTATAAGCGTCCTGGATCCTTTCAAGAAACGCGTCAAATATTACAGGAAAAATTTCCGAATGCCAGTATCCCAGCATAAGTAGCATACACGATTTGGTTAAAAGTTGGCGTACAACGGAGTCGATTTCAAACGCAAACTGAAATAGATAACCTTTCGTTAGGACTCCAAAAGCCGTAGCTGATATTCAAACAAAAATGTATACCGGTCCGAATAAATCTATACGTAAATTATTAAAATAAAACGGTGTAAAATAAACATCTTGAATAAGATTCTTCATGATTTAAATTTGAAATGGTATCGTGTATGCAATTCTTTGAAGTTGTTGCACAGTCGTTACTGTGCAACAACTACAAAGAACAAACAAATCGAAACGCCTTAATTATTGCGATGGGCTTCACAAAAACATTTTCAATGAACAGATAGACCCGGTAATGTTTTTTTCACGTCAGACGAGGCACGGTTTCATTTATTTGCATACCAGGTATTGGATGACCGGGCGTCCACTTCACGATGACAAAATGTATAACATCGAAAATGTATGCACGTTCATAAAATATAACGACCCAAAATCTCCGTCGAGGTTGTTAATGGGCAAAATCGGACCATGGGGGTGGAAATGGGAGGGCTTTTTCGGAAAAAAACAAAATATCGCTATAACATTCTTATTAAGTAAAATATCGAATTCGTTTAAAGTTTCTACAATTCTTTGGATAAGGGCCTAAAACTTATCAAAGTAAAGGTTTTTAATATCACCAGTCATTGGTCCGGAGAGTAGAAAAAATTGGGTTTCGAAGAAAAGAAAGAAATCTTATCTCCCTTAATAGGTACAGTGTCGAATCGGTTTAAAGTGGTCGTTATTCCTCTAAACATTACCTAAAACTTTTACCTGAAACAATTTTTGACCAAAATGTTGGATGACCAACATGTTACTGGAATTGTAAGAAGATGGGGCTTTCGTATGGTAAATATGTGAAACTTTTATTTACATGCAACCATTGTCGTATTGAAATTTGAATTAATTTCAAATTTGAAGTTTTTCTTAACTTTAAAATGGAAATCTTTTATTGTCTTTTAACTTTTTCTTTTTTATTGGTATGAGAACAGAAAAATACATATTTTTTTCAGAAGTTATACGGAAAAATAAAATTTAGACAGCAGTAAAAAATAACCGGTGGAGAAAAAAATTTGATTTTCTAACATGTTGTTCATCTAAGTTTTATTTATCATTCAGCTATATTTTAGTTCAATTAAACGATTTTTCAAACGCCCATGACGGTTTTTGCAAAAGAAGCTGATTCCAAAACGCAGTTATGACTGAACAATAATAGTATATACGATCGTGACAAATTTCTTAAACAACTTAATAACAAATCGCAATTAAACCAGACCATATTTGAATTACCATTCCACCCATGTCTTTCAATTAATAGTTCAAATCTCTGTCCTTCACGAGTTTCCACCATTTTATTTCGATTTCAAATTGTTTTAATAGGCGATTTTTTAAATCTTTTAATGAAATTGGTCACTCGGCTGAGTGATTTATAAGATTTAGATAAAAGAAATTGTTGTATTCAAATTTTTATTGTCGCCGGTTATTTTTTTTAATAACTGTCTAAATTTTATTTTTCCAAAAATATTCTGAAAAACGGTGTATTTTTTTACTATCACTCCAATAAAAAGAAAATTGTAAAAGACACGTAAAGAATATTTTATGAACTTTAGACAGAAGATAATGATTAAACTAAAGGTATTTTCTACGAATTTCTTTTACCAACACAACACGCGGCAAAGTTAAGTTATGTTGTTTATTACAACTATGACTTTATAATCGAACAGATTACACTGAAAGAAGGACAGCTGATAATATTCGGCCACATTCTTTCGATATCTAGCGTAAATATCTTTGAGATGTGTTATATCATTTCTTTAAGATATTTTTATCCGTTTTTTTTCCACCACATACATAAATAATTATTTATATTAACGAAGCACTGTAAAATATATAAAATAATTAGTTCATAATTTTTAAACTTTATAAAGGGTCATCAGATCCGTAAATATATAATCAAATAATAATCCAATACTAAGCAACGATGAAAAAAAATTAAAATCTATCAATGAAGAATTTTCCAACAAGAATGAAGCACATCCCTTCGTTCTCTCTTGCTAATTGACAGGATTTTTTAAAGATTTATATAAATATTTTTTTAATTGAATGAAATTTGTCATTTTATTCTTTAGAAAATAATTTTCAATATCTTTCTATTTATAATTTTTTTTTAAACTTATTTTTGATATAATATTAAATTTTTTTTCGAACGAGTATTCTGAGTGCCATTACTTTTCAAAAGTAAGCTATGTCATTTGATAAACATATAATAAACAAATTAAAATATACATTTAATCATTTGTATTATGAAACATATTAATGTAATTGATAATAAAATCTGCTGGTATTTATTGATTCAATGAATTATAGTACTTTCTTTTAATTTTAAATTTGCTAATTAAATAGAAAGTAGGTTATCTATTTCGCTGTTTTTTAAATCTTCTGTCTGCTCTTTTTACAGTGTTTTATTAGTAATAATAAACAATTAATAGATTTAATTATGTATGTCACATAATAACTTTTAAAAATTATTAAATAATTAGATTAAGAGAAAACAGTTCAGTTCGATTACAATAAATTAATATTGGTCGATAAATGACATAAATATAAAAATTCTTCATAAAAATGAAGAATTGGCGCTAGATTTGTTATGAGGGCACTCTATTGCCCTGAGGGGCGGAAAACTACCCCCAAAAATGGAGGCAATTCTTCAGGAATTTAATGGGTTTTAAAATACAGAAGGCAACGGAAAAAAATACTGTATTAAAGATAGGGATAAACCTTGCATTATGCTATTTATTATGCTGTCTTCAGTTAAATATTCCAAAATTAAAGTAATTTCTCGTTCGGATCTGCGGGAGAAGAAACAAAGAAGGATTGATTACATATAAGAACTTGGAGTGTCAAAACTTTATTAAAAAGTGGAAAATTAGAAAATCTTAAGAAGAAAATGAAGATAAATAAATTGAATATATTAGGACCTGAAAGTGGTAGCGTCTCGGCCTTTCACCCGGAGGTCCCCGGTTCGAATCCTGGTCAGGCATGGCATTTTTCACACAGGCTACAAATCACTCATTTCATCCTCTGCAGTAATGCTTAACTGCGGACCCGGAGGTTAAACAAAAAAAAAAAAAAATATTAGGAACGAGTGAAGTTAGGGCTAGCTAGGTGAAATGAAGAGAAATTTTTATAAGCATGGACGATGAGGAGGAGGGAAAAGGATTGAGAAAATAGGATAGATGGATAAATTAAGGAATGAAGAAGTAATAAACAGGATTAAAGAACCACTAATGCGGGAAGTATACAAAAGAAAAGGAAACTGGTGATGATATGTGTTTAGAAAAAGTGGAATCTTGACAACTGCATCGAAGGGTTACTATAAAGAGAAAGAACACGAGGAAGTAAAAGGATAAAATTAATAAATAAGGATTCGAAATTACAAGGAGACGAAGGAGAAGCTTGAGACAGGGATGGATGAAGGCAGCGATGGCGTAAGGGACCTTAAACCCCAAAACAGTCTTATAATATTTTCATTCTGATCAACACAGGTACTGGCTGTGTAGTGAAAATTATTAACTTCAGAAAAAATATATCAGATGCTACACATTAATCAAAGTAGCCGAAACTGGGAGAGATTGGGTAAGACAATTAAATTAATGTAATAACTTTTGTTGAGAAACAATGTACCGTACTGCATGTTTTTACTACTGCAGTAGTGAATATTCATTTAGTGTTAAGTGAAATAACATATAGAAAAAACCGATTACCCGTGGTGCACATATCATTTGAAATTTTGCACTAAGATTCTGCCTCTCTAGTTGAAAAATAATTTTCTATACTTTTCTCGTTTATTTTAGATCATATAAAACACTTTACTAACAAAATATTACAATACAATTTGCAACAGTTCTGTTTTTAGATTATTTCTGAATTATGAGCTTCAGCAGAAAAGCAATTCCCTGTCATAGTATTATTTATTTTGAATATTGTCAATAACTTTATTAAAAAAAAAATTAAATTTTAAAAACCCGAAGCCGCAACTTTCTCAATTTGAAAAATGTTTTTGATATTATTTTTGTATGTTCTATAAAATCTTGAAAGAATAATAAGAAAATTTAAACCTCCATGATTATAATCGACGCCAAAAATTAAAGCGTATATCTAGTAATTTTTACAGGCATTAAATTAAATTTCTAAGCGTTTAAACATCGTACGTGATTAATCTATGTAAATATTTTTCAATTCGTTTAAACCGGTTTTCTACAAATAATTTTTGCAACTTATAAACACGGAACTCTACAGTAATAAATGTTTGGATAAAGAGATATATGTATGCGTATATATATTTATTTTTATTATTTATATAAATTAATATTATTAGATTATATATATATATATATATATATATATATATATATATATATATATATAAAGAATTAAAATTTTTATTAAGATAAACCTGTTTACATTTAAATTATATACTTTAAAAAATAAGTAAATGTAGGTTGTTATAAATATTTTTGGTTAATTTATTCCACCCAAAAGATGTTTATATGTTTTTTTGAATTTATAAAAATGAATTACCGAACATGATAATATTTTATTTCACGCATTAAAATTTCTCGTAAAAATATATACAATTACAAAATCTATTTTTAAATCTAAAAATTTTTCGATGTTTAATAAATATGTACTGAAATTAATCAACCGTAAAAGTACAATTCATTTTTAATTAAATATGTAAATTTAAAATAATTTTTAAAAAGTTACCCATAATTAATTTTTCTAAAAGTCATACGTGTAAAAAATATAGACAAACCAAAGGGCTTTGTGCTAAAACTGGTTAGTATACTGTACTTTAAAACGTACAAAATAGATATAAATTTATAAATTTTATTGTTATTATTGAATAATAAATTATTTCTTATTTTTTTTTACAACCAAGGGTTATTAATTATTAATAAATCAGTATATTTAAATAATTTTTTTTTTTTTAAATAAATTAAAAAAAAAGATGAAGTCTGATTCGAACCGATGCCTTCCCTTTTAATATCCAAATATTTTATTAATTAAAATTTCATTTGGTTGTTACTTTTGAACCAATCAAAATAAGTATTACTAATGTTATATCGTTGAAAATTTCTCAATGAGGGCTTATTACTGCAGTTAAGAAAAAGTCTAAAATCCAATTTTTTAGGGATTTTGGGATTTTTTGGGCACTTTTGGTTCAGTCGATTACAATCAAAAGGGCAGGTGCACAGCTAGATGTTACAACAATCCTAAATCCAAAATTTCAACATCATCCTACGGCTAATCGTTTTTGAGTTATGCTAGCTAGAAACGTACGTAGGTACAGACTCACCCCAAAACTAGTCAAAATGGATTTAGGGATGATCAAATGAATATTTACGTTGAAATCTTAAACCGAAATTTTTCGTGATCACGAACTAAAAATTGTAGAAATTCTTGATAGCTCTATGTATGAAGTATTAACTTTTAAAATTCAAAAACAAAATATTTAAACCGAATGGTGATAATAACGAAAAACATAATATTTCGATTTTAAGAGGTGGGAGTTGATTTTTGAATTTTTTATTATTAATATGTGCATTGTAAGTAACAAATCTGCTTTAACAGAAGTTTTCTCTAAAATACCCCTGAAAATCGAAATTGGTTTTTTCGCGATATCTTTCATCCCCTGAACGAATTTAAAAAAGAAGTTAATATAATCAATGCCCCGCATACAGAAATATTTGAGCCAAATTTGAAAAAAAATCTATAGGTTGAATCCTGAGATATAAGTACAGTATATACGTGCGTTCATACGTATACACATTACCTATGATTTTTTTGTTCTAGATGAACTAGTGTGGTACTAAAATGTAAAGATTTTCCATAAACCCGAAACCCCATTTTTGACATGATCCTCATACTTTTCCCTTTAATACAGTAAATCTAGCAATATTTACCGGAATAGTAATAAAAGATATGGTAACAGATTTGTTTTTTACACTTTTCATAAAAGGATACTAGTATTTTGAAAAAGGAAGAGTATTGAAAAGTTACGTACCTTTAAATTGTAAATTATACCTAACGTATTATTCAAATAATTGTAATACATCTGAACACAAATGTGGAAGCCACCGGGTTGGTCTAGTGGTGAACTCGTCTTCCCAAATCAGCTGATTTGCAAGTCGAGAGTTCCAGCATTCAAGTCCTAAACAATTAGTTATTTTTACACAGATTTGAGTACTAAATCGTGGATACTGGTGTCCTTTGGTGATTGGGTTTCAATTAAGCACACATCTCAGGAATGGTCGAACTGAGAATGTACAAGACTACACTTCATTCACACTAATACACATCATCCTCATTCATCCTCTGAAGTATTATTTAACGGTAGTTACCGGAGGCTAAACAGGAAAAAAAAGAAGACAAATGTGGACAGTGTTAAGTAAAAATATAATTAATCTTCATTGGTTGAAAAATAACAAAAATACGGAATAAGATCTGAACATAACAAAAAAAACATTCCATTCGGGACGCCGGATGTAGATTTCACCGGTGGTAAGTAGAGGATAAAAAAGATTTCCACCTTAAACTTAGAAAAACTTAAAATTTACTCAATACGACACGTGGAAAAAGTTTCACATGTTTAGCATACGACAAGCCCCACGTTCTTAGAATTCTAGCAACAATCTGATCATCCCTTTCAGTAAGGGTTGGTCATATCAAATATTGTTTCAGACAAAAGTTTTAGATAATGTATAGAGGTCTAACGATCATTTTAAAACGATTGTGCCTATTAAGGGAGGTATGATTTTTTTTGTTTTCGAAACCCAATTTTTTGCACTCCCTGGACCAATGATTGATATCAAAAACCTTTACGTAGATACGTTTTAGGCCCTTATCCAAAGAATAGCAGCAACTTTAAACGAATTCGATATTTTACTTAATAAGAAAGTTATAGCGATATTTGTTTTGTCGAAACCCCCCATGGTCCGATTTTGTCCATTAACGAACTCGACCGATATTTTGGGTCGTTATATTTTATGTATCAATTTTAATGTGATTGGCGCAATACTTTAGTTATCGTATCCACAAGAAAGTGATATATATATATATATATATAACTTTTGGACTGACGGTGGTTTTGGGGTCTGGGGTATGTGAAACGCGAAGATATGTCGAAATTTTCTGGATGTCGAATCACGGTACCAATTACAATAGGTAGTTTTCTTAATATTTCATTCATAAATAAGACCGTATGATACATAAGAACAAAGAAGATACACTCTATGTCTGGATTAAGATTTAACTATAGCATGGCGAGTCTTACATTACGAATAAAGATTTACATGCTGTATGTAAATCTTTATTCGTTCAGAAATTATTGAGCCGATAAAAGTTCAAATTGACGGGAATGAATTAATAACTTCAAATTATAATTTCTTGAATGACTGTGTATTTTTTTTATTTTTTGCGTGATTATATAAATATTACAATATGAATTTATCAGTCGTCTAAACAAATCTTTTACCGCCTTAACCATTGACATGTAACTTTTCTAAAACCACATCCTGCACCACTTACTATTATACGATATTTATACCACGATTAACTTATACCACGATATTTAAGTTTAAGATTTTAAGTTTATATTCGCTTCATTCGCTTTAAACATTATGAACATCGACGAAGAAAAGACTCGGTTATCTTCAACTCAACGTGACTGATTTCATCCTGGGATACTATATCGAAAACCGCCAACATACCGGAAACTATTATGTATTTATATTCACAAATTATTGTAAATAATTAATTGTTGTTAAATATTATTATTATAATAATAGTATTATTAAATACTTAATACTAAATAATAGTTTAGTATTAAGATATTGTAGTGATCTATTCTAACAAATACTTTTTAAAGGTTCCATACTATTTACGAGTTATTTGTCATTAATTTTAGCTTACAATTTTATTGAACTCGACTTATTAATAGAATTATAAATAATAGTCCAACCAAATTACAGTTTGGTTGGAGTATTGTTATCTGGACTTTCATCAGTGGAAATGGTAAAGGGGCTTATAATAAACGTAAAATAATGAATGCATGAACGGGGGTGGTGAAGGGATAATTTGTGGGGTTGAAAAAAAAATTTCCAATAAAAACGTGATTATGCAAAAATCTACTACTTTTGCAGAGGTCACTTTTTAATATAACCTCAAAATTTCCGAGAAAACTGTTTTCTTTTTTTTCATTTCCACAAAAATAATTTAATTTTGACGAAACTTGGTGAAATAATGTCTTAAATAACCATACATTTTGTTGACGTCAACTTTCGCCGGAAATCGCAATAATACCATTTTTCACCCCTTTTCAACCCTCCCCAAATCAACCCTACACCACCCCCGCACACGCATTTATATTTTACCTTTACTATAAGCTCTTTTACCTTTTCCACTTATAAAAGTCCAGGTAACAATTTCTTTCTCCCTGTAAATGAGTTATTTCGATCGGTCCATAAAAAAACAAATTATTTTTATTAAAACGCCTTGATTGTATATATTGTGTGTTTTAGACATATATTTATTATACATTGTTAATATATATATATATATATATATATATATATATATATATATATATATATATACCCACACATAATTATAAGAAGTATTATACTTCCTTTGATAATCAGCTGACCGAATTATTAATCTGGTTCTTTCTCACATTGCTAGATTTACATCTTTTGATTTCAACAACCAAGGCTTTAAATTTATTATTCTTGAACCTGTTAAAATACGCGTTTTTTAAGAGATACAATAATCTGAATTGTAAAGACGTAATACTGCTCCTCATAAATTTGTTGTCTATTTTAAAATATCTTTAAATTATTTATGTAAGAGACAAGTTTATATTTATTGATGTAAAAATAAAGTATTCCAATACATATGAAGGTCGTTCAGAGAGAAATAACTGTAAAAAATTGTTTATTCAACGATAAACAAACTAACGCTACTTTTCAATATAATCCCTGGCTACATTTAGGCACTTGACCGCATATCTGTTAGCCTTCTTATTCCAGTATTAAATAATCGTTCACCTCTGAATGTGAGTTAAAAATTCTTTGATAGAATAAAACTCTGATGGTGCTAGGTCGGGGCTGTAAGGCCGGTGAGCAACACCTCCCGACGCGGCTTTTGAATATCTTCCCATGTCTTTGGAACGGTATAGGAGCGTGCATTATCATACAGAAGAATTACGCCTTTTGAGAGAGAGAGAGAGAGAACCGGGTCGTTTCTTTCTTACTGAGGGTTTTACTTTATTTTCTAGCATGAACTCCCAGCTTATTATACAACCATTGTCGTATTGAGTAAATTTGAAGTTTTAAGGTGGAAATCTTTTTTATCCCCTCCTTAGCAACGGTGAAATCTATCTCCGCTTTACGGCGTCCCGAAAGGGATTTTTTTTATTGTGAAGTATGTTTATGGTATCTATTCGTGAACTAGTTCATCGTTTAGTTCATGAATTACAATCCCATAAAATCTATGAATTCGATTTTTGCAATTTACGTAATCTTACTCGCACCCTATTTAATACCTACTTATCTCCTTGATTTTTATTACCATTATATAAATATATTTTTTAACGCAATATTTTGTTGTTGATTCGGTTACAGTCTCTTAATGTTCAGACAATAATATCACTCAGGTTATTTGTACATTAAAAAAAAAGATAATAAACACCGTATTAGGTATTCTCGACTATATAACCTTGTTTTATTTATTCCTAAGGACATCAGTAAATTATATTAAAATTTAAAAAAAGTAACAGGTATTACAAATTATTAATATATTTTATGTTTTTAAATTACTACGTTAATAAAATTTCAACTAGCCTTTTTTTCTAATGGTTATAAAATATGTTTGTATATTTTAAATATAAAATTTATTTCATTATTTGTATTTTTACCCACGACGGAACGGATATGGTATATGCGTTTGGGATAAGAGGTTATGTGTGTGTGTGTGTGTGTGTGTGTTACCATTTTCCTCAATAAATTAGTGAACCGATTTCGATGCGGTTTTTTGCATTACATAGGTATCACTTCACAGCAGGTTCTTAGACATGTTTTACTGTTTTACGTCACCAGGGGGCGCTGCAGTAGATGTGTTTCTCTAAAACGTTTAGAACGAATTTGATGCGATCTTTTTTAATTTCTAAGGTAACACCTCAGAAGAGGTTCTTAGATTAATTTTACGGTTATAAGCCGCCAGGGGCGCTATAGTAGATACGTTTTTTCAAAACGACTTCGTGGATTTTTAAAATTTTTAATTTTGTTAGCCTTGATAACAGTATGGTATTATTTTCACAAAGATAAACGTCATTTACATAAGCCCGGAAGTTTGTTTGTTTTCTTATGATTATTCCGGAAGTCTCCAGATAGCGTCCGCAGATAGTGACGTGTGAGTGAGGTATAGTTGTGTACAGACTCAGGTCGAGCATAACTGTAACACGTGGTTAATTGAAATCCAACCGCCAAAAAACACCGGTATCCAAGATCTAATGCCCAAATCCAAATAAAAGCAACTACTTTTATTAGGATTCGAACCTGAGAACTTCGACTTCGAAATCGGATGATTTACGACGATGAGTTTTTACCACTAGACCGACCCGACGGATAGCCCTGATATAACTGCTATTTATTAATTATAAATAAAAAATATTTTAATTCTTTGTTATGACGTAATGGTGTTTTTGCGTTTTTTTCTTACGAAAATAAGTAACAGTTTTAATAATTTTATAAATAGAAAGATTAGTTTTCTTTATTGTAATTAAAATGCATGCTATTTTAGATCGAAGATGATGTAGATGCGACTGCAGCTTTATCTTGTAATTGAAATTGGAATGAAATTAAATAACTTCAATAAATTATAAAAGTAATCAACTTTTTTTTTTTTTTTTTACTTTTAAATAAAAATATTCTCGTTTTAACTGATATGAACAATATTTATTTCTTACAATGATCAATCTTTCGGTTTTAATATGGATTTAAATCAAGAAATTACAGGTCCATTATAAAAGATTTTATAAAAGAAAAAATGGACCGCTACACCCAGTTACAAGACAGAATAATCTACGGATAACAATGAATTTAGTTTGACATATTATTAATTAGCCTTATTTTCTAGATGAATTGTTCAACAATCTTAATACACTTGTACAGTTAAATCCTCATTCTTCTAGCAACAATAATAAAAACACTAAACTGGTAAAACAGGATGAATGGGCGAGCAGGAAATCACTTCCATTCTACACATCAACTATTAAAACATGAAAGTCATTTCACTCTACAACCATAAGGTCATCTATAATAAAAAATAAATAAAATTTATGGTTAATGTCGAGAATATCTTCAAGAAGAAGGATTTTTTTTTTGATAAACGATTGAATCAGTACAAATATATAAAATTAATAAACAAATCATCATCGACGTTAGCGTGATTGATGTAAAGATTTTTCATACGATTCCTGTAATACATTTATCGTTTTATTACTAATTCCTCATTCACAAGCCTCACTCACAGTTTATATAAGCATAATTCTGAAAAAAAAAATAACAAAATTCTTTATTTGAAACATTTACTCTGTATGAACAATAATAGTATGCTGCAATGAAAACACAAGGAATTAATTGAAAAATACTTCCTGACAAAATGAGGAAACTGAACTATTAACGAGAATAAAAACTTTTTCCTCTGATTTTACGTCAATTGTATTATACTAAGATTTTAACTGCAATAATAAATTCATAATATAACGTAAATAATAAAAGATATAACAGAATATATATATTACATAAACTAAGAATACGTGATAAAATCATGAAGTCTATTTTAATTTCTATTATAGTTTCGCTCATTCTTAAAAAAAAAAAATAAATAAAAAAAATTAATTTTAATTTCAGATTAAAAAATTGTATTATTTTGGTACTTTAAAGATATATTAACTTATGTAAATATTTTATTGATGAAAGTGCACTGAAATGTCACTAAGTCAGTATTCTGTTTTGTTAAAAAGAAAAAACAATTTTTTTCTTTTTTTTTTTGTCTTCAGTCATTTGACTGGTTTGATGCAGCTCTCCAAGATTCCCTATCTAGTGCTAGTCGTTTCATTTCAGTATACCCTCTACATCCTACATCCCTAACAATTTGTTTTACATATTCCAAACGTGGCCTGCCTACACAATTTTTCCCTTCTACCTGTCCTTCCAAAATTAAAGCGACTATTCCAGGATGCCTTAGTATGTGGCTTATAAGTCTGTCTCTTCTTTTAACTATATTTTTCCAAATGCTTCTTTCTTCATCTATTTGCCGCAATACCTCCTCATTTGTCACTTTATCCACCCATCTGATTTTTAACATTCTCCTATAGCACCACATTTCAAAAGCTTCTAACCTTTTCTTCTCAGATACTCCGATTGTCCAAGTTTCACTTCCATATAAAGCGACACTCCAAACATACACTTTCAAAAATCTTTTCCTGACATTTAAATTAATTTTTGATGTAAAGAACTTATATTTCTTACTGAAGGCTCGTTTAGCTTGTGCTATTCGGCATTTTATATCGCTCCTGCTTCGTCCATCTTTAGTAATTCTACTTCCCAAATAACAAAATTCTTCTACCTCCATAATCTTTTCTCCTCCTATTTTCACATTCAGTGGTCCATCTTTGTTATTTCTACTACATTTCATTACTTTTGTTTTGTTCTTGTTTATTTTCATGCGATAGTTCTTGCGTAGGACTTCATCTATGCCGTTCATTGTTTCTTCTAAATCCTTTTTATTCTCAAAATAAAAAGGATTCCTTTTTTCTTTAACAAAATAATAATAATTAATGTGATTTATGAAAGTGAAACTATTTATAAAGGAGTTTTAACTTAAAAAAATTAATATTTTTATTCCGAATCCTTTTTAAGTAGAAAAAAAAACAGCCTAGTATGTATATAGTATCTACCAATTTAGAATACAATGTATTCTAATGCCTACTAAGCTTATGTTAAGTCTTCTGTATCTTTAAAATAAATAAATCTTCAATATGACAAACACAATAATAAAATATATAAATCACTTCAGGAATGGATATGAATGATTATTTCAAGTATAAAAAATGAAAACAGGTTACAGAATTTGTTTGGATGAATCAAAGTAAATTATGGTAAAACCTTGATCAAAACAGCGTAAAAAAATATATATTAATTATTAAATAAAAAATATAAGCGGTTAAGTTCAATATTAATAAATTAAAATATGAATGAAATAATTTTAAAGGAAATGTACGAAAGTATTAAATGTATAAAAATACAATTCAGAAGATATTAATCGAAATATGTTCCCAAAAATATACGGAAAAGGGAACAAAACGGAGGACAACAATTATTGAAAAATATCTATTGAAGAGTACCAAGGTGGATTGAGGAAACGAAGATCAAGCGCAGAACACGTTTTTAGCCTGAAAACGATCATCAGGAAATATAACTTAGCGAACAAGAGAATAATAATCGCCTTTGTAGATTTTAAAAAGGCCTATGATTCAGTGGACCGGAATTCTTTAACGTTCTTTAAGAATTGGACAGACCCAAAACTAATAAACCTTAGCAAGCAGTCTCTCGCAGATACAAAGTCCAAGAGTAAATTTAAAGGGAAAATATCTCATTCTTTTGGAATCAAGACCAGTTATTCTTGATCTTTTTGACCATTCCATGGAGTCAGGCCTTTCATTTGGAGATCCCGGATTCGAATCCCGGTCAGGTATGGCATTTTCATGCACGCTAAAAATCATTCATCTCATCCTCTGAAGCAATACCTAACAGTGGTCTCGGAAGTAAAAAAAAGTAGTGAGATGGACCGTATCCTATTTCCCTTTAGTAGACTTGGAAAAGGTCAAAAGAGAATCGAGGGAAGCTTGTCAAGATAAAGGCCTTACTCAAATAAAATTGGGATATACGAGGGAGAATCTGAATATCAATTATTGGCCTTTGCAGACGATCCTTTGCCGTATTGGCAGAACAACTAAATTCTATATGGAATGACCAAAAAGGTAGGCTTACAAATTTCCATAGAAAAACAGAGTATGACGAATATGAAGAACGCTCCCAAAATGTTAGGACAGAACTTGGAATCATCAAGAAGACGAGCAGATTTCAATACATAGGTGAAATTATTCAACCAGATGAAACGGACAAGGAAGCAAATATCGTCAGGCTCAGTAAGATTCTAAAATCCTATGGCCTAACGAAGAACATGTACGATAAGAAACGGATTTCAAGGAAGGGTAAGATCAAGCAGTATACAACGGTAATCCGACCAGGAGTTTTATACGCGGCAGAATGCGCAGCTCTGTACCAACGGGAAATAGATAAACCTGAACTTGTTGAAAGACGGGTACTAAGGAAAATACCAGGGCCCAGAAAAACTAACAGTGGTTGGAAGTTAAGGAGAATGAGAAACTATACCGGGAGTTAGGTAGAATCACGGAATTAATAACCTTAGATAACGTTTAATAACGTTAGATTGAAGCAAGTAAGCGAAAATTGGCATTCTACGGACATATGAAAAGAGAATTTTTGACAAATGTAATGGTGACAAGACGAAGTGGTTCAAGCAAGTTAAAAAGGACCTCCGGGTAGCAAACTTATATGTGACGGATTCAAAAGACACAACGGTGCTTAAGAAAAAAATCTTAAAATTCAAAGGGATCCAGAAGGAGAAGAAAGAACACCTAACCTAAAGTGGCCGGAAGAAAGGAGGAAGCGAAACAACGAAAAACGGAGTATTGGACAGCTAAAAAACTAGCTAGAAGTTAACTATTTTATGTGACCGGCGTCGAAAAAAAAAAAGATGCAGAAAATTCACACATTTTAATTCGGATTACTTGAAACCTCATCGGTGAGTAACAATAAATTTAGAATTAATTTGACAGAATTGACGTATAATATTCTAAATAAGATGAATTAATATATAGACATTTCATAGCGTCCAACTTTGTTGGTTTTTATTTTACTCGTAAATATAATGTTTATTTCTCTGTATTATATCGAAAGAAATTTAGCAGCTGTTTTTTTAGTATTCTGTAAATTATTAGGTTTTTTTTAGAGGTTAGGAATCCATTTTACAGACGCCATCTGGCAGTGCCGGGGTCGCTAACAGGTTCCGCAAGATGTTGTTACATGCGTATGTGTACCTGTGCACTACCGACTAAACCTACAACCCTGGTCGCCCTTCCTAGAATTGCTTAAAAGCATTACTTCAGGAAGAGGGGTGATGCGCCCACTCACAGGTGCATACACCGTAATGCAATACATCACCATCCAAACAGTATACAGTAACATAATATTACGCCAAGAAAACGCATTCAACGACAGACAATACAAATCATGATCGAATAAAAACAAAACATATATACAACAAATCTAACAAAGAAAATCTTAGACTAGTTCACATCAAACACCACATGAGCAAAGAACATAATTGCAGACAGTACATCAAAACATATCAAATCAGTCCCTTTCAGAGATCATCATATGTACTAAATTCCACGATCATCCAGACAGATCACAACAAGGTTCCGGAACGAAGAAAACTAGATAATATAATACATCAAAATAACATAATATACTAGCATAATACATCAACATCATAGTACGTCAACATAATACAACAAAAGAACATGTCAATCAGATCAATCATATATACAACAGAGATATCAAGATTATACAGGAGGCATCTCAAAGTCACAAAACAAAGCACAGTAAGATCATAATAAAATGTAGCAACTATGAAAATATATCTACACACAAAATAAATTAAAGTGAAAATAGCGAACATACATGAAAAAATCAGCACATTACCGTCTCATGCAAAATATCATCACCCATTCTCCGCCAGGCAGGACAGATATTTAATTTTTTTTTTTTTTATACTATTACGGTCCCAATAAGTTGAATGAGCGAAGTGCCCTCAGCCTCTTTGCACTCAGGCAACTTCTACATGCACCGGGGGGGGGGGGGGGCTAAGCACTCAGAGAGCCCTCTGGCGTCGTGTTCTGTTTCAGGTTTTTTCATTAACAAGTAACATTCACATGACAGTTTTGATGTAATCCTCCACCACCTTCAATGTGCCTCGCCCTGCAGAAGTATCCTTTGCGTTTCGTCAGGGCGAAACATACGTGTTCGGTTCAGTCTGCCCAGCATCTTATTTCGTGCATCAGCAAGTCTTGGCCATACAAAGAAGAGACGTGTAAGGGGGTCTCCTCCTCTTCGAATTCCGGGCAGGTGTCACTTTGGTC
This sequence comes from Lycorma delicatula, assembly GCF_047948215.1. Taxonomy (NCBI): domain Eukaryota; kingdom Metazoa; phylum Arthropoda; class Insecta; order Hemiptera; family Fulgoridae; genus Lycorma; species Lycorma delicatula. The sequence goes on from NC_134460.1 coordinate 51,576,978, forward strand.
GAGTTTAAATCGATGCAGGTATGATCGGAAGCCTCCATGACCCGCCAGGAACTATGTTCGTTTTAGTACATTATTAGTTTTTTAAAAAAATGAGATAATGCCAAAGACAAATTTTAAGAACACGGATTAAGCCAACGTTTTTTTTTCAATTTCTATAATTAAAAAATATGGTTTCATAAATTTGCCACGTATAACTCTTAGCAAATTTGAAGCATTAGTAAATCTGATTGTATGTAAAATATCAAATAACGAGTACATAAACAAACAAATATTTAAACGGTAAAAGTTTTTAAGCAAGCAGAAAAACAGAATTAACATGAAACGATAACCAAGCTAATTGATTCAAACCAGATTGAACTGAATTGTTGAATACGTAATGCATCAAACCAAGTATGAACTTCAGTAAAAATCACTTACATAATCACGTATCCCATCGTAAAAGAAAAACAAGACGTTTGTTTTTTTTGTAACACATCGTATTAGTAATACAGTATTGATATAATGTTTCTATACAACTAAAATTCTGTTTTTAGCTAGAAAAAGACTATACAATATAACCAAGCGCCTACCAAAGACTCGGAAATAACTTTTTTTTTATTTCTATTTAATAAAATGAATAACTTATTAAATCTTAGAGATAATTTTAATAATAGTATAATGGTTTATATTTCAGTTTTATAATATTCTATAAATTGAAAATGCTCACGTCAAACAAAACCCATAAATCTTTTGATTTTTTTGTGAACACGAAGTTACAAGTAAATTGTAATTGTACTTGATAACGTTTATCAAGGTCTGTGATATCGTTAATAAAAATACTTATTGTAAAATATCAAACAATAAGTTAATCATTAAAATTAATTAAGTGCAGTAAATAATCAAAAACAAAAACAAAATTAAAAAACAACGAAATAAAGTAATTGAAATAATTAAACGTGCGAGCATTGGATTCAATATAATAATCGTTTTATTTTACGCAAATTTATGCAGCCCACTAAGGTTTCAATACGCTTCTTAAACCTGAGTTGGCGAACAATTTACTTTCCAAGAAATATTATAATATGTCCTAGTTAATTCTCAAAATTATTTATTTTAAATAGGTTAAACATATACGCACATAAAGACAACATTATTCTCACCGCGTACAAAGTACGCACTTTCACACTTTCTTTCTATATCATTTAATTTTAATTCAAATATATAAAGTCTTTCCGGGAGTAACAAAAGAGTTAAATTGATTTGTTAAAATATTAAATTAAATTTTACCGACCTCCATGGTTGAGTAGGTAGCGTCTCGGCGTTTCGTGTAGAAGTCCCAGGTTCGAATTCCAGTCAGGATGGCACCTTTTCATACGCTATCAATTTCCTCCTGGCTAATGACCCGATATGTTGATTCCCGCTCTTTCACAAAAAAAAAACAAACTCAGATTATGTGGTTTAAATAGATTAATTATACGCAGAAATACAATATTATGCATAATTATGTGTTTTACAAACATATAAAAATGTATCAGTATAAGTGTATGTATTTTCGGTAAAAACTTAAAATTGATTTTCATTATAGTAAACTTCAAAAAGAACAAGTGGGTGATCGATAACTATTTTATTTCATCCATCAGCTATATCTTAACAGACCTATTGCAAAGAAATAATAGATAAAAAAATGTAACTTACACGAGCTGTACCGACTGCGAAAATTTCGCATTATTTAGTTAAAATTTACATGTCTACTTACTAAATGTTCTTTTCGAATATTCCTTGTTCACAAAAATATACCTTTTATAACATCGACATAATGTAAATATTTTTATCTATTGCCGCCAATAGTCCGGTTTCATTACGTACTGAGTAACAGTTTTATGGTAAGTATAGCGTAATGCCGGAATCTATTTCCATTTAATTAAAGAAACGAGCAGTTACGACCGGCCATGACCAAATGAAAATTTATTAATTAATTTATAATTTAAATAACTATAGGTTTTAGACCAAATTACAATTACTGATGAAGAGAGATGACGTTTGTAGCATTACGAAAAATGTTAAGCCTGTACATAAAGAAGCTTGTACCTGGGAATATGAAAATGGACATTTTTAGCGTATGCCATGCCTGACCGGGATTTGAACCCGAGACTTCCTTACCACTTCAGCACGGAAGTCGGAATTTCTTCACAATTATTTTAATTTCAACTAATAGTGCTGTTTATATTCGACAGAACTTAATAGATTTATTTTTTCTTGGTAGATTATTATTGTGAACCCACCGGGTTGTTCTGGTGGTGAACGCACGCGTTTTCGCAAATCAACTGATTTCGAAGTCGAGAGTTCCAACGTCCAAATCGTTGTAAAGGCTAAAGAAACACCGGTATCCACGTAATAGTATTCAAATCCGTATAAAAGTAACTGCCTTTAATAGGATTGAACGCTGGAACTCTCGACTTCCAAATCAGCTGATTTAGCAAGACGCGTTCACTTCTAGACCAACCCGGTGGGTTTGAACGTAGATCTAAGAATGTTTAAAAACATTTCTGTTTGTCTTACGGTATGCCTTTCATTCCCTAAATATATAATAATAGGTAGGAAAAAATTAATGACTCTGTTATAAACGATAAGTAATGAGAACCAGTAGAATGTATTTTCCTTGTAAAAGAAATAAATTTCTGTTAATTAGTGAAGTGAATAGAACTCTACCGGATATTTTCTGTTAAGCGGCAGCATTTACATTTTGTTGGGAATTGTGTAAACGCGGCTCGGTATGGGACGGAATGACATACATCATGGCTGGTCATTCATTACCTCCACCACCGCGCCGTAATTAATTTATTTACAACATTCCATTCCTGAGAAATCATTTGTGCGAGTTGAGTCCTTGGTTCATTGTTGTCATTTATATGTTTATTTTTGCACAGTGTACGTTAATTAATATTGAATAGTGTATGTTTATTATTAAATAAAGTTAAAAATACTCATTTCTAAAAAAAAAAAAAATAATAATAATAATAATAATAATAAACAATAACAAAGTAATCAATTGAATATCGAATCGTTATTGTTCTAATAATAATCTGCTGCCGCTGAGTCGTGTTCAGCGGTTCAGTGTCACTACGGTGTTAACCGGCATATGCAACAACGTCATTCCACCTACACCGAGGTGCGTTTACACTATTAACAAAAAACACAAATACTACTAACACTTAACGGAACTCTCATTACTTGCAAATGAGTACTTGAAGATGTGATTCGCAAAAATTCTAGTTTTTGTGTTTATAGCGGTTTATTGATACTAATCAGTTAATATTCAAATAATAATCAGAACTGACAGTAAAATAAATACACATTTATAAACTGACGTCATACGTACGTATTCATCATTGTTTATCAAACATGTTTACAAAACTAATAACTAATCACATCCGTTCCGTTGAACGTAACATTCTTAACGGATAAATTCGTTCATTCGTGATAACAACATGGAAGTTGGTGTTTATGACAACTCAATTTGATTAGTTATTTTACGTTTAATTTTTAAAAAAAAGAAGAAAACTGAAGGAAACTTAGTTGGTTTTCTTAAGAACAACACTCTGGTTTTTATTAGGTCAATGATGCCTAAAATGCTTGCTAAAGAAAAATACTGAAAGATTATGAACTGAATAGAAGACAGAAAAAAGAAAAATTAGAAAACAGTAAATTATGTTAGAGTTCAAAAAGAGAACGAAAAAACCACCATTGATAACAAAAAATAAAATTTCGGGACTGGGAAAATGAATTTAACAAGTCGATAAGTTGCAAAAAGCCCGTTATCCCGTAAAGAAGTTCCTAGAAAATAAGTTTTGAAAAATCAAAAGGTTTCTCTTTCTATTAAAAGGGTCAGTACGATTATAGAAATTTTGAGATGTGATAATTGTTAAGCCTCATTAAATTTTTCCTGTCTTTTAGGAAAATCAATCCATTAAAGCAATCGTTCTCAAAGTGGGCGATAACGACCTCTTATGGGCGCTGGAGACCTTCAGAGTGGGCGGTAGAAGGTCCACAGAAAATTACAGGTGTTTAGGCGGTCTAGGAAGGCGATGGCCGATTAAAAAAAAAAGTCAAGTTTTCCTGATATTTCAAACTAAAATTAAATAACTACTACCTAGTACAAAAAATTAAAGGGACTCCTATATTTTACGATAAAAAATGATTGTATTCAAACTACTTTAACTTTGCTACCAAGAGGCTTAGAGAGACGAATAGAATTAAAAAATAAAGCTTGAATACTAAAATACTTCAGATTTCAAAAATCATCAAATTAAAAAAAAGAAATCAGCGAGAAGAAAAGTTTTAAAAATTTGAATATTTAAAATATATATAAATTGTTCAATGATATTAATCTCCAGCTTCAAGGCGACGATTTAAACTTAATTAAAACAAAAGTTTCGTTGCTGCTTTGGTAGTCAAATTGCTATTCCACAAGAGAAATATTGGCAGACGTGAATTTAATAACTTTCCAACTTTATCAGCAGTATCCTTCAACAACGACGACTTGTGCCAACGCTTGGAGAACCTCCACGGTTATTTCAAATAAATATTCCATTATGTTTTAAATATGGACATACCAGACTGGGTGTTGGATCCTTTTTCAAATGTCAACACAGCAGGATCATCCCTTACTGGGATGAAGAACTCGGTTAGAAGAACAACTTGTAGAACTGATAAACGAAGAAGTAAAAATAAAATTCAAAAATGGCTACCAAGAGTTTTGGCTGCAAAACCCAATCCTGAAACTTTACCCTGGATTATGGTCGACTGTTCAACGATTTTTGATAGCATTCCCAAAGTCATATTTGTCTGAACGTGGATTTAGTGCTGTAGCAACGTTGCTAACCAAAAAGAGAAATCGGCTGTATGTTACCAAACGCAGCGACTTCGGCTGTTTTAAGTAAATTCGAACCTGATATTAACAAACTCATTAAAGCACATCAGATTCATCCTTCACATTAATGTAAATGCAATTTTTGAATCGAAAGCTTTGTTTTAATTATTGTATTGTTACACTGAATATGCTATCACTATTGTTGTTATATAACTACATAAATACAATTGTATTTTTTTTTTAAAGCCATTTTAATAAAAATATATCCAAATATGATTAAATATGCATTTAAATTCCTCTCATTTAAATGTAATTTTCAAGTCAGAAATAAGATATCACAGTTTAAAAGCAATAATTGCAATTGCTATTATAATTATTAAGAGCGCATCTTAAAAACAGCAATTACCGTTATTATTTTTAACGATGGTAAGTTTAAACATTTTTGGGGCGCTAGAAAATCTTTGGTTCTCAGTGTGGGCGGTGGGCGAAAAGGTTTGAGAATCAATTTATTAAAGGTACGTTCATTAATTTCATGAAGCAAATGATTAAAAGTCTTGTCGACAGTTATTCTATCAATTCCGAAGTCTTCAGCTACATCCGCTTGATAGCCCGGATCATTAAGATATCTCAAAAAATCTCCATCTTCTGAACCTTGAGTACTGAATTGTTTCGTTACTTTTGGGTAAAACTGTCTTGTGGAAAACTATTTTTTTTTTTTTGTGTTTTCAGTCATTTGACTGGTTTGATGCAGCTCTGCAAGATTCCCTATCTAGTGCTAGTCGTTTCATTTCAGTATACCCTCTACATCCTACATCCCTAACAATTTATTTTACATATTCCAAACGTGGCCTGGCTACACAATTTTTCCCTTCTGCCTGTCCTTCCAATATTAAAGCGACTATTTCAGGATGCCTTAGTATGTGGCCTATAAGTCTGTCTCTTCTTTTAACTATATTTTTCCAAATGCTTCTTTCTTCATCTATTTGCCGCAATACCTCTTCATTTGTCACTTTATCCACCCATCTGATTTTTAACATTCTCCTATAGCACCACGTTTCAAAAGCTTCTAATCTTTTCTTCTCAGATACTCCGATCGTCCAAGCTTCACTTCCATATAAAGCGACACTCCAAACATACACTTTCAAAAATCTTTTCCTGACATTTAAATTAATTTTTGATGTAAACAAATTATATTTCTTACTGAAGGCTCGTTTAGCTCGTGCTATTCGGCATTTTATACCGCTCCTGCTTCGTCCATCTTTAGTAATTCTACTTCCCAAATAACAAAATTTTTCTACCTCCATAATCTTTCCTCCTCCTATTTTCACATTCAGTGGTCCATCTTTGTTATTTCTACTACATTTCATTACTTTTGTTTTGTTCTTGTTTATTTGAAAATAAACTTATTTTCAAATCGAAGCAACCGTTTGTATTTATTTGGATTAAATTCTCTTCGTTCTCTGTACACATTTTAGACAACCATATTATTGTTAAAAGCTGTATTACTCGTCATATAAGATGCACTGTATAAAACAAAAAATGACCAACTACCTACTAGTGAATATTAAAAGTATTTTATTTTATTCCTGTAATTACAAGTGTTATAACTGTAATTATAAATTGGTGTTGGCAGGTCAAAAGTCAAGTACGCTCTCCAAAATCATTAATAAATTCTTATCTCTTGTTCTCATTTTCTTAATTAGGTACTTGAGAATTAATAAGTAAAACGTTTTACCTATTATTATTAGTATTGACCTTAAAAATAAAACTTTATTATCTGAGCTTCATAATAATAAATAAGGAATCAATTTTTTAAGCATTAATTTACTGTGCATAGTTCTTAAGAAATTATACGTTAAAGATTTAAATTGGATCGCTAAGTTTTTTAATTTTAAATTATATATATTCTTGGTACTTACAAAATCACACCAAATTCTGGTTAATATAGTAAGATGAAACGTAATTTGTATTTTTAATAATCATGGAAGACAATTTTTTTTAATTAAACGTATTATAAACACTTACATTAAAAAATAAGATACGCAAAATTCACAAAGGCTCCTTATGTTTTTTTATAGTGTGTTAGACAACAGAACTGAAGAATTACTCTTCTCAACACTCCAAGATCTGTCGTAATTTTTTTTTGCGGTTTCAACAATTTTGATGTATCCTCTCAGGAAACAGATAATAAAAAATCGCTTTCAGCACGCCGGAAGGCGGAGAGGTAGATTTCACCGGTGTTAAGTAGGGTATAAAATTATTTCCAACTTAAAGTTAAAAAAAAACTTCAAATTTAGTCAATTCGGCAATGGTTGCATGTGAAAAAACGTTTCACTTGTTTAGCATACGACAAGCCCATCTTCTTACAATTCCAGCAACATTTTGATCATCCCTTGCCTGAGGGCTGGTCATATCGAAAATTGTTTAGGACAAAAGTTTTAGGTAATGTTTAGAGGATTAACGATCACTTTAAACAGATTCGATACTGTGCCTATTAAGGGAGGTATGATTTTTTTGTCTTCGAAATCCCATTTTTTTCCACCCTGGGGCGAACGGTTGGTGATATCAAGAAACTTTACTTAGATACGTTTTAGGCTTTTATCCAAAGAACAATAAAAACTTTAAATGAATTCGATATTTTACTTAATAAGAAAGTTATAGCAATATTTCGTTTTTCGAAACCGCCCATTTCCACCCCATGGTTCGATTTTGCCCATTAACGAACTCGACCGAGATTTTGGGTTGTTTTATTTTATGTATCAATTTAAAAGTGATTGGCGCAAAATTATCGTATCCACAAAAGAAAGTGAAATGTGTGTGTATATATATATATATATATATATATATATATATATAAATGTATATGTAAAATTTTGAACTGCCGGTGGTTTTGGGGTTTGGGGTGATGTGAAACGCGAAGATATGTCGAAATTTTCCGGAAATCGAATCATGGTACCCATTACAGTAGATAGGTTTCTAATCAAATCTTCCTAAAAGGAAATTTTATTAAAGCACTTTTTTTTAGGGAAAAGAATTCTAAATATATTTAATTTTAGATTGTTTCAATCTACGGACTTGCAGTCTTACAATTCTTTTTTTTTAATGTGATATTTTTAAGTATCAATAATATTTAATATTTTTTATTCACAAAAGTAAGATTTAAAAAAAATTGAAGTAGTTTTAACTTATCGTAAAACTCTTTTTAAATTGTTTTTTAAATGACGTATTATCAGAGTAAGAACAGTTTTCAAATCTTATCAGTAATATGAGAATTATTATTATTATTATTTTGTATTATGACCTTTTTTTTTATTCTACGAATATATTGGCTAAACATTTTTTTAACATTTAAAAAAAAAATATCTTTTCACTTTTAGCGTATGGATATTATCAAGTGCCATTTTTGTAATTAGAAAAAACATTCTTCATATTTTTAAAATATCGTAATTTGAAGTATTTTAATTTAAATATTATGATAATTAAAAATTTAGAGTCCTCAGCGGTAACTGAATTTAAGGTCGAAAAATAATAATTTTGAATTCATCTAAAAGTAGTAGATTTATATTTAAGATTTATGCAAATGTCGGCAAAGTTTAGCAACATGGTTATTTACTCAAAAAAGAGTAACAACCTTTGGAAGTAATCTTACTGTTTAAACTGCGATAATTTTTTTAAATAAAATTATCAATTTTTTTAAGGTTAAATAATACAAAAAGTCAATTAACTGGTTCAGTTAATTGAAAGAAATAATAATTTTGTTAAATGACACATCTTTTTTTCATTTTCTTCTATTACCACAATATTATTAAATGAATCAATAGAACCGATTAAACAACTGCTGAACCGATTACGCGAATTGATATTCATGAAACATATAAGTGATGGTAAAACATAAACTACTGTGATAACATACGAAATAGTATACCAATAATAATAAACGTGTTCTGCCCAAAGGCAGGTTTTCACATGGCCGCCCTCCATTTTTCTCTATTCTGTGCCATCCGTTTCGTTTTATAGTAACTTCCATCCCTTTTTATATTGTCTACCAGCTTCATTCGTTTCCGACATTTTGTTTTCCATCCTGTTACAAATCCCTCCAACGTCGTTACCAACAGGCAGTCACGTCTCAACCAATGTCCCGACCAACTATATTTTCTTCTTTTTATTATTTCGATATTCGCCCTCTCTTCTCCCACTCTACGAGCACCTCCTCATTCCTCCAAACCCACATTTGAAAGGCCTCCAATCTTCGCTCCTCTCCCTTCCTAGTCCACGTTTTTGCCCCATAAAGTGCCACACTCCACACAAAAAACATTTCGCTAATATTTTCTTAGTCGCAGATCTAGGTTGCTACATAGCACTCTCCTCGTTTTGCCGAAATAGTAGACGTTAAAATTCGGTAAATATTTTAATCTTAAGAATAGAAAATTTATAGCTAACTAAAAGAAAACAATTTATAGTAGTGTTTTTGTCAAAACATCTTTTAATTAATTCTCTTTTTAATAGAAATATTTCAAATTATTTATCGAATTTTTTTAAATCGACTGAAGTACATTTTTTAAAGGTGAAAGTAAAAAATGTTACTTGCGTATGAGCTAGCACTCCTTGTGGTAAGAGGGGTATAATGACACACTATACCTACTTAGCCAATAGTTTATTAGTAGAATTTTTTTGGAGGGGGTGTACAATTTGCAAAAAACTTTTTTTTGGAAATATTATTTTTTAATTGTTAATAAATGTGACTAAGAAAAATAAGATCTTAATAAGACGAAATCTCGAAATACTAAAATCTTAACTAGCGTGACCTTGCTCTACAGCTTACCTCCTTGACCTTTAAGCTGAAGATTTAATGGCATCAATACCCCACATATAGAACTAATCTGATCAAGTTTGGTCGAAATCGGTCCAGTTGTTCTGAAGCTATAAGGAGTGCATGATCGAACAAAGACACACGTACACGAACGTAAATTTTTCTCTGTTTTTTTTTTTTTAGTTCCTTAGGTGTCAAAACGTAAATATCCGGAGAAAACCGCATATGCCCAATTTGGACCGATTACCATACTTACCCTGCTACAGCTATATCGCTAGGCGGAAGAGTAAAAGAAGCTGAACGCTGCTAACAAATAAATAATGAAATAGGAAGAAAATGTTTTTTATACATAAAAACAGTTGTTTTAAATTATATACATGTTTTTCATTACAGAATTATTTTAATGTTTGGTGAAAGGTATATAACAATTTTAACCTAATTTTTAAATCGGTTAAAAAATCTGAAATAAAACCGCAATGATATCCTTTATTTTATGAAAAACAAACTAATTCAAACAATTAAAACGAAATTATTAAAATATAATGTAAAAAACACATGAGTTGTAATATAATTATCTTCTTTTTTTTTAAATTATTAAACTAAATTAACGAATGTTTGATTTAGATAAACAAGTGAATTCTTGTAATTTACAATTTTTTAAACAAGAGTTAAAATGAAAAAGACTTTTATTTTTCAATTTTAAAAATAAAAAATACAATATTTTTTACATATTTTCTACTTTTATTCTTCTTTATAATCATTAAATTCAATAAATGGAACTATAAACAGCAAAAACCACGTGGTCTACATACACAATTTGGATGTATAAAAATGAGATTTTTTTATTGTTACATTATACATCGTTGAATTATTATAACGTAATTATATATACTATTTAGTCATTCTGATATTCAAAGTATTTTTTCCGGGATAAAAAATTCAGAAAATATCTTTCCCAAATTTTAAAACGATTTGAAAAAAATAAATTCTATTTTGACTTCACATTTGAAATTAATTACGTGTACAGGCGTAGGAAACTAACGAACCAAATTGCTCGATCTCTTCCAGCCTCCGTGGCGCGAATGGTAGCGACTCGGCCTTTCATTCGGAGATCCCGGGTTCGAATCCCGGTCAAGCATGGCATTTTCACACACGCTACAAATCATTCATCTCATCCTTTAAAAATATACCTAAGTATAGGTATCGGAGGTTAAAAAAAAAAAAATTGCTCGATCTAAATGACGGCAGTCATTTAGAGATTAAGGTGAGAGATTTCCAAGATAAGAGGTGTAGTTTCCTCATACAATGGTCAAAGCCCTCGTATGAAGGGATATGAGCGAGTAGGGATCAGGATTCTCTATGGTCCTTGGGGCGAGAAATCGCCCTTAAACGTAGAAGAACACATAATTGATCGACGGCATTAGAACGTAAAAGACGGTAGCTTTATTACATATCGCTTTGTTACATATAAAATCATCCTACTTTCTATTCCCCCGTTCTGATCTCGGAGAGAGGGAAATGCCTTGAACGATGGTGTAATCGATTAAGTTGTGACAGATGTTTGCCGAGAATCGATAACGTACAAAATTATATAAATTACAGATGAAAATAATACATATGTACGTATCGCTCACACCTCGATTGTTATCTAAACGTCATTTATCGGCCTTGCTTTCGTATTTTTATCATTTCGTCTGTTCATCACTTTTAATGAAGTCGTTTTCATACGAGCAGCTTATGTTTAACGAAAATAAAATTGAAAAATCTTTTAGTTAAATGAACCTTTTTTTAACCCATTAAAAATAATACTTAATGAATAATACTTAAGAACGATTAGGCTTAGGTTTCTTTCTAGTTTGACGTCCTTTTCATTGAAAAATTATAAGATAATTTTTCATCCTTGTATCCATTAGGATTACGGACAATATGCCTACCGAATATCAATATCTGGAAATGTAATTTCTTTATCAGAATACAAAACAAGTAAACAACTACAAAGGTTATTTTTAAAACCTTTTATTTTGGTAAAATAAACAGTAATTAAAAAATAAGGAGTAATTTAATCGCATATATTATTAACAATTATTCAGGTTTAGTGGAACATAATTTTGAATTCGTGACACGAGGTTTAATAATAAAGATGTGAATTTCAATATCTTAGTATAACAATACTGTATCCATAATATAGAATACTACGTGGTTTTTATTAAAACTATTTTAAAATCACCACAGCTTAAGTATACAATTACTTGCCGTTAAAATATTATTTTTGCTTCTTGTTCATTTATTGCACGACTGCCCAAAAAGAAATATAATATATTTAGGGTGTATTTTATGTATATCTGTTTCACTGTAACAGTCAATGGCTGAACCGATTTACATCTATGACCCCGCGTAGGAATCCTTACGTTACTAGGAGTGTTATAGGCTATATTAATGTATATATATAATGTTTAAATAAATTTAGAAATATTTGAAAAAAAAAGCATATACTATATACAGAATTGTCATCCGCACGCTCTTTAATTACCCTGTATTAGTAATATATACTGTTTTATAAAAAGAAAGAGGATTTTTGTTTGTTTGTGATAAATAAAAAAAACTAGTCAATCAACCGTAACTAAATTTTTACCGATATTTCTTGGCGTAACTGAGAAGGGTTTTGAATAAATTTCATCACGAAAAATCTCTGAACTCTATATATACCCTATAACTCTCTCTCTCTCTCTCTCTCTCTCTCTCTCTCTCTCTCTATATATATATATATATATATATATAAAATAATGGGCTTCCCATGGGAACTGCGTGTTAGGCTAAAGCGATGAGGTATGCGAGGACCTCCTGGGGGGCTAGACCAATCATCACCAACTGGTAACAAACGAGGTATCCCTGGAGCGCAGTTTTGGGAGGTGCAATGGAGTTCTCTTTATCTGTTCAAAAAATCGTTCGATTTTCAAAATTCAAACGCGATATTTGCTAGTAGATGGAAGGTTAACTTTGGCACGCAGCAGTTACACTCTCGATCGTGAATAACAGATCACGGTTATTATGTAAAAATTACAAATTATTTATAAAAAATGTGTAAATAATGAATAATCCGTTAGGTTGTTGCACTTCTTATTCGGGCCGCTCTAAGTGGCGAGCCGCTAAATTCTCATTCTCCTTTCTTACAGCGAGCCGCTCCCAAGATATTTTTCAGTAGAAATATTTTCAATAGAGGTCTTACTGAAATTGAAATCGTGCGTGATTCATAATCAACCCCAAGCAAAAACTACTGAAGATAAATAAATAAAAATTTGTATACATGTTTTCTTTTACGGTGAAGTGTTCAATAACAGAGGATTTTTTTAAATTCCGAGTTTAAACGAGTAAAATGGAGTAAAACAAAATTTACTATTTTCTGAATTTCTCGGTAACAAGTGAAGATATCAACTTGATTTTTTTTGTGTGTAATTGTCATGTGAATATATAAAAAAACAATTTATACATTTTTTGAAATTCTGAGTTTCAAGAGTTAAAATAAATTTCTAAATTTTTTGAAACCCGAATTTTTAATTTCTCGGAAACAAATGAAGAAATCAACCTGATTTTTGGTGAGTGTAATCTTCATGTGAATAGACCAATTTCTAGATTTTTGAAATTCGACCTTGAAAGGGGATGAAGAAAGATAAAAAAAAAAAATGTTGAATAATGATTGTAAATTTTCCCAATCCCCACTGTACTAAACGAGACATTCAGTAGATTTGGGCTCGCAAATACTAAATTAAAATAATTTAAATAAAATAAAAATTTAAATATTTAAAAAACATTTTCGGGTTTTTTGAATTCCGATTTTTTTAAGGGGTGCGAAGGTATACGGCACTGTGGCTCAACCAACCCAGCCACTGTCATTGTTACTGTAGTGTGGCCGGCTACACCTGCCACCGGTAGCTTGACTAAAAAACAAACAATAAAAAGATTCACCGCTACGGGAAATGCAAGTAACCATATAGCGCGGGCGAAGCTGCAACGGGGAGCTAGTTATCCTATATTAAAGAGCAATGTTTTTTTTTGGCAGTCGTATTTTTTAATATTTATCTATTGTTTTCGTTAATTATATGAGAGACAAAGAAGAAAATTCTGGTTCTAATTAGAATAAAGAATCATTTACGAATTGGGTTGAAAACTTAAAACGTTTACCCATACTTACGTACTTTATTAAGAAATTACTAATAATGTGTGGAATATTTTATTTTAATATAAGCTTAAATCCTTAATCTATTTATAATGATTTTAATGTACTTTTTTAAAAATTATTTGATATTTATTATGTACGTACACATTTGTAATATTTTAATGTTCAAATAATTACTATTAGAGAAATATCTAATTATTTTTCATCTCCGGAAAACAGATTAGCGTCCATATATAATCAATCATCTGATAATTTTTTTATGATAAAATGGAAATTCATCTCCATTTTACCAAGTGAAAATTACCAAGCCAAGTACTAAATTCAGTATTATTAATTTTGAATTATAGACTCAAGCAATATTTAAAAAAAAATTAAATCTTAATTTGTAGAAAACGATTTCGACGATTATGATAAAATATTATTATTTTTTATTGTTTTAAGGATATCACGTATTTGCTCGTATATTTTCAATATTATAGACCAATTTAGCAAAAAATTAAAAAAAAAAAAAAAAAATCAATCACTTTTTCAGTTTTAATCACTTCTCATTAACGGTGGCCATTTTAGATCTATTGGTTAAAGGAAACATCATATTGTTGCCTCTTTCGACAACGTCGAGTTTTTTCCTCAGTTATACATTATAAAAAAATGAATAAATAAGTGGCCTAAAAAAAGATACTATACGAATGGATATTACTACTACACTAACACTCAGACTTTCTGTAAAGTACTTAAGGGAGAAGTTTCAGATCACCCGAAACTACTTAATTTTTTTTTTTTTTAAGTAAAAAGGTTTTCTATGAATATAATTTACCTTCACAAGTACCTAATAAATATGTTACAGTTACACATATGGTACAGTTTTGATATTAGGTAGATTTAATAAGAAAGCTACCTATTGTAATGGGTACCATGTTTCGACTTCCGGAAAATTTCTAAATATCTTCGCGTTTCACATCCCCCAGACCCCAAAACAACCGGCAGTTTAAAAGTTTATATATATATTTCATTTTCTTGTGAACACAATAACTGCCGTAATTTTGCTCCAATCACTTTCAAATTGATACATAAAATATAAAGACCCAAAATCTCGGTTGAGTTTGTTAATGGGCAAAATCGGACCGTGGGGGTGGAAATAGGGGGCTTTTTCGAAAAAACAAAATATCAGTATATCTTTGTTGTTTAAAATATCGAATCGTTTAAAGTTCCAACTATTGTTTAGATAAGGACCTAAAATTTATCTAAGTAAAGTTTTTTGATTTCACCAACCACTGGCTCAGGGGGTGGAAAAAATGGGGTTTTGAAAACAAAAATCATACCTCCCTTATGGATACATTATAAATAAATAAATAAATATGGCACAGTATCGAATCGGTTTAAAGTGGGTGTTTGTCTTCTAAACATTACCTAAAATTTTGTCTGAATTAACAATTTTTGATGTGACCAACCCTTATGACAAGGGATGACCAAAATGTTGCTGGAATTGTAAGAAGATGGGGCTTGTCGTATGGTAAACATGTGAAACGTTTTTCACATGCAAGTATTGTCTTATCGAATAAATTTGAAGTTTTTCTAATCTTTAAGGTGGAAATCTTATCCCCTACTTGGCACCGGTGAAATCTACCTCCGCTTTCCGGCGTGCTGATAGGGATTTTTTATTTATTTTTTAACTATTATTTATAAATTAAACTTTAATGAACCGAATAAATTTTTAATTTAGAAAAAAACTGTCACCGATTTTTTTTTAATAATTTTGATCTTTTGCTAGATTAAAACGAAGAAAGTAGTACTTATTTTTTTCGTAATTTTTTTTTACTCGTAATAACGTGTAAAACATTTATATGTAATTACAAAAGACAACATCATGACTAACCATACGAACGACCAGAACGACTTGTTGTTATAAAAAGTTAACAACTCTCATTAAATTTTATGGGATTATTACTTCATAACACAGGTTTAAGGAAATCACGTCAAATAACCGATATGTAAATAATCCATTACAGATAGCAATTAAATAAAATGAATACAAAATAGTTCTAGTAATAACATTAAATTCATCAACTGTAGAAACCTAATAACTTACTGAACTAATGTAACAAATTTCGACAGTTACCGTTCAAAAAAAAAATACTTCCGTTTTTTCATAATTATATTATTTATTTAAAAAAAAATAATTTATAAAGAAGTAATGAATCACGAAGGAAAGAAAAAATCTAGTATAAATTTACCTGAAAAGTGCATAATATTAACTTAATTAAAGTTTTATTTTTTTCCATATGCATTAATTTATTACTGTCTTTTTTGTAGTTCAATTAAAGTAATTATTGATATAAGACATTTATCTAATATTTTAATATGTCATAATTAATTTTAATATTAATAATGGTATAATAATTTCATGTTAATGCCTACGCAATGACTTAAGTAACAGTAAAGTCATTAAAACATATATTTACGTATAAAATAATATAAATTATAAATAATTATAAAATTATAAATAAAATAAAAATAAAATAAAAATAAAGAAAATTACAATGAAATTGTAAGCCGTACGGTAAGAGTCTCGCAGATATCATTTCTTCCACTCAAAAAACAAAAATTTCTGTAATATAAATAAAACTGTTTTTTAACAAAACGATTCTGATATCAAAAAAGGTAAGACACTTCATTTCTACTATCAAAATCTGTTATTAATTTAAAATTTTCTTTAGAAAAAAATACGTGTTAAATATATGTAATAAACAATAAAAGATAATAAACAATGTTCCATATAATAAACAAAAAATACAAAAATGTTACAAAGCTCTTACTGGCCCGATTTCATTTATTAAACAACGAATAATCAAAAGAATTTTATTATTTCTGTAAATGTGATATGTATTACGTACAAATGAACATGACGTTGAAACATTACTTGGTAAGTGTAACCCTCGATTTTTATCGTTAAATTCAATTTTACCAATCGAATTTATTTCTGTTTTATTTATTCTTTTTTTAATAAAACTAGTATAACTTCTTGTAAACTAATACTTTTATATATATTTTTTTTAAAGTGATGGGAATTAAAAAATTTGTTTCATATTCAGTACTTTCATTTACATAAGAGCATTTACTATTAAAACAAGCTGTAGTAAATTTTATTATTTCTTTTAAATTTTATTATTTAAGTAGATATCAAGTTTTTGTACGCTACCTAGTATTATCAAAGTACTGCTATCTAGCGGCACGATTCGTAAAGGTACATTAAAAAATGACTAAAATAATTTATCCGAGTCCCGCGGTTCATCAAATGGAAAAAAACGTTGTCTAAGAAAATTCGAGGTATTTTTTAAAAATATTCTTTATTTTTAATCTAATTGAATTGAAATATAATGTTTTCACGCTTATTTATTTTCTTCCCTACTTTCATTTCACTGTTAGGTTAGGTCGTGTTTAGAACTGTAAACGTAGTTCGTTGACTTCGTCGCCTCTTACCGACGAAGTTCTTAAGAACTCCGTGATCATAAAAATGGTAACAAACAGAAAAAAAATTTTTATTTTATAAAATTAAACATTTATTACTACTGTTAATTAGTATGGGCATTACAATTAGTAAGCAATCGTTTATTTTAATGAGGGCAATTCGAAAAACCTGACAAAGAAAACACAAGATTTTTAGAAACCTTTTTTAACGTACCTTACAATTTCAAACACTTAGATAAAGGACTTTCCAATTTTAATTCCCTCAATATAATGCGATCTGTCCAAGTACAAAACTAAGCGGCGGTCTCATCTATGATCTTATCCTTTGAAGTGAGTCTTCATTCATGAAGCCATTTCTTCGGATTTGGGAAGAGGAACTAATCCCTGGGAGCTAAATCTGATGAACATGAAAGCACTTTGAAACACAGTTCATGGAGTCTTGCAAGCAACACCTGAAACATGCGTGCAGGCGCATCAAGTTGGTGAAAGAATGCTTTCTTTACGGCCAGATGTGGATGTTTAACCCACCGGGTTGGTCTAGCGGTGAACGCGTCTTCCCAAATCAGCTGATTTGGAAGTCGAGAGTTCCAGCGTTCAAGTCGTAGTAAAGTGAGTTATTTTTATACGGATTTGAATTTTAGATAGTGGATACCGATGTTTCTTTGGTGATTGGGTTTCAAATAACCAAACATCTCAGGAATGGTTGAACTAAGACTGTATAAGACTACACTTCATTTACATTCATACATATCATCCTCATTCATCCTCTGAAGTAACACCTGAACGGTGATTCCCGGAGGCTAAACAGGAGAAAGTAGATGTGGACGTTTAGCCTGAACAGCATCTTCAACTGGTCCATTAGTGAAGCGTGATATTGTCCGGTGATAATCCTGCCTTTTTCCAGGTAGTCTATGAGCACCCATTACGAGATTCCCCGAAAGGCTGTAGCCATGAATTTTCAGGCAGATGAAAATGTTTTCCCCTTTCTTTGGCTCACTTTCAAGTGAGCCAAAGATTCCAAGTGACCCATTGTTTTAAATCCAAACAATGGGTGAGACCATCTGTTCTCACCCATTGTTTGGACTTATGTTTGACCTCTGGCGTGTAATAGTGAATCCACGTTTCATTTACTATTATAATACGTAGAAGAAACTCAGCGGAACTGCGTTAAAATAAGTATAAAAATACTACTGAGAAGTGTTCAGTCGAATGCGTTTTTATACCCAAAAGCTTCTTATACCCAAAAATGTAGTGGACAAGGTCTGCCGTGATGGTTGCAATGCCAGCAACTTGCTTCAGTCGGGTATCATTTCATACGGCATTGCGGATTTTTCTGATGATTTCGTCGGTCGTAGCGGTTTTTGGGCGTCCCGAACGTGCATAATCTTGAGTTGATGAATATACAACCACATTACAATGAAACTACCCACTTTTCAAACTTTTTTTTTTGTACGTTCGTCGTGGTTAAAACTGTTAAAGCAAAGTACATTATAACACCTCGAACTTCAATTATTATCTATTTTATCAGACAATGTCAAAATCTGTTTGCTTTATTCGATCGTGCAAACATGTGTTTGAAACTTCGCGGCATCTAAAGAATAATTGCTAAATATTATAATCATTTGGTTATACTTGCATCATCTGAGTGTGAGGCCGAAAACTTTCTGAACGATTCTGGTGTTAATAACTCCCGTTAAAATTATGCTAAAAGGCTTGAATTAAGTTACTCCTTAAAAAAATCTACGACAGTCTAATTATTAATGAATTAATACAGGGTCATTCACGGGAACCGGATGTTTTTGAAGTGGGTTGTACTCGGGCGTTCGTGGTGGGAGGGGCACGTGGCTGGGTGTCTGACGTTTCCTTTGTTCATAGCATTTACATTTTAGTCGTTGAGATGGAGCCGTGGACGCTAGACCAACGCCTGTAGGCTTATGACAGTTTTGTGCGAAATGACGAATCCGTAACTGCTGTTCAGCGAGATTTCCGCCGTCAGTTTAATATCCATCGTAATGAAAGTGTCCCTTCTCGTAACACAATATTGCGACGGGTAAACAACCTTCGAACAAGCGGTTCAATATTGAAAAAAAAACCACCGGGTCCCCGACGAACTGCTAGCACTCCGGAGAACATATAACGAGTAAGGGAAGCCATTGTCAGAAGCCCACGCCGCTCTATTCAGAGGCATTCAGCAGCGCTTCAAATGAGCACAAGTACGGTAAGACGAATTCTGCATACAGACCTGCATTTCCATCCTTACAAGATAGCAGTCGTGCAGCAGTTAAACGAGCAAGATTTCACGCAGCGATTACAATTTTGTCGACAACTGCTTACCGTTTTTGAAGAAAATGAAAATTTGTTGTTGTTAATGAGTGACGAAGCCCATTTTCATCTGAATGGCTTCGTCAACAAACAGAATTGCCGGTATCGGGCAGAAAGAAACCCACATCAGATTGACGAGAGACCACTTCATAGCCCAAAGGTGACTGTCTGGTATGCAATAGGAAAGGTCGGTGTTATTGGACCGTATTTTTTTGAAGAAAATGACGCTGCCGTAACTGTAACAGCTGATCGTTACATTGCGATGTTGAATACGTTTTTCATCCCTGAAACCGGGGAATCGATTTTCAAAATGTGTTATTCCAGCAGGATGGAGCTACAGCGCACGGGAAACGATGGCTGTTCACCGTAACTTGTTTCCGGGACAGATCGTTTCCAGATTCGGCGACATTCCTTGGCCCCTCGGTCCCCCGACTTGAGTAGTTGTGCTATTTTTTTCTTTGGGGGTTTCTGAAATCGCGTGTGTACGGCAATAAACCACGTACATTGGAGGACCTAAAGATCGCAATTCGTCATCACGTCACCCAGATTGATGTAGACATGCTGCAAAGAATTGAGGCCAGTTACCGTGAAAGACTACAACAATGTATTGCCCAAAATGGACATCACTTGCCGGACATAATTTTTTGTTTATGAGTAACAAATGCTTTGATTTAACAAGTGTTTCAGTACCAATAAAACTTTTTTAGAGTAAATATTCAATTTTTTATGATTATTTTAAAAACATCCGGTTCCCGTGAATGACCCTGTATAAGATCAATGACTGTTTGTAGCGCATTAAGAGATAAGACCGACGGGGCAGATCATTAATGTATCGTATGTAACGTTCAAAGGACTTGGCGATGTTGGACGATGCTGATTGGTGCTCTCACAGCCGAATTAAAATTAAGCCCAGCCGCGTCCACCAGCCGTTTATTTTGATACAGAGAAAGATATCTTCATCCGTTTGCACTTTCTTGTATTTAAGTTTAATAAGATCTTCTTCAGTCATTTTCTTATCGGCCGTAAATACATATTCACCATAACAACATTCTGAATTTAAAAAATAACTGTAATTAGGAATCTTCTAATACAGTCTCAGGAATACCCTTATTTTCATCGATAATTTTTATTGTTATTTTGTTTAAAATATTGTCATCCAATACTTTTTTTCCAACAAGCTTGTTTTAAGTTATTATAATAAACATTTAATTTTTCGATCGCATTGATTATATTGAATTATTGTAAAGAAATTTATTATTATGATTAAGGAAGGTTTTTTTAAATTGTTTTGTTTTTTTAATTAGAAAATCACTGGATTGTTAAGGTTCTTGGCAGAATTACGTAAACGTTATATAATTATCATTAACGCTTTGTGATGCAATAAAACAGGATACAATACGGGTTGATGACAAACATTACCTCCTTGAGGAATGAAATTCTTAGAATTATACACATTTATTTTATTTCTGTTTCATACTTAAAATCTAAAATGCAGTAGACAATTTCGCACTGTTTTAATTACCTTGCCAACGATCCTCAGCAGGCTCATAAAATGTATTTTTTAGTTTATATTTTACTTAATAAAATTATATTTTTATATTGCGTTTGAATGATAAAGCAAGGTCAAACTTCAGTTTGTGTTTGTTCTGATGTATGCGAAATTGCCACGGATGTCCGTATATGCGTTGTTTTGTCTCATAACCGGATACGATATAGTAATATAATTATTATTGAGTTACTACGGTTTTTTTTTATTCGTTTTCTTAAATGCTAGATTAAAGATATAATATTAAATAAAAAAAAATTAATTTCTGTCGTAAAAAAAAACCACGAAAAATAACAAAATTCGGCTCACGGCAAAATATGATTGCGCGCTTATATACGATATTGTTTAAAACATATTCCCTCTTTTTAACTTTTTTTTTTAAGTATCATTAAAAAGCAAGTATTTATATAGCTATCTGTTTTAATACATTAAAACTAATATAGCTTTTTATAAATGACACAATTTAACAGAAAGCTTGTAATAAAAAAACAAAAATTAATTTAATTTTAGTAAAATTTTAATCAATCGGGACCATCATTAACAGCTGTAGCGTAAAGTTTTCACGCGGCTTCACGCACTAATTCAATCTGTAAAAGTCTTACCTTATTTTTGTTTCAACTTATAAATATAATAGGTAAAAATTAATTAATTTCAATTTTTTCATTAAAATTGTAATTATTTATTACAATTTAGTAGTTTTAATTATTTAAATTGAGTATTATTTTGTTAACTTCGTTATTTTAAAAATTACTTAAATATAACTAAAATAAATTAATAAATGAATTAAAAATAACTGTTTTTAATTTCTTGTACGAAGTAAAGGTAGTATTGTGATCGTGAAAAATTTCGGTTTTCAGATTTCAACGGAAATATCCATTTTGACCATCCCTGAATCCATATTGACTAGTTTCGGCGTGATGTCTGAATACGTATGTATCTCGCATATCTCAAAAACGATTAGCCGTACGATGATGAAATTTTGGATTTAGGACTATTGTAACATCTAGTTGTGCACCTCCTATTTTGATTGCAATCGACCAAACCAAAAGTGTCAAAAAAAGCATAAAATCCAGAAACTTCAGGATTTTGCACTTCTTTTTAACTGCAGTAATAAGCCCTCATTGAGGGCTTATTACTGCAGTTAAAAATATAGTTTAAGTTACAGTTTAATATATCAATTTGAATGATATATCATAAGTGGTACTTATTTTCATTGGTTCCAGAGTTATAGCCAAATAAACTTTTAATTAATGAAATATTTGGATCTTACAAAGGGAAAGCATATCGGTTCGAATCAGACTTCATCTCCTTTTTATAAATTTTTTTTTAATTTAAATATATTAATTTATTTATAATTATTAACTTCTGATTGTAAAAAAAATATACGATAAATAATAATTCAATAACAATAAAAAACATATGAAAAAATATCAGAAATTATTAATGAAATAAAATTTTATGTACTTTTCATTTTAAAAACTGTGTATAGTAATTTAATAGGCGTACAAGGAAGTCTGGTGTCCACATCAGATTTTTTTCTATGTAAAGTGTTTAAATTAATTTTTTACCTTAGTAAAATGAAACGTCTGAACACTCAGGCGCGCAGTTTGTTTACTTCAACTCTATAAGCTAATTTTATTTGGTATACTGGATATTCCACCTACATCATATTCACGGTTACCTTCGTTCAATATCGTTCATCTAATGCGGGTCGGTCAGTAAAAATCTAAAATAGGTGTAAAATAGGAAATGATCAACTACCTGGAATCCCATGTTTTACGTAAAACGAAAACTACATTTCATTAAAAATGCCTACTATTCACCTGCACTGAATTAGAGATTAAACATTGCTGATACTTTATAAATTTTGAGTACATCGAAAAACTGTTATACATAGTGTGTATTTTTCTCCTACTTTTTCGTCTACGTTACTTACACAAGACATTGCCTTGACTACAAGGTGAATTTGTTACCCCCTGTTCACGAAAATTCATTTCAACCACTTGGTATCAACTACCCATATAATCATAATTGTGTATCATGTAAAAGTAAAATTATAAACTTCTGATGTTGACATGAAAACATTTAGCATACTGATTCACGAAAATGTAAAATATGATATTTTTATGAAAGGAATGATGATGGATGGAAGTTCCTCTGAAAATGCGTTTATTTAAAACAAGACCGTATCATTAAAGTAAGAATGTATTTTCGATCTTCAATTCTTAATTGAATTCATTAATTTGTGTAACACTAACATACAAAAATAGTATTCTTAATACAACATTCAACAATAACAAACAAACGCGCGCGCTCACACACACAACCCATATTCTCTCTCTTTCTCTCTCTCTCTCTCTCTCTCTCTCTCTCTCTCTCTCTATATATATATATATATATATATATATATTTATTAAAAAAAGACTGGTCAAAGTTGAAAAGGTCAGTTAACGCGCAGTGTACGGATGAACTGCAACATTAGCGACTGGCTTCTTGCTACCTACGACGTCCTGTCATGGTGTAACATCCATTCCTCTTTACTAATAGCAGTACGACTGCCCCTTAAGACACTTCGGGTACTACTTATCTAGATGTTTACATCTTCTAAATCTTGAGTTTTAGTTTAAGTTTAAACTTTAATTATATTGATTAGACCATGATCTGTCGACTTTTCATATGAAAGGCGGCCAAGCGTGTAACAACTGAACTACTCCGACAAAGAGTTTTGCTTAATACTATTCTAATTTTAGGATAATAAAATTTAATAACCAAGGCTGTTTTTGAAACGTAATAATATGAATTTGTTCAGACATATAATACATTAATATAATACAAACGTAGCAAAATAAGAACAATTACCGGTATAACAAAATAAATTAATAATTACATATAATCTTTTAATTCATTAGACTCGTTTCAATGCGGTCAGCCGAACTGATTATAATGATTAATTTATTAAACAATTAATTTCAAGCATTAGTGACAGTAACATTTTTTGATAAAAAAAACAAAAAAACAACAAAGTGGTTATATAACTGAATAAATTGACTTGCAATCAAAATGTACAATTAGATTATCCTGCTTCCAGCTATTCTGTTTGATTCATTTTTTCGGTTCTTTTATTTTACAGAAAACGTCAACCGTGGCCTTGAAAAGGCCCAGAAAAAAATTTTCTGGAGCAGCACCCCAACTAATTTTAGGTACGAGCCGTCACTATATGTCATCGCTACAACTATTAGTTTACCTATGTAAGAAAGTGTTAAAGTTATAAGTAATAAAAGATAGAAAATAAAAAATGACATTAATATTTTACCGATACATTTTCTAATAATTAAGTTTTATAATCCGTAATATCTCAATTTATCAGAATTTACTTTGAATGCAACTTTTTTTATATACTAACTATTTTTTATAATCTGTTCTTGATTTTTTTTATCAATAGAAACCACCAGTATATTAAACTCTATGATATTAAAAATATTTTATAATTAAACGACATAGTAAGTTTTTTAAATATATTATTGAGTTCTCTTTGTCTCTACAAGTACTTATAATATGAAATGTACGCATATTAAATTTCATTATTAAATACCATATGGTACCATATTAGTATGGTATCGAATTTCAGTACTAATATTAACCAAATAACAGTTTTTTTCCACCAAGACAAATAAATCATCGAGATATCGGATAATTTTTTAATGAAATGTTCATAATTATGTTTCGGGCTTTTTCTATTAATTATAATATATGCGAATATGTATTCGTGTAAACCGTCAGTATAAACATTTAAATTTTAGAGATTGTAACTATTAAATAATTTTTTTTTTAATACGCCAAAAAATATCGCTCCGAGTAATTTTATTGAAAATAAAATTTGTTCTTACTAAATATTTATTAAAGAAAATAATTTTTTTAAACGCGTAAACAATAATTATATACTTCCATTAATAAATTTATTACTGTTATTAATAAATACCTAATTATATATTTTAAAGAATGAAATACAAAACAGTAAAAAAAGATTAATCGTGAAATGACGTTCATACTCCTTTATTTTTGTAGCTTTTTTTTCTTTATGCACCAATCGCTCACATAAAAAAAATCCTCATGGTTTTCAAATCTGTAAAAAAATAATCACATTTAATACCACAAACATTAAAAACTTGTTCTTTTTTTTTAATCACTTCAGTAAGAGAAACAGGTTTTACATTCGACACATGAGTGTTATATGTTGTGTAGATAGATATTTAAAGATATTTTTCTTTTTTTCTTCATTATTGCTTAGTATAGGATTGTTATAGCGTAATAATATATAACCTGAGGTTATCATTGAATATTCGAAGTATTCTCATGCAATTCAAAATAATTGAATCTTAGGGTAAAATAAATTATTCCTGCATTACAAGTAGCCTTAGCTTACTCTCCACAGAAATTTTTTTACGTAGTTTATTACTTACGCCTCTTTTTCTTATTTTTATAAAGTTACAATTTTATTCTCTTTGTGTTTGTTTCTAATTGCTGTTTTTCATATGTAAATCGGTTTTTTTAAATCTATATAAAGAAAACAAGATTACGCTACAAAAACCGTTTATAAAAAATTTACGTAAAATCTAAACGTAGGTGATTATCTCTGTTGTAAATAGTCATAATCAATAAACATTACAACAACAAAATAATGTATATGTTACATATAATTCACGAAGAATCTAACAAAATTCCAGGACATGTTCTATTGGTGAAAATAAATACGAAAGCTCACGTAAACAGAAGTTCGGAAACTGTTCGTGGGCGAATGTCGGCGGAAAAAAGATTTCGTCCTGATTTCTGCGCTTTCGATAAAATTAAGCCAGACTATAATAATTAGGACCTAAATTAAGGAGTAAATTAATTAGTTTTATATGAAATCTGACTAGAAAAACTGAAAAAAATAAATAAAAATAGGTTCAAGAACTGTAATTTTTTAACAGTTTTCTAGAGATATGAGGTAGAAGACAAAATGTAGTGTCGAAAAAACTATTTTATGTTTCGTGTAAAATAGTTTTTTTAAGTGGATGGATAATAAACATATAAAAGTTTTAAACTAAACTCGCACGAGAATTTATTTTTGAGTAAAATGGTATGCATAAAGTTCGTAGAAATTAAATACAAACGTAAGAATTTCGAAGTTTACTCAGAATCAAATTCTTTAAAAATTAAAACTTGTTTTCGTTACTCATGTAACGAAGTGATTTTACGACAAACACAAAACATTGGGGTTTTCGACCCAAATCTTTTGCCTTTTACCCCAGATTTTTCGAAAATTATTAAAAATATCGTTCCGGAACATATATTTTTTTTCAATTTTTCAAGTCTGATTTCACATAAAACCGCTAAATTTTCCTTTAAGTTGGATCCCAAGAATTACAGCCTGGCTTAATCTTACCGACGACGCAGTATTGTGATCGCGAAAAATTTCGGTTTTCAAATTTAAACGGAAATATCCATTTTTACCATCTCTGAATCCATTTTGACTAGTTTTGGCGTGACGTCTGTAAGTACGTATGCATATATCTCGCATAACTCTAAAACGATTAGCCATAGGATGTTGAAATTTTGGATTTAGGACTGTTGTAACATCTAGTTGTGCACCTCCCCTCCCTTTTGATTGCAATCAACTATACCAAAAAGCCCAAAGTCCAAAAAAAATCTGGATTTTGAACTTTTTCTTAACTGCAGTAATTAAGCCCTCATTGAGAATTTTTCAACGATATATCATAAGTGGTACTTATTTTCATTGGTTCCAGAGATAGCTAAATAAAATTTTAATTAATGAAAAATTTGTGTCTTACAAGAGGAAGGAACATTGGTTCAAATCAGTCATCTCCTTTTTTTAAATTTAAATATATTTATTTATAAATAATTATTAACCTCTGACTGCAAAAAAATCTTTACAGTAAATAATAATTCAATAACATTAAACAAAAAAGAAAAAAAAAAATCAAAAATTAGTAGCGAAATAAAATTTTATGTACTTATAAAAATGTATATATGTAATTTAATAGGGGTACAAGAAAGTCATGTGGTGTCCACATCAGATTTTTTATTCATATTTTTCCCGTAGGATCTACTGATGACGATTATTTAATAATTGAAATGTAGTTTAAAGTTTAAGTAAAATGTTTTTTTTAAAACGGTATTTAAAGAGTAATCGTATTTTCTAATCTATTTCAATAACCGCTTAGCTAACAATTCATGTTTTAAATTAAAACTGAAATAAAAAATATAAAATAAAATAATTTAAAAAAATTACAGAACTGACTTTAAACAAGACGTATACAAAATTTATTAATTCTTTTAGTTCTTTTTTAAACTTAGATTATTAAAATGTAAGTCATAATTTATTAGAATACGGGCGGGCATCCACTGTTTTTGTTTGCTTGTCCGGTGGAATTTTGGCCTCTACAAAATTCCATCATGACATGAAAAACGCCACGTCTGACCGGAATTCGAACCAGAGACCTCCAGATGAAATGCCAAGACGCTACCACTCAGCCACAGAATTCAAATACTCAAAATTTAAAGAGAATTTAAAAATATTACCTTTTAGTCTTATCCTTCAAATCTGGCAAGCACGTTATTGTCCGCTTTAAGACACCACAATTATATAATATAAGGAATGCACAGTTCAATAATCTTCTTTTTTCTCTCTCTCTTATTTTTAACTTCCGGGATCACCGTTGGGTATTGCTTCAGAGGATGATATGAATGATTTGTAGCGTGTGAAAATGCCATGCCTGACCGGGATTCGAACTCGGGACCTCCGGATGAAAAGTTCAATAATTTTAATTAGCTGAAAGATAACTAAATCACCTTTATAAATATTCAGGCGTTACATATGCAGAAGGTACAATTTCAGGATATATTAATTCATCACACTAAAAAATTTGAGCCGGTCGATTAGTTCGTTGCGATAGATGTAAAACACAGACGGTTCATTAAAAACTAATTAATCATTTGTTTTCATTTTGTAATTAAACCATTTTTCTCTCTCTAAATATTGGTGCTTAGATATAAATCAAGAAAAGAAAACTTAGTAACGTGGTCATTAATTTAAAACTGAGTATCGTACGAGATAACGAATAAGTTGTTGGTTCACATTCTATCTTATTGAAAATAATAATAAAAATTAATTAGTTCATAATTAATTAGCAGGATGATAAGAAATCACGATTATTGGCACCTTTAATTCAAAATACAAAACCAAAAACTCAGTCTTAACTACTAATTTTACGAAAATAAAATAAAATTATAAATTC
Organism: Lycorma delicatula; assembly: GCF_047948215.1. Lineage (NCBI taxonomy): Eukaryota > Metazoa > Arthropoda > Insecta > Hemiptera > Fulgoridae > Lycorma > Lycorma delicatula. The sequence goes on from NC_134460.1 coordinate 51,605,442, forward strand.
ATTAAAATTAAGAATTTTAAACCGAGAATTAAAAATTTTTTAAATCACAATATCAGTTTTTAAAAAAATTATTTTCAGTTCGAAAGGAAATGGTTTTAAGATTGTAATCTTTCAATTAGAAAGATAAAATAATACTAACTACAGTTTCTTGTTATTTAAAAAAAAATCAATCGGAAACAAAGAAATATAAATATTTAAATTTAAGTATACTCTGTCAGAATTAATGTTTGATCTAATACACGTAGTTATCTAATATGCTACGTAGTAGTTATAACGTAGTTTGTAATTATGGTTTGTTTTTAATTTGACGCCGAATTCTAAACAGTCCAAATAAATATATTTCTGAGGCGTTATCAGGGTGGAAAGAGTTATCAATTTTACTATAATTTTAAACAAATTTTCAAACGTAATATTTCTCTTTTGTAACTATACCAAATCCGATAACGTATTAATTATTTGGCTTTTTGACTGCGAAGGTCTTGTATTTATATTATCGTCTAATTTTATTTTTAGTGTTAAAATACAAGTTCAAGGCTGATAGCATTAAAAAAAAATATTATTAATATATACTCTAAATATAATGAAACATATATTGTCAACACAAATCTATTTATAATATATTAAATAAAAATACATGAGCTTAATTCAATCCTTTATTAACCGCAACTAAAATATAAACATTTCCATCTGTTTATAAAAGGAAAAGAATGAGTTATTTATTCGTACGAGATTAAGATAACGGTTCTAAATAACAATGCACAGAAGTGAATTACATATAGAATATGTATGGCAAAGAACATGTGTAATTAGAATAGTCAGTCAGAATAGAATAGTCAGTCAACTATTATCCATCAGAGACTCAACGTGTATTTAACAGTCATGTATAATTAATTTATATCAACGTTAAATATATGAAGCGTAAGTTTGATAATTTTAATAAAAATAATTTGAAATACAATCAAAACAAAGACTTTTATTTATTTCAACGAACCCGCGAATAAAAAAGTGTTAAACCAAAGGAACAAATTATTCGACAACACAGTCATCAGTTTGGCCTCTGTCAGGCTACCACCGATGCAAATGCCTCGCGGCAGACATTTCCATCAGTGTATTTATACATTATCGGTTTGGCTTCCTCCAACCACGACCAGCTACCATAACTTATAACTTTAAACTGTCAAATTAACAAATTCGCGGAAGCGCGCCTTCCTCAAACACCGAAGGTTTTACACAAAATCTCTTCCCATATCTAACTTGATTAGTTAATTGAGCCGTTTACACCAAAAATACTATTCTCATATCTAGAAAACAAATGTTGATTGCAACAACGACAATTTTGTCCTACAATTCAATTTATTCAAGTCCTCTTGATTTACGTAAAAATCAAGAAACAAATTCACAATTTTAATAAGCTTCTAATGAAAACATAACCCGTTTCTCTTTGCTCTGGTCCGCTTTCGGGAGTGAGATCAATGCCTACACCCTCCCACACTACAGTTATATCCTAACAGCGAATATCTCAGGTAACCGGGACTCGTTGCCAAAACGCCTATATTGGTGAAGTAAGCACCCAGACGAGCCCTATCCACACGGATTGCTGCTATACTATTTATACATCCATAGCAGCATCAGACCCCCTCAGCTATCCTCCGCACGGTTACAAATCTAAAGTAGCCAGCAACTATGTTCCATTCCCTTTCGGTTTTCCAATTAACTTGCAGAACAAAACCAAAATTGAGCCTTGTAAGCTCTCTAACTACTTTGATACGTTCAACTTCGTACATGGGGCAGAAATATGACAAGGCGCACACCATCAATGGCTTTACACTCCGGACACAAGCCTGAATTAAACCAAATCTGGCTGACCTATCTCTAAAAGCACCATATCCAAAAAAACTGCGTAATATGCCGATCGGGGGAAATCCACCTAACAACCTCCATACTTCTGACATCAGGAAAAATAACATGCGTTTAACGGTCATCGGATGAATCAGTCCACCTGACCTGCCATAGATGGAAACCTTGGTCGTCATTTTTTTTAGGCGCCAGAGGTAAGTTGGTCTACCTTCTAGGCATCATAATGTAATTGGCGCTCAGTCGCAAGGATATCAGTGGGTTTAATAACAGAAATAACAAGGATCGCCTCTCCACAGACAGTCCTACAGTCATCAATCACAGATAATGATAGAAGATGTTGGGCTATCAATAAAATATTCCTATAACATTGGTAACTCGACAGAGTAATTACCTATAACATAGGTAATATTCCTATAACATTGGCTATAACTCGATGAGCTTAGACAGGAACAATATAGCTTTGCATACACCCTTATATAGAAAACGCATGGTTCTGAGATTAAGCCCCCAATCCGGGGTGAATTGTTCTCAGAAGACCGAAAATAGCATTACAAGCCTATTTGACAGCATAGTGAAAGTGCTCCTTGAATTAAACATTCTCAAGGACAACACCTAGATACTTCTGCAGCGGGACTCAATGACTGCAATTGATACGCGAGGTTGTCGTGTAACAGCCAGTTTGCTCTTGAGTAACATGATCGTTTCTGGTTACAAATAGAATAGAAACGTGAAATTCAGAAGTTTTACTACCTCAAAACGGTATTTTTTCGGTATGTTACCATTAATTTCCAAGCACCCCCTTCCCCACTGAAAGGCAACTCAAAAATTATTGATATAAAAACCTTCAGTTTACGATAATTCCCTAATAAAAATGGCGGCAGTTTTAAAAGACGTATATAAGACCTCTTAAAAAAACTGTTGAACACTATATATATATAAATTGAGTATCCACTTACCAACAATTGTGTTTATTGATTATCCAAGCGCTTTCGGATTATTCCTCCATCATTAGGGATTAATTATGAATTTTATGTTGGGCATATAAATTTTTATAAATAAGATTTAAAATGAAAATAAAATGTTTAATTATTATGTTCGTAACAGTTGATTCTCAATATTTAAAATAAGTCAACGTGAAAAGAAAAACGTCATGTCAGTAAGATGTTTACAACTTAACAAAATTAAATGATAAATTAAGTAAATAAAATTCAGTAAATGCTTATACTTCAAAACAATATATTTTTCGATAAGATACTGCTTACTTGGAGTGTATTATATCCACTTTTAAATAACTGCAACTTATATTTCGTTAACATAAATATATATATAAATATATTTTTGGGTTCACATATTTTGTTAAAATTCTGTAAATACATCAAATATATTTGTTTTTTATTTAAATAAATTAATATTTTTAATAATTAAAAAATACACCAATTTTTTTCATAATCTGATAAAAGTGTTATTTTAAAATATTAAGCTGACTAGTACAGCAATATTATAAATAAAATTACTGTTTTATAGAAAGGTCACAAATTAAATATCAAATCTTGATTTTTTTTTATTTTTATTAATATCTCAATAAAGTTTATATATAAGCAACATTTCATCAATTAATTAATTAATAATTATAATATATTTAACATAAGAGAATTTTTTAAATTTTATTTTATACTAGCATTTAATTTATCATCTGAAAGAAAAATTTATTTAAAAAGATAACGAAATATTTTATAAGTTGCAATTATGTAATAAACACAAGACTTAATAATCAGAATTCGTTATTTCTTTAATTAAAATAAATCTTAAAATTCCTCAATCTAAACGTTTTTAAAAATGTTTATAATTTGCTTATATATTTTATTATAAACCCTAATCATCGCTGTTAATTGTTTATTTTTTTTATTAATCTGTAATTTAATCTTATATATTAAATAAATTGGGCTGAAAACTTATTTCCAGTTCATGTGGGCGTTCACTTGGATCAGGCTGATTTTTATTTCATTTTGCTCGGAATGATGACAGATATATTATCGAGCGTCATCAGACCCCAAACTTTATTCTCCTCTGAGAAATCCTCATTTATTCTTTAATTGTGAAACTTTCTGAGGTTATTATTCAGAAGAAAATTACATTGAAGATCCATCGACTCGCTTACCGATACAAATACATGGCAAAAGGAAATAACTGTTGCAAATTTTGGCAAGCAAAACGAATTATTGCACATCAACCGACTACGCTTACAAAACCTTTTCTCTTTTTCTTTTTAGCCTCCCGAACCACTGTAAGATATTACTTTAGAGGATGAGGTTGATATTTATGAATGTAAATGAAGCGTAGTCTTGTACAGTCTCAGGCCGACCATTCCTGAGAAACTTATACTCACTTACGCTTACAAAACTCATTTACACGCTCATGAAACTTATCACTGTATTTACTTGTTATTTTAATGTTGTCAATTTGTTTAAGCCCCTACTATATACTACGTAAGATTTAAAATTATTCTGTTTTTATGGAAAAATTATAATTTAACAGATTGCCTAACTGTAACTGAACTGATCTATATCACTTTTGGATGAAATTCAAATAAAATTTTCTCTCTGCGGCAGTTTTTTGATGTTTAATAACACACACGTGTCAAATGCAACAAAACAGAATTTCCTTATGTATACTCGTATGTAGTCTTTACCCACGGTGTCCCTCTACATATAAAAATTTGAAATCAATTCAATATAGCTATTGAAAAATTCTGTTTTATCATTTAAATATGATTAATGAATACAAACAGTGATGTGTATGCGCATATAAAGATTAAATGCAGTATATTTATCTATTTCATAGGACGGGCGCGTGTGGGTTTGTGTATTCAACCGCATCCATACTTACGTTTATGGAAAACTAAATGAATTATTCAGTATCGTTGATAAGATAAAATATTAAAACGTCCAACATTTAGTATAATATAAATTAAATATATGTTTGCTTTGATGAAATAGCATTCGGTTGTTCTCCGAATTGATGTGGTCTAATTTTATTTATCACTATATCTATTTTACCGTGAATAAATTTCACTCAAATCACTTCCTTTGGAAAGAAGCAGTAATACAATGCGTTGGAGAAACAGCTTTGCTTAAAGTACAAACTAAAAAAATCTTATGTGAACATCACATGACTTCCTTGTACGCCTATTAAATTACATATACACATTTTAAAAGTACATAAAATTTTATTTCATTATTAACTTCTGATATTTTTTTATATTTTTTTTTTATTGTTATTACTGAATTTTTTGTAATTTTTTTTACAGTCAGAGGTTAATAATTATTAATAAATCAATATATTTAAATTAAAAGAAAAAAATATATATATGAAGTAGGATTCGAACCGATGTGCCTTCCCGTTGTAAGATCAAAATATTTCATTAATTAAAATTTCATTTTGGCTATAACTCTGGAACCAATGAAAACAAGTATCACTTACGATATATCGTTGAAAATTCTCAACGAGGACTTATTGCTACTGTTAAGAAAAAGTACAAAATCCATTTTTTTTTAGATTTTGGGTTTTTTTGGACACTTTTGGTTCAGTCGATTCCAATCAAAAGGGAAAGTGCACACTCAGATGTTACAACAGTCATAATTCCAAAATTTGAACAACCTACGGCTAATCGGTTATGAGTTATGCGAGATGCGTACATACATACGTACAGACGTCACGCCGAAACTAGTCAAAATGGATTCAGGGATGGTCAAAATGGATATTTCCGTTGAAATCTGAAAACCGAAATTTTTCTTGATCACAATACTACCCTTACTTCGTACAAGTAAAAAAAAAAAAAAAATCGATATCGATGTTGCTGAAATCTGAAATTTTTCAGAATTTATAAAAAACTTAAAATTTATTCTATCCCCAGCTCATTAATAACATTAAAAATAATTGTTCTAAACTAAGCCAATCGGTTTTTTACATATCATGAAACAATAAAAAAAATTAAAGATTATAGATGACGTAAAAAGAAGTGGGTGCTATTAAGATCTAAAAAAATTAATTATGAATAAAGGAAAATGGAGATGGACATGTTGCAAGGGATCCGCGTCATGATAGATAACAGTATGACCCCATCTTCCTTACTGCAACTTCAACTGTAATATCCGGTATTTGAATTAAGGTGAATGACGCACTGGCTCGTATTATTGAGCCGTAGCAATTATTTCCTCGATCCGGGAAACCAGTTTTTAGCTTTCATATAATGTTGAATTTATCGGAAATTGCCCACCGACCGTGAATAATTCTGAGTAAAATTATTTTCATTATTAACTTTTAATAAAAAAAAAACTATTATAAAATTTTTAAGCCATAAACATAGTTAAAAATTATACCGTGTAAAACTATTATCTAAAATATAACAAATAACCTTATAAGAGAGTGGTCTTGCTGAATTTCGTTTCACGATTGCAGTTTTTTTTTTTTTTTTTACTTTTGGATCCATTCATTTGTTAATATTATAAAAATTTAATTCGATTTGAAAATGGCGTTTTTTATGCATAATTATGATACAAAACGTGATGTTATGATTCCTATCTCTATTGCCACGTATAAATATAACATTAACGAACTTCACCCTCCTAATAACGTGTGAAAGGATGACTTGACACAGGATCGTATAATTGCAAGAAATTGTAAGTGGGATCTATTTTTATTAAAATACTAGCAGACCCGTCAATGCTTCGCTACTGCTATATTTCAGTATACATACATATATATGTATATGTATATATATTAAATCAACACAACTGAAAGTTTGATAAAACATTAACAAAATGAACATGAACATTACGGAACTTCACAAAATTTACCCTTTCCCCCATATTCCCCTTTCAATTTCCTTCCCCCATTTCTTTTTTCTCCTTTCCTCTTTCCATTTCCCCTTCTTCTCTTTTTCGATTTTTCCCTTTCACCACACGCGTAAATCGGTTCAGTAATTTTTTAGTCTATAGCGGCCACACATGTCGGAAACATTAAAATGGAATCGTAAAATATTTAGTATAGCGTGTGTTGCTTTTACTCCAACAGATAGCGCTGTTTTTCAAAAAAAGGTTATTTCTACCTGTCACAAGTGTCTTAGGTACATAAAAACACGCGCGTATTTGAATGCAACGTTGTGTCAAAATTTCAAAGCAATCGGTGAAGAACTTTCGGAGATTTAAGATTTTGAACAAACGAACATTTACATTTTTATTTATGTAGATGTAAATGAAACCTCGGAATTTGAAAACACATAATTCCAAATGTCTGTTAACAACCTAGACAATGTACGTTTTTTTTCTATCTTTCAACATCAACAAAAATATATTAAAGAATTTTTTTCTTTAAGTTATGTTTTTGCGTAGTCGTTACTAATTTTGATAAAACATTAACATGTTTCGATAAATAATCTTTATTATTTTAATATCTAGCTATGCAAAGATTGTGAAAAATCTCTTATGTTTTCTTTTAATATACAGAGTATTCAAACAGGAATATCGGAAAATTAAGATCATTTAATGTTTCTTAACTTTGATTTACAGTAATGAATTGCAAATAAAATGAAAGAGTAACTCTTACAGTTTTACTCTAAAAGGTAATCAATGTGAACACCTCTCGTCACGCGCCACACATCCAACCGTTAGGAGAGTTCATCCCATATTTTAAACAGCATGTCTGGAGTAACAGAAGCGACAACTGCTTCAACCTTGTGCCTCAAATCGGGTTGGTAACGGAGTCACATGCACAAGATCCCTTTATAAAACCCCAAAGGAAAAAAATCACGTGGGATAAAGTCGGATGACCTTGGAAGTCGTCGCAAACAAATTCGTCATCTGGTCCGTGTCGACCAATCCGTGGTCGCTGAAACTGTCATTTATCCGATCCCTTTCACAATTTTGCTTGGTGAGGAATCCACCATTTTATTACCAAATAAAATTTTCTGGTCCATCTTCCAGTCCATGTACGCAACAAATAATCAATCTCTTTTACGCTTATTTTAGCAAAAAAGAACGGTTTACCGTCGGGATATCGCATAAAAATTTAATTTTGGGAAATCCCTTTTACATTATACAAGTTTATGGGGATTTTCTGACTCCCTAAATCAAATATTATATACGTTAACTTTTCTCTTAAGTTTGTTTTTTTGTTTTTAAAACATAATAATTGAAGCCAATCGATTCATCAATAAACCCAACTCGATCAAGTAAGTCGTCATCTTTATGCTGCAACATTTTGATTGAGAAGTCGGCGCGCACAGCTTAGTCGGTAGGCGTCAATGCTTGTAACAGCTGTATAAACGGTATGGACGCATATGTAAGCGTTTCCTTAAAGTGTTCCACACTGTTATCCCCGGCATCACTAGCTCGAGGCTAACATTCCAATCAGATTTTTTAGGATTAAGGAGGAAATACTCTTTGACGTTCAGCATAACATTTCTTCGGACACCTTCGGTTGACCCGTACTCTTCCCTTTGCACAGAAATCCGGTTTTTTCAAACCGATTATGCCATAAATGTTCTTGACGCTTGCATAATCACAGTTAAACTTTCTACGGAACGCTCGTTGAACTGTAAATGCATACAACAAACTTCAAAACAAAGAAGGCTTTCTGTTCAGGAATCGGCATCTTTGCTAGTAGCGCTGTCAAGCGGAAAGATGGGAAATCGATCTGCGGCCATGCGCGTAACTAAAACTGTCCTTTTTTTCCCTTTCATTCTAGCCTTAAATCAACATGTACACCTCATTCAAGATAATAGAACAAATTAAAACCACGATTTTCTTCTTACACCCCCGATATAGTAATCGCACTTTTTAATCGATAAGTACTTTTTATTTATATCGATGTAATTGATAATATTTATTCAAGATCGTGATCTGTGATAGAAAAAATGTTCGAACTTTTATTAAAAAACAGAAACTAAAAAAAACAAAAATCACAACACTTGTGCGCTACCATCATCCGAACTTTGAATTACCGCTATTAATTCGAAAAAAAAATTTCCTACAATCCGTAATTTTCCTATATCGAATTGATTTGAAACGAACTTTCAGATTTCAAATCTAATTTTAAAAATATTTTTAATTACTTCACGAATTAAAACCATATGAATTCAGTAACAAAATAATTTATATTTTATCCGCAATTTTAATAGAAGTCAAAATACAATTAACAAGTAATTCTTGCAGATTAATTTAATAAAGTCAATTAATTTTATTATTAATGAAATATGGAAAGGAAATGTATTAAATTCAAATACAAAGATTAGAATGAATATAATCTTCTTTGTTTGTTATAAAGAAAGACAGAGTAATAAAAAGAGTACATACTAGCAAAACCGGTCAAAGATGATACTTTAAAGAGATATACTGCGAAGAAGAAGAAGAGTTGAACAGATGAAAGATAAGTAGCTGTTGAAGATGGAGTAACTAATTCTACGCCAGATATTAAAAGCGTTGAAAGTGCTAAAATATTTACAATTACACTTTAAAGCCGATTATTATTTTTTATTACTAACGTATTTTCATATTTAATGTAAATATTAAAGTTAATTAAAAAAACAACTACTGTTAACTGTAGTATCATAGAATAAATAAACTTTTACAATCTTACAAACAAGCGAGCGCGTACGCGTATGGATAGTCTTATAGATTAAAAAAATATTTCTCTTTAATAACATAGTTGTCATTACAAATATCTATTTGGTTATTATCTCATTATAGTTTAATAAAAATTCCGTAATTAAAAACTTCTTTAATTCAGTTTTTTAGTGTTCTCTTCGGTTATGAAAATTAATTTTTTGAAGCCCTTTTCAATAAAAAAAAAACTTGTAATTTTTATTGAAAAAAATTATTAAATATGAAAGTTTTGACTATTTTATACGAATATCTCGATTGAGTTTTTAAATAAAATTAATAATGCCATTAAATTTGATAAACATTTCATCAAATATATAGAAAAATGACAAAAAAGTTTTTTTGTTAGATAAAATTAGATTATACTCAGGCTGTTAATTTATATAAAAACATGGCGGCACGGTATATAGATTTTTGAGCCTAAACATTGCTTGGATATAATGAGAGCCAAATTACAACACAGAAGTTACAAACTAGAATGATGTGAATGATTTTGAAACTTAATCTGTTTACAAGTGTTAATTTAATGTAGAAAACATAATATTGGATAAATATTAAGCAAAGGATATCGTTTTTAAATTTTTAGTGTAAGAAATGGAAAGGTCCCTATGTAATTATTGAAAGGTATCACATTTGTCGAAAATGTTAGCAGTTATTCTTTAAAGAATAAAACAGATTTGAGGATTGAAAGAACAAAAAAATTAGCAACACATAGATCATTACGACACAGTGGGATTAAATTATCTTTTTTTTTTTGAACGACAACGAACTATCGTCATCAGCGCCCGGATACGATATTTGTATAGTAAATAAATATTAAATATTAAATAAAAAACCCAGTAATATAAAATCACATCATAAATGGGAAACTGCTATGACGTAAGCTAAAAATAAAATAAAATAAAATTACAGTAAAATCAGATTATTATCACAAATTATTACAGTAATTTAGATTATACATTGATAATCTAAATTAAAACAATAAAATTACCATCTGCAATGCGCAAAATGGCATAAATAGCTGAAACATATATAGTAAAAATCAAATATTTGAATATAAACGGACGGCCCAAAGAAATCGTAAAACATTCGAATAATAATAATTCATGAAATAATTCTATTATTATTTAATAATAATAATAATTTATGAATAATTCTATCGAATTCGTGAAGAATTCGATAACATCGTCTCATTCTTTCCCAAGATATTTTGGAAGTTAGCGCCTACTTTAAACTTCCGACGCAATGCCATATAGAAGACACAATTCACAAGGATGTGGTGTACAGTTAGTTGGCGGTCGCAGCAAATAAAAACGAGTGCATCAGACCGAGTCATTAGATACCGATGAATAAGCCAAGTGTGCTCTGTTCGCAAACAGCACATAAACACCTCCTGTCGACGGTTATTCCTGCATGAGAAGCTCCACGGCGATACAGTACTAAAAGAAAAAAAAAGAAAAAGGAAAAAGTTTATTGTTGATGGTAGCAATCGTTCACTTTGCCACTCATCACGGATCACGCTCTTAAGGAAACAGACAAGATCATCGAAAACAACACGATTAGTGAAAGGAAGCGGGAAATAAGCCTCTTATTAAATTATTTAATGGTATGCCAAGAGAAGTAAAGGATGAAGTAAATATAGAAGAGCACGTAGTAATTATGCGAGAATGAACATTGAATAATCATATAATTTCTAAAGTGAGAGATGAATTAATTTTTGTTAATGTGATAAATTATCAGCTTAAAATTTATTTGATACGGGGATGATTTACGATGAAGAATTATTTAGTGTTTACGGTTTGTCTGTGCATATAAACATATTACGTAAAATAATCGAAATAATTTAATAAAGCTCTCAATCAATCAATCAAATTTTAATATCTTTGTAAATATTTAATTACCGATTGTGTTTCTAATGTAAAATTTGAACAAAATGTTTTGAGCAAAACAACGTATTTTTTGGAGATATGTTTTAAGATTTTTTTATTTTTATTTCTGTAGTAGAAAAAAAGTACTTCCTTAAATGTTTTAAACGATGTTGTTAAGACAGAGAGGGAGAGCGAGAGAATTTTTTTTATAGCAGGTAAGTTATATTCTGTTTTAGTAAAAATTTTTGAAGAAGCCTTAAATTAAATCAAAAAGAAGTTTTATTTTTATAGTTTCCGTTGTTTTACATTTATAAAAACAGTATCCTAAGAGGCAATAAAAATTGAATTAAATATACGTCTCCTTTTTAATAAAAAATCTAATGTGGACATCACATGACTTCCTTGTACGCCTATTAAATTTTATTTCACTAATAAATTATGATTTTTTTTGTTATTATTATTTATCATAATTTTTTTTTACAATCAGAGGTTAATTACTAATTAATTATTAATAAATCAATATATTTAAATTAAAAAAAAAAATAAAAAATGTATATGAAGTCGGATCTGAACCGATGTGCCCCTTCCTCTTGTAAGATACGAATATTTCATTAATTAAAATTTTATTTGGCTAAAACTCTGGAACCGATAAAAATAAATGTTACTTATGATATATCGTTGAAAAGCTCTCGATGAGGAATTATTACTGCAGTTAAGAAAAACTTCAAAGTTCAAATTGTTTTGGATTTGGGCATTTTTTGGACACTTTTGGTCCAGTCGATTGCAATCAAGAGGAAGTCCACAACTAGATGTTACAACAGTCCTAAATCCAAAATTTCAACATCCTACGGCTAATCGTTTTTTGAGTTATACGAGATACATACGTACGTACAGACGTCACGCCGAAACTAGTCAAATGGAAATTTCCTTTGAAATCTGAAAACTGAAATTTTTCGCGTTCACAATACTTTACTTCGTACAAGGAAGGAAAAACATAAATAAAAGATTAATAATAATAGGTTCATTAATTATTATTTATTAGCCATGAAAAGATTCTCGATATAATCGTCGAGCCTGTTTATATTAACTTAAATTTTACAAGTACAATATAAATAAACAATTTTAATTCGAATTGTTACTTGTTAGGAACGTACGAACAAGCTCGTTCAAGTACCATGACAGCCACTGGAATTTATTTATATTACGTATGAAATCTGACTTGATGTTAGGTGAATTATTCGTTACGCATCACGAAATTTTAAATAATGTATTTCTTTCTTTTTAATGGACGTTACAATGAGCTTAAAATAACAAAAGGGTAATTTAGGGTATTTTTCTTTTAACAATAATGACTCTCAAGGGTCATATCATTTAATTATAATTTATTCTATGAACAGAGATTTTCTTTACTGCTATTACTATAGCTTACATTATTTAAACTACTTATTTAGTGACATATATGATCTCTTAAATCGTGTAGCCTATTTTCGATCGATGAGAATTTTCTTTATAAGATTTAAGTACGTTTTTAACTTTTAGATACGATTAAATTCTATTGTGTTATACCCAATACTTGTAACCTTGAGATCACTCTAGAAAAATGAAATTAAAAAAAATTAGTTCAAGTGATAAATTATTTTATTTATTCTTCTTTGCAGCAACTACAGTTTTAAGCTCGATACAGCTAACCTTTTTCTTTTTGTTATGAAAAAAGGTTAATTTTGTAACTAGTGAAAAATCTGAAGCCTGAAAGGATTCGAACCCAGAATCTTCCAGATGAAAGGGAAAGACAACATTCCTACACGGAAGTCGGAAAAAAATAAACTCCGTGTACTCTTAAAATAGCTGAGGGTTTATATATATATATATATATATATATATATAAACCTTTTTGCATTAATGAATGACAGTCTAAAGGCTAATATTTTTTCCGCAAATTCTTTTGTGTACCAACTGCGTACACAAAAATTCAGTGGTAAATTAAATTTGATCGAAATAATTTATTTCCACCTATAAGCGACTATACGCCAACCGTCCGATTACAACCGCTGATAAGAAATGTATCAGTTAAAAATTCAGAAACGTCTTAAGTTTTAGAAATGTTTTAATCTATGGTAAAAAAAAGAAATGTTCTTGAAATTCATCAATTTGGTTGATGAATAAATCAACACAGAAGCTTTTGAAGTCTGTGCTTATATGGAAATGGATTTTTTGTAGCGTATGCCATGCATGACTAGAATCGAACCCTGAACTCCCGGCTGAAAGTCCGAGACGCTACCATTCCGCCACGAGTTTAAGAATTTAAAAAAAGTAATTTTGGGTAACCTCCCTTTTTTTCTTTTGGTTAACCTCCGGGACCACCGTTAAGTATTGCTTAAAAGGATAAGATGAATGATTTGTAGCGTGTGTGAATATGTCATGCCTGACCAGGATTCGAACCCAGGACCTGCGGGTGAAAGGCCGAGACGCTACCACTTTGCAAATCTGCAAAAAAATTAATAATCGTAACATATATATGTAGATTTCAATTATGGTTATGATAAGTTTATCCGGTGTTACAGTTAAAAGTTGTTTCAGTCATTTTCGCATGTTCCCTGAGCAAAAGATTTGCACAAATTTGAACCATTTCATTTTTTAATTTGCTTCAGTTTTGAATATAACATAAAGATATAAAAATTAAAAAAATATACTCTGAGCAAAGTAGAAAAAAAATGTAATATTCTCTGTATTTTTATTATTATTTTACTTCTCAGATATTTACAGGTATAAATGTATCTTATTGAGGAAGAAGAAGAAGTAATAATTATAATCAAGTACCAACATCAGATAATGTTGTAACAATACAAACAATGGCAAGTGAGAAATAAGGCTTACATATTAACATGTCCATAATACAATATATTGTAATTATTATACAATATACTTCTTTACAAGTAATACATACTGCACACTTTCAATTTCATAATTATTAATAATCATGTAACATAAACTGCATACTAATTGATTTAAAATTTTAATATCATTTATTTATCATCTTGATAAATTGAATTAAAAGGGGCAATTCAGATTATAGATTTATCTGGATTATTAAGAATATACATAAAAATATTACATAATGTAAAAAAAAGGTGTTTTACTTTTGTAAACAAGATAACGTGAAAACTATCTAGAACGGTATATATATTTAATGATTACATCAATTAGGAATAGGAAATCCAGTTTAACCTGGTGGGCACCTCACATACTTCCTTAGTTTTTTTTGAAATCCACAGTTTTTTGCTGGATACCAAAAGCTGTCAGCATAGCTCTAAAAACTGAATCATAATGGCTGACCTGGCTCCCATGACAGCTGTTTAAGGAAGAGGTCAGTCAACTCACACTGACCACCTCTGATTTGGAGAGTTCATCACCTCACCCGACACCATGTTGTACAGTTAAAAAAAATCGCAGTTTAATATAATAAATTGTTCTTGTGATAAAAAAAGATGTAGTTGGTCATATTAGAGGATAGTTCTAAATATCAAATCGGTTCTCATTTATTTTAGGCAGTAAAATCAAATATTATTAGCTGAAATAATCACACATTTCCTTTTTCATCATGTCAGTGATTAATATATTTTTGTTGTTTAAGAGCAAGATGTCATAATCTTTTCTACAATAAAAGCTGCGTTGTTAAACTGCAGCTGATTATTTTTCACCCAAGTTTACAGCTTCAAATTCATCTGAACGTGAAGACTTTGTCATCATCATCATTATTATTACAAATATTTTTAGCATTTTTAACATTATTAACCTCAGTAAAAATGCTTACAACTCACCATCATCATATTTGATATGCTCTCTAGCCACTATGGTGTCTTATTTATAGATCTTTAAATCTGGAAACTAATATGCATACGGGATACGTTTTGCCGTTATACAAACTGCATAAGTACGTTTTTCAATCTTGATACTTTTACTTTCACATTTAATTGATTCAGGTTGTAACCACCCATCTTCAAGCTTTTTGGTAACTGTACTTTTCCATGAATCCATTGACATATAATAACAATATTTAAGTCGACTTTTTTGATAAACTGAATTATATTTTCCTTGTTCCAATCATCACAATATAAGACATTTTAAACATTTTTCTTCAGTTTCAAAACAATGGCCTGATCTAGTGGCTGCAGAATAACTATGACATCAGACAGAAGAAACATCTATAAAATCTTTATCGATTGTATCCAAACAATCAACACTCAGATAAGCAACTGTTCATTTTATTATCAGTATAAAGCTACACCACTGATCTTTGATCGTATTATAATAACAGATATTTTAGATAATTTAGATTATCTAAAATATTATGTATTATTTTGGATTACTGTATTATAATAAGAGATATTTTAAATAATATGGCTTCCTGTTTTCTATTTTTCATAACATCTGAACAGCCATCATACTGTCACATCTGGATCATCAGGTGTTTGGACAATTGAGGTTATACACCATACGTTTTAATAAAATTAAAAAAAAATCATAAAATAAAATTCATACTAATATGATGGATAAATTGCAAATCGACAAATAATGTATATTACAATAATGATAATCACAGTGTACATATAGGAAGGCAATAGAATGACTAAAACTTACATGATATATGTTATACTACATGAAAAATTCATGCTACATAAAAGTGTAAATATAAATTATTATTATATAACTTTCCTTGACAGTGAAGTTATACTCACACTTCAATAAGCTTTACTTCACCAATAATTTCTACATGAGCACTATTTCTCTTTATTCCAGAAGTTTCATGGAAGATTTAATAATGTTAGTTATGAACAAATTTTTATGTCAAATTCCATATATATATATATATAATATTGTTTCTACTACATCTGTAATTGTATTCTTGTAATTAAATAACTTGCTATCTACACTAACCACATAAATTGTTTTATTTTACGTCAAGTAGTTTCATTCTATTTCCTAGAACAACTTCCTCTGGACTGAGTCCAAAGGAATTCCACGACTTATTCAAAGACTTGTTTATTAGAGTACACAAATGATTTTATTAAGGAGCTGGTAAATTTGCATTTTGTACTGATAAAAGAAAATATTAATTGATGGATGAATCCATTCCTTGATGAAAATCCATCATAATAAAAAGAAAATAAATATAATATGCAAAATTATATTCAAAAAAATAAAAAATTTGAAAATTTATAATTAATTTTTGTAAAAATCGTATAACATAATTTATTTATTTTTTTGAAAAGAGAATACTGTACTAGACTTGTTATTAAAAAATTAACAGTAAATCCTTCCTGAAGTAACTGTAAAAGATTAATTCTCATCAACAATTATTTTTATGGCGATTCAAAAATATTTTTTTAGTGAATTAAAATTTATCTGGAATTGTATTTATTTAAAAAAATATTCATTATTATACTAATTGCTAAAAATCTATCAAAATTGAAAAAAAATAGAAAAACAAAACTAATAAACTTTTTGTATAATTGTGCAAATTACCTTGAAATAAAGAGCTAGGTTATTGAGAAAAATAATAAAAATGTTATATAATATTATAGAATATTTTTTTCAAAATGGTGGTTGCATAGTGCAATTGGGAAAAAACACATACATCAGTTTGACTTGTATCTTATTGAAAACTATTATGCTACTTTTTTATCAGAACAATAATTTTACTTTGCTTTTAATTTTTTAACTATAAGTATACAAGCAGTTAAAAATATCTATAAATCCACACTAAATTTAAAGATATTTTGTAACTCTGACAAATACTAGATGAAAAAGTAGTTTAATCGAATAAAAACTTACCCAAGAAAGTTATCTCGTTTCGGTTCCAAACATTTCATGAAATTTAAAAATAATTATATTTATTTTTAATTAATACAGATTGTTATTGTAAAAACACATAAATAAACGAAAAGACAAGTGATAAAATAAAAATTTTAACAATCCATGAAGTCGTCTTGAAGAAAGATATCTACTGCAGCGCACCCTGGCAGTTTATAACCATAAAACTAATCTAAGAACCTGCTCTGTGGCAATACCTAAGTAATGCAAAAAACCACATCAAAATCTTCCCAGTTCTTTTAGACAAACACATCTATTGTAGTGCCCCCTGGTGGCATATAATCGTAAAACATGTCTAACAACTTGCTCTGAAGTGATATGTAATGAAAAAACCGCATCAAAATCGATCTGAAAGTTTTTGAGGAAAATGGTAACAGACAACCTCTTCTTATCCCTAAAGCATATATTGTCTTCATTTTTTTGTGGGTAAAAAGTGGTTGCTCTTAAAAACATTTTACCTTTGGTTGGTTAGAAAAATTCAACTTTGATAAGCTTTTATGACAAAAATTATTTACAATCTGTTAAATTGCTATCTATTTCATAATTAACTTCAATAGTATCAAATCACTGCCTATTTACTGTTTAACCAGTAAGAGAATTAATCTGAAATTTTCGACTACAGTCTGCTATCAGTCTGATCTAGTACATTAAGAAAAACTTTTTAAAATAATAGACAAGAAGCTTGTGCAATGGTCTCGGGGTTTTCTAAGAAGGTTAAAGATTAATTACATTATTAAAAAGTAAATTAGAATATATACATTCATCAAACGTTTATGAGTGCATGTGTGTGTGTGTGTGTGTATATGTGCGTGGACGCGTTTGAAAAAAATAAATATTTATAAGTAGGAATAGAATTTTAAACTATCAAACATAAAAACAAAGAAGTGAAATTCATTATATTTATATTCAATCATGAGAGATGCACCATTTAACTACTGCAATAGTTAAAATGCAAAAAAGAATTCATTAATACATATTAACCTTTCTAATTAAAAGGTTAATGTATTTTTATGTTAATGCACCAACAAATACTAACAACTAATACTACTACTAACAAATACTAACACCAATAAATATGAATTTAGATTTAAAATAGCTATCTGCGACAGAATTTTAATAGATTTATTTTAATTTTGACCTGGGGTACTTATTAGAAGGAAGGTTAGTATATAAATCATCTTATACGTCATATAATCATATTCTAATGACCTTGGCACATTAGATTAATCTTTCCTTGCTGTCTGTTTTAATTCTTTTAATGATCAAAAATAAATTTATTTTCTAGAATGTTTTATTATAAAACTTAAATCTGATAGATGCAAATTTTTAAAGCTCTAAAATATATAGGGATTAAATAAGAAAAATATTGGTATTATTTATTATATTAGTAATATATTTGTGGAGAAATGAAGCTTAAGTGATAACTTTTCAATGATAATACTTGATTTTTATGAGAATTGTATAAAATATACAACTAAATGAAGAAACAAATGTTTAAATAGAGCATTTACTTAAGCGAACTATTGTACCATATTATTGATAGGTATTCTAGGTAACAATTATGCAAAGTTGATATATTTGCAAATCTGACTTTACTAGTGAAAAAGTTGAGTAGAATCAATGAGCAATTCTGATTATATAAATACTAACATGAATCTTCTGCTAAAGAAAATCACTGCATAGTAAATAATGCACTGTTTCAGAGCAGAAAGAGGTATATTGATTTGTGTCTTTATACCTGTCACAGTTTTTCTTTTGGTTTTGGTGCATTTAAAGCACTTGAGTTACAAGAGGTACCAGTCAGAGTCACTTTCTATGAGATTAATGATTTTCACTGTACAGTTAGTCCCTTGATGAACCAGCTACATTTCACTAGGCTAGGTGATGCAAATGTATATTTGGCCCAGTGAATAAGATAACAAGAAATCACCTAATTCTTCACTTTCCCTAATAAGCCTAACATAAATATGCTCATTATTCTTAAAAATGTCTGTCATTTTTGGAAATTACTTATAACTTATGCCAGGTTGCCTACAGTTATTATAGTTATGTTATAACATAACAACTTATATAACATAACTTAACACATATATGTTATAAAATTTTGTACCATTACTTAAATTAGCATGTAAATGTACAGAATTACATGAAAAAATTAATTTCAATTTCATCTGGTTTCCTTGTATTTGACAATTCATTATAGATTTAGTTAAAATTTTATTTTGTAACTATTATCTTTTTTTAAATATTATGATCCTTAGAAGATTACTCTATGTAATTAACTAAAAACATTGGGTAAATGATAAAACTGGTTAGCCGATGTTAAAATATGATTTTTATAAAAGATCAATGACAAAAGTAAAAAAAGGCATTAAACTTAACAAAATTAATGACAAGATTGAATTGCACATCCATATTTTATTTCGGCCCATTTCACATCTCTAATGGTTGATGTTTACTTTTAGGCAGTTTACAATGTATTCATACTAATTTTGACATCCATGACAAGCATGTTGTATCCATGTTTATTTTGTGCATGTTGTATCCATGTTTATTTTGTGCATGTTAATGCACAGACCAGTACTATTTTATTCTTAGTAAAAAAATTAGTTAAAACTTGCAGGTATTTTAGATAAGTGAAGTATTTTTTCCAAGATATTTTATGTGATGGATGTATAGCTGTACTTTGGTTAAATACTTAATAATTAGAAGAAGATTTAGTTATAGCTTTAATATTAAACATTTTTTAGTTAGTTTTTAAGAGAATCATAATACCACTGATTAGTAATGATAATGGATCAGTGAATGAAAAAACTGAGTTCATTCCTATTTTTGCATTAAAATGTGCAAGCTATGTCAGAAATATAATGTGTACAAGAGAGTAACTTCATTGCAAAATTTGCTTCTGAAAAATCATTCACAAGTTACAGGATGTAATTTTTTTAGATTAAGAAGAAACTTCTTTTGGTCTATCACAAGTAACATTATTTTGAATCAAAACACTTGAGGGTTTTGATAGTTTTGATAATTAAACAGTTAATAAATAGAGAGATATCAGAAGTGCAAAAAAGCCATTCCTGTTTCTTAAAATGATATATTTTATTCTTATGATTACACACTGTAAATAAATATTGATTTTTTTTTATTTATTCCAAATTAAACCTCTATTTAATTTTTTTTTAAATATATATTTAGTTTCTTTATATTGTATTAATCTCAATGTACTCATAAATCTAGACTCTACTTTCTGCTAATCTACAAATTTTCATTTTAAATTGTTTTGATTTTTTTTGTTTTCAGATATTAAAAAATACTTAAAGTTGAAATGTACATTTCTTCTTTTTTTTTTAATGAATTTTTGTTTGAAAAAACCCAAACAGTAACTTTAAAACTAAATCATAAAAATAATTACTGATCTTTACATATGCTTGAAAAACTGAGCAAGGTTGAGACACAACCTGTAATAGAGGGATGAGTGCTGCTACATTAATGCAATTTTTTTTTTTCAGATCACGCATTCATTTATGATGAACTAGTTCAAGATAAGTTGTAATAGCTAATCGACAGTCGTTATGATATTAAACACCTGTTGTACTACATTTTTCTTAGTCACATTAAAGTTGATGTTTGTATTCTCTCAAGAGGTATGTTTACTTGAACAGCTTTCTTTAGATCAGGTAAGAAGTATATTTATTTACTTCTATGATTGATTTTTAAGAATGATCAGTAATATTTGTTTATATATATGTTTATTGATGCAGGTACCAAAAATCTACATACAACTATGAAATGGTTATTTCAAATTTTTCTGTTAATAAGAAATGTCCACTCTGAAAAGTGGATGCTCTAAATTTAAGTTTTTTTTTTATTAAAATATTTTAAAAATGTAAAAAAATTAAGTAAAATCAGAAACACACTCGTACATTAGGTAATTGAGGAAAAGTTCACAATTTTGGTTATTAAAATCTCTATGATAAAGTTTTTATAAAAATAAAATTAAAGACTGCTAAAACAAATTGTACTATATATTAACTCAAAAAGGAATCAAGACAATAATTAATAGTGAACACAAAATAAAATGTGTTCATCCTCTACCTCTGTAATGGATTTAATCCTGATCAGCCACAACATTTTTAATACATTAAAAATTTCAATTTTCCTACACGCAAGCTTCTAGCTTATACAGTAAAGTAATTGTGAAGAGATGTGTTTCAGAGTTTTTTAAAATGTTAACTCACTATTAAAATGAAATGTGTTTTCATTATTTCTTTTATCACTCTAAATAAATTTAGAAATGTTTTCTGAAACAAATTTCACTGATTTTTTCCAGTATTTACTGCTCTAATATCTATATAAATATATTTAAAATGTATTATTACCTTGGTTTATATCAATCTCCAATTTCTTTATTTGTGTCAAACAACATGGATCGGGAACAAGTTCCCATCATCAGGTATAATTATTCAAGCTCACTTTAGAGATTGAGTCCATTCAATAATGGAAACTTGTCCCAGAAGCATGTCATTACATTCAAATAAAAAAGTTGCAAGATGCATTTAAACCAATTTATTTATACATATTGCATAAATAATGATCAATTACGGTGCAACCAATTGACTACACCTGCAACACTATTAAAGGCGGTCAAAAACTTCGTTTGGGAAGTATATAGGTGAAAATTTCAGAAACTAGTCTATTCTAAGTATTTTCAAAAATTAAAACTTAATTTTGTATATGTTTCAAAAACTGTATTTAATTTACTCTAATTATTGAAATATATAATAAGAGATAATGCACTTTAATAAAAAATATGTGGTTTAAATTTAAGAAAGTTACTATTAAATACATCAGGGTTTTTATTTAAAAAATTATTAGGAACTGTACATTTTTAATTAATCCAAAGATCTGTTAAATGAAAAATAATTGAATGTTTATATGATGCTACAAAGGATTAATTTAGAATACTGAAAAGTGGAAGCTTCATTTCTGATGAGGTTACTAAACTGTTTTGTTGAAAAAAATCAATAAGAGAATTAATTTCTTGGAAATTTGAATAGTTGTTTCTGTTGATAAAGAACAGTTCAGTATGAAATAACAGTAGATGATACTTGGCTGTCATTTTCAGGAATGACTTTTGTGATTCATATCGCATTGCCTGTAGTCATTACAATTATGTTTTAATATCATCACATCTTTATCGTGCATACATTGCACATCAATATAACCTAAAGATTTATATATGTATTATAACCACCAGATACAGTCAGAATAAAAAGGTAAGAATACTTACGCAACTGTAAGACTTCGAAGTGTCACTCCACCTTCAACAAACAAAAATATAATTACATATTAATTAAAATAAATTAGATTTCATCAATATGTATATACTATGTTAATAAATTAAAACCTCTATTATCTACCATGATATGATAATGACTGATATTTTATATTAAATCATTCAGTTACTATAGCAGGTCTAACAGTTTAAACATTGTACATCATAGGCAAGTCAAACCTCCAAATTTTTTTCAGTATAAAATTGCATTGAATTTAGATTAACTCCATTTGTAAATGTTTGTCCTCTGTTTCAACATCAATTGATAAAGGAGAATTGAATAACTGAAACTAATTTTCAAATTTTTTTTTAATCTAAAAATTATCAAACTCGTTTTCTAATAGCTGCATATTCGGAAAATTTAAATTCTTGCAATTTTTGTAGTAAACAATTTTCAAAATGTAATAAATTTTCTTTTGAAAACTAAAGAGTGATAATTTCTGTTTGAAAATGTTGATATTATCGAACAAAGTTGAAACTGTTTGAAGTTTGCCTTGTAGTTAAACATTTAGTTGACTACAGTGATTTTCTTATGGTAACTGAAAAGTTGCCATCAGAATTATAGAATGAAACATTCATTCTCTTTTATTATCCCACATTCATATTTTTTACATTCTAAAAAAATGTAAATTTCATCCAGCAATTTGAGGAATTGTTTTAAAATTTCATGAGTTGAAAGCCACTGAATTTCTTGAAAGTCAATGAAATTTCATCAAATTTCATATCAGTTAGATCAGTATATTCACTTCCACTATCTTCCAGAAATTTACTGAATTGGCGATGATTAAGTCCACGTGCATGAATGAAATTTACAATTTTGTTGACTTTTTTAGCACATGTCTGACATTTAAAACTTTGGAGCATAAATTTTGTTGATGAATTATGCAGTGAATATGTTGAACACAAGTATTACCTTATTCCCTGCATTTTTCTTTTAATAATGCCACAAGTCCTTTAGTAATTCCAGTCATGGCAGAAGTACTATCAGTAGTCAGAGAAATAAGATTGTTTAACGAAAATTATATCAATCTATAATTTGCATAAGTGCGTTAAAAACATCAAGTCCAGTGGTTGTATCAGGCATTGGGATAATTTCCAGAAGTTCTTCACTCACTTTTAAGTTCGTATCACATGACGTATAAAAACACCTGGCTGAGCTGTATTCAGTACTTTCATACCTTCATCATTTGCAATGGAATAGGCTTCAAAAGTTGGAAATTTGATTTTAGTCATTTTCTTAAATCTCTGGCTATGTTATCGATCCTGCTGGCAACGGTGTTTCGAGTTAGGCTTACATTTTTATTTGTGAACAAATTCTCCTTCAGCGAATGGTTTAGACTTAATTGCAATTAAATGTGATATTAAATAAAACTGACTTCTTAGTTTACACAGCAGCTGTATTATCATTAATAGGTTTGGTAAAATTTTTTTTGTTAATTTTTGATTGACCAATATTAATTCTGGCAGTTTATTTTTACAAAGTTTTTCAACATATTTGTGAAAGCTTTCTTTGTTTTGTATCATAATGTCTTAATATTATATTCTTTATAAACCACAACAGAATTCAAACAAATCTAACATGAAATGGTTTCTTCCCCTACCCAACAGAAATATTGTGATTCTCATTTTTTTTTTAATTGTTCATTTTTTACTTATACTCATAGAGGGCTTCAGCATTATAGCTGAAACCAAAATACTTAATTCAAAGATGTTATATATCTTATTTATATATGTTGCAGTAAATAGGGTATTTTGGTGATTATACACTATTTTTATGAAATATATTAGTGATATTTATAGAATTATTATTTTGATATTTAAAAATAATAAATTTATTAGGTAATACACATTTATACTTTTGATTATTATCACTATTATTATTATTATTAGTGATTATAAATGTGGTTTCATTTGACATGTTTTTATTATTTAAACATTTTTTAAAAATAATCTATCAATGTATTGTTATAAATATTTTATAATTGCAATATTCTTTATGTATTTAACTTCTTTATTAATCTTATCATTATTATTATTTGCATATATTAAAATATAATGAGGATTTGTGAATTGTAAATAAATTATAATTAGGTTTTCTATAAACATCAATTACAATTTACTATTTCAATGTTTGTGGTTAGGTAATTGATATTGTGATTTATTTCAAGTTCATTTTTAAACTTTAAATTATTGCTATATGTATTTAATTTATTTTTAAATGAGTATATTACGTCCATTATTTATACTTTCATTATTATATATTACTAACATTCTTCAATATATCTTGCCCATAATAAAACATCATTTTTATGTATAATATATATAAAATAATAAAATACACAAAAATTAATATATAAATATATATTTGTGCATGTGTTCTGCATAACATTTAAAAGTATCTCAAAACAAGTTGTAATAATATATATATCTATTACATCAGTTAATTATTTTTAAGTATACTAATTTTAATGTGTTTTTGTTTTTATTTCAGGGTATAAACGTTTGTTCAAATACAGGTAAGTAATACATTATAAAGACTATTATTTAAGTGGTTCTCAAACTTAACTCACTTTCAAGAGTCACTTATTTTAGCAAATGGGTCCATCTTTGTGAGGATGTAGATTATATCTGATTTTTTAAAAATCAAATTCAGAAAAAGGGTAAATTTACCAGTCGAGTAAATTATTTTTATGAACATTTTTTTTACATTAAAAAAAATGATTAATAGTATAAATTATGTATTTGATGTCTATAAATTTACAGTAAATTTTGAACTGATATTAAGGACACATTCAATTCCCTGCAGAAATGGTATGTGTTATTTAAATAAAATCATTTTTAGAAAATGCTCAAAAATCATTTATGAAAAGATATTAAAAAAAATAAGGGGGGTGTATATCAATCTTTGAAAAAAATCACCAGATATAAAGGAATTTTAGTAAACGTGAATACAAAGAAGCATTTAATAAAAATAATAATATAGAAAGCATAATCTTTTTCACTTGAAAAAACGAATATCTCCATATTTCTATTTCTAGAGAATAATTAAATATAAAGAATTACAACAAAATGCAGTATTATAAAATTTTAAAATCATCATCAATGGCTTTTATTTATTTATGGAAACACTCTTTTCATATTTTTTGAAAGATGTTATATTTTTATACATTTTTTAAGTTTCCTTTTTATACTTATATTTGTTTTTGATAAATTTTCCTCATTTTTGAGGCGATGATATTTTTAATAATTAAAATGCATATCTAGTTTTAAAGTTTTATTTTAGAAAATGAAAGTATTATTTATTAGTTTTTAATTCAAGAATTCAGGTTTTTCTATTTTAATTTTATTTATTTTTTTAAGTTTAAACTTGTTAACAGGTATTGGGCATTTTCTCTTTTAGTATGCAAAAACAGATAGAATAATTTTTTACTGTATTCTATCATCATATGATTATTACAATCGGTGAAGTTTCTTTAGTTTTTAAGAGAAACTTGACTGAATGTAGTTAATTTTGTAATTCTAGACATATTAGGCTATATAAATACATATAAACTAATAATTTTAAAATAGTCACTAACTTTGTTGTCCTCAGTCATTATTAATGTACAAACATTTATTTTATAAAATCATTCTCATAGATAATAATGATTAAAATACTATTAAAGTCCACTTAACCTTTGATAAACCCTAAAGACTTTATGCAACCCTCTTGAGAGAGCCATAATTTGAGAACCACTGTTCCACATTATTCTATCATATACATCTTAATATTAATACTTATAATTATTTAATTTTTGATAATAATTTAAATGTAATGAACTTTGTTTTAAAAAGTTTAACCCTGACAAAAAAGTTAGATTTTACTTTAAAGGATACTTTTCTTTTTCGATGATAAAAAAGTGGGCTGCTGAATTATCCATCTTCATACAATCATTTAAGATGAACACTTGGACACCCCAAAACCACTACGACCAACAAAATCATCACAAGAATTTACAATGGCATATTAAATGATTGCCAATGAATGCACGAGCTTGCTGCATTGCAAACACCTATTAGACCATGTCCACTGCATTTTACACAATGTTTTGGATATGAAAAAGCTTTTGCTCATGGGTCCCATGTATATTAAAAGTCGACCAAAAAACAAATTCAACTGAACACTTCTCAAGGGTGTTTTTATATTTATTTGGATGTGATTCCGCTCAGCATATTCAACATTTTATGATAGCAAATGAAATATGGATTCACTATTACATGCCACAGGCCAATCAGTGAATGAGATCAGGTCTAAGTGTGCCAAAGAAAACAAAAATACTCCCATCTACAGGAAAACTCATGGTATAGTTTTTTTTGGATTCTTGAGTTGTGGTGCTCATAGACTACCTGGAAAAAAGGCAGGACTGTCACTGGGGATGTATTACATTTCACTACTGAACTGTTTGAAGAATATCACTCAGGGTAAACAACCACATCTACCCAAAAAATAGTGCTCTTTACCATGATAATGTGTCTGAATATATGTATTCAAATGATGTTACTGCGAAACATATGCTTCAAAGTGCTTTCATATGCACCAGATTTGTCTCCCCGTGATTATTTCCTCTTCCCAAACCTGAAGAAATGGCTCACTTGACAAAGATTCACTTTAAATGTTGAGGTCTCAAATTAGAACTCACTAGTTTAAATCTATTGAATTCCAAGGTGACTACATTGAAAAATAAAAAATAAAAGTCTAAAAAATCTTGTTTTCTTTGTCAGGTCAAGAATTTTCTGATCAATTCTTATATAACTTACAGCTAAAGGTTACAATTTGTACTTTACTGACAACATAAAACTTAATTTTACTAATAATTAACTATAACATAAAATGTTACATGTCATGTAAATAAATAATTAATAAGTTCTATTACACATTTTTCATTCTATTTTTACACACGAGCACAATTTGAGGCAAGTTTCTGCTCACTTCTCTTGCTCTAACAATTGAAGCTAATGAATCTTTCATTAATGATAATAAAACATCTTTAAAAAAATACACCAAATATATGTTCAAAAAGTAAAAAGAATGTTTGTATTTTTGGAAAGAATTTTATTTATTTATCTACATTAATTTGATCCCAAAATAATACCCATTAGATATTACATACTTATGCCAGCGCTTTTTCCAATCCCTGAAACACTTCTGGTACTCAATCTTTGGAATAGTGTTCAGCTCTTTCAGCTATTCGCTTTTAATCTCATCTATGCTTGTAAAACAATGGCCCTTTAAGGTTCTTTTTATTTTTGGGAATAGAAAAAGTTACACGGGGCCATGTCTGGCAAATATGGTGGCTCGGGTATCATTACAAAGTTGTTTTTGATTAAAAATTGACAAACAAGCAATGAAGTGTGAGCAGGCGATTTATCATGGTGAAAAAGTCACGAATTGTTTCGCCCCAAATCCGGGCGTTTCTTTCGGATTGCTTCACGCAAACGGCGTTGAATTTGTAGGTAATATTCCTTATTGATCGTTTGACCTTGTGGCAAGAACTCATGATGCACTGTGCCGTTAAAATCAAAGAACATGGTGAGCATAACCTTCACATTCGACCGTACTTGCTAAGCTTTTTTCGATCTTGGTAATCCAGAATGCCTCCACTGGGACAATTGAGCCTTAGTTTGACATCAAATCCGTAAACCCTTGTTTCATCATCTGTTATGGCACGTTTCAGTAGTTCTAAATTGTTCTTGACTTCATTTAACGACTCCTGAGCAACTTCCCCTCGCTGTTTTTGTTTGAAATTCAACAATTTAGGAACAAATTTTGCTGTCACACGTTTCATACCCAAAACATCCGAAAAAATTTCATGGCATGAGCCAATTGATTTTCCAACATCATCAATGATTTCTTTGATTGTGATTCACTGATCATTAATAATCATTTCTTTCACCTTTTTTTTGTTTTCATCGGTTGTTGATGTGCTGGGGCGTCCAGGGCGCTCGTCATCTTCACGATCTATTTTGAAATGCTTATACCACTTGTAAAAACCCTTTCTTTACTCATAACAGACTCACCAAAAGCAATATTTTACATTTTAAAACACTGCTACACTTTATTCCATTCTTATAGCAAAATTTAATACAAATTCTAAGATCCATTATTTATACAAATAAAAAATTGCTGATCGTACCAAAACACGCGTTTTGATAGCTGACAACAGACTAAACATCCAATATGGCTAAAAATGTACAAATACTTTTCAGACATGTTTACCAATACAATGAAAAAATCCCAAGAATTGGACTAATACAACCCGTGAAATTTCAAAATTCTCATTACTTTTTGAACACACCTCGTACATCATTATACCAGCTTAACAGAACACTGTTAAGCGCCCAAGCCATTTTGTTTTGTATGGCTATATTTCTTTGTAATAAAAATAATAAACAAAAAGATTTATTAAAGATAAAGAAAAAATTAAATAAGAGATATAATGCAATCAAAAAATCGATTGCTTAAAATAGAAGTAATACTTTAAACAGTGCTCTAGTCACTACTATTTATTTATGTATTAACTAACCACGAACAAGGCTCTCATTTAGAGCTTAGAGGAGTATGTTATTAGGCAAATTACTAACTGCTTGACTCAGGTATATGCACCAATAGACATCAGGTTCTCTGTACCCCACTTACAGCAGTCCATGGAACCTTTATTGGTGCAATCACATTACATTGTTCTTCATCTACTATAAGTTAAAATGGTTGTTAGCAAAATAATACTTATATTTGAACTAACATAATTTTCAAAAAACTTTCTGCTGACAGGTTTATATTATGCTATTCCAGAAGACATAATGATCTCTAAACTTATTTAATACAATTTTACCTTGTTTTTGTTTTAAAATAGATAATTTTTACTTGTAATAATAATTACTTCAAGAATAAAAAAAAGTAACAAAACCAGTTTCAGCAACTTCTGAAAGTCTTCAGTAATTATTTTGGAAAATTATATAATAAATGCAAATGTTTTATTAATTTTTTCTTGAGGATTCTTTCTGATATTGGCAGAAGAAATAGAAGCTATACATAGTTAATTGAAACTTGAATGAAATAAATTATACCTGTTTTTTTCTTGAAATATATAATCTTTATAATTTCAAGACAAATTTTCATAAAAATTAATATAAATCATACAACTTTTCAGCTAGTACTTGAATCAAACAAATAGAAAAAAGCATATAAATATATAATCAGCTACAATTTATAACAAATTTTGTTACATAACAATATAATTAATTTTATTTAAAAAAAGGGAGGAAAGCAGCTTTAATTCAATTTCTACGAGTAATTAAATTCCAATAGATTGAAATGAAAAAGTTACTTAATAAATCATTTTGTGCACTTTTAAAGTTGAAAATTTATTTTGATTTTTTTTTAAGCTATCATTTTGAACAATTTCAAAGTAAAAGTCTAATCTAATTTCAACTTTAAAAAATGTAAATTTTGATAAAAGGTTGTTCAACATTTTACTTCAATATTTTTAATTATTTTTTATTTAAAGGATTATTATAAAAAAAGGAATTGGTAAGTTATATTTCTCCTTATTAATGATAAAAATTGTTGAACTTTCTATAAATCTATACCAGTGGTTTCAAAACCACTTAATATATGGAAATTTTCAAAAAGTACTTCCAATTTTCCCATGTCATCATGAAATATAAGTAAAAATGAAGGACAAAATCTGATAAATAGAATTTCTCATCTTTAACTTTTTGTGATAAATCTTAAGATGGAGTTCAATTATTGTCCTAGCTAAGAAGAAATCATGTTTTTTTAGGTTTAAATTTTTACATAAATTGATTCAATGCAGGCTTGGCCATATCATTTAAGTGAAATAAATCATTAGTGACAATATTGATGAAAGCTTAAATAAAAACTGTAATTACAATTAATTTTATCAAAAGACTACAGTTATGTAAAATGGAAGGAATTCATTCCACTTATAAGGTAGAATACTACTTTTTCTGTGCCCTTTAATTAACCAGTTCAACTAAGCCCTTGGCACAACTGGTAGTTTAAACCTAACTAGTTTTGAAATAAAGTTTACATTCTGCATTTAGTAAAGCAATTCATCCTAACAAATCTTATCCATACAAAAATTACAAGTCTACAGTTGCTATGGTGATTTCCTTGAGGGGACTGCTAACAGTACACTATTTTTTATTTTCATCCATAATCTAAATAATGATCCATTATTTTTGTATGAACAACAGAAAATTGTTCAAGAATATTGTGAGAGGACAGTTCACATTATGTTATTATATAATATGTACTTTCTTGCAACACAAATTTTATTTATAAACAGTTTTAGTAATCAATAAAATCCTTAGTGTAATATAAAATTAGAAATTACCCAATATTTAATCTCAGAATTTTAAAATATTATATTTTATACATAGTTAATAAGTACTTTGTTTTAAATTTCTAATTCAAAATTCATGATTAATTTATTATTCAGACGTTTTCTAAAATTAAATTGCAAATCACTTCATTCATATGAACTTCTGGTTCAAGAAAAATAATAAAACTGCCCTGTTCTAATTAATGATTCACAAACCCAATGTGACACCTCCTTTTTTCCTTTGATTCCTCCTTTCCTGGATAGATACCATGGGAATTTGGTATGTTGTCACACTGAGTGACAACTATGTAAATAATAGTATCCTTAGTTGAACTTCATGCGGGGAAGTCCTGTCTGTGCGGGTTTCAGGAACTCTTTTATCTATTTGAGGGAAGCACTAAGGGGCTGTCGCCAAAACACAATCTTAATGAAAAAAAAAAAGTAACATAAACGCAAGTAACACCTTAGTCATTTGCGGCTAAACTTTGCAGCATTTACTGTAATTTCCTTTATCAATAAAATAACGATGAAAGGATGTACATAGTTCTTCTATAAAACTATGTTTTAAGTAACACATTAAATTTTTATCAAATAACTAAATGAAAGAACAATGCCTTATGATATCATTATTTTTCAATATTTAGAAAGATGTGAAATAAAAAATATTCAACTGTACTTTTTCATTTTTACATGCTAAGATAAGTGTTTAAATAAACTGTGTAGAGATACATGAAGCTCAATCTTACAAAAAAGAAAAATGTTAGACAATATTCTTGTAAGCAAATGATTGAGATAGTCAAATGTGAAATTTGGCACAACCAATACATAAATATAAAATCAATGATGCTTTTGTTATGATCATTTGATACAAGATTATACTACGACCAAACATTGTAAATAAAAATTAAACTTTAACTGATAATCCCAATCTTAAATTTAGACAAAAACTATTAAAATAAAATAAATGTTCATTCTTCATGCGCTTGTGCATGACACGATTAATAAAGACTATGCTAGTTAAGTTATTATGAATTTTTTTTAACAGAACAAAAGATAATAATTATAATTTAACTTTACAGAATGTACAGGGTCTGATTCCTGCGCCCACTGGTGTAAAGTAAACGTAACAATGGAATCACCATTATCTGTGAAAATAATTGATCCTGATCAAGGAAAACTAGAAGTTAAATATAAATTACATGATGATCTTAGGTTCCATAAATTTGAAATTTCTTTATATGTAGATGAAACAGCTACACCAGAAAAATGTGGAACATATGATGCTTTTACACGTCCTGAAGTATTTAAGTTACATTCAATGAAAACAGTGTATTTTGATTGGTGTGACAATCCTAATAGCTGCTCTAAAAACTGCAGTGATGTAAGTAAAATTTTTATTAATTTTTATATTTAAGTAATACATATGCAAATGTAGTGGTCAATTCTTATATCATTATTATTCTAAATTCTGTTAATAGAAGTACAATGCACTTATTATACATGGCAAAATCCATTAATACAAACGTATACATGTATATACAATTTTTTTTTCTTTTTTATATAAAGAGATAAGGTAATAACAAACATGTGAAATCAGAGCAAAAGGTTTTATAACTTCCTGGTAAATAGAACACAAGTTATATCTATATTTGTGTTTTTTTTTAAATTATAATTTGACTGGTTTACTGGAGTTCCTTTCTTCACCGTGCCAGTTTTCAGTCTCAATGTAACCATCTACATTCTCTAATTATACTTTCATATACAGAGGCAGAAGATTAATTTTAGATAGTTTGTTTTCAAAAATGGTGGAAGTATCAAATATTAAGAATTTTGTTAACAAATTCATATATTTCATTTATTTTATGAGGTTTAATTTTTTTAAATATGTACAAGTTTTTATATAATTACTAAAAATAACTTTATGAAAAAATGATTTTTTTATGATTTTGGTAAACCTGT
The DNA here is from genome assembly GCF_047948215.1 of Lycorma delicatula. Classification (NCBI taxonomy): domain Eukaryota; kingdom Metazoa; phylum Arthropoda; class Insecta; order Hemiptera; family Fulgoridae; genus Lycorma; species Lycorma delicatula. The sequence goes on from NC_134460.1 coordinate 51,638,374, forward strand.
TCACATGTATAATCATACTGGCTGAATAATTTAGATTTGACAACCGAGTGAGTAAGAAGTGTTGTATTGTATTTGGTGACTTTAAAATGAAAATTCAAGTATTTGCATCATATTTTCCATAAAATATAAGATAAAATACTTGTGAATAAAATACAGTGAAAATGTTGAAAAGACTTTTCACGAGTCTAGAATACAGGAATCAGTAGTTAATGAATGGTACAAACACTTCCAAAATTATTATTGAAGGTGATCGCAGAACTGGAAGACTATGTAGATAATTTATAAAAAAAAGTAGAATAATTTTTGAAAAATAATCCTGTCTAATTTTTAATTTTAAGGGAAATTGTTGAATATATTGATTGGCAAGCAGTATAATTAATTCATTTGAAATAATTTTCATTTATTTTAAGCATGAGATAAGTGGCAGAAAATTTTCCTCAAATTGTTAAATTTTGATAAAAAAATGCCCAAAAACTGTTGAGAAAATGATGAGGCAATAGTAAACTAAAATTCTTCGATAATTTTGTAACTAATGATGAAACATAGCTATGGCATTGAAAGAAAGGATAAGTTATCTCAATGGAAACCCAAATGAGAAAAGGTTGAAAAAAGATGTCAAGTTCAATTAAATGTGAAAGTTTTCTTATTTATTATGGAATTATCTTAATTAAATTTTTACATTGATTGCCAGAATCAGTAACAACATTTAAGTGCTATTTATGTATTTTATATAATCTGTATGAAGCTATCCATGTTTTGTAAACAATATGGATGATAATAAATAACAGTTAGACCAAGAGTATGTTAATAGGAAAAATGATAAAGGTAAATATTAGATTGAATCGTGGGGAGATAAAGCAGTTAGAATGATTCATATATCTAGGAAGCACTGTAACTGAGATCAACATCGCTGGGGCGTTGTGTAACAGAATTAGAGTAATAACTGCGAAAGAAGGATTTTTTTAATAGGAGAAAAAGGTTGCTCTTTGGATCATTAAACAAAGAACTAAGGAAAATACTATAGTATATGTAAAATCTAAAAGGCGAGCCCTCCCCACAAGCTGCCTCTGCTTACCTCCTCTAACCCACTCCTATAATTTGGCATGCGGAACACATACTATTGCTTGCCACAAAAGTAAGACCTCCAAATGATACAGACTTGTATTTATTATTATTATTTTAATTTTTTTTATTATTGTTTAATCTACCAAATTCATTTATTTTGGCTATTATACATTTATTTACATTTGTTGTTTAATTACACTAGTCAACAAAAAGTTTTTTTTCGTGTATCTGGAATCATACGTGGTGATTTCAACAATTCTGGGGTGCTGAATTCAAAACTGTTATTAGAAAATTGTGTAATATGTCATATTATTAAATTCATATGATTTAGAAAAACAATTTATTTACCAATAAATGCATAATCACAGTGAAATCAATATTTAAAAAAAAAAAAATTATTTATGTGTTTATTTAAAATTTGTTTAAATCAACTAAACTTTTATTTATTCTAATACAGATAAATTAAAAAAAAACATTAATACAGTTTTAAAATAGCATTTTCTAAAAGTAAATCATAGGAAATGTCTTTAAAATAACAGTTTTTAAAAGTTTAATCACTGTAATTGTTTTGCTTTTAATCTTTAAAATATGTTGACAGACTTTTTCGCTTGCACAATGTTTGATCATTTTCTCTAAACAAAAACGAACAATAGTTACCCATGATTCCATGATCCCATTTTCCTTGGTACCAATGTTTGATTGTAAGAATATCCTGATGGAAACGCTCTCCTTGCTCATCATTGACAGGAAAATTTTCAGGAAAAAAAATCTAGATGGGAGTGTAGGAAATGAATTTTTAATGACATCCTACATTCTAAACGTTTGTAGTTTTCTAACAGCATATTAAAAAAAAAAAAAAAATCATAGTTTTCAACTTTTTTGTTTCCTAAAATCCACCAACAATATCTTTGAAGGACTTCCATGTAGCTAGTTCACATTTGCTAAGTTTATTGTCAAAAATTGAGTCCTTAAGCAGTTTCTTGATTTGCTAACTGATAAATATACCTTCCTTGAGCATCACTTAATTTAGGAAAACATATGTTTAAATGATTAACTCCTGGTCCATGTTTATCTAGCGCCTAACAAAAATTTTTCATGATTCCGATTTTTATGTGAAATGGTGGCAAGATTTTACCACTCTAAATTAATGATAAATGCTTTACATCTTTCTCACCAGCATCAAAGTTCTGCTGTAGTGGCCAGTTCTTCACTTCGTAATGACTTTTTGTATCACTACTATCCCAAAGACAAAGAAAATAACAATATTTTATAAACCCACCTTGTAAACCAAGTAATGCAACAACTTTCAAATCACTGCAAACTTGCCACGTATGTGCTTTGTATTTTATTGCTTCTAATACAGATGCCATAGCTTCATAAGTTTCTTTCATTTCGACTGCATGAGCTAATAGAATGGACGGCTGTTTATCATTGTGCAATAAAACTGCTTTCAGGTTAACTTTAGAAGAGTCAATAAAAAGACACCATTCTTCAGGAATATGCTGAATTCCAAGCTCTTTCATCAGGTCATCAACATCATTACAAACAAACAATGAATTTTTGATAATAAAATAAGTTGAAAGATTTTTATTTTGTGTTCTATATACAGTAACTTTTGATTTTTTCTGTTAAAAAACTGTTGCATTATCCAAAACTGGGGTCAGTCTAGACCCCAGAAGTTCAGCCTGCTGCTTTGATAACTTTAAATCATGTACTAAATCATTAAGTTCATGTTCTTGAATTAAATGAGAAGATTTCTCATCACATACAAGAAAAAATTCTTCAACAACCTCTACATCATTTGCTTCATTTTCAGTTTGTTCTTCTAGCAATGTCAGATTAGATCGTGGCCAATGTCTCCTCTCCGTGTGACATTGGCTTTAGAGCTGAATGTACATCTGCAAATCTTGAACTTTCTATTTTTGAATGAAAATCCAAATATATCTGTCATGCAAAAGTAGCAGTTGGTGAAGTGGTCCTTAGATTCATGCCAAACCATTGGTACAGCAAATGACATGGCTCATTGTTTCTCCAACCATTCAGAGTTACTGAGCACGATATGCAAATAACTTGAGACCCCCAGATTTTATCTTGATCTCAGAGTGCAAAATGAAAATAAAATTTATAAGCTATTTTTATCAATTCAGAAATACTCTTTCTTTGAGATTTAGGCATAAATTTACCATAGACATAACAAAAATCTTCTGGATGATTTGAACATCCTCAAACTTTTGTAGAAGCCATGTTGTAGCAAATAAAAATGAGAAAAATCATTTTTGTATAATAAAGAATTGATAAAAATACAGCAATACACTAATAAGTCTGTGAAACACAACACACTGTATAGATAAGTGAAGCTAGAAAGCAACAATAGATGTCTGTATGATGTCATCATACAGACGTGTTTGTACACGTCTAGTTCTCATAATACAGTGTATATATTTATTTATTTTTTCTTTATTAAGCATGTATATATATTATTTCAAATATAAAGTTCAGAAACTACTTAATTGTAACCAGTTGATCAAAATGAGTTCATTATAAAAATAATTTACACCTTTATGATTTATGTAAAACCTTTACATAGTAACACAATTTTAACAGCATATTCGAAATCAGCATCCAAATTACACTGAGAAAAGTTGTGTAACATGTTAGTTACAAATTTTGTGTTTGACTAGGATTATTAATTATTTATGTCATCTGTTATTTATTTATTCTTCTGTATTTATTTATTTGAGCTACTATATAAATTATTTTGTATGAAATCATTTTATGTTTTATGTTTATAAAAGTACGAATTAACATTTTAATTAATTAAATTAATTTTACATTTATTTTAGTATGAACTTAATATCTGTAATATTCACAATTTTTTTTTTTTTATAACGGTTATAACTATATTACTTTACTCATGTTTCTTTAACACTTTATTTATTTATTTATTTTTTGGACAATTTAATATTTTTATTTTGCAGTTTTGTAGGTGTACAAAGTTCAAAAGAATACTAGTTATTGATGCATATGTGCTATTAAGAAATAATTTTTGTAAATTACTATGCCACGTCAGAGAAAATCATAACATTAATACCTTTAATAAATAAATAAACAACTCATTTCATATACTATTGTATTACGTTATTGTTACTGTTTATTTATAGCCAAACGTTATTTTAACATAATTGAAAAAAAAACATCTACTTTTAATAAATAAATTCCTTCATATACATCTATGAACAAAATATTAGGAATAAATTTTATTTATTTAATAACAAATTATCAAAACACATTTCGTTACTATAATAGTAACATCATAATTACAAATGGTGTAAGTCATTGCAAATTAATTATGTGACTTTTCGAATACACTACTTTGGCTGCTGGTGTGATGAGAAGTCAACGAGTGATGTTAACAGCAGTGGAGAGGATACCATAGAGGATACAGACCCGCCTTCAGATATTACATATACTATAGCAAAATACTAAACGTGGACTGTAGCACTGTATAGTGCATAATTATGGAAACTAAGGAAGGATGATGAAAGAAAATTGGATTTATTTTAAATGTGCATCCTGAGAAAATCGCAAGATATAAGATGGAAGGGTAAAGTTAGAAATAAAGAAGTGCTGCAAAGAATTGGGGAAGGAAGGTAAATGCTTAAAAATGTATGAAGAAAAATGAATTAACTAGGATATTAATTGAGAGAAGAATGTTTGCTGAAAACTGCAATTGAGGGAATGGTGCCTAAAGAAAAAAAAAGAGCAAAATTCTAAGGAGGTATCAGATGATAGATTAAGATAGGAGAGATATGATATAACTAAGAGTCTGGCAAAAATCTTGAAGCATGGAAGACCAAATAAAGCAAGGACCTACCAGATATGTACGATAATAAATACATTACTAAAGAAATTAATACTGGTTATACTGGAAAGTGCATGCTATAAAAGGTTGGGAAGACTGTCATAAGTATATTATCTGATGAGCAGATAAACATAAACATACATTAACATCATACACACACACATGTATATATATATATAAACATGAATTAAGGCACAGTTTTACAAATAAACAAAAACTTGATTAACCTCTGTAACCAAACATCAAACGAGATAATTCTATATCAATAGTCTTGATATATTATGTTAAAATTCAAGAATTCCATGTAATTGTAATATGTAATTATATCATAACATGAATTCATACAATAACAAAAAAACAAAAAATAAACATTGTAGATAATTAAATTTTCTGCAACTTTGTACATTATACAAATTACAAAAGCTATACCATTTTAATAAATAATGCAAAAGGACACTATATAATATATTTGCGAGGAGAAAGCTATCACAGAGACCAAATCAAGATTTTTGTGATATTTATTTATATTGGATTAAAATAATATTATCGCTTGTAATAATTTTTTGTTCCATCAAATAGAGATTAAGCACACACCTTCGTAATTGCTAAGTTAAGTTTACTGTTTAATTGGTTAGTTAAGTTTAATTTTTATTTTAATACGCTTCATATGTTTTTTTTATTGCTTTTCAGACTCTCACAGTAGTATTTGACTACATTTTTAAATCTTGTTATCGTATATCTATAGGTCGACATTATAAGAATAGGATATCAGTAACACCCACAATTTCTTGTGGTCAAATGCTTTATACTAACTATAAGAAGAAACTTTTAACAGATACCGACATGACACCGTATGTTGCACCACAAGTTCATGCTAACAGGTAAATATAAATATTATTTTTGACCAAATTTCATTATTATACAGCACAGTGTAAACAGTGATGTATGGCATTTTAAACATTTATGAAACTGTTAATTTTTTGCAGCGCTATAAAAATACTGGTTTGGTTTAAAATTAAAATGCTTTTCTGTCATTTTTTAAAGTTTTCAATTGACTTTAACATCAACTTTCTACAGATAAATTCTCTATTAATTTTGTTATAAAATTTTATTTATTTATTGGGAGTTTAACAAAGTAAATCTATTCCAGTTCTAAAAACATGTACTGATTCAAATTTTCTGGGCTTTATAACAATTTTCTTGAAATTATTGGAGATAATGTTCTAAAACCAAATCTCCTTTTTAATTTTTCAAGTAAAAAAATAAAAAAAATATAAAATTATCAATTTTTCTCTATAATTTATTTGAAAGAATTTTGGTACAGCCACAATTTAACACTAAGCAGAAATAAGGAAAAAATCTTTTGTTATCTAGGTTTATAAAGAAATCTTTTCTTTATTACTGTAAACTATATAATTTAAAATAGTAAAATGTTTCCTGAAATTACTTCTGTTTTTTTCATAGTCACTGTGTAATATTTAATTATAATTCTGAATATAAATAATAAATTTAAAAGAGTTAAAAAATAAAGTTTCAATAACTTCATCTTATTTTACCAGCTATTTTTTTGTTTTTAATTCTGATATTTTATAGAAGCAATAATATTGTACTAGTTTAAAAACTTTTCAACTACTCGTAGGAACTTTCATCAGATATTAGCAGTTATTAATATTATTTTGTGATTTTAGATAAAGATATTGCCAACAATTTAATGCGTTTGGAAAACTTGCTTTTAAAACATGATCATGTTTTCTCAACTCACTGTACTGAAAATGTTGAGTTCAGACAAAATATTCATTTGATTTGAACTGGAATTGTCTCTTTAATATAATTATGTTATTGGTTATAAAATACTAGCACATTTAATAATATCAAGATTAATGTCTTAAGATATAGCTTTTTTTATACATAAACTGCGGTTTCTGTTGTTAAATTGCATTTACAAGGTGGAGGTGATTGTAAGTTACTGTTATTGTGTAATGCTTCTACATACTTGTTATATTTTTGTCTGAAGCAGTATCCAGCTTTTCTAATGTATAATTTTGCATAGTTGGAGCAAATTGTATATTCTTGGTATAATGTGTTTGGAGAGTGAGTGAGTTCTGTGCGATGGTTTTTTGTTTGGTTCTGTTCTGAATTTTTATTTATAAACATCAGCAGTTTTTTCTTTATGTTGTATAAAAATGAGAAAACAAACTATTAGATGAATATTAGATAATAGTGTCTAATTTTGGTGAGCACTCTTTTGGTTACAAAAGAATACTGCATCGTTTGCGAATTTAAAAACCGAATTTACTTGTGCTTGGTGTTGAGGATATATCAGTCATTAATAGTATGATGTGTATGTTTATTATGTTGTATAATTGTCTAATGTGTTTAATGACAATAAAAAATTTATGCATTTGTTCTTATTCTGCTGTATTTTGTTTATGTATGTGTTAAAAACTGTCTGCATCATCTGGTGCTGCCTTGATATAATGTGATATTTCATCTATGTACAGTGTATCCTGAAATTCTCCTGGGAATTTCATAATCTATTCTACTTTTGAAATAAAGGAAAAATTCATATAAACATATACCCTAAAATGCTTCATTTGCAAGTTACTGCTAGTGAAAGATTTCACTCAGATTTCAGCTACCCTGGTGAAATGAAGTTGTACTGAAATTTTTAGGACGTTAAAATTAAGGGGCAGCAGTAGTGGTTGCTTATGTTGTTTGATCTGAAAAATCAAATAAAAAAAGTCCAAGAACCATACATTTAGTAGTTTCAGAGAAATCTTGAGAAGAAAACGAATAAACTGGGGTAAAAAACCCGTTTTTTATGTTTGACGTACTATAACTTTCTTAAATAGGTAAATAAATATGCAAAACTTTTAAACAAAACCCAAAGAGAATTTAATTCTGAACAAAATGGCTTATACTACATCTATACTTCAGTGAGTCTCATCAAGTTAATAATTCTTTCTTTTTTTATCAGTATCTTCAAATTCAAAATTAATGAAATTCTGGTATATTTAAGTAATAATATAATTAGTTTTCTTTTGTATAAAATTTTGTTTTCACAAATCCAGAGCAGTTATTTTTGTTTATTCATAGAGATTTTATTTTTTTTATCATTTATTTGGAGAATTACATATTAATTTGTAAATATGTACATATTTACGTACTTTTTAAAAACCAGTTTGAATATTTTCATTTAAATTTTAGTCAAAGATAAAAGAATTGATGTATAGGAATAAATAAACTTATTTCTGACTAATCTAATTTTTCTACATTATTAACACGTATATATTAAATGAATTCTACTATATGTGTTTTCAAATTTTAAAAAAATTTGAAAATATGTCTTCAAAAATAGAAAAAAAAAAGTAATATTTATGTAAATAGTTATATCTTGTATGTATATAATTTTTTATTCGAATGTTTCAGGACACTATATGTAGATATAGATGGTGATGGGATTGTTTCTTCATATTATACTCAGATAATATTTTATGTGGTGCCATATAATAATAGCAGAACCGCTAAATGTTCTGTAAGCTTTACCTTTCTTCTTTCCATTTGGTGAACTAACCATCCTGATCTATTTATTTATAACACTTTTTCTGTGTGTTTCCTTCTAGTCCTGTTTCCTGATTTACTATTATATAAAAGCATGGTAATATATTAAGTTTAAATGTATTTACTTTTCTTTTTTTTAATAATAAAGCATTTTGTAAATTTTTATTATATTAATGGATAGTATGAATTAAAGTAAATACTTTGTTAATCTTAAATAAACTTAGTCAGGAGAAAATAATTCAAATAAAAATATCACTGGTCATTTTTTATAATAATTACCAGCAAACAGTCATAAATTTCTCATAAAATAAACCATAAAAAATTAACATTATATCAATTAATAATCTGTAAATGTCAACGTCCTTTTTTTAATTTAGAGTAAGCTTAGTAATAGACTTACTAGCCAATGTATGGGCTCTTTTGTGCCTTTCTCATATAAGAAACACAGAGACCTTAAACTCTTCAGTAATACAGATGGTACTGACCTAATTCTCACAAAACCTAATTGACAAAAGGATAAGAGCTAAGAAGAGGATAACAGAAAATTAATAATCAATTCACAGAAGGACTGTGAGTCCCTTGAGAATGTTAACCATACTTAGTAGGAGTAAAATTATAAGTTCCTTTTTACCTAGAAAAAATGAATCTATTTCAAACTCAAATAATTCTTATAATTATTCAATTTTTCTTGATATATTTTTTTTATGAAAAAAGGTAAAATTATTAATTGTTTTCACAATACCTCTTCTCATAAGCAATTGCTCAGATATACATTTTTTCTCAATAAACTATAAAAACGTAACTGAATTAGTAATTAACCAATTAAATTATAAAAACAATCTTAATTATAATACAAATATTATTAACAGACTTAAAAAAAGGTATGTTTCTCAATTTGATAGGTATGTTAATGTACAATATATAATGAAGCCTTTCTTTATAAAATGCAGTTCATTTTAAATGAACAACTACTCGGTCTCTGAAATCAAAGTATCTTTTCTAGTCATCACTGCTTAATGCTGTATTATTAATGTTAACATAATGATATGTAGCCTGATGTCATAACAATACACAAAACATTTTCAACCAAAAATTTAAAAAAAATAATAATATTGAAGACTTAAGGTAAAATAAATAATAATATTATTATTTCTCATTTAAAAGAGTCTTTGTTTGTGATTGGTTGCTTTATACCATTTTTCTGAATTCCTTTTGTAATATTTATTGAAATGCAAGTTTCACCCGTCTGTATTTCCTTGCAAATAGCTTTTTTCATCTAGTAATGTTGTCTTTCAGCCAAACTTTACTTGTAAATAAAATAAACCTACTGAAAACAAAAAAAAAAAAAAAAATACTAAAAGATAGTAATATTGTTTATTTCAATTAACATTTACATAAGATTTTTTCTCTACCTGCCTAAATAAATAAAATAAAGTGTGATCTAATTTTACTTATATTTGTTGCTCTGTATATATTTTTTCCCCTGATGAATTAATTTCATACATAATCTTGAAGGTTACTATGGGAATGAGGAAATGAAAATTTGTAGTTCATAAAAATGCACCTAGCCTGACTGGGATTTGAATCCGGATCCTCCAGATGAAAGGCTGAGATGCTACCATACCGCCACGGAGATCAGCTATTTGTAACTGTTTTATTATACTAAATTATTTTTTTTATTATTTGAACACCCAGAATATATATATATATATACATTTTAATTTATTAGTTTTGTTTTTAATATATGTGCATAATTTTACTGAGAAATTAAAATGTTGCAATTTAAGATATGGAGAAAGATGTACAAATCATAATATTAATAGTGATTTAATTACTTCAAACTAGAAACTGAATACACTGCAGAAGCAAAATTTATGCAATAACTGCTAACCAAGAAACAAAATAATTTATGAGTTGGAAAATTTTAGATCAGTGAAATGATAACAAAAACTTTTTTAAAAATGTCATACATGAAAATCAAAGTGCAATCAACATAGAGGTGAAAAAATCCTCAAGATGACAAAAAAATAACATAACAAAAGTCACCTCCAACATCAAGTTCATGTTGATTGTCTTCATATTTATGTTGTTCATCAGTGGTTCATCCTGAAGGAACAATAGACAACACAAAATTTTGTTTTACAGTAATTTAATTTGACTCAGCAGTGAGAAAGAAGCAGTCAGTGACACGAGAGAGAAGTTCATGGGTGCTTCACAGACTAGTTTGCCACTCCTCATCGATGAGTTCTGATAAAAAATGCTACAGCCACTGTTCCTTCAATCCTCCTATCATCTGAAATTTCTTCCTGCAAATGTTTTACTTTTTATCTACCTTGATAGTCTCCCTGACATTTTAAAACAATCAAAGAGGTTAAGAAATTACGCTACAAAGACCAAGTTCTATTGCACAATAAAATTCCAATAACTGAGAAGAAAAATGCAGGAAGCAATCCATTAATGGGTCAGGAAGTACTTTGAAGAAGATAAGCCAGAATAATGTGTAAATTACAAAATAAAATTTTTTTTTAAAGTTTGTTTATAGAAGCCCTTGTAGATGGTAAAACTATGGAAAGCAAAGATCAGAATATGTAAAACAAAGATAAATGTGGATGCTTTATAGATTGGTACAGAAATGAGAGCATAGGAAAACAGTGTAACTGACTGACCTAATTAAAAAAAAAAGAAAAGACTTTTAATGTAACTTATTAACACTCATATAGAACACATAATGAAACATAAACTTACTTAAGAATAATAATAAAAAATACATACATCTACATTCACTTATTCTAATAACTAAGAATGATATATTTTTAACTACTAACACTGTATTGTAAAAAACAAACTAGAAACCAAAAAAAGAAAATCTACAAGAAAAGTTTTTAATACCAGAAGATAGAAGAAAAAGTTTACCTTAAAAAAATCAAGAAATTTAAAAAGAAAAAAGTACAAAAAAGAGTTTGACAAAACTATAACATATATGTATCTATCTATATACTTAATATATAGGAGGAGAAAAGATTATGGAGGTAGAAGAATTTTGTTATTTGGGAAGTAGAATTACTAAAGATGGACGAAGCAGGAGCGATATAAAATGCCGAATAGCACGAGCTAAACGAGCCTTCAGTAAGAAATATAATTTGTTTACATCAAAAATTAATTTAAATGTCAGGAAAATATTTTTGAAAGTGTATGTTTGGAGTGTCGCTTTATATGGAAGTGAAGCTTGGACGATCGGAGTATCTGAGAAGAAAAGATTAGAAGCTTTTGAAACGTGGTGCTATAGGAGAATGTTAAAAATCAGATGGGTGGATAAAGTGACAAATGAAGAGGTATTGCGGCAAATAGATGAAGAAAGAAGCATTTGGAAAAATATAGTTAAAAGAAGAGACAGACTTATAGGCCACATACTAAGGCATCCTGAAATAGTCGCTTTAATATTGGAAGGACAGGTAGAAGGAAAAAATTGTGTAGGCAGGCCACGTTTAGAATATGTAAAACAAATTGTTAGGGATGTAGGATGTAGAGGGTATACTGAAATGAAACGACTAGCACTAGATAGGGAATCTTGGAGAGCTGCATCAAACCAGTCAAATGACTGAAGACAAAAAAAAAAAAAATACTTAATATAAGTAAACGAAAAACAGAAATGGAAGGATTATAACCTTACAAGAGGGGAGGGATTAAGTGGGATGGATGGAGGGCCCCATCCCAAATACTGTTTTTACTTTTGGATTTTAATTATTTAAAAAGTTTGAAATTAATGACACCGCATACGTAAATTTAATTGCTATATAAAACTATTTGTATTAAAAGGCCATTAATTTTTAATGTTTAAAATTCAGTTTTTTGAAATCCTTGCATTTTTACTTTCTGTATAAAATAAAGGAAGTATTGTGATGGCGAAAAAATTTGGTTTCCAGGTTTTAATGGAAATATCCATTTTGACCATCTCTGAATCCATTTTGACTAGTCTCACATGACAACTGTACATACTTATGTATGTATGTTCATATGCATCTCGCATAACTCAAAAACAATTAGTCGTAGGATGTTGAAATTTTGGATTTAGGACTGTTGTAACATCTAGTTGTGCACCTACCCTTTTGACTGCAAACGACTGAATCCAAAAAGACCCAAAATCAAAAAAAAAAAAAATGGATTTTGGACTTACTGCAGTAATAAGCCCTCATTGAGAACTTTTCAACGATATATTATAAGTGGTACCTATTTTCGTTGGTTCCAGAGTTATAGCCAAATAAAATTTTAATTAATGAAATATTTGGATTTTAGGTTAGATCAGACTCTCTCTTTTGGAGCTTTCTCCAGAAATCAGACTCTCTTTTTTTTATCAATTTAAATATATTGATTTATTAATAATTAGCCTCTCATTGTAAAAAAAAATTTAGGATGAATAATACAATAACAAAAAAAAAATATGAAAAAATATCAGAAATTTTTAATGAAATAAAATTTTATGCACTTTTCATTTAAAAAAATTTGTAAATGTAATTTAATAGGTGTACAAAGAAGTCATGTGTTGTCCACATCAGATTATTTGTTGTTTATATTTTATTTATAATATATAATTAGTCAGCAAATATGGTGATTTTAAAAGCAAACATAATAGCAGAGTCTCTCATTTATTTGATTTTTAAACAGAGAAAAATTCTACACGTAAAAAAATTTAAATTATGTTGATATGCTATTTCTTTTTTAAAATGTCACCCTTCAAACAACCAACAATCTGTAAATCTGTTCACCTCTCACTTCCTGTAAAGTCGTTATAGGAATTTTCTAGTTTAGATTTGATGTATCAACTAGTGTATTAAGAAAATACATTTTAGAAGATCAGGTGACCTAGCTGACCAAATGATATCAGGAAATTGCTTGGAAATGCTTTCAGTTACTTTCACTTGCTCTACAGTGCCAACTTTCTTTTATGATGTACAGCCACCACTAATTCAAAATTTTGAACAAACTCTAGAGAGCGTGGAACAACAAAAAAGATGATTGTGATTTTTTCAAAATTCATGTTGAGTAATCACAAAAAAACTCAGTGTTTTTAAAAGGATTTCACAACAAAAGTACATTGCAATGCAGTTCACAACTACATTGTCAATACAATGAACTCATGGACTCCAGCATAACATAGTATATGTTTTATGTACAACCAATTAACACAGTAAAATGCTTTGAGAATGCCTAAATATATTATGATGTGTTGTGCAATAACATAGCAGATTCACAACATCTATTTATATAATTTTTCCTTACTGAATATATTCTAATTGTTTGAAAATTCAAAGTTATGTTCTTTTTATGTTTTTGTTAGCAATTTTCTTTTAATACACATGTATAAATTTTACTAATATTTGAAATCATTTTTTATTTATAACACTGAATGCAAGGTGTGTGAGAAAAGTAATGAGACTGACTTTTTACTTACCAAAGTTTTTATTTTTTTCAAACAACAATATTATCCCCTTCAAAGTAGTTCCCTTGGGCAGCTATACACCGGCGGAGTCATTGTTCCCACTCCTGGTAGCAGCACTGGAAGGCTTCAACTGGTAGGGGTTTTAACTGGTCAGACACAGTCTTTTGAGTGTTCTCCAGAGTTCCAAAATTACGTCCTTTTAAGACATGTTTCAATTTCGGGAAAAGAAAATGTCACAAGGACTCAAATCAGGTGAATAAAAAAATCAGGGGGTTGAGGAACCGTAGGAACGCGTTTTGAGGTCAAAAATTCCCTGATGGAAATGGCCTTGTGACACGGGGCATTGTCATGATGAAGCATCCACTTGTTTACAATGTCTGGTCTCACGCGAATCTCTCTTTTCCTGAGCCTTTCAAGGATACCTTTGTAGAACACTTGGTAGATGTTTGTTCTGTTGGAACAAATTCTTTATGCACGATACCCCTACTGTCAAAAAAGCAAATCGGCATGGTTTTGATTTGCTCATTCGACATTTTTTTGGTCAAGGAGATCGAGTGTGCCACTCTTCGCTTTGCCGCTTTGTTTCAGGATCGTACTCAAATATCGAGGATTCAGAACCTGTGATAATATGATTGAAGAATTCTTGGTCACTTCTGTTCCGTTGTGAGGTTTTTCGGCACCAATTTTGCACAAACCTTTCGCATGTCCAAATCGTCTGTCTAAATTTGATGTACGGCGAAAGTGTTTAAATTCAACTGTTCACTTATCATTCTTATTGTTAAATGATGGTCTGATCTCACAAGAACCCTCACTCGCTCAACGTTTTTGCCAGATTTTGAAGTTGGAGGTCTCCCTGAGCGAGGTTGATCATCAACGTGTCTCGGCCTTCCAAAAATGATTTGTGCCAGCGGAAAACTTGTGCTCTTGATAAGCAATGCTCCCCATAGGCCTGTTTTAACTTTTCAAAGGCCACACTCATGGATTCACCAAGTTTAACACAAAACTTGATTGCACAACGTTGCTCTAAATTCCAATGCTCCATTTTCATAACACACAATAAAAACACAACTTCAGTGATGGTGCTGTCAAAAATAATGAGTTGGCTGAACGGAGTTGAAACTCATACTGAGCATGTGGAAGGGATGAACAAACCAGTCTAGCACAGATCGGTAGACACAGCGTTGCCAGATCGCTCGCAGTGTTACCAGTCTCATTACTCTTCTCACACACTTCATATAATGCAGTATTATTTTTTTAATCAAATTATTCAAATATTCAATTTAAGTAATGCTTAAAAATAATAGCACTAAATTATTCACAATTTTAGTTTTATATTTAAGTTCCACTTACAACGTCATACTTTAAACATGAACGATCACATGTAAACAAAAGTTGCCATGATGAATTCAACATGCTGCAGACTATAAGAGATAAATGAAAATACTGTTAACTCTATAAAAAAAGATATATAAATATGAAACCAAAATCTCACTGAGTTGCCATCTGTTGAATAAGAAACAAATGTTAATGTTATGATAAAAACATTACAGGCGAATGGGATTAATTTTTATCTAGTAGTTGGTTCCAATTAAAGTTGCTTGTGTTTATTTTTAATTTTTAGCCATCTTCAAAAACTACTAAAATTGTTTAATAAATTAAATTTATACTATTTCCATGCTTTTATTACTACATTTTAGACTAATTTCACTAATTATTGGAAATTGTAAAAAAAAAAATCAGCAATATAATGTTTCATGATCCTTTAATGAAAATTAGCTACTTATTTTATATGTCAAGGGGCTAATAGGTTATAGCCCATAGGAAAATCATAAAATTAAATGGTGCAATGAAAATATGAATAATAGAAATATTAACAATTTTCATAAAAGCTAGGTGACATGCATTTCTTCACTTGTTTGTTAACTATGCTATTAATTCTTTTCTTCACGCTTCATGTAAAATTTATTTTCTGCTCTTTTGTAAATTTTATGTATGTATATATATGCCTATTTTACATTTTTGGACTACTCATCCGTGGTAGAGTAGTAGCATCTCAGTTTTTAATCTAAAGGTCTCGGGATTAAATTCTAAGCAGGAATGACATCATTTATTTATTTACTACAAAATTTCCATTCCATTTCCCCATGTAAAAAATTCAAGCTTTATAGCGAATTAATCATCACAAAAAATAAACTAAATTTTAATTTCACATCCTAGTTCTTAATAAATATTTTTTTAGTCTTTTTGCATATAAATAGAGAAACTTACATAGATATTAAGAGATAGTAGAATTTACTATCACAATAATAACCCATTTGTTTTAGCCAATACATATGTTTATTAATATGAGCATTCAATCTGTGGGAACTAAAGAATAAAAAAGTTTCATTATCAGCAGTAGAGTCTTTATCGTTGATTTTTTTTTTATAATGTTCTAAGATTTATAAAAAATCTATTAATGATTTATAGGTTCAGTCATTTAAGGTAAGTGCATATAAATATACCAGTTTTTATTGCTTTTATTGATGATGTAGATAATCTGCTTGATAGTGACGGAACTACAGAAACAGCTGTGTTGAAACATATAAGTGGTATGTAGGGCGGCCTATTGCACTATATTCATTTATCAGGCAGGCACAGGTTAACTTGTCCTTCAATGTATAAGATCAACTGTTCAATACCTGTTTATACCACTTAATTTTTAATGTCCTCATTTTCTTAGTTTTAATATTTGGCCAACACTTGTTAGCCTAATCAACAACATATTTTGGCCTGATAAATGTATTTTATAAGAGTTATCTATACAGCATTACTTCATAAAGGATACAATTTCATATGATCTTAACTAAATAAAGCTGAATCACATGTCTTAAGATATTTTCATATTATCACTTATTCACTAACTGTTAATTAAAATCTCCAAAAACATATTTATTGATGAATATGAAAAATGAATAAATCTATAAAAAAAAAAATGTTGCATTAATCTGATGATACTGTTGTCTCAGGAGAAGAAGAAAACTATATAAATATTATATATATATATATATATATATATCCTACCCTACTAAAGGGCATTTATATGTTTGTCTGTCTCTGTGTGTGTCCGTCCCCCTTAGCTTAGCATTGGAATGTACTGATCACTAGCAGAAAATCCCAATTCATTAGTATCAATTT
Source organism: Lycorma delicatula (assembly GCF_047948215.1). Classification (NCBI taxonomy): domain Eukaryota; kingdom Metazoa; phylum Arthropoda; class Insecta; order Hemiptera; family Fulgoridae; genus Lycorma; species Lycorma delicatula. The sequence continues at coordinate 51,655,476 of NC_134460.1, forward strand.
CTAGAGTTAAATTTCTAATTTAACTTTCATTATATCAATTTTCATCATTAAGAAAAAATATATTTATACACAAGAGGTAATTAATTTTGGATGCTGCCCACCAGGGCAACCTGCCCGGAGGGCATGCCTCTGCAGCTAGTATATATATATATATATATATATATATACATATTTAATTCAATTTAGTTGAATTGATATTTTTCAAGTGCTAACTATACATTTTTATTGTTAAATATTATTTTGTGATTAGTTTAAGATTTCTAAAACAAAATAATCTTATTCACAGAATTTAAGATTTTTTTACTAAAACAATTTAATTTAGTTACTTTATATATTTTTAAAATTCATTTACATCATGGCTGATTTAAAGTGTTAACAGTAGTATAAGCAATATAGTGTAAGCAAAAACTGGTAAGTAATTTATAACAGACTTATATCTTCTTCTTTACCTCTCTTTTACTCATTTATTCTATTTTTCTTATTTTTAATTGCTTATGTTCACGCCTGTTTTGAATTATGGTTAAATTATGAACACGTATAAAATTAATTTTTATACTGATTTTAAAGTAAAATAAAAAAGCTTTTGGCAAATGTGTATAAAATATAGAAGGTTTGTTTTACATACGTTTTAATGGTGATGGAATTTGGTTGGAAATTAATGGTTGAAGTAATAATAATGAAATTTCATTGGTGACTGGTAAATTTACTATAATACTCTGTAAATAAATTATTTTCTTACTTTTTATTGGTATAGACTAACTTATAAAATATTTATCAATATATAATAATCAATACACTGTAATCAATATATATAATCTATACAGATTGTAATTAACAATATTTTACTGAAATTAATCTTTTTAAGATTCATATTATTCCTCTGTACTGTTAAATTGTATTTTTTAAATTCTATTAATATAAACCACCTAGTATAGAATTCTGAGGTAGACATATCTTTCCTTAATTCTATGATGAAAGATACTTTTGTAGGATAGATGTTCTATTTCTGATAATAATACAAATTTAGAAATATTAGAGATTAACAGAGGTCACATAAAATTAAATATATTAGAAAAATATAACATAGTTATATAAATACAAACAAAATTTCAGTTTGATAAACCACTTAACAGTGTTTGAGGGAGACATAAAAACTGCAACAGATAGCACTACTTATATAATATTTTAACAAGCAATTTTCATTATTTTAGTATTTTTAATATGCAGTTTAATTAAATATTTCAATCATGAATGAGGATGCGGTATTCTGCGAGAGTACTTTAATAGTAAAATTATGGTAAAGTAATGTCTTATCTCAATATTCTGTACTAGGTGGTTTATAATAATAGAATTTAAAATTTAATTATAAAATTATATATATAAATTAATTTATATTTAACAAATTATACCTAAGTACAGAATAATTGAAATAGGATGACCTACCTTATTTCATTATACAAACAGAAGCGCTTTTGTGAACATGATTTGCATCATCAGCTGCAAACATTTATTTATATATATATATATTTTACAAAAAAACATCATAAACTTGCAATCCATTATAACCTTATTCATTTATACAATTTTATGGTAAAAATATTTTTAAACCAATTAAATTTTTTTTTTAAATCTTTAAATTAAATTTAACTTATACTTTAAAATCTTATATAAAAAAATTTTTAAACTTTTATTTAAATTAAAAATCTATTAAAATTATAATCAAAACAAAAGATAAAAAACATAAAATGTTTTATAATTGCAATAAAAATAAAAATCTCTTTACATAATAAACATTGGAAGTAGTGTAAGAACATGAAAGACAAAACAAGAAAATAAATAGGAAAGGTCTACACCTTTTATATTATATTCTTCTCATTTGCAGCATTTCTTTACTGATTGATGTTGTTGGATTTCCTGAAGTAATATGGATTGCTTTTAATTCTCAAATGAAGAAATTAGAAGGAGATGATTTATGTGAAAAATGTTTAAACAGTCATTCATGTTGTGTTTATGATCGGGTAAGATAAATTTTTTTTCCAAGAGAACCATCAATCACTAATATATGTAAAAAGAATTTGTCTATTATTACATTATTTAAATCACTTCAGTTCATTATAAACAGAAAATTTATGAAGCATGAATTGCTGGTCATATAAATTAAATTATTCATTTCACCTAGTTGAACGGAATCTATGTACAAACTTTTTTTTTGCAAGTACTGTTTACATAATAATGATATAATTCTGTCTTGCTTTTCTCTTGGTACAAATTAGTAGTAGACTAAACAGTGCAGAAGCATCTGCACAAAAATTTTACCTCATTTTATATCAGTTGTAACACTGAATACTCTGACATAAGAAAAAACTACTTTTTTTTCAACTTATGTTAGTAGTTGAGGTTTACTTAAAAATTTATTTATATAGCTTTAAGTTAAAGTTTTGTAAGTGACAAAGAATCATCAATGGTATTCAAAGATTAAGTTCTTAAATAAACCTATAACTTGATTCTAATACACTTGCAAATTCTGATGTCAAAAATAACAAAAATTATAAAATAAAGTGAAGTATGGTTAACATGATAATAGCCTTAGTTATTTTGGGTAAAATTAAATACAAATAGTTGAAGTTAAATAGTAGGTGAAGTTTTTCTTGATATTTATAAAGGAACTATAATCGCTGTTGCTGGTGATATTACTGTGCCATTAAATGCATGGTAGCATAGGCTATCAGATGGAATTACACGTCAGTTGGCCAGAAGGACTAACATAAAAACCGATTTTTAATCACCGTGTCAGAATAAAAAAAAGAAGAGGCTACTGATAAAGAAAGAGGAAAGTGTAGGAAGAGGACAAACAATTAATACAGAGGAGCTGTTTCTTTAGCATATAGCAGTAGTTCACAGGATATGTGTGATCATATATTTACAAATATACCTAGTTTTCTTGAGTTATAGAGGAACTGATCTTATTCTGCAACTTATAAAAAACATAGTATGTGTGTGTGTGCATATATGTCAAGGTGGTTTTGAGGATTAGTACTTTTCATTGCATGTGACAGATTGACAATTTGAGCCTAGGCTGGACCAGTTATATTTAACAATCTTGGTTCCCTGATATATCCCCTGGTGCATATGTGGCATATGCACAATCAGAAAATCCAGGATGCTCACTACACTAATAGGAGATAAAATCACTTAAGGGCCCTGACTGAACAAAGTTACACTAGATATCCAGAGATTTCTAATATTAATCAATCGACCATAACTAACCGTCACTGCATAAAATTTTGACCGATTTAACAGTCACTTCATAAGATAGTTTATGCTGAATAATGTTTTTTAATTAATGACATACACAAATAAAAATATTTGTTTATTAACGTGGACAGGTTGTACTATGAGCACTACTGCAGTCATTGTCAATGGTACTTTGGGCTAAAGATAGTCTTTTACATATTTTTATATGTACAGATGTAAAAATTGTAACAAAATCTGGCTGGAGGAATAATATTTGTGTATTATTCTTATGTTTTTTATTCCAATCAGTAGGGTAAACACCAATCGCGATACATTTTCTTCAAATGGAAATAATATTAACTGGAGACTATTAGCCACTGAATGCCTACACCATGCCAGTCAATCCCCAGAAGACAACTACTTTTACTTTTTGTTTAACTGAACCAACAAACTCTTTCAATCCCATACTCTTTAACAAGTTTGAGACTGGTAAATTAGTGATTTTTTAATTTTAAATTTAGTATAAATACAACAAAACTGACTTGTTTACACCATGTGAAACAGAATTTTTTAAAGTTTTTCATACACTTTCATGATTTTTTTTCTAACATGTAAAATCAATAAGTGTTTTTTTTTTTTTTTAAAGTAATTATTGCAATTGTTTTCAGTAACAAAATATTGAAAATCAGCAATCCAAAAATAAAAAACTTAAAAGAGAAACATGCATATAAAATAAAGTAAATGAAGCCTTTTGGCTGTATTTACAGGAATGCAACTTGATAAAATTCCACACACGTTATGCAAGGACAAATAAAAAACATTTTTATTCTGTTACAGTTAGTTTCTACAATTCCACCAGATATCAGGAATAATAAAGAAAATAGTACTTGGTGAATTGAAACAAACCCTGCTTGAATATAATAAAGTAGTTTTTCAAATGCGAATGCCTGGTCTATGTACAATCATGGCAAACTAGATAGTTTCTGGTTATTTCAACATAGTATAGGCATGAGATTAAAATAGTTAATTGGAAATAATTTTTACTTCACATCCTTTTATTTTTATAATAATATTATTTCTCCTGAGACATTCCAGATGTCTTGAAACCATCATGGAATTACAGGAAGCAAATAATTTTTACAGTAGCTTATCACAATGGTTTATTTATATGTATTCACTTATTATATAATTTTATTATTAAAAGACTACATTCTTATCATGAAGTAATGTACAATATATTTTTCTACTTAAACAAAATTTTTCACATAGCTTCTAATTTTTTTTTAACCTTGTTTAGTCATTCCAAGCTTTCAGATTGTTTCGGTTCAGAATTACAAAGAGGATACTTGTACTACTAATTGTTTAGTATTATTATTCAAAATCTTATGCAGTAATAATAATAATAATTTTTAATATTATTTATTCAAGAAATACAATATAAACTCTTCACTTCTAAAAAGTGATATACAGTTTAAAAATGAAGAATACAAAATTAAATGGAAAGAAAGAACGCTAATAATTATTATTAATACATTTTGATAAATATTAAAGTATATGAAACCTGTCACCAAATTTACTTCATTATTATTACTTAACAAATAGTGAGAGTACATTTATTCAGATATTAAACAGTTATGTAATTTTACACAGTAAATACTATTTGAAGGTAGTATGCTTATTTGAATTACGTAAATGTTTTCTTTTATGGTGAAAATTTAGAATTACTGTGCATAATATATAAAAGAATAAACAACTAATAATAGATCTGTAAAAATTTGGGAACTTGTTTAACTGCATTTTGTTTTTTAAATAAAAATTGTAGTTGTAAAAATAAAATTGAATAATAAACTAATGTATTTATTTTATTTAGTATGTCTCCACAGCACTTTACAATATTTTACATTCAAATAAAATATATTCCACTAGTATAGTAATAAAATTAATGTCTAGAGACAAGTTTTTCATTCTGCATAGAAGCAGAATATTATTGTATTTTTTTTCATAATAATTTAATTTAATTCAGTTTAATATGTTAATCTGTTGCTTGACACCACCTACCTAGCCAGTTTAACTGTTCTGATATTTAAAAGGTATCTGAAATAGAAGAGCCATCAGTCAGAGTTGATTTCTATGGAAGTATTTTACTTTTATTTGTTGAAAATATTTTACTTATATTTTAAGTTTGATACTTTATTTTTAGCATATTTAACAATGTATTAGTGATACATACATATATGTATAAAATTTCTATCTATTTCAGTTTTATAGTCACAAAGATAATGAATTCCAGTGTGAGGGTCGTGCAAATTCATCTCTGGCTAAGTGCAAATTGGTAATTATATTTTTATATTACTCATTATTAAATAAATGATTATACTGTTGATTAAAGTATGTCTTTGTATTACTGTGATATAAGCATATATCATATATTAGCATATAAGTATATATGAGCACTGGAAATAAGGTAAAAATGACGTAAAAACAAGATTTCATTTAGCAGTCTAACTTTAACAAAGTTTAAGGTTAAACTTTAGCAGTTTAACTTTTTAAAAATACAGATTTTATTTTTCATAGAATCAATTTTAATTTCTCCTCTACTAGCAATCATCTCTACAAGCAACTGGCTCATAATGTTCAGCCTTTATCGTAAAGGTCATTTTTTATTTTTCACTACCTGTTGATGTATTTAACATATAAAATTGCACCATAGTATAAGCTTAATTATTCCAATAATAACTCCAATTATCTTTTAACAATCAATTCAACTGAATTTTATCAGTTTAAATTGCATGATCTTCCGCTATATATTTCAGATACATCACATCTCATCACCAAGTAGGACATAAATATACAAATTTTTCACACATGTTAGATCGCCTATACTCATACCTATGTCAGATAATATCTATATTACTAAAAACTATAATAATGGGGGAAAATGGTGGAAAGGGAAAGGAAATATGGTAAAATGAAAATGGGAAAAAGGAAAAGGGTAAAAGGGAAAGGTTAAATTTTGTGAAGTCTGTAATGTTCATTTTATTAATGTTTTATGAAGCTTTCAATTGTGTTCATTTAATCTATATATATATATATAAATCAAATCTAGCTACAGCAAAGCATTGCTGGGTCTGCCAGTTATTTATAAAAGTATAAATCTCACTTCATTTGACTATGCTTATAGTACTAAGTTGTAAATCATAATATATTTCTACCGCAATAATCAATCTTGTCGTAATGAAATTGTTTACGAAATGTGATAAATTATTAATTTCAATTTTAATAATTTGTGAAATTATCTGATGTGAGCTATTGTTCATAAAAAAAATCAATAAACTATCAAAACAGGATATTTAAATGTAGCCTAGCTACTATTGTTGTTGGCATTTAAGGGTTCTGATAGTTTGTCTTTGTAATTATTAATTTAAAATTAAATTAAAACTGATTAAATTGAAATATAGAAATAAAGTATATAAAAATTATGAACTTTACTATAAAATACTGGAATTAAATTTTCAAACCTTATTATTATAATTAAAAAAGAATTTATTAAATAAATACTTAAAACATAAAATTACAAGAATGAATTGAAAAATTAAGGAATGAATTGCAGAAGGATAATGAAGAGGGCCAAAAAATTATTATTGAAAAAATTGGAAGAGTTATAAAAAATACAGAAGAACGAAATTAACCAAATAAGATAAGAATCTTTCGTTTTTATGGAAAGGTAAATAAAGAGAAATAATAAAATAATAATGTGACTGACTGGATGAGCAAGAAAAATGATAATTGTAATACTGGAATAGGAAGTGGTAGAATTATTTAGAGGTTCCTTGAATGTGGACTTTATATTTGAAAACACTGATTATGCTAAAAGAATTGGGAAAGAAAACGTATGAAGATGTTAGTACTGTATAACAGAAGAAAGTTAAGAAAATATAATAGAAGCGAAGTAGACTGTTAAATGTGCTGAATTAGTGCAAGGTAAATTGGTAATTAAGGATTTTATTAATAGTAGTTGTTTTTGGAGGAGAAACAAAGAAAAAAATGAGATGAGGATTTGAATGAAGTATCAGGAGTGAATTGAAAAAGTAAATCAAGATGAGAAATTTATGGAATGAAATAGGAGAGGCATATTTTCAGTAATGCAGCTGATTTATATATACTGAAGAAAGAAATGATTTATACATGTTTTCTTTATTGTTAATTAATACAAAAATTTCTATATTTAGTTAAAAATTATTTTTTATATAAATAAGTTAAAGTTATAAACCAGTAAATGCTTTACTTATTTATTTATTAAATAATTCAAGATTAATTAATTATTCATAAAAGTATAAAACCCTGTTTTTTTTTTATTGCTGATCTGTGAACTAAAAAAATTCTTTGAGTAATCATTAATTATTTTCATTTTTATAGGCATTGTGTGTCAAGTGACTGATATAAGGAATGTTTCATTAAGAAAGCCTTGTTAAGAGGGCATGTGGTATAAGTACATGGTAAAAGTGAGTTTAGCAAAGAAAAGTGTTTACTTAAATTTAAGCAGTATCCACTCCTAGAGATAGTATTGTACTTTTAAAGTATATCTACCATCTTTTAATTAATATTTATTGCAATTTAATGTATATGTAATTAATAAAAAAAACACTTTTTTATGTTTTTATAGACTCGAGAAAATACTAAGGAGAAAGTAAACTGTGAATTTAATCATGTAAGTCCAGGAAACTACTGTGTAAGCATTATATATGAAGATGACAGATGTCACGTAGGATCCATTTGGGGAGATAAAAGTTGTTTCTGGACAGTACCTATAAGTAAGTCTTAAACATAATTCCTACATTATTATTTTTCCAAGGCTGTTATTATTAAATTATTAACCATGAATAAAGCTGAATAAATATAATGAAATTAACAAGCATTGCTATCATTTTGAATGCGTCTCTTAAATTGTTTATTTATCTAAATTTAGAACTGCAAAATCACATTTGCAAATCAGTTTTCATATATTCATTTGGCTATATGATTTTCTAATTCAAGAAAAGCAGGTTGACACTTTAATTATATATCAAATATAAAATAAAGCATGTAAAGCAATATATATGTTTTTCAGTTAATTATAAACAAATTTCTTACAAATATTAAGCATGAATATATATTCAGCATCAATTTTATTCAGGAAATTAGAAAGATATCGAATGTGTAAGTGTAATTTTATACTGGTAAGCAACTTAATATTTAACTGCTATAAACACAATTGTGACATGTAACGATTTATGAATGAAATGAAAAAATTAAAATGTAAATTAAATTCAGTATTTTTAATTCAGTAAAAGTTTACATATTTTTACAAAAGATGTTCAAAGTGAGTGCTTTGTGAAACAATTCACTTTTGTGCTTGAGTGATCATCAACTGACATAAAACACTGTTAATGCTGTCGATCTCTTGTTGAACGTTTGCCTTCAGGTTCATCAACAGTACAGGTGATTTGATTCATAAACCTTCAAATATGATATGGGGCCTTCAAATAGCCCAATAAGAAAAAACTGCAACTAGACAAATTTGGGAAATGCGAAGGCTGCCGTCCCCCACGTTCTCAAACAGTTTCAAATTTTAATCGTGAAGAATTTTACAGCCAGATAGTACTTTACATCATTTTATCGTGATTACTAATGTATAGATCTTTTCAAAAAATCAGATGAAATTGTTCTTTGAATATTGGTAATGGCCTCTGGAGTCCTAGTGGAAGGTTGCCTATTTCATTTCGTGTTTGAAACCAAATACACTAAATTGTGTATGCTACTCTTTGCCGAGATACTGGGTTTTGGAAATTTTTCCGCGAATATTTGACATGTTTCTTGAAAGGATCCAGAATGCACATTTTAGAAAAACAGAAATACACCGCACTGAAGCATGAAAAATTTACAGTCAATAACAGTAAAGAGTTGTATCGTACACAACCAATAGAGCAGTGTTAAAATTGATGCTCAAATAACTGCAGTTTGAGCTTTAATTTTAAGTTGCTCACCCAGTGGTACAGCAACGTCACTTACTAGTGATGACAAACTATTTTCTTAAAATATTTCTTGGAAGCACAACAAATATTAGCACACAACTTCATCCACTTAAGAGTTCATATTTTCAGAGCTAAAATAGCTAACATTTTTTCCTAGAAAAGATCTGTTTCAAAAGCCAACAAATATTTAAGAAAGTTATATGAAAAACTACACAGAGATGTCTATTTGAAAACAACAAAAAGTATTTTAATGTGACCTTACTTCAGCATTTCAATTTCAATCTATTTCCATCTTTCTTACCATATTTCTTAGAAAATCTAATTTAAATAATAAATTCTAAATAATCAAATCGATGTTAAATTTTAGTTTCTGCAGAAATTTCCAGTAACTATTGATCTCAGTTTATACCCTCATAAAGATTTAACTATTTAAATACAATATACAAGTAGTTCTTATCTCAGACAGAATATAGTAATTTATACAATATTAACTCATCAACTTAAGCTTAAATTATATTCATAATTATTTGAATTTATTTGAACTATAAACTCTTATTGTCTACATAAATTATTCATTCTACACTTTTGAAATTTAGAAAAGAAACACAAAAGATAGGATTACTGATAAAAATATTATTTGTTCTTCAAAGAAGGACTCATTTTACAGGCGACTTCATACAGAATATTTCATCTAATTAATTACACTAATTTATGCAGTGTGTTGTGTGATAAAGTTCATGTCTAATTTAGCTGTATTTATTTTCTTTATTTTACAGTGAAAGTACAACCATTATTAATATCTTAAACTGAAATTATATATTTCTAAGCTGTAATTTTTCCTTTATTGTAAAAAAAAAGTCCAAAAATATAACAGTCTTTACTTTCATTTACAATCTAACTAATTACTTTCATGTTACTTCAGCCTAAAGGGATTTAAATAGCTTAATTAAGCAATTTTATAAAGGCTCAGTTTCTGTTTTTTAATAAATTATCTGTACAGGTAAAAGATATTCCAACTAATTTATTTAAAATAAAATTTTAATTAAAAAATTTACAGAAATATTTTGTATAAAATAAATGTTAAAAATAAAAGTAAATGTCTATTGACAAATGTTTAATACCGTGTTGATGTACTTGAAATTTTCTGCAGACTCTTTTTTATGTGTACTTAAATACACAATATTTATCAATTACTACCTAAAAAACTGTTATTTTACATCAATTTTATATTAATTTATTATTTTACAATGTTGCATTAATGTTATTTCCAATAATTATTATTTTTGTTTATTATAATAAGATTTTTAATCATGATTTTTTTTTTTATTTACAAATATTTTGCTGTGCAATTGCTGCTAGAGTTTTTCCACTGTCTTCCTTATCTTCCAGACGAATACTGGACCAACTTAATTTTGTTATACATATAATATTACACAAAGAAAAACCCAACACGATCTATATAATGCATAATTATATATTATTTTGACTGAATTATTAACTATAATCTTACTGATAATATTAATCTCATTCATTACAGTTAACGACACATTCATGTTAATACAAGAGTTTATTTTTGTTTACAGCTGTTTCAGAACTATCTATATCTTCTACACCAGTTCTTTCACCACAGAAGCCCGAAAATTTTGTATTTTATCTAATGACTACTACCGGATTGTCATCATTTTTTATTATAATAGTTATTTTCATTTTTATATTATGGCAAAAATATTTTGTCATAAAACCGCTCATAAGAAGAACTGACCATGGACCAAGAAGAATAGGAGAAAATATTGGGTTTTACAAATTAGGGAATCCCAAAGTATTTTTACTTTACCCTCGTGATTGTGATTCTTTTATGGAAGCTATGTCAAAGTTCAGACAAGTTTTAAGAAGAGCAAATTGTAAGGTTTGTATATCATTTAAGTTCTGATCTTCATTTAATATTTTATAACATTAATTTTATACAAACCGTTTATGTTATACTATTTGTTAGAAAACCTAGGAGGACAAGTAGTTAATTTTGTTTAGTTTTTAAACAGCAACAACTGCTTTGATCACTAGCTTTTAATATAGGTAATGATATCCAATAATATTAAACTTAATACTATTTAACTTCAGTGATCTTCAGTTAATTAAATGTAGTGTTGGTTGTGTTGGTAGTATCCTTCATAGCCTTTAATTTCCAGATGATATTCCTTGAGAAATTCATAGTTGTATGAAACTGTCAAGTAAACTTAGACAATACCTTTCAATATGTGAAGTTAAAAAAGAAAATTATACATAATTAATTTATCGTATGAGCTGGAATGAGAAAATGGTATGGAACATTTTTAATGTAAAAGATGTCAAACCTGAGTGAAATTCAAAGATGGAACCCACTGGATGAAAATCAGGGAAGCTACCGTCTCACTGTAAAAATTGTTTTATGAAAGGTTTAATAATGCTTAATAGTGAAGGGTTAATTAGAGTCGATCACCGATTATAAGACGGGAAAACATTTAGGATAAACCTACCATTCCATTTCTGATAAATGTGGTGAAAGTAATATTTACAATGAACAAAAAGTAAATATTTCATCAAACTGGAAGTGACAGAAGGCAGAAAATATGATCAACCCATCACATTACATTTCTTTTGAAGAATGTATCCTATTATATTCTAACACTTTTTCATGAAAAGAGACTAATTTTTTTATTTATTTAAAAATTGTTGAACTATTTTTCCACTTTACAGTAGATTATAACTAACTAGTAATCTTTTTCTTTGCAGAACTATTATATGTGAACACAATCTATACTTTGCAAAATTGTTGATTGTAATCTAGTACTATTTAATTGTTAAGTATAACTTTTTGTTACTTTAGCAAGCGACTTAAAGATCAAAAGATTGAGATCATATTATTCTACCGATTATTTGCCAAAATAACTTATTATGGTCAGTGATGTATGTTAACAAATGAACTTATGTACGGAGATGATGAGATCACTATGAATACATGCTTTCACAGATTATTAACTTTAAATACCTAACATATTTGTCTATTAACCTAATAAGAATTATTGCATTAATAATAAGAGTTTAAAAAGGAGGAATCTGGTTGTAATTTCAACATTTAAATTAAGATAATTGCTTACTATCTCAATCACTGAATAGTTAATTTTAATAAATTAAAAGATTTAATGTTCATAATAAAAATAATTTAGAAATTAAATTTATCCATGTAACTTAGATAAATAAATATTATTTCAAAAAATCAGTACTGCAAATAGGACAAAATATTCATAAGCATAATTCAAAAAAAAAACTCCAAGATTAGAATTACAGAAATTAAAATCAGTCATGGATTGACTCTTAGACAATATATACAATCAAATAAATATGTATAAATCCTTCAAATGGAGCAGCTTAGCTTCAACAATAGTTTGAACATTTTTCATTCAGTTAATTGTCAGATTAATCAAATTATTTCTCCTTGTATTATACCTACCAGAACAAATATGATTTGAAAAAAATTAGGTCATATTTAATAATTATAGATTATTACAAGATAATTCAAAACAATTTTTTTTTTTATAAATAATTCAACATTATTTACAAATTTTTAATGAAGAGTTACATACAAAATTATAATTAATTTAATTTATAGCTTACACTAAATTATACACGAAATTATTACGTTATAAGTAAATTAGATTATTAATTTTATGATATATTACAGTTGGTGGACTAGATAAGTCGCTCACTTATTTTGAGTGATATTTTGATAGCGATATTTATTGGAAACTATTGAGCACAAGTGTATGTACATCTATCTGGTCATGTGTCTGTGTGCACATGGGAGTGAATGGGAGTACATGTATTTATACTGCTTGTGCTGTATAAATTATACTTATTTTTTTATAAATATAAAAAAAATGTGAACAGTAATAAATCACTTTAAAAACAGAAAGTATAAATGTTGTTCAAAATACTCATTTTATTTATTCACAGACACTAATAACATATTTAGTAAAAACAACATTGTGTGCATTTTTATTGAAAAAAGATATTGGTAAATTTCTTTTTAAGTCACATTCATATACAGTCTAGGAATCATTATCAAAAAATAAATTAAAATAATTTTTTCTGTCAATGATTTCATCCAGTGCACATCAAATTAAAGTTCTTAAATAATTAATCTCACAAAAATAAACAAAATCTAATTTTTCTTATTATTAAAGAAAAATTTTAAATATACTATATCATATGCATGGAAAAGAAAACCAACAAGAATAAACACAAAGCTAGCAAATTAGTCAATATATTATTGCTAGTGAGCCCTCTGGTACTGCCCAGTAATAGTTCTCGTTATGTAAGGGGTGGAAAAACATAATGCTGAAAGTAGATATAAAGAAAATTCAATAAGGTGATTTTGTCAATAAGCTGAATTTTTGATTTGTATAATAATAATTATAAGATTTAACATAATTTTTGTATCCAGCTTGCAACTTCATTTAATTATGTACAAGTTTTGAGATTATAACGCCATAATTACATTAAATTGCATAATAAATAAATAAACAATTAAGAAATATTATATTGATATTTTCAGAAATCATGGACCTACTTTCATATGGTCTGTGCTGTCACGTTGTTAAATTTAACCGGTTAAAAATGTGCAATTTACACTGTTCTCATGTATATGAGGTAATATGTTATCTATATTCTAGTCCATCTTTTCTAAAGTATATCAACATTCTCAATAAAACAAATAAAAAATTATTGGAAAATTTATTTATTGTCCAAAAATATCATGGTAAACTCTTAGAAGGTGTAATTTTGCTTCAGCATAACGATCAACCTCAATGGCAACAAGACAACTCTACTTTCAAGATCTGTTTTGTTCTGCCGGACCACTCACCATATAATCCTTACATGACTCTTAAGTGATTATCATCTTAATTTATCCTCTGAAGAAAAAAAAACAAGCATATCTTATTTGTTCTGTTGCAAAAGTCATGGAAGCAATGCAAAATTGGTTACTAATTAGACTAAAAAGTTTCTTCATGAAAGCTAAATGCATAGAAGAGGAGATTGTATTGAAAAATAAGTTAATTTCATACATTAAATTGCAAACAAAAACAATGGTTTTTTCTTTTAAATTCACTTTTTTCTTTTTTACTTAACTTCAAACATAATGTAATTATGCAAACAGACATTAAATGGATAACCTTCCTTGTAGAAAAATTATTTTCAAGAACGTTATCATTATGTAAGGATATAAAAATATTAATTGATGGCAATACAATAAAAAACAGCAGTTATTAAGCTGCAGCTTCTTAAAACCTGATCAATTTCACAAATCTGAAACACCTTAGGGAGGCAGCATCTGGAAAATGAAGGATGTGAAGAATAAAATGCCAACAGCTGAAGCCCTGTTTGATAAACTATTTTCTATAGATTGCTTAAAGTTAATTAATACTGGTTGCAGTTTCCCAGCTTCTTGTAAGTTTAAAAGAAAAGGACTTAAAAACAGTCTATTATTTATATTTTTGACAACAAAAAGATGATTAATGAATGCCATACATCATGTGCTTAATTTTTATGTAATGGCATAGTTATTTGTGAACACAGGATTAGTTATTATTACAGTAACTAGCAGAGTGTTTAATCGCACCTTAATACTAAACATGATATATATTAAATCTTAAAGACAGGAAGACAAAACATGATAAAATTTCAAGGTAATCTTCTCTTAAGATGTGAATTGGTAGCAGATAGTAATTACTAATAAAACAAGAATAGTATTTAATTTATTTTAGTGAGAATCAACTTACATTTGAGAAATTGGTTTTGGAAGAAAGACATTTAACTTAACTCTGTTTTTATGTATGAAACTACCTGGAAACACACAAATTTAAAACTGGATAGAGGAAAAGGTTTCTTACATTAATAGATGATTAGGAATGATGGGTTGTATGAAATGATCCATCAGGATTTTACAATGGTAAAACTTGGGTAAATCAGGATAAAAAAAAAATAATTATAAAAATTTTTACGATTAACTATATAGAATGAATGAGAGCAGATTAACTAAACAATTTTTTTTTTAAAAAAGAAAACAAAAATAAGCTGGTCTTCAGAGAAGCAGAAAAGTATTTTAAAATATTTAATATAACACAAAAAGTAGAATTTTGGACAAATAAACTTTCAGAAAAAAGGACAGATGAATCTAAATTTTCAGAAGAGCAGAAGAAAAATCAAAATCATATATGGAGTGATGAGAAAAAAAGAAAAAATGAGTGAAAGGAGAATGATTTTTTGGAAATGAAAATAGTCTGAGCTTTGAAAATGTGGTCCTTACAGGTAAAAACAAAAGAAGAATGATTCAGAATATTGAAATTTTTCTTATACGTTATTCCACGAGTAACAAAAAAATAAGTGGATGCCATAAGTGATACCTAGATTTTAGCTGGGTGTATTTTATTTACTTAAATTTATTTATTTATTCTTTCTCCAGTAAGTGCAGTCCTATCACCAATTACAAGTATCTTCCTTCTTCTTTTTTTTTCTTTGTAAGAAATTAATTAACTGAGAGTTACCATTAACTATGACAAGATCATTAGAATGTGGTGGTGGTGGTCACTGGACTTCACCCACAGAGATCATGTACTAAGAATACATGAAATGTATCTGAAAAACTTTTAATTTAAATTTTCTAAAACCAAGTTACACAGAAAAATTAAAAAGAAATATATTTTTTGCATACCCTTAATCTAAAGAACTATAATTTAATCAATATTTAATTAAGACTTAAAACAGTTAATCCTTTAAAGCAATGAGACATATTATTTCTGACTTAAACAATATACAGGTTATAAGCAGTTAAATTACATTAATTTATTCTGATCTAGATAGTCCTTTTTCATCATCCGCCCCTTTTCTTTCTGTTTAATCTCTTCTTCCTCATAATCAGTTCTATGGGTCCAAGTTTGAATCTTCTATTCTGTGTATCTGAGAACCTGAAGATCCAATGTGTCCCTGATACAAAGTAATTTGACTATCAGTGGAAAGAATTAGGGCTTTTCCTGTCTGGTGGCTCACAATAAGTCAAATGGTTGAAATGTCTAAACTTCAATAGAAAATGTCCTAACTTCAAAAATTCCCAATAAATATAAACTCTAAATTATTTCACAATTTTATCAATGGATGAACCTTATATGTGAAAACCTATACTAAATAGCAGTACAAAGCAAATATAATTTATGCTTCCACCTGGTATTAGACAATGGCAATGCTGCCTTGCTAAACAAACAGTTGCCTTTTACATAAAGCTTTTACAGTTCTCTGATTGTCTTTAAAAATTATCAATTCGTTTATTACCAATAAACTATTTAATGTGTAAGGTATAATAGTTTACGATTCATAGACTATTCAAAGCTCACAGCAGAAGACTACATGAAAGTAATCAGTACTGTAAGATACACTCTCATATTTGATTCACAAAACACAATAATAAATCAAGACAAAAGAAAGACAATCAAAACAAAAGATACATCATACTATCAATAGATGAAGAATGTAAAAAAAAAATAATAAACTCACTAATTTAAACAAAAACAAGGACAGCAAAATAACATTCACAAATAAAGAACAAACAACTATTAGCAATAACTTCAACTAGTGCTTTGGTACACACAGCATTAAATAGCACTAGCCAATAGTATACTGCTGTATATGATTAAAAAAATCTGATGTGGGCACCATATGACTTCCTTGTACACCTATTAAATTACATAGACATTTTTTTTTTAATGAAAAGTACATAAAATTTTATTTCATTAATAACTTCTGATATTTTTTCTTTTTTTTATTCTTATTATTGAATTATTATTTATCATAATTTTTTTTTTTACATCAGAGATTAATTATTAATAAATCAATATATTTAAATTAAAAAAAAAAAGGAGATGAAGTCCGATTCAAACTGATGTACCTTCCCTTTCTACGATCCAAATACTTCATTAATTAAAATTTTATCTGGCTATAACTTTGGAAGCAATGAAAATAAGTACCGCTTATGACACATCATTGAAAAGCTTCAATGATAGCTTATTATTGCAGTTAAGAAAAAATCCAAAATCCAAATTTTTTGGATTTTGGGCTTCTTCAGACACTTTAGGTACAGTTGATTGCAATCAAAAAGGGAGGTGCACAACTAGATGTTATAACAGTCAAAATTTTGATCCTATGGCTAATTGTTTTTGAGTTATGCAAGATACATATGAACATACATACATATGTATGTACAGACATCATGGTGAAACTAGTCAATGGTCAAAATGGAATTTCCGTTGAAATTTGAAAACCTAAATTTTTCACAATCACAATACTTCATACAAGGAAGTAAAAATAAGCAATCATTAAAACTTTATTTTAATCTGCTTAAGAACTTATATTAAGATAATTTATTTTATTTTATAAATTTGAATTAAGGGCCTGGTTTAAATTTGGTTTTTAAATGCTCTTAAAAAGTAATAGCTTTGTATAAACCAATAACAATAATAGTAATAATTTTTTTTTTCTAAAACAATATTATTTATTACAGGTGTATGATATCTGGGATCCTGAGCAGTACAACTCACTTGCACACTGTCCTAGTTCATGGGTGCATTTACTAATTTCAGATAAATTAGTACATGTAATAATTGTTGCTAGTGAATTATCGATAAAACTTGAGAGAAGTTTTGCTACTGATTCAAAAGTGACATATTTATATCCACAATGTTTTGATGATTTATTCTTGTATGGTTATCAGTGCTTATCCCAAAGTATGTTGACTGATCGTAGTAAGAAGATGTACATGGTTAGGTAAGATATTAGTAAAACAAAATAATTTTTTTTTTTTTAAATAGAATAAACATTAAATTTTTAGAGAAATTGGAATTACACTATAATAATATTCCAATTTCTATTGCATAAATAAATCATAAGTGTTACTTTTGAAAATTAATTTTCCTAAATGAATATAAATTTTAGTATTAATTGCTGAAATTGTTCAGTTATAAATAAATAGATAAAACAAAATACTATTTTGTATTTATTGTATTCAAGTACCTCTTTTATAAGTATATGCCATATGTAAATCAAAAATAATATATTAAGGAGTTTAAATTAAAGGTATTTTTCCTTTAAATATAAATATTTTATTCAAATCGTAACACAAAATATATATGCATGATTTCTCATGAAACTGAATGAATATCAAGCAAAAATAAAGAAAAACGTTCACATAAATATGGGAATAAAAAAAACATTTCATTTTCAAGTTAAAATGAAATGAGTTGTTCTCTGATTTCTATATTCAAAGGGTAAAAATGTAGCCAAACTGAATTTCTTGGTTAAGGGGTAAAGTTGATGGTCATATAGTTTTTTTGATCTGAAAGACTGAATAAGTCTAATTCCAGAACAATATTTCTAATAATTTTCGAGAAAATTATTGCCAAACAAAAACTTTAGGTTGACGTACAACTATTTCATTAAATTGCCTGTAAATAAATAAAATTTTGCAAAAAAAATTATAAAAAATTTAATTCTTAAAAAATCGATCTATGTAATGCCAACCAAATATGAAGTGATTATGAAATTTGACTTTTTTTAAAAATAAAAGGGAGTGAAACTTTACAGAAAAATACTATATAACATTAAATCAAGACAGGCACCAATTTAAAATTGGAAAATATTTTAAAATATCTATTATTAAAAATAAATAAAATGACAAATTAAAAAAGGCAATAGTATAGTAGTAGCATTTTTAAATTTCACTGTGTTATGTTAAAAATATTAAGAATTGAAAATTTATTATTTAAAGTAGTTCAACTATTTACAGCTGATTAACTATTTAAATTCTTATATCGTATAAGAATAGTTCTGCATGCTTTTAAAACTGAAGAACATTAGTGCTTGAATATAACTTTCTATCATTTCCAAATGAAGAATTGCAGACATAATTCTTGATAACGGGTAATTGTAATGCAGATACGTTAGGTGCAAATCTAAAAACCTTTGCTTCAATATTTTAGTGTTTACATACACATAACTGTTTTATTCCTATCATGTTCATATTGAACACCAAGAACACATCAAGTGAATATAAAAGAGCAAAAAGTGATTCAGTAAGTTCAACATAGCTTGGAGCTCAGTATTAGATGAATTTCAAATCACAGTGGTTTATCGCACAGTACAGTATGATAAGTACTTCATAAAGAAAGTACCCAACCGCATGCAAGAGGTTAAAGAGTACTATCAGGGGACATTCTGCTGCATCTAAATTTCGGCCTCTAGCTTCATGACAACCACCATAAAATAAATTCTATTCTGTTTATTGATGAGGCAATTGTTTCAAGAGATAGAATTCACAAAATTATCTGCATTGTAGTTTCAAAAATGTACATTATGTAATAGAAAGTAGTTTCCAATAAAGGATTTATGTTAATGTTTGGTATTACTGGTGGACCATTTATTTTTGAAGATCACTTATGGAAAATGTGTAAAGTTCATCGAAAATAATTTGCCACCTCTGAAGATGTTCCACTAGTAAAATTACTAAAAATCTATTTTCAACATGATAGAGCCCCTCTACATTTTTTCAAGAAGTTGGGACTTATTTCAATTTAAGATTTATGTATAACTACACTGAGTGAAGTGGAACAATTAATTGATGTCTTAGATCACCTGATCTTATGCTACTAGAGTAATATCTTTGGAATCCTCTAAAATCATTAATATATGGAAAAAATCTGACAACACAGTTGTAGGACTTTCCCGTCATGCAGCATTTTTCTGATACAAGGCTTACACACACAACTTAATTTAAAATATTTATTATTTTATTTAAATACAAAATTTTTTGTTTATTTATTTCAATGATTCTAACTTAAGTGCACACTCATACTGTATTTCATTTGCGTGGGTCTGGAGGTACTAGCAGCCACTTTAAATAAATATTTACACTTTAAATATTATTCATTTATTTAATTCTACCACTCACATGTGACGTCGCAATGTAGCAGGCGACTATAGAAGTAGTCTGACCACTAAGTGGAATGTGGGTGAGTAAGGGGAGGGTGGCTGCTGGGTTAAGACCCAACTTTGATGGGGAAAAAAAAGTGGTAACAAATGGGGAACAATGAGATGCTAATAGAAAAAGACCCACTGTACTATTTTCTAGGACATTCAAGATGTCTGGACGAGGCCTATAGCAAAGGCAATAAGCTGAGTTATTAAATCACCAATGTAAATGTCTACTAAGGCATTTACATCGGTGGCATCCAACGAGGCCAGGCTTATTACTAAGTAACGCGTCTTCCCAAATCAGCTGATTTGGAAGTCGAGAGTTACAGCGTTCAAGTCCTAGTAAAGCCAGATATTTTTACATGGATTTGAATACTAGATCGTGGATACCGGTGTTCTTTGGTGGTTGGGTTTCAATTAACCACACATCTCAGGAATGGTCGAACTGAGAATGTACAAGACTACACTTCATTTACACTCACATACATATCATCCTCATTCATCCTCTGAAGAATTATCTAAACGGTAGTTACCGGAGGCTAAACAAGAAAAAGAAAGAAAGAAAGGCTTATTACTAAGAGATGTAAAAAGTCAGGGGGGATAGATGACTCCTGTTAAAGCCCAACAGGGCAAGGAACAGGGGAGGGGTGATTGGAACGTCACTAGGCGGGTGTCTTCCCTTGCGGGGTTGGGATGTACTATCTTCTGTAACATTTCAAAATTATTACTATTTTTTGGTGTGGCAGTGCAATTTAACAAAAACATTTTTACACAAAAGATGTTTTTATTTTTTTGTAATTGCTCACAAAAATATTTAAAAAAATAATGCACGAAAATTACTCCTTGTACTTACTACCTTCTTCTATAACTCCAAAATTAAAACAATTTTTATTGGTGGGGGTGAAGTTTGGCAAAAATTTTTTATTGAAGTTGTGTATTAATATTCACAAAATTATCAAAAGATAAGATAACCTTAATTATGCAAAACCTGGAGATGATTTTGTTTTCCCCTGTATCCCACACCTGCTGACCTTTTGAATTAAAAATTTAATTGTGTAAATGTGTCTACTATAGAAATATTATAACCAAGTTTAGTGAAAATCAGTCAAGTAGTTGACTGTAGTTCTGGAGATATAGGGCGATTTACATACATATGTATACACATTTTGTTGCGGACCTTTTGATGCCATTTTTTGGTTTTCTGGGGTTCTTAGGGGTCAATTTGTTAAGATTTGGTGAAAACTGGATATGCCCAACTTTGACCAATCACCATACTTTCCCTTCTGTATAGCTATAGCTGCCATATAAACAAGAAAGTAAAAGTAACTAGAAGAGAATAATTTTGTGATAATAATGTTCGACACAATTGAAATTGTATGAAACAATCTTGATTCATTAGGAAGAGTCACCCAAGGAATTTCAAATCAAAATAGAATATTAAAAAAACAGTGAAGGAAGACACAATGAAGAATTATAATTAAATTTGTAACAAATTTTAATTTTTTATAATTGATTTTATTTCTAGATATTTCTGAATTATGAAATGATCCTTGTGTTAATTTAAAATTATAATACAATATTTTTCTGTCATGTTTGAGTTTATTTTATCTTTAACAGAAATTCAACTCTTCTTCATGTTCAGTTGAGATATAGATATTTTTTCAGAATTAAATTATCTACAAATTTTACTGCAAAGTAGTATTTGTTTACTGGCAATTTAATGAAGTAGCTGTAATTAAAATCTAAACATTTGTGTGGCAACAAAACCTTTTTTAGTTTAACAATAATTTTCTCAAAAAATTACTACAAATACAGTTCTGGGACTTGTGTTATTCGATTTTTCAGGTTAAAAACCAGATGAAACCAACATATTAATTTACCTCCTTAACTTAAATTTTAAGAAATTCAGTATGGCTTCATTTTATCCTTTAGTAGAAATCAGGGAACACCTATAACTCAAAAATGAAGTGTTTATAAGATTTTTTTCTTTTATTTTCAACTGGAGAAAATGTCCTGTAATTTTTATCATTCCATGAGATACTGAAGATAGTCTCATCAGGGTTAAAGGAAACAGTAAAAACACCTTGAACAGTAAATCAGTACAAAATTAAAAAGTAAAAAATTACAAATGAAAAAACTCCATATTAATATTGTATATAAAAAATAATTAAATTATGAAAAAATAGAATTGAAAATAAGAAAAGGTAATAAACAAAATCGGTATATAATACAATAACAATTTTAAGGACATTAACTTTTAAATATTTGAATATGTATTTAAGGTAACAATGAATGATGTGTGCAAATATTCAGGTTTATCTAAATAGTAGGTGGCTATTGTTTAAAAGTTCATCCACACAGTAATAGTTACAAGATTTTTACATAAAAATTGAAATAACATTGAAAAATATGCTCAAAATAAAATTGAGATAATATATCTAAATAATTATTTAGTAATAATTTACAAACAAAATTTTTCAAAATGTATTACTAACAGTTCAGTTTAGGATTATTAACTATCAACGAGATAAGAAAATTAAATAAAATCGTGCAACTGAAAATGACAATGTACAAATTACAAAATGAATATTTTCTGACATTAGTTAAAAAATAAATTACATTCACGCTGCTGACACTTCACTATTTTAGTAAGAATAAAAACTGTTGATGGTTGGGAAATTTCTTTTTATTGAGGACAAAAATGGTTGACAGGCATACTATTTAGAAAGAGTAAGTTTCAAGAATGTGACAGGGAGGGTGGGAGGTCTGTTTGTTAACAAACACTAAATCTAATGTAACAAAGTAGACCTTTGAGAACAATGAGAACTGAACTATACTACTTCAAAAATAACGATAAACCAATAAAAAGAGGTAAATTCCAAGTCAGTCAGTAGAAAAACATGTCTATTATCATCTCTGAGAATGTTTAATAAAAACCACAGGGGCTGCTAAGAGTAATAATGGTTTATTTACATGCAAAGCATAAAACATATTAAGTAAGATCCAATTAAATAAAAAAGAACCATAGACTAAAAAAAAAATTTTTACAGGTTATGATTTAGAGGGAGATACTTTTAGTACAGGATTACTCCCAGATTAGTCAATCTACGAGTAAATAATGACTGTGCTATCTAAAAGTATTTTCCGATTTATTCCTGACTACCGATGCACAACAACTTACTTTCTAAAGCAGCTAGTTTGGCAGTAGTGTTTACTTAGAAAAAAAACTGATGTAATTGTTACTCACCACCCTTAATATAACATTTAAGATGCAATTGGAATGCAATGCATAACTCTGGTAACAAAAGCATTACAGCTTTACCTGCCATTCATTCACCATTTCCTATTCTGTAGCTATAGCAGTTACTTTGTAGTATTTACTTTCTATTTTCTCTTCATGAATAAACTTTAATGAGAACTTTCAGATAGATTGGAGCTATACATTTTGTTATTTGTCTTAGTTCTTTCCCAAATTCAGTACAATAAGATCTAATAAATCAAAGTTAGCAACTCTGAACACAAAGTAGAATCTGAACCTAACTATAACCAGTAAAATTTAGCTTATAATTACAAATGGATGCACAATACAATAGTACTTTTTGGTACTATTGTATCAAAATGCTGCAGCACAGTGTCTGAAAGATAAAGAAATCCCGTTTCCATTCATCAGTTTCACCCTACATGAAACATCATCCTAATAACATCCTTATAAAAACTAGTTGTAAATGAAAATTTATGTCACTCGGTGGTTATTTTGTTAATTTAGTGTTCCTGATTTATTATTAAAAAAACTCAATATATATTTTTTTTAATTTCAGTTTAAGAGGAAGCCAGAATAACAATGAAGGATCACATGTACTGACATCTTTAAATCCTACTAGAGCTTTTTCATTACCTATACATCTTGAGAAACTAATCCTTGATCTGCACAGGTAAATTATTTAACTTAGTTTTAATTTTTTTATTATTTTAAAATTGATGATGCTGAGTGTTCTGCATCTGACAGATCTCAGCACAAATAGCTAGACTTAAAACCAATCAATCCGCAACCAATCTTTTTGTTTGCCCATGCTTCCCTTTTACCTTAACATCTTCAATTAAACTTTCTCATTCCTATTCTTTCTTTCTTTATACAATATCCTCCTTATTTATACACATTTTCTTCTTAGTAAGTGACATGTCTAGTATCTTTCTTCTTTTTTTTATTACTTCAATTGTTTTTCGATTTTGTTCAATTTTACATAAAAAAAGAATTATACTAAACAGTTATTGAAATAAACTGGAAGACAAGATTACATTCAAAATCATTTAAAAATTTTAAATTAAAATTTAAATCTAGATTTTCACTTAAAATGTAAGAACATTAAACAATTATCCCCTTCCTTAGACTTTGTTCATGGGAGCGGATATTTCTTTGATTGCGAAGATCTCTTTTGACTGGTTTAAATTTATCTTTCTATGCTCATAAGATACCTAGATTAAGACCGTACTGGACAATTTTAATTGTAGGTTTCGATGGTTTAAATAGTGCTAAATTTTTGCTTTGAGTTGTTACTGCCTAATTTATATATTTTACTCTTTTTCTAAAATATTGTTAAAAATACTTGTTTTATAGTGTTTCATAAGTACTGATTATCTATCAATTAATACTTTTTGTTATAACTATTTCTTCTTTCTTCATTTATATATGTAAAATATTAACAAATATCTACATCCATCATATATATTAATTTAGTATAGTCCATTTTTTCCTCTACATTAAATAACTATTATAATATAATATTTTTTCAGCCTCAGAATTAATACTTATCTAATTTTGTATTTTGCGGAGGCTGAAAAAATATTATATATATATATATATATATATATATATATATATATATATATATATATATATACACACACAGACAGACACACACAGACACACTCGACTTTAAACGACTCCCATGTCTATCTTTATCTTATCTGTATTCTTATTTATATACTTGTCCCTTGTATTCTTTGTTCCTAAGACCAGCTGTTTGTTTTTTATGTATACTCTTAATTCCATGCTTCTCACATTTCTCATCAAAGTCATTCAACATTCAATTAACATTTTTTTTCATTTTCTACTAGTAACATCTTGTCATCAGTGAAATGGTTATATTCAATCACAAGTTTTATTATGTGGGGGGGGGGGGTGAATCAAATTTAAACGGTAATTTTGTTATTCTATGCAGCAAGTAGTTCTGAGCAGGATGGGACGGAGTGGAGGGTGTGTTAGAGAGGGTGAACCAGCTTGATTAGCACCTCCGCACTGTTCTGTTGTCAGTACAACCATGAGTGAGCAAGAGATTCCGTCGTCTGTTCCACAAAGTATGCAATACACTATCCCAGAATCAAGTGCATATGTGGACCAGATAATTTAAGGGCGAGTGAGAAAGTGTAGAAAATGAAAGTCATGATCGACTTCCAAGGTCAAGTCTCACAGCTGACAACATCCATGCTGTTCAAAAACTTATCGAAGGATATCGCCGATTCACTGATGAAGAGATCGCATCAGAAGAGGATATCAGCTTTGGAAGTGCTCCATCTATTATCACTGATCATCTTGGCTTTAGAAAAATTAGTACTCGATGTGATGAGACATGGGTCCATCATTACATTCCGGAGTCAAAAATGGCAAGTAAGGAGTAGTGAAGGAAGGATGAGGACTGCCTAGTGAAAGCCAAAATCTATCTGACAGCTGGAAAAGTTCTTGCAACGATTTTGTTTTACTCAAGGGGAGTTCTACTCCTTGATTTTCTTCACGATCAATGAACGGGAATGCAGCTTACTATTACCAGCTGCTACAGTCAACAAAAGCAATCAATGGTAAACAAAAGACTGGGTATGTCCATCAGAGAAGTCATCCTTCTCCATGACAATGCCAGGCCGCACACCATGATTTTGAGAAAGGATAGATTGGAAAAAATGCACTGAAAAAACCCTAGACCACCCTACCTACAGTCCAGATTTGTCCCCCTGTGACTATTTTTTGTTTGCATCCTTGAAAAATTTCTTGAAAGGGAATAATTCAAAAGCAATGAAAACGTTGAGGTGTGCTTGCACTATTGGTTGATGACTTATCCTCAGACCTTTTATGAACAAGGAATATTCAAGCTTCCAAATTGTTGGCAAAAGTGGGTAGATCTTGCAGGAGACTATGTGGAAATATGATGAAGTTATGAATTATGTATATTATTAATCAATAAATTTATTAAAAAAAATTACCGTTTATATTTAATTCACCCTCGTATTAAGCATGTTATTCAATTAAAAGTTACAATGCAACAAATTTTTTTTATGGTTTCTAAAAAGCAACCTGAGAACAAGCACAAGCTTTCTTAAGGAAAACTGTCATCCATCTCCAAAAACACATGGCATTTGGAGATATTCAACTGAATTATAAATTATTTAGTCAGATCCCTACTGAAGGAAAAATCAGTGTTAAGCTATTAGGTTAATAAAACTGAAAATACATTATTTATGGAGCGTGTGAAATATAGTATCATCTGGTAATTCAAAACATGTTTTCTAAATAACTCTCCACTACAAACAATAAATAAAAATACACATTCTTGGGAGACTCATTTTTACCGAAAATTAATGTGTTAAACTCAAATAAATTTGTGTAGATAATTAAAAAATAATAGCATTAAATTTTTTTTTCTATTTCAGTGTCGATGGATGTGATTATGGAATCGATTTGGAAATACCAGAAGTCATTGAATTCGAAATGGCAACTGCTCATTATAGTAGATATAGATCATTGAACCCTGACTATGTGAATGGTATAGTGCAAAGTGATAATGAAATCGCCTTATAATTGTTTAATATTGTGAAATCTGTGATACAATTAATTATGGTCAATGCACCATTATAATAAATGTAAACTCTTAAAATAAGGATAACAAAAAAAGACAATTGAAGAATGACGAAATTTAAGATCTGATAAAAAAAAAACATGAAGGCAATTGTGTAAATATTTATATGAACATGTGTGTAATTTAGTGAAATGATTACTATAAAAAATTACTTTTTGTTCACATAATTACAATGTAATGTAACTTATTCACTAGTCATAAAATATTATTTTGTAATATCTTTACACTTTTATTATTTTGCATATTTTTAAGACTCAGGTTTCTTTCACACTGGACAAAGAAGACATTAACAATTAATTGTTAATGTATAAAATAAATCAATTCTTAATTTTTTTTTCTGTAATTATTAAGTTTCCAAATGTCTTATACAAAAATGTTGATTACAATAGTAATATTAAATGCAGAAGAATATTTTAATTATTATATTAGTTTTAAGAAATATATGATTCCTATCATGGTTTTTTAATGTACATAACAGATTTATAAAATTATAATTTACATTGTGTAACAGATAAAAATAGGATGTTAACATATGCATGTTGATTGAAGAAACTTTTCACTTTTTCAGCGAATGTAGCTAGCTATATTAAAAATAAAAGTATGGTGGATTATGTCAAAAATGGGGTTTCAGAGGGTTTTTTTAATTGATATACAATAATGTATAAAATAATAAAACATTTTAGAAGTTTAAATGTTTAAAAACCATCAATTAAAAAAAAAAACTAAGCACTGCATACCAGTAAATATATATATATATATATATATATTTTTACAATATTCTGATAACATTAAAATGAATTTAATGTGCAACACAATGAAATAATATTCATTAAAAACTATATATATATATATATATATATATATATATACATAAAATTGCAAATAGTGTTAGTATTCTCATGTGTAACATGAGTAAAGTAATAATATATTTTATTTTCTTTTGTTACAATGTGTGCTACTCTTTCACCAAAAATTTCATAAATTACTCTGAAATAGATTAATTTTAATCAAAAAGTCATTTATCTTTAATTTTAGGTGAAAAAAATCAATCGATCAATCATTCTGAATTCTCTACATCATTATTAAAATCACAATTTTTTTTGTGAGAAGTGATAACGATTTGAATGTATCTACATAAATCACTCAAATCTCTATAGATTTCAATTTTATATATTTCTTCCAATGTGCAGTGCTGTATGAACAGCTAACCAGATGAAAGGAGTTAAATTAATAAAAGGCTAAAATAGTGTAAATTTATTACATATGATTACAGATCTGTTTTTATCTGTTACTAACTACTGTTAATAACTACAGTATTGCTCGGGGCATTTTATTTGTAATATAACAGTGATTATTTATATAATACCATAATATTGATATAACCTTGTTTATAATAAACCAGTCTGTAAACTCATATATATTATTTATAAAAGAAATAGTAGTATAGAGAAACTTATGTCTTAATTAATGTTTCTTAGAAGATTGTATGTTTTTTTTTTTTTTTACTAAAAGGAGTGCTTTTTAATGAAATTTAACTTGTAATTATAGTGTTAAATAATATATTTTGAATTGTTAATGCTATCTAGTCAAAAAAAAAAAAAAGAATAATAATAAATGACCTGTTTTCACATCTGAAAGAACAATGATAAATAAATACATATTATCCTGAATACATAAATATTCTATACTATAATACTTGTCTTACCAACTGAAATTTTTCCAGTCAAAGTGAGTATAGTACAGAAATAAAACAATTTAATTAAATTCTGGATAAATAGATATAAAATTCATATTAACAAAATTTTTCTCATAAATTAAGTATGTTGTAAACCTTCTGACCAATGTTTATGTTTGAAAAACTAATTGTCAGTATTTTTCTACGTACAAGTTCTTATGTGTTACTTCATAGAAGGTTCATTGCTTATTAGAGCACAAAAATGCTTACTTCCTCAAGATATGTTTTCAGAATTAATATCTGAATTACAGATGCAGTGGAGATCAGATACAATTTCTCACTTGACTATTTATGAAGATCAATGGTAGTATATGTAAAATTTATGCATGACTGATTATTGTTTGATATATCTACATAATACTTTCACACTTATTGGTTTTGTATTAGTGAATCATTTATGTTCTATATTTTCATCTACAATTAATACTTTTATTAATTAATTTGAGAATTAAATCAGGTGAAGGAAATAAAGGTTATATTATATAGATTTATAAGGAAGATGCGTGTAAATTTAATGAACATTGCTACCTCCATGACTGAAATAGGAATTTAGGTAACTATAGTCAGTCAATAGTATCGCCAGTAGCAATTAAATTCATAAAGAATAAAAAACAGATACAGTCTAAGAGAGAGCTTAAATTAAAAAAAAGTAGAAGCAGCTACATAGCCTAGTAAAAATGACAATGAAGGAAAATAGTGGGGAAAGAAAACTGAAGAGCATCAAAATGAAGTTTGATTATTTTGCTTGAGATTCTGCTGAATCATAGAAAAAAATAAATAATTGTTATAAAGTTAAAATTAAAACACATTTGAATTCAATCAATCAACCCCAAGTTGTCATTAAAGGCCAAGTGATTAAGATACCAAAGTACCAGTTTAATGTTTAAAAAGGTTTTACAGATTCAATAATTAATATTGAAACAGCAATGTAAAAGTAAACACATATAAGAATAAATACAACATCAATAATATTACAAAATAAACAATACGCATCCTATTTCATGTTTCTACAAAAGAACTTTTCGCTTAATTTCAAAATTTTAGCTGATGCAACTAAAAAAATAAAATAATTATTGATGTGAAACCTTCTTTAAGAGATAACATAAGAAAATATAGAAGATTGTGTTACAATTGGCTAAACACTCAAATCTTTATGAAGATATATGTTGATATATTATGTCAACTATTTTTTAAAGTATGCTTGAGATCATAATTCAAATTTGCAAAAAAAAGAAATGTTCCCTTCAACTATTTTATATAAAGACATTTTACTTTAAAATAAATATAATTTGTAATAAATCAGTAAAAATGTACAAATAAAATTTTTGATAACATTAACAGTGTAAATTATCCATAGTTAATAATAATATATTAAAATTCAAGATTATTAAGCAGTAATTCTTCCCTTATGAAATTTTTTTGCTAAAATATAACCCCACATGATAAATTGTAAAAAGTTTTGTCAGAAAATGAAAAAGAAGTTCTCTTTTTTCAGAAAGATTCCCTATGAAGCTGTTAAAAAATATATTTGCTTTAATGTTTAATCCTTAAAATTATTTGCTAAAATGTATTCCAAGTGATAAATCATACAAAAAAAAACCATCAAGAGGGCTCAGATTCTTACTTTTCAGTTAAAATTAAAGAAAAATGATCAAGAAAGTTTGAAATATTATTTTATTTTTATGTATTTTAACAGTTTTTATTAAAATGTATTATGCTAAATAAGTTGATTAAAAAAAATTTTCAATAAGAATTAAAGAATTTCAAGAATTTCTCCCATTAAGAATTTCAATAAATGTTCTACTCATATAAAAGTTCTAACATATTTTTCTAAGTTCTTCCTACAAGTAAATATAAAAAAAAAAATTTGTAGGAAAGTACTGTGAGTTTCTATTAAAAATTCAGAAATATCACAGAGGGCTAATGCAGTGAATAAGTAGGATGACCTAATTTAGTAATTACTTTTTTGGTGATAAACTCTCATAATGGATGGATCATGGCTTTGACGCATC
Organism: Lycorma delicatula; assembly: GCF_047948215.1. NCBI lineage: Eukaryota > Metazoa > Arthropoda > Insecta > Hemiptera > Fulgoridae > Lycorma > Lycorma delicatula. The sequence continues at coordinate 51,686,425 of NC_134460.1, forward strand.
ATCATGACAGATGATCGACTTATACGACTGCATTTCCTCTTCCTCTGAACAGAATCTCATACTTTTTAATCAATCCCTAATCACGCTCTCGATTGTAACTTGACACTTTGATCTCACATCCTTTTCACATTTCTAGATCGTTTATAATGATTTATAACTTGTTTTTTTTTTATACAAAAACAAGATTATTTTGCATAAATAGATGCAAGAGACTAAAGATCTAACATTCTATACTATAATTAACTATTAGAAAAGGGAACTGGAAAGATGTACATAAACACTAGCTTTTTCAGTCATTATTAGTGCATATTTTTTATTTTTGTATATTGTAAAAAGATCTATGTATTTTAATCTTTTGTTGTGGTAATTTAAGTTCTGTAAATATTAAATGTATAACTTAATAAGATGTTTATTTAATTATGTTTTGTTATAATTTTATATAATAGTCCATATTTTCAATGGTTGTAAATAATGTTATTTAGTTAGATAAAATAAAGATCTCGATGATTTTTTCCTTTCAGTTGTTTAAGAAGTAATTATGAAAATTTTATCCTGCACAATTTTACATTTTGTTTTTTAATTTTTTTTTATATAGCAGTAGAGTTAAATCTCATTTCAAATATTAATAAATAAAAAAATAATGTCTACTGATATGACTTTAGATTTATTTATTACACCTCTCTACATAAAAAAAATTATAAAAATAAGTTTAAAAATTAAATGATAAATACTTAAATATTGTGAAATTGATAACTTCACAATAAATGCTCAAGTTTATAAGAAATAATGGTAAATAAATAAAATTTTGTAACTAGAACTGCTTTTTTTGTAAGAACAATTAATCTATAGCAGTTTCAGGAATAGAAAACCCCACATTTATAATAAAAAAAATTTACTTGAAAAGAATGTTCTTTAAATAAATATTCATTTACTAACACCACAGAATTTTTAATTATTCTTGCAAACTTTCTCCAAACAAGAATATTACAGCATGAGTAAAATAGCTTTTATAAGTAAATTTAGTTAGTTTGTCAATCAAAACTAATAGTATTTTTAAAGATATAAACTCTCATTAATAAATACATTAACTAATTCTGAAATAACTACATTATATTCCACCAAATTTCTGCTGCATAAGATTTTCAGTAGATTTTATTGAAATTACAGATATAATAACAGTAACAATATATTAGTACACATATTGTAGCTTTTTACAAGCAAAAAGGCATGTTTTTCTCAATTTATGGATGAATCAAGATAGCTAAATAAAACGTTAACAAGCCTGTTTTTAAAAGTAAATATTTTAAAATCAGATTTTTTCACATTTTATTAAATGTGGGTACATTTAATGAACCAGTTTGGTTCCTCATTATATTTTTTCATAACTTTTTGTTAGTAACACTCTACAATTTTTATGTAGTCCACAGGGAACAATAAGAAGTGATTATATGTTAACACTATCTGTTTACAACACTCACAAAAGTAAATTTAGTATTTTTCTTTTATAGCTCCCAGGAAATTAGTTATTTTCTCTGTACATTGTATGAACCAGATAACACGTCAATTCAAACAGTATGTATAAAAACTTTGTTGTAGAAAGCAGATACCTTAACTGATCATATAGTTTCTGGAATGATCAGATGCAATCGCTGTTTAATTTGTGGGAATCATAAACAGAAAAAAAATAAATCAACATTTCAAATTTGAAGATTTTTAGTCAAACTAATCTCAAGTTTATCCAAATTGATGCCAACATACATACATAAAAATTACAAGAATTACTCCCCTTTTTTCTGAATTTCTAAAAATTTCATGACCCTCTGAATCCAAATAAAAAGTGAAAAGATAATTTTTTGGGGTAATTACTATATTTTTTCTCTTACTCTACTATATTTTAACTGAGAAAGTAAAATATTGAATATTACCAAAATATTAATCAAATTTAAATCAGATAATAGCTTTAAATCAAATACTTGAGTGTAAAATTATAGTACTTCAAAAACATTGAATAAAGATTACATTTAGCTGTTTGAAGTACTAAAAAAATAAATTGTGCAACACGTAAAACAAAAATTATTCGCTTTTTACATACATAAAAATGTGTTCCATAGTTATCTAAAATGGATTCACAATTACAGAAAAATGAATCCAAAAAATTTATTTTCTGGAAGCAACAATGAAAAAATTGTAGTTTCAAAACTTGAAATTTTGTATCCATAATGTTTAAAAATACAAAAAAATTTAAGCCAACCATTTTTTATTTATTTAAATAAACTTAATTTGAGTAAAACTAGCTCAGATTTAGGTAAAAAATGTAAAACCATTTACCTTAAATTTTGGTATACAGTAATGAGTTGTTATATTAAAACCTTAAAATTTTCTCACATTGACTAAATTATTCTGAGAGGCAAGATGAAACTGTACTAGAAACTGAATAGAAATTTCTGGTATTCAAATCTCATTAATGAATAAATGGATCTTTTAAGAAGATACAGTTGTTTGAAAAGAGGTTGAATTAAGTACATTTTTTTGCTACAGATTATTAATTGAATAAACATTTAAATAAATTAGAGGATCCCAACAATTTAAGGAAAGAATGGTAAACTCATAAGATTTTGGTAATGGATGTATCCACAATAAAACAATACTGATTGATGGTCTTCTACTCTGTAATGTTAATTATGATATTTGAGTGCATCTCTCTGAACATGAATTTGACTCGTAGATGATAATTGTCTTAAATATGGGGATTGTCATTGTTGCCATGACAAAAGTGTTAATATTTTTTAATAACTTTAAAAATTAACACCACAGTTTAGAAATTACATGGAAATTGTACTTCCAGATGAAATTTTTGATCTTACATCAATGGAGAGCTCAGTTTGATGACCATACTTGAACAAGTTTTACTATATAAACTATTGTTTCACGATTTTTATAATAAAAAAATCACAGTAAAATGACCTAGATGAACAAATTTTAAGAACTGAAAATGAATTAAGAGTAACTGAAAATTTTTCGTTCGTCTGAATTTAAATAAAATGAATTTGATAAGAATTTCACAGCGATATCAGTTTCCGGCATTAAAATTAGGTTATACGATCACATCGTTAAAATCACATAATAGAACCGACTGTATTTGATTAAAAAAAAATCAGCAAAACCACAACAAATGATGAATATCTTATTCACAAAACATTAAATTATACCATGTAATTAATGCAGATTAAATAGTATTAAATTACAGAGTCAGTAGTAAACAACTTCATTGCAACTTAAACAACATATATAAATATTCAATAACTATTTGTAACTTACCTGTTACAATAAAATAAGTGTTACAAAAAGTAGAACAGTAATCAGAAGACAAAACTTAAATTTACATCCCACGTTACAAGATGAATTTAACGAAGTATAAAGAGTACATGTCAAGTAATTTGTCGGTTAACAGCAAGACGCATCTGAAATAGTTTAAAGTTAATACACGTGGGCGCAGTGATGTAGCGGTCGTTCATAATTATCGTATCTTCTATCAGTATACAAATATTTTAGAGCTACAAAAATTATCTTACGACCTTTCCTAAAGTTGATCCATTCATATTTCGATATTCATCTGATCTGTAATTACTACGATTTACGGTAGAACAGAATTAAATAACTGTTTATAGTTAAACAAATCATTTATAATGTTTTATTAATATTGTTATTTTTTTATAGAAAATAAATTAAAAACACAGGTAATAACGACTTCATCGTTATTACTGGTATCAGTTTACTATTCTTTATGGCTGGTGGGGGAGTAGATTTTAAGCTCTATCCTTTCTTTCTTTTCTTGTTTAGCCTACGGGAATTACGATTCAGGTATTACTTCAGAGGATGAATGAGAGGATATGTATGAGTGTAGTCTTGTACAGTCTCAGTTCGACCATTCCTGAGATGTGTGGTTAATTGAAAGCTAACAACCAAAGAACACCAGTATCCACGATATATAAACAATTATTTGGTAAACATAACGAAATGTATAGTTTTGTACTACCAAATAAAAACAGGGAAGTCGGTCAATGTTATAAAAATATGCAAAATCTGATGACACAGTTGGAAATAAATATTTCACTCTTTATTTAGATATTATCTTATCTAAATGTCTTATTTCTTAGATATTTAATATTTATTTGGGATACTTTAAAGTTAGTGTGCTTAAAGTTTTTCAAGGAGAAAGAATCAGTGTCTGATATTTTAAAAACATTAGTATCACTTTAACTGCCACCGAGTTTAAATGTGGTCTATGATGCGTGTACATTCGACGCGTGACAGCCACATTTGGATCCATAAAGAAACAATGTGATATTGAACCAATCCTCATGCGACTACGACTGTTTACTCTCCTTCAGGCTGTTTCAAACACTGAAGTATCGAACCGGAGAAGGTGTACTGATGTCAGTGTATATCCTTGTATGGCTCAACCTCTCAATCTTCTTTGCAACATTGGGAATCTGCGCTGGCAAGTTATTGATGGCCTTCGTACCACCGATAATGACAACGTGGTCGCCTGAAGTAAAATCCTTAGATTTGATTCTGCTTCATAAAATACAATAGGCATCCCCCCCCCCCCCAAGACATAATCAATGAAGTTACACGGTAGTCCAACCCAAATGACAACATAAGGGATTTGGCGGGGCAAGGCCCTTCAATGACTGTCTCTAAGTAAAAGAAATTTATGAAACTTAGTTGCCCTTCCCATCTTTTTTTCTTGACTTGACGACAGTGAAGTCAAGAAAAAAGTGTTTCTTCTCCCTAATCAGAAACAGAACCGGCAGAAGATGAAACATCCAAATCGAGAACTTGTCTCTGTTCTGTCCTTTAATTCCTTCAATCCGCACATTCAAGCATTGGCTTTCGTTGAAGGGCATACGACGCACTTTCTGTACATAGTATTTTTCATTCTGTTTTATAAAATAATTAAATATGTTTAACCTTAAAAAAAACTTAACAGTTTTATTAAAAAACCGATTTCCCAGAAGCATTCTAACCCAACCAACCCTCAATTAAAAACAAATCGTAATATTAAGATATTTGAAATGATTTCTCTAAGCAATTTTTTGACCTTTAAACCCTACCGTCTAATTTAATCACTTCATATAAATTAAATTTCTGATATCTCCAGAACTATTGGACCGATTTTAACTAAACTTGGTCTTATTACTTCTATATTTGGGGATTTGACGCCATTAAATTTTCAACTTAAAAAGTCAAGGAGGTAAGGCTATAGAGCAAGTTCACTACAAATATCTCGAGGTTTCGCCTTATTAAGGTCATATTTTTCATAGGCACATTTGTTAACAATTAAAAAATAAAAATATTTGCCAAAAAAACGTTTTGCAAAATTGCACGCCCAGCCCAAAAAATACTGTTGTAGTCTGTTATATTGTTGCGTCACAGATGAGCAGTAGAATTAAATAAATGAATAATATTTAAAGTGTAAAAAAGTAACTCGGTCTGACTGGTTTTCGAACTAAATCGCCTGATTGACTCGGTACTTGGTGTGTTAAGTCTCGTGGCTACACCGGTCGGCCTACCGTACAAGCGAAATTTGTTCTATGTAAGTTGAAAAATTACGTAGAACTGAAGATTTCCTGATGGCGACTCCAGAATCAATAGCTTATATTAATTTGTTAGATGTTTGTTTGTAATTTTTGACTGTAATTGGTTGTGTCTTGGTACCATCGCTGAATAAATAAATAAATAAAATTAAATAATCGAAACAATACTATACTTAAATAAAATTATAAATATTTTAAATTAAGTTGTGTGTCTATATGTGTATATGTCGGGCATCAGAAACAACCCACAGTTGTAGGACTTTCCCCTCAAGTGAACCTTTGGCCGGGTGAGGGGAAAGTCCTACATAAAGTTCTGGTTCGTTTTTTTTTATTACCTATTTTTATTATTTCAAATATATAGACCCAGTTTATATAAAACTAAAATAAATAAAAAAATAATAAAAAACAAAAAAAAATCATGTAACATACATCATGTAACACTTGCGCAGTAGTCGCAGTTTTTGTTTCGAGAGGGATTGTACCTCCAATCTGTTTACTAAAATAATGTTTTTTTTTTATTTTACTCATTCAGAATCTATTTTAGTAAAAGGATTGAGCTCTTCTGAACACAATTAAGTTTATTTTAATACTATATTTGTGAATATATCTGATAGTGCAATATTTTTTTTTGTGGAGATAGTGGTATAATAATAGTATATGATGATAGTACGCGACCACCATCTGGGCGAGTGTACTGACATTAGTATTTAAATAAAACATTATGAAAAACTGCAGAAAAAAAGATTGAACCAAAAAGAAAATTCAAATTTATTAAATTTACCCAATTTTGTTTAATAAATAATTAATTTGATATTCTACAGAGTTAGACTTTTTTTTTTTTTTATTCGCGACGTTTTCCTATTTATTACATCGTAAAAATGGGGGGAGGGGAATGCTTTATACACTTAAAAAAAATGTATAAATGCAACTTCCAATTTTACTATCCTTTTTTATCATATGAAATTTTTTATGAATGAATCGATAACTCAAAACTCTCTAATGTTATATTTATTATTGAACTTTGTTTTACTGAATATAAGTATATCATTAGATTAACTTAAATGACATTCAATCATCAGGGTCAAAATCGGAGTATTATACAGAATTGTAAATGGAATTTTATTCATTACAAATTCTACAAATGTATTACATCGTCATACAAACGTGTAACTTATTTATTATAATCATATCAAACTGCGCACGAACGCCGTGACATGACTTTACATATATTTTACTCACCGTTTATGATTTTTTGTTTAATCTGGACAATATCCAGCAGATATTATTTTACTTTTTTATCGTTGGTAGAATTTAGAGCTAGTACGGACTGTATTTCTTTGATGAGAAGGTAGATGATGAAATAAAGCAATGCTATGTTCTTCTTGAATCGTTATATTTAATTTCTTGTCACCTTTGACATTTTGATTGAATTGCAATAGTTAGATTAAACTTAAGAATGTATGACACTTTAGTCATACCTGTAATTGAACTTAAACATTAATAAGAAACTATGAGTCCTCTTGGACTGAAATGAAAACACGACGGCACTGTGCAGGATTCTTACGTAGAATAGTCATATTAGATTAACTCGCCGGCCAGCGCTAGTAGATGCTAAAGTGCAGCACCAACCGGCTTAACATGGAACGGAACAGTCGTCGTTATTCTATTTTTATTGAGCATATTGAGAAATTTCTGGGTGTTTTATTAGATGACAAATTGTTTTGGGATGATGAGAATGATTTCGTTTATAATAAAATCAAACCGTATTGGTTTGTTTTGGTGCCTTAATAAAATGCTAAATTTATTAATTATTTATTGTTTCTACGTATATTCCCGGCAGTGGTGTCATTTCTTGAGGCTCCCTTTCAAGAAGCCAGAACATATTTTAAGGTAGAAAAGCGCGTTGTTTATTGCCCTTAAATATGAAAATTACTAAAAAAAAAAAAAATAGTAGCTAACCTTTAAAAATTAACAACCAATCCGCTTCTACTAAACCAGAAAGCAGAACTGTTTTCGTTTAATTCAAAACAAAACTTCGGTTAAGAAAAAAAGGACTATTTTATTCTCAGTTACTTTTTTTAAAAATTATTTACCTTATTATTTAAAAAATCTTTTCTCTATTATCTTAAAATTAAATTATAACAATGTTTTTTTTACAAAAATACTGTTGTACTGATGAATTTTTAAATAATAATTTTTTTTAAATACATTTAAAAATTTTTAAAAATCTGAATTTTCTGCATACCCGTTGAATGAGTATATAAATGTGTATTCATATAATTTTTATCAACGCCTTCTGAATTTTAATTTATTTTATAGTTAGTTTACATAACAGTAGTGTTTCACATATAAAAAATGTTTTGTAAAATTTCCTGTAATTATAATTAAGTTATTAATATACACTTTAACTATATATATATATATAGTTAATGTAGTATTATATATATATATATATATATATATATATATTATTTTACAATTGATCTGTGTACCATGACTTAAAAAGGTTTTCCTGATTCAATAGGTAAATACTTGAGCAATTTCATTTTTTTTATATGTATTATGATATGTATATTATATTTTTCATATGTAACCTCGGATAACGTATTATTACGTACCATAAAAATAAAAGATTTATTTAAACGTACCCTTCAAGAACGGATTTTTGTGAAGGATTATTACCTAAATATTTTTTCATTTATTTATTTTTTGTCTTTTGGTTTGCACATCTCCCGTTATTGCCACCCAAATCTGCTATGAATAAACCAAGCTGCACGCAGGGAAGCAGATAAAACCTAACCTAAATGTTAAAAGTAAGTTTTCGATCTCCGTGGCGAAGTGGTAGCGTCTCAGCTTTCATCCGAAGGTCCTAGGTTTAAATTCCGGTCAGGCATGGCAATTTTCATAGGCTAAAAATTTCCATTCCATTATGAAGGTCCCGGGAGAACTTCGTGATACACTCTTGATGTTGATATGTTAGGAATTGGATTTTTTGGTCTTTATTGGACTTTTTTTTTATATTTCAATGGTTGATGGTGGTATCGACTTACAGCTGTTGTTGTCATCCGCTAGGATGTGATGTCACAGCTGAGCGGGAGAATTAAATAAATAAATGCTATTTAAAGCGTAAAAAAAAAAATAACTCGTCTGACTAGACTGGGTTTCGAAGTGGCTTGTTGGTAACGTGATGTACTGGTACTTTAGCTCGCACGGCCACACCCGCTCCAACAGTAGCCACGCTAAATTTGTTCTATACAAGTTGTGAAATTACATTGATTTGGTTAGTGCCGACCGTCCTCGCTAGTATCGCTATACCCGGGCACGCGCTTTAGTTAGAATTATTGAATTAAACGAGAAAATATTATATTTAAATAAAATGATAAATATTTTAAATTAAGTTTGTGTGTGTGTGTGTAAATATAATATAGATGTACCTCGAGAACGATCCTAGTCGTTGTGGTCATTGCACAAGAAAGTGTTGTCTGCTCGGTTGAGGTTTTCGTCAAATACGTCCTACGGCTAGGAACCATGTGAGCCAAATTTAAAAAAGTTACAAAACTGCCCGTACTTCGCACGGGTCGTAAAAAATATAATTCTATACATCTCGGGTCCGATTTAGAAAATTCAAACTTACTCTTAAACTGTACAAGCTAGGGAATAATACTGTTATGTAGGTAAGGAAGCAGGCTTGCGATGCTTTCAAGTAATGTATATTTTCGAGTAATGCATAGTTTGAAATATTAACTAAATAATTATTATTTAAGCGTACAAAATAATTACGCTGGCAAACGTCGCTACGAAATTCCTGTGAAATTTCAAATCTCCCAGTCCAACAGGACGAGGGAAAAGAGAATTTCCCACAGGAAAATTCCAAGATGGCGGCGGGGCGGGGCCTGCGTCACTTGACCAAAATCTTGCAACGGAATTGGTTGTTGGCACAGTATGCCCACTTTAGCACCATGATGTGTGTGCACCATACGCGCGCGCGCGTATGGTGCACACACATCACACATTATACATTACTCTTCAACTAATACGTAAATTTTCTTCTTCAGAAGATTGATATCCAGAATTAAAAACATCAATTTGACCTTTCCGACTTTTCACGCATGCTCTTTATTGTGATCAGATCACCACAGTCAGCAAAAACAAACAAATAAGGTCTTAAATTGTTCTTGTTCAGAACTTAAAGTCCAATTCTTAGCATATCAACATACAGACTGTACATGAAGTTCTCCCGGGACTTTCCTAACCTACTCAAATCGTGAAAATAATGGAAAAAGTTCATATAAACATATATCCTAAAATGCTTCGTTTGCGAGTTGCTGTCCTTAAGTTGCTCAGCCGCAGCCGCATCCATAATGGGGACATTTAATTCCTCATGAGAATGTATTTTTGTTCTATACGATATTTTTCATCCATTCCCACACACAAAAATCTAAAAGTGTTAGATCAGGCGATCTTGGTGGCCAGGAATGTGGACTTCCACGACCGATCCATTTCTCATAAAAATGATGATTTAAGTGAGTGTAAACGAGACAAGAGAAGTTGGAAGGCGCATCATGGTACTGGAAGTATACTTTGCATATTAGTGCTAGAGGAACATTTTTAGGCAGCTGCAGCAATTCTTAAAGAAAGTGCAAGTAGAGCTCAGAATTTAAGCGACCAGGTAATACGAACGGTCCAAGTAGTTAATTGAGAAGAAGGTCGCACCATACATTGATACTATATCGGTATTGAAAATTGCCTTCCACCGTTTCATGAGGATTTACTTCTGCCGATGTATGTTCAGTGCGTAAGTTGTTGAAGCCATCACAAGTGAAATTTGCCTCGTCGGAAAAAAAACCATATTTGCAGAGTCGTTGATCTGTACTCTACCAGTTCCAAAACTCCAAACAAAGTGTACCGCCTTCTGATGTAGATGTTGAACTCGCTGTTTATGATAAGGAAAATACTTATTTGTTTAAATGTCTTCCAAACCTCGAATACGAAACTTCGATCTGCTTAGAAAGACGTCGTGTACTGATGTCTGAACTACGCTGAACTGCATCGATAATAATTTTATCAGTAATAGCATCTTGGACAGATTGTTCGTAGCTGGTACGAATACTAGGTAGTGAACCTGTTTCTTGAAGATTGCAGAAAGTCGCGCTAATTGTTATAGGATCTGTAATCCTGCGATTCGAAAAACATATTTCATATTCCACTGCAACAGCTATGGCATTATACCCAAAATGAATACCAAATCAGCGTATTCCTCTGTTGTAAATAAGTTATGCTTTACTTATTTACAACGATCCCGTTCAAACTAAAGTTCTCAGAAAACCTTCGCTAAGACAACACAGTACACAGTACCCAATTTACTTAATGTACTTTACAGAATGATTTAAACATTAATACAATATTGCACACTGTAGATCGATCTCAGCTGTTGTTATTTTATTGTCAACTTTGAAATCATAATTTTTCAAATAATTTATTGTCATTATTAAAAAATTATTATCTAAATAATTTTTATTTTACAATTGCTGTGCAATATAAATCATATTAAATTGCTGTACAGTAAATCATATTAAACATGTTTCATATCTCCCAAAAATGTGGTTTTTCTTTACCTTAAATATGTACTTTTCTGACAATGTAGTAATGTACTTTTTCTAAATAAAATTCGATCATTTTTTTTACTTTTCTTGGCTTTATTTAACTTATATTACACCATCTTATTCAGAATTAAATTTTCTAGAAGTTTTCTTAAAAAGTTTTATGTGTTTACTAATTTTTTTCCTGTTTAGCATCCGGTAATTACCTTTCAGATAACTCTTCAGAGGACGAATGAGGATGATATGTATGAGTATAAATGAAGGTCTTGTACAATCTCAGTTCGACCATTCCTGAGATGTGTGGTTAATTGAAATCCAACTACCAAAGTACACAGGTATTTACGATCTAGTATTCAAATCCGGTGTAAAAATAACTGACTTTACTAGGACTTGAACGCTGGAACTCTCAACTTCCAAATCAGTAGATTTGGGAAGACGCGTTCACCACTAAATCAACCCAGTGGGTTTTGTGTTTATTACATATTTATAACAAAGTTACTGTACGTCAAACATAAAAAACAGAGTTTTTACCCCAATTTTATCCAAAATTTCTAAAAATACTGCAGATGCAGTTCTGAGACCTAATTTATTCGAGTTTTCAGATCAAAAGATATAAAAAAATCACTAATTCTGCTGCTTAGTTAACGTCCTACAAATTTCAATACGACCTCATTTCACCGCGGAAGCTGAAATCCGGGCGAATCTTTTACTAGCCATGACTCGCAAACGAAGCATTTTAGGACATATGTATATATGAACTTTTTCAATTATTTTCACGATTAGAATAGATTATGAAAATTCCGGGAGAATTTCGTGATACATTCTGTATGGGTTTAATTATTGAAAGTTTTTTATAAAAGGAAAACCACAGGAAATCCTTTGTGGCTTTCTTGTAAATTTATCGAACTTCATAAAAAGGAGGTCTCTGATCAAACCCCGATAACGCAACGCTGACCGTAGTCTACTTTTAACAGCCTCCATTTTTTTTTCATTTGCAATCTCTTTTATAATCCCACATTGTTGACCAGTACTTCAGTATGGGTTCGACAATTAGTTTAAACAATTTTGTAGTACCTAAAAAAATGTTTCGATTGTACAAAGAATTATAACAAACCTTTTCTGGCTTTCACGCAATCTCCTTCACGTCAGCAGTAAATATTACTATAGAATCAAAGTGAACAGTTCAAAAATCATAGATTTGAACCTTAACGTAAAATTTTATCATCGAGTAAAAGATGGTAACTTTTTATTATTATATCTTTTTTTGTTAATTATGTTACAAAGAAGATCATCCTGATTTGTTGTAACTCGCTTCTCAGAGTTCTGTTTAGAAGAAAATACACACGCCTTTTTAATAACACAAAAATGTATAATCCTTAGTGAATTTGGCTCTTTTTAATTCTTTATGAGTGGCACTGTTTTTACTTCCTTGTACGAAGTAAAGGAAGTATTGTGATCGTGAAAAATTTAGGTTTTCAGATTTCAACGGAAATATCCATTTTTATCATCCCCGAATCCATTTTGACTAGTTTCGGCGTGACGTCTGTACGTACGTATATGCGTATGTATATATAACTCAAAAACGAATAGGTATAGGATGTTGAAATTTCGGATTTAGGACTGTTATAATATCTAGTTGTGCACCTCCCCTTTTGATTGCTATCGACTGAATCAAAAGTATCCAAAAAAGCCGAGAATCCCAAAACATTTGAATTTTAGACTTTTTCATAGCTGCAGTAATAAGTCCTCACTGAGAGCTTTTCAACGATATTTCATAAATAGTACTTATTTTCATTGGTTCCAGAGTTATAGCCAAATGAAATTTTAATTAATGAAATATCTTGATCTTAGGGGAAGACAAATCGGTTCGAATCAGACTTTATTTCCTTTTTTTTTAACTTTTGTTTTTAATTTAAATATATTGATTTATTAATAATTATTAACCTCTGATTGTAAAAAAAAATTACGATAAATAATAATCAATAATAACAATAAAATAAGAAAAAAAAAGAAAAAATATCAGAAGTTATTAATGAAATAAAATTTTGCATACTTTTATTTTTTTTTAAATGTGTGTTAATTGGCGTACAAGGAAGTCATGTGGTGTCCACATTAGATTTCTTTTTATTTTGCTCGGAATGATTCAGATACATCATCAAGCGTCAACGAACTCCAAACTTGAGTGATTCTCCTCTGAGAATTCCTCAAAAAAACTCCTCATTTATTACTTAATTGAAAAAATTTCCGAGTTATTAGTTACAGGAAAATAACTTTGAAGGTCTTTCGATACTTGATTACTTATCTATGAATTATTTCGAGCACGATATAAAAAAAAAAACAATAGTCCGATCCCTCCGCTAGAACACCTACATGGATTGGAAATAAGTTTTGAGCAGTTATTTTACTAGTGGTTGGAAAGGAAAGGAAAGGAAAGGAAGAGAGAAAAGAAGGGGGTTGTGGATGACCCGTGTTGTAAATGGAATAGATTGTTAGCCGGTTTTTAAAAATATATAACAGATTTCTTTGCAATAATAACGCTGCAGAGCAGCCGGGGGCCACTAGTTAATTGTTAAAAAAAAAAAAAAAAGTAAAAGATTGTGTTAAAGAGGAAAATGAATATTTTTATTATAAAATAAATAGAGCTTCAATAAAGGTAAAAATCGTAGATTCATGCTCACAACAAATTTAGAAAACCGGTTAAACTGCTTAACAGATTAAATTTTATGCTTGGTTTTATTAACAAGTTGCAGGAAAAAATAAACGATACATATTTTATTCTGCTTTTTCATATCAAGAAACTGCAATGTCACATTAACGGAAGGAAAAAGTAGATAATGATTATATGTGTTTGTAGAAAGGTTACTTTGTAAAGAATGCATTATTACAAATATATTCGTTTAAATAAAATCGTAGGATTTACAAACAATTTTTATTTAAAATAAATAAAAAGTTAAATTTTTTAATATCTCGGATTTCTTTTTTCATCCTTTTTTTTGCACTTCCTTTTAGATCTGTTTTAATCAATCCTTGTCCTCTCATGGTATATCCCAACCGACCAGCTTTCCTATTCTGAATCGATATGAGAGGCTCACTTTCCTCATTAGTTATTCATTTTTCATTTTACCAGTCCATTTAATCTTTTCCATATCCACATTTCAAACGCATCAACCCTTTCTTTTTTCGTTTAGCTTAGCGACCATGTTTCACATTCGTACAGACGTGCTATCCAAACATAAAATTCATTAGATTTAAGATTTAAGTTCATTTCTATCTTACTACATAATATTATTCTATTAAATGCTTTCTTAGCCACTGCTATACTTTTTTGTTTTTATTATTGTATCTTCTATAATGTATATCTAATTATCTATACTGTTTCTTATTTTTATAAATATTCATAGGCATTTTGGCTTCTATTCTTATTTACAACATCCATCTTTACTTTCTTGTATAAAGAAAATGTTGTGACCGCGGATAATTTCGGTTTTCAAATTTCAATGGAAATATCCATTTTGACCAGTTTCGGCATGACGCCTGTACGTACGTACGTATGTATGCGCGTACAAACGTACGTAGGAATATTGGTTCCAGAGTTATAGCCAGATAAAATATTAATTAATGACATATTTGGATCTTACAAGGGAAAGGCACATCGGTTCGAATCCAATTTCATATACATATATTTTTTTAAACTTTTTTTTAAATTTAAATATATTGATTTATGAATATTTATTAATCTTTGATTGTAAACAAAATTTTACAATAAATAATAATTCAATAAAAAATTTTTAAAAATCAGAAGTTATTAGTGAAATAAAATTTTATATACTTTTCATTTTAATTCAAAATTTTTACAGAGGTTAATATGTATTAATAAATAATATATTTAAATTTAAAAAAAAAATGTTTTTATGAAGCGGATTCGAACCGATGTGTATATAGTTATAGATTCAACACGTTGTCGCTCTCAACACACAACTTCTTAGGAGAGGGGAAATAAAATTAATATATAAACTAATATAAAATGGTGATACAGTCCGCAAAAAATGTGATTCATATGGTGTCCACCACAATATAATTTTGCAACTGTCCACTTTATTAAAAGAATTGGATGATCGTATTTTAGTTTGAAATAAAATAAGTTTAAATGAAATGCAGCAAAATTGTGTATACGTAATTTAATAGGCGTACAGGGAAGTCATGTGGTCCCACATCAGATTTTTTATCAATGTCTTAAAATTACGTCGTATATCCTGTACATATAACACCATGTCATCTGGGCACTTTTTCCTCCTACACTAATTTAATTTATTCTTTTTCCTCCTACACTAATTACATTATCTTTAAGAGAAAATTTTTATCCTATTTTTAACATAAATATCAAACAACTTTAGAGATAGGCATTACCCTTTTCTTAGATCAACTACTCAATTTAAGCGTCCTTTATTTTCATATAATAGCTGTTTTCTGGATTCAAGTGAAATTGTGTTTAGTTATGAGTATTACAAAAAAAAAAAATATTCAATTGCTTATTACAATGTTTCAATGAAACAGAGAAATAAAGATTATATAACGCAGAATGTTTCGGTTAAACGAAACAAAATGTACGCTCACATTGTAAAAACGAAGGAGATACAAATACAAATAAAATAAATATACAAATATATTAAAAACTGTTTTTATATTGAAAACCAACTGTTTTGTTATAAAGACGTACTATTTCAACATTAAATTAGTTCGTATCACGCTGATAGACATCCGTTATTTTCATTGTATACAGATGTCAATTATTTATCATACTATCACTATCTAATGTTAGTATTTCGTTGTTTTTGTAACATATAAACAATTCTTTTTTTATATTACAATTGGAACTATAGTAAGAAAATATACAATACTTTGTAACTTAATACAACAACTTTGTACTTAACTTTATGTTAAGTACAGGTTTTTTAAGGTAAAATTTTTTTTGTATTACTCTGGATCGTTCATATTTTTCCCGGATTTCTGAACAAAGTTTCATAATTATCGTATCACAACGTACTATTTATATACGTATAAATTTTTTAATACTAGAAATATTTTGTAAATTTATGCATAAAAAATGTATATAATAGATAGATATTTTTTATTTTTTAAATTTTTTTTTGCTTGATGATATCGCCCGTAAGTATTGGAGCTGTACGTACGTGTGTATCTCGCGTAACTCAAAAACGATTAGCCGTAGGATGTTGAAATTTTGGATTTAGGACTGTTGTAAAATCTAATTGTTCACCTCCCCTTTCGATTGAAATCGACTGGCCCAAAAGTGTCCAAAAAAAAAGTTCAAAAATTTAAAAAATTTGGATTTTGGACTTTTTTTTAACTTCCGTAATAAGCCCTCATTGAGAGCTTTTCAACAATGTAATATAAGTAGTACTAACTTGCATTTTCATTGGTTCCAGAGTTATAGCTAAATGAAATTTTAATTAATGAAATATTTTGATCTTATAAGGCGAAAGCACATCGGTCGAATCAGACTTCATCTCCTTTTTTTTTTAAATTTAAATATATTGATTTATTAACGTTTGATTGTAAAAAAGGTTTTGCAATAAATATTAATTCAATAAGAATACAAAAAAAATATCAGAAATTATTAATGAAATAAAATTTTATGTATTTTCATTTAAAAAAAATTGTGTATAAGTAATTTAATTGGCTACAAGGAAGTCATGTGGTGTCCATATCATATTTTAGTTTTTTATTCATTAAATTTTAAATTTGGATAGATCACTAAAACAAATCTTGTCTGTATGAAAAAATCTGTTCTCAAGAAAGAGTGTAAAAGTGAACAGAAAAGAGGAAAAATAATTTTCTTGATAAAAATTAAAAAAAACTCTCACACAGTTCTGCGTATGAAGACCGACTTTTCGTTACTTTGTTTCCTTTTGCCCCGCTCAAACACATATACAGTCATCATGACCCTCAAAGTAGGTAACTCTATCTGAATACACCGAACAATATTGCTAACAATAAATACCGAAGATAAAGAAACATCAATGTTCCAACTTGTAGAATCATAAAGAACAATGCTTCTAACTTGCACCGCTCAAATTTTTTCTTCCTTAAGTTGTCCATAACATAAGAAAGACTTTACCAATGTTAATCAAATTTTCACATGCACAACTTCAGATACACTATTATAGCATATATAAATTTAAGAGACATTGATCAAATAGTTTTAGAGATTTTCGAGCCACAAAATTTCATACATAAACTTTTTTTTTGTTTTTGTTTCAGATGAGTCTGAAAAATGCCATTTACGCATCCCCCCCCCCCCCATAAATGGGGGAGTGTCGGACTCGCGCGGGTTCGGCTAGATGTTATTAAGAGCCTATGTGTATCCACACCCTACTGACTAAAACTCATATCTCACCTTTTCTCCTCCTCCGGGGTCGGTCCTGCAGTTTAAGCATTGCGCGGCCCAAGGAAGTGCATAGACCTACAAAGAAATATACAATATACATTAAACAATTATAAATATACGTGTCAATAAATATTTAAGGAAATCACATTTTAAGTGAGTGGTATTTTCAAAAGTGGTATTTCTCAAAACGTGAAGAAAATTCTTTTTTACCCCCACTTCCACCAAGCGACCAAAACTACTATCATCCGTTTTTTTTTGTTTTTTTTTTATAAAAAGAAATGTATAGGAACTATAAAAAAAATTACCAAAATGAAAATGCTCTCTGTAATGAGGCAATTTTTTTTGCTTCCTTGTACGAAGTAAAGGAAGTATTATAATCGTGAAAAATGTCGGTTTTCATATTTCAACGGAAATAAACATTTTAACCATCCCTGAATCCATTTTGACTAGTTTCGGCGGGTCTGTACGTACGTACTACGTATCTCGCATAACTCAAAAACTATTAGCCGTAGGATGTTGAAATCTTGGATTTAGGACTGTTGTAACATCTAGTTGTACACCTCCCCATTTGATTGCAATATACTGGACCAAAAGTGTCCAAAAAAGCCCAAAATCCAAAACTTTAGATTTTGGACTTTTTCTTAACTGCAGTAATAAGCCCTCATTGAGTGCTTTTCAACGATATGGTCATACGATATTTCATTGGTTCCAAAGTTATAGCAAAATAAAATTTTAATTAATCAAATATTTGGATCTTACAAGGAGAAAGCACATCAGTTTAAATCTGACTCAATCTCCTTTTTTTTTTAATTTAACTGTATTGATTTATTAATAATTATTAACCTCTGATGGTAAACGTTTTTATAATAAATAATAATTTAATGAAACAATAAAAAACTGGAAAAAAATCAGAAGTTATTAATGAAATAAAATTTTATATACTTTTTATTTAAAAAAAAATATATATGTATGTAATTTAATAGGCGTACAACGGAAGTCATGCGGTGTCCATATCAATTTTTTTTTGAGTTCTTTTGAGTTTTCTTGCGAAAATACTTTGAATTATCAGAAAGAAATCAGAATATACATAATTTCATATAACAATCCATAGTAATAAGTAAAAATAAAAAAATTTCTACGTAGATAAAGTATTTCTTTCTATTAAGATATTTTTCTCTGTGAGAAACTCACAACAGAATTTATTCTATTCAATAAAAAAAAAAAAAAAAAAATCAGTCCATTTGGTGAAAAGTAAGTGGTGAAAATACGTAAAAACAAAAAAAATACATCAGTCAATAGTGAGAACATCTTCCTTTTTTTTAAAAAAAAAACAACGTTAGTGATTGTAATCAATAATGAAAAACACGCAGATGGTGTGTTTACGTCAGTGAGATCTCGAGTCGTTATTAAATGAGTGAAAATACAACATAGTATCGACAGCAGCGCTGATCCAGTCGACCAACATTATAAATTGACTTCATAATCAGTACATTTTTACGTTTGGTTCGGTGTACTTATACTGGAATTCCTTTTACATTACCAGTGAAAGACATCGCAGCTGTGTTATAATTATTTTGTCTGGTGATGTTTTTAGTTTTTATTTTTAATACTTGATCCATCGTAGTTTGTTTTTATTATTATTATAGTACTCAACAATAACGAAGGACATCTCGGCTTATTGCGTCATAGTTATTTATTCGCACTTTACTTTGTCGCAAAGAAAAACTTCTGTAGCTATCCGCTTATCTGATTGCTGTTTCAATGTATAAAGTGATTAAAAAAGTAAAAACCAACATTAAAGGATGGCCAGATTATGGTAAATAATGTATCGTCTGTTTCTTTTATTTTTTGTTAAGTAATAATTTTTTTTCATATATTTCTTTACATATTTAATTAGTAGTAAGGGGTTTTGTTTATTTATTGTATGTTATGAATGAGCTTTATACATATTTTATTTAAATTAAGAATATTTTTTATATTTTTTTGAACTCAACAGTATTTAAATAAATGACAGCATGTTTCGTTTTAGCCGCAAAAGAATTTGAAAAAACATATTTTAAAATTATATAAAATAAAGTTCCACTTAACGATTTTAAAATATATTTACAAGTAATTTCGGAGTTGCTACTCTTTCATCAAGGATTTCTTATAAGATGTTAATTCAAAATTCATATGTCATATATATAGCTACATTTAAATTAAAATTGTTGCATTCATAATAGTCGGTCGTCAAGAAATAAAAAATTATTTATACGTCATTAAGACTGTAACGGCATGTCAGTAAGATGTTTACGAATAATCAAATGAGATGTTTACGGTGCCAAATGCTTAGAAAATTAAATCTAAATAATATTTACTATTTCTAATTCACGATTTAAAAAATAAAATCAAATAAAAATGATAAAACACTATTAAATGTATTTTACAGTTTAAAATGATTAACTCATTCAGTTACCTTTTAGGTGTTTTAAATTTTAACCGCTAAGCTATGAAGAATTATAATTTTCTGCATTACTTCTATTTGGCTATATTGGATATTGTTACACACTTACTTAATTACAAAAATAATCCTAATTTAAGTATTACAGTTATTTTTCATTGATAGGCTTAAAAAAAACTGGTTAAACTGTAAGTAATTATATATATATATAAAAAAAAAACAAAATACATGGAAAATTTACTTACGGAATAAGCAGCTGTAAAGTAGAATAAGTAGCTGTAAAGCTTCTTCTGTAAGAGTATTTAAAAACAGAGCCGATTATTATATTAAATTTTTCTTTTGTGAAGATAATTTTTACTTTAAACACATTAAAAGTCGTTGATAATAGTCTATCGTTCGCTACAACAAATAAAACTAAAGAATTTCAATTCGTATCCAATTTAAATTTGTAAAAGTACAAGGCGGTTTATAACTTTCTATATCCATAAAATAACATAGAACATTAAGAAACAGATAATGTACTCAAATTTATTCCAGTTTATTTGGTAACAAAGAATTATTAACAAGCTATTAATAATTAACAAGCTATATTTTTTGCCGACGAGTTTAAATCTTAATAATTCTCTTCATAATGGTCACAAAAAATTTAGGTTGATCTTATTTTAATCTCCGATCGCTATTATATCAACCTAAAAATTAAATTAGATTATTGATAGTTTTTTAATTATTCTGTAACAAATGAGAAAATATTTATTTTAACGATACAATTAATTTTACAAACTAACCCACCGGGTTGGTCTAGTCGTACACTCGTCGTCGTAAATCAGCTGATTTCGTAGTCGAAGTTCTCAGGTTTAAATCCTAATAAAGGGATTTGAATACTAGATCGTGGATACCGATATTCTTTGGTGGCTGGGTTTCAATTACACGTCTGAGCAGTATTCGACCTGGGTTTGTTCAAGACTATACACTTACCGGTACAATTACATTACATAGTAAGTCGCTAATGACTTTAATTATTTACGCGACTATAAATAAAAGTATTTTTTTTTAAATTACAAATTAACAAATAATAATATTAAAATTTTATTCATTAAAGAATAAACTTTTTATAAGAGAAATTATTTTTAATTTTAAAAACAGAAGTTTTAAAATAAACATATAAACTTCTATCAGAGTTAGAATGCAATTTAATTAAACACGTCAGCTTTGAGATGAAAAAAAAACATGTATAAAATAATAAGTGTATTATTAAGTGTGTTCTATATCCATTTTTTTTCTTAAATTATTGATAAAATACAGAAAGGAACATTTACAGAAGTAGAGAAATTGACCTTAGACTTAGCAAACATATAATTACAAATAGGGGTTACTGGCCTGAATTTTCCCCTTTTTTTGACTGTTTTTTTTTAATCTATAACACAATCTCTTACGTTATAACAAAAAACTTTTGTGCTTAAGTTTTACAATGTTTGGAATTTTACTAAAAAACGTTTTATAAAAAAATATAGGTAGATATTGAAAATATGGAACGAAACATAATTTTGAAATTTATATACCCGAGATATATTTATAGAAATCTATGTAATCCTGAGATAAAATATTTTCAGAACGTATTAAAAAAAAATTTCATTGGTAGATAAATTTCATTACATTGAAAAGTTATAAATATAATGAACGTACTTGTACAACAGTTATCTACGTAACCTTTAAATTAATATTTTCGTAATGAAAAAAAAAAATTACAAACTAACAAATAATAATATTAAAATTTTCATTCGTTGCCGGTTTTAAAGAATAATCTTTTTATAAGTGAAATTATTTTTAATTTTTAAAACAGAAGTTTTAAAACTTTCCTGTTTCCTTTTTACTGTTTAGTCTCCGGTAATTACCATTCAGATAATACTTCACAGGATGATATGTATGAGTGTAAATGAAGTCTTGTACAATCTCAGTTCGACCATTTCTAAGATGTGTGGTTAATTGAAACCCAACCACCAAAGAACACCGGTATCCACGATCTAGTATTCGAATCCGTATAAAAATAATTGACTTTACTGTGACTTGAACGCTGGAAATCTCGACTTCCAAATCAGCTGATTTAGGAAGACGCGTTCACCACTAGACCAACCCGGTGGGTTTTCTTAATGAACCTGCTTAAATCAAACGATTCAATTATTTTATTTAGTGTTCAGCAACGTTTAAGTCATTTTTTTTAGAGAGGACTTCATAAAAGATTATATTTTTTATTTAGTTCTATTTACTTAATAAGGGCCGATATGGGTTTTGGAAAAAAATCGAATAGAGGATTTAATAATAATAAATTTATGCAATTTTTGGGTTTTGAGTCGGAAGCCTTGTGTAGATTATTTTGTTTCCCTGGAAATTTTCTACCATCTAACAAGGATTGGTTTAATCTTGAATTGTTGGCAAAGACGCTTTTTCAATTAGCGCCATAAATCGTATATTTGCTATCTTACTCAAACAACGGCAGTACGCAATAACGAATATTTTCGATGTCAGAAATTTAGATATTCTCGGCTTCATTTTAGATCCTCTGTTGTTTTCGGTATAGGGTAGTGATCTATCGAAGCAGTTTCCTACTTATATAATATCGTATACCTTATTATGAGTGTTCTTATTAAAAGTAATATTAATGATATTTTTGTTACCAATAATGATTAGTTTCGAAGTAATGGTCTACTTTTTGATAAAAATTCAACTGATATCAACTATATCAGAGCTTTCGTTTCGTAATTATAATAATGAAATAATTAGTAAGTTAATAGTGAATTCAAACGACACCTTTTTTCACGAAAGATATGAATTTTCATAAATTTCTGGGTATTCTCAATAACAAGAATTTGAGCTAGAAACATCATATTCAGCAGATAAATTAATAAAATTATTGTCCAATCTGCTTTGTTCGAAGTAGTACAGTATACTTTTTTATATGAATATTCAATTATCAAATTCTCATTAGTAATTTTAGGGTTCAGCTTTAACAACTATGGCTGTTCGAAAGCAAAAAAAAAATATGTTATTTTTAGAATTGTTGGAGCTTCTTACTGCAACAGCTGTGATGAATCTTTAAAACCTTAAAAATCTTACGATAATTTTTTCATTTACGATAAGTATTTGTTTGACATTAATCTCTCCGATAATAAAAAATCCCTTTCGGGACGCCGGAAGGCGGTGGTAGATTTCATCGGTGCTAAGTAGGGGATAAAAAAGATTTCCACCTTAAAGTTAAGAAAAACTTCAAATTTACTCAATTCGATAATGGTTGCATGTGAAAAAAGTTTCACATGTTTAGCATACGACAAGCCTCATCTTCATACAGTTCCAGCAACATTTTGGTCATCCCTTGCCGTAAGGGTTGGTCATATCAATAATTGGTTCAAACAAAAGTTTTAGGTAATGTTTAGAGAACTAACGACTACTTTAAACCGATTCGATAATGTACCTATTAATGGAGGTATGATTTTTTGTCTTGAAAACCCCATTTTTTCCACCCCCTGGGTCAATGGTTGGGGATATCAAAAATCTTTACTTACATAAGTTTTAGGCCCTTATCCAAAGAATAGTAGGAAGCTTAAACGAATTCGATATTTTACTTAATAAGAAGTTATAGTGGTATTTTGTTTTTTCGAAAAAGTCCCCCCACCATTTCCATCCCCATGGTTCGATTTTGGCTGTTATTGAACTCGACTGAGATTTTGGGACGAGTTATGTTTAAGAAACAATTTGAAAGAGATTGGCGCAAAATTATGGCAGTTATCGTGTCCACAAGAAAGTGAAATATATATGTGTATATATATATATATAAATGGATATATAAACTTTTGAGTTGACGGTGGTGTTGGGGTCTGGGGATGCGAAACGCGAAGATATGTCGAAATTTTCCGGAAGTCGAATCACGGTACCCATTACAATAGGTAGCTTTCTTATGAGATGTACTTAAAAGCATGGTGCATGGATTTGTTGCATGTGCTCTCATTTATATTTTGAATGAAGCGCACAAAGTTTCATTCGTTCGAACAATTTATAGTTCTTGATACGAACGTACAAACGATTTATGTAAAGTTATATATATGTATATATTGTGGGGTGTGTGTATATATATATAATGGGGTTATATATAAGTTTGCAACAGCATGACTCGAGAACCAGCCAACCGATTGCTTTCAAATTTTCAGGATACATTTGTGTTAACCAAAGGAAGGTTTCACAAATTCACTTTCGAGAGGTCCTAACCTCTCGAAAGTGAATTTGTGAATTAAAGACATTCATTAAAGAGAAAATTATCTTTTTAATTCATTATTATATTTCTGTCATCATGGTAACAGAAATATAATGAAGTAAAATGATTAATTTTTTTTTTCTTTAATGGATATCAATAATATATTTAATATTCTAACAATTATGAGGATAACGAATGCGTCGAGGTCCAGGGGGCGAAGCCCTGACCGGCTAGATATAATAAAATGGATTGTAATTACATTACCAGAATTAAATGTCACAGCTTAATCATCGTGTAAAATGGAAATTTTTTTAAAAAGAATCCATTTTACTGAGGATTAAATTTTACGGATAATCCTCCGAAGAAATTAAAAAAATATGAATGAATTGTAGAAAATTTAAAAGAGAAATGTATAAATTTTTGTTAAGAAATTGATATTACATCGATCTATGTACAGGAGATTTGTAATTAAATACCACGTATCTTGTTTACAAGTCAAAAAATTGAATGTTTAATTGTTTTCCTTTTAAGAATTAACTGTTTTAGTGTTATCAGAGGTTATCATTGAACAGACGTGTTAAAAACAAGTTACTGTGTTAAAAACAGTAATGTCTTTTTAACACATTACATGATTTTTGTACTGATTTAAAACTTTTATCTATATACTGCATTCCTGTCGCGGCTTCGCCCGCTCTCTGATTACTTGCGTTTCCCGTCGAAGTCAAGGGATATTTAGCAGGTCAAGGCTCGCTTCGCATCCCTTTTCGTTTAGTCAGGGGGCTTCGCTCCCTGGACCCCCTTTATTCATTAAACTCATGCGTGTGAGAATAGTAACGATAAATAAAGATTAAACCCTGTTTAAATTTATTAAAAAATCAGTTAATTTTTTCAACATCAGTTTTCAGTACACGACCCGAAACTTTGAGTGATCTGAAGAATGTTTTATTTTTCAAAATAGTCGGTCTCCATTTTAAAAATATTATTTATAGCTGATTATCCCTCCTTCGAATTAGTAAAAATGTATTTTGCCCGGCAATTAGCGTTACCCGACAAACGCCACTAGGAGGAGGTGATCGTACCTCGTTTCTCATTCTTTTAAAAATTTTTGGTTTTTTTATTTTATGTTTTTTAGTCAAATAAAGGCTGATGCAGCCAATTGCGTCGCACATACAGTAACAGTGGTTGGTTGAGCCGCCGCGCCGCACACTGCACACTCCTGAAAAAATCGAAACTCAAAAAAACCAGAAAATGGTTTTTAGATATTTATCTTAAGAGCATTTGCGAGCCCAAATCTAGTGAATATCTAGTTTAATATCGTCGGAAATGGGGAAAATTTGTAATCATTGTTCAATGTGTTTTTATTTTTCTTTACCACTTTCAAGTTCGAATTTCAAAAAATTAGAAGTTAGTTTTTAGATATTCACATTACACACACCAAAAATCAAGTTGATATATTTATTTGTTACCGAGAAATTCAAAAAATAGTCGAATTTCAAAAAAAATATTCGAAAATTCATTTTAACTCCTTAAACAAGGAATTCCAAAAATTTAGAAATCAGTTTTTAAATATTTAAATGAAGATTACACATACACCAAAAATAAAATTGATATCTCCATTTGTTGCTGAGAAATTCAAAAAATAGTAAATTTGTTTCTTCATTTTATCACTGTAAACTCGGAATTTCCAAAAATTCTTTCTTAGTGTGCATTTACACCGTAATAAGAACATGAATACAAATTTTTATACTGAAGATAAATTGATGCAAATTTATTGAGGGTTGCTGATCGTTGATTATAAATCACTTACGACATGTTTTATATTTACGTATAAATGTATATATTATATTTCAATCTCAAGTCAGTTTTTTCTAACGATTCCAACATTTAACTAAAGGGGGAAAAAATGTCATATTCCAAAACGTTACGGGTGTCTGAAAATTAATTTAATCGATTTCATACTTCGAATTAAATAAACAGCTGTGTAAAATTACATTATTTATATTAGACGTTTTTATTTTTTTAACAATAAATTTAATGGTTTTCAAAAGCTGTTTCCTAAAAACCGTGACTTTTCTTTCTGTCCCAGTAAAAAATAAATCGAAGACAATAAATAAATAAATAAAGGTTATTTTATGTAACAAATCATATGATGGATTTTAAAATATAAACAGATTTCTTTTTACAATTTTTCTTCTCATGCAATAACCCACTAAACTCAGTCGCTCAAATTACATTCTATATCATACAACAGTAGCATTTAAAGACCATAAAACGAGTAATCTGCTTTCTATAATCTTATCTATATTAGCTTTAGTTGTTAATTATTTGTAGTGAAATAAATTAAACAATCAGAGTTGCTTCTTTGAGAATAAAACTCGTGGTAAAGGTGTCGCAGTTTCCGTATACTGATTAGAAACACATCATTCATCGAACTATTATTGAAAATGTTAGGCATAACAAGTAATACTAATTTGGACTGCATGCCTGTAAATAATTAGCTATTTTAAAATCTACATAACACTCTCATCAATTCGAATATGATAGTTTTCATTTCCACATTTTTATCTAAAATATCTTTTGATAGCATTTTCCATAGAAACATCTTTTAAACGATTTTATTTTGTAAATTGTCTCTTAAATCGAGTGAATATGTTTTCACTCATATTGATTCAAAAGGTTTTATATTTTAAATTTAAAAAAAAATATTTAAATAATCATAAATTTTATTTAAACTAACTTAAATAACGAAAATTTTTTTATATAGTAAAGGATAGAAGCTGTTCAAACAGCAGCAGGCTAAAACTGTAGATAGCGTAGTGAGGAATTCTTACACGAGTGGAGCCGATTGGGTTTTACTAGGCGAACTGGTTGTTAACAAGTAAATCAAATTAAAAATCTAAAAAAACCTGCGATGAAATTAAATTGGACAATTAAATATTAAAATATTGATTATAAAGACTTAAAAACATTCAAAAGCAGTTTTGAAGAAACATATCTACTGCAATGCCCTCTGGCGGCTTATAACCTTAAAAACATTTAAAAACCTGCTCTTAGGTGATACCCACGTAATGCAAAAAACCGCATCAAAATCAGCTCAGATGTTTTAGAGAAACACATCTTCTGCAGCGCTCCCTGGTGGCCTATAACTGTAAAACATATCTCGGTCCATTAGTTTTTGAGGAAAAAATTAAAAATGGTAACTCACACAAACACACACAACCTCTTACACCAAACGCATATACCGTCTCCGTTCCGTCGTGGGTATAAAAAAAGCCGCGATTCAAACACATGATACTAACAATAAGAACAGCTGGTCTATAAAAAGAACTATTTATTTATAACATGTAAATTTTGAAACCATATTTTGACATTGAAAAACTTCTAGAAAGAAACTAGGTCGTATAAGATTACATATTCGAATGAAAGTTTGTTTCGGCAACAATTAAAATACTATCGCATAAATTTTAAGGAAACTTATCTTTATCTCTCGTGAAATCTCAAATACAAAATACTTTCCCGGAGAATCGTCTTTCATGACATTTTACGGGATCGTTTTTTTAAATTCCCCAAACTGTTAACGTATCCTTTATATTTACTGAAGTTTTGTGATAATTGGCGACGAAACAGATCTTTCGTTGCCACTTATCTCATATCTCGACTCATATGTAAGACGGAGCAATCTAGGGCGAGAGTAAATCGATTGATTTGTTTGAAAATCAAATAATATGATTCTTCCAGGAATGTTGAACAATATAATTAGGATTTCTTTGCTTTGCACTCTTTTTTTTTTTTACTTATATTTTAAGCGTTACTTTGTTTTAATTTTTATTTTCATAACTAGTAACTAAAAATAAAGAAAAGGATATGTTTAATACATTTTAATGAAAATCTAAAAATTGTAAAATAAATAAAACTATTTTTTTAAATTGTCTAAATCTAAAATTATATGATCATTCGATTGTTAAAAAATCATCAGTAGATGAAAAGAAAGAAGGAAAGAAAAGATGATAAAGAAAGAGCATATATAAAAGGAAAGATAACAATAAAAATTAATAAATAAAATAGTAATAATAATATTATTATTATTACTATTTTCTAAAAATATATGTCTAAAGAATATATGTTTAAACATATAAATATATGTTTCTAAAGAATATATGTCTAAAAATAATTTTTAGACATATATTTTCTAATAACGTTTATAGAATAAAAGTAAAAGATTAAAGTTAAAAAATAACAAATACTAAGAAATATTGATTTGGCAAACACGATGAAAATTCTAGCCGCTTTAATAATAATATTTTTGCCCGAGAACTATAATACTAATAATATTACGACTGTCTAAAACAATTTTTACTTTTAGCTTTATTATTTCATTTGTATTTTTAACCGAATTCAAAAAGAAGGAAGTTCTCAGTTTGAACTATACAATTATATATATATATATATTTGTATTTATTTTTTTCGGGAAAATAAAGTTGTTTTTAATTCCTTGTACAAAGTAAAGAAAATATTGTGATGTGATAGCGAAAAATTTCGGTTCTCAGATTTCAACGGTAATATCCATTTTGACCATCCCTGAATCCATTTTGACTAGTTTTGGCGTGACGTATGTATCTCGCATAACTCAAAACCGATTAGACGTAGGATGTTGAAATTATGAATTTTGGACTGTTGTAACATCTAGTTGTGCACTTCCACTTTTGACTGAGATCAACTGAACCAAAAGTTACAAAAAAAGACCAAAATCCAAAAAAAAATTGGATTTTTGTCTTTTTCTTAACTGCAGTAATAGACCTCATTGAGAAGTTTTCAACGATATATAATAAGTGGTACTTATTATCATTGGTTCCAGAGTTATAGCCAAATAAAACATTAATTAATGAAATATTTGGATCTTACAAGGGAAGGCACATCGGTTCGAATCAGACTTCATCTCCTTTTTTTTTTAACTTTTTTTTAAATTTAAATATATTGTTTTAGTAATAATTATTAACCTATGCTTGTAAAAAAAATTTACCATAAATAATAATCTAATAATAAAAATTAAAAAAAAATTAAAAATATCAGAAGCTATCAATGAAATAAAATTTTATGTACTTTTCATTCTGAAAAAATGTGCATATGTAATTAATAGGCATACAAGGAAGTCATGTGGTGTCTATATCAGATTTTTTTTAAACCTACAGAATGATCCTACTTTGGTCTCATACAATTACCGACTGATAATGGACCATTAAAAAAAATATTTGGCGAAAAACTGCGATCTAGGCAGAAGATCGTTTTTCAGAAAGCTTCTGCATTGAATGCGTGCCTTAGATTACTCGATATCTGACGCATTCTCTGTAAATGAATATGTCTTTCATCGGCTCTTTCATAATTCTTCTCGTTAACGCTCTCTTATGACAGTCAATTGATATGAGCGTTCTTCAGGCGTTTCATTACAAATAAGTTTATGAATCAACAAAAAAACAGTGAGATCTTTGTTCTTGAGTTTCATCTGAAAGATCCTTGCAGATTAAAGCATGTCGACGTTCCCTTTTTGATTGCATTTTTTTTACACTTATATTTCATGTATTCCCACGTTTTAGGAAGCATTTGCTCTATAGGATAACAGACCCTTGATTCTGAATCCTGCACATCCTTTCTCTCGGATCTTTAAGTCGTTTTGAACGAGAGCCCCATGCTAAACAAAACTAAAAAGAATAAAATAAACAATTTTTGAAAAATTTTGAACCGACTCAAAAAAAAAGAAATTAAATTGTACTGAAAGGGAAAAAATAATTTTTTGACTACGTTTTCAATACAGTCTTTGAAACTTATTTTTTTAATCCAGTGCCAAATTATAGAAATTAATTGAAATAGATTTCGTAATCCGTATCTCGTGCATTTTCGTAATTCATTTAAAATTTGGCGCCGACTACAAAAAATAAATTTCAAAGATTATATTCAGGGCGTAGTGGAAGAATAATGTTTTCCTTTTCAATGCGATATTTTTTTTTAAATTTAAATTTTTTTCGTTTTGGAGTCGGTCCAATTTCTTTCCAAAAAGGTTTTCTTTTATAAACACTGTAAAAAATGTTTGTTTCTAAAAATTATGTATTTGTTTAATTATTATTACTTCTTTATATTTGTTAGTTTCTTTTTATTATCTATATAAATTTCCCTCATATCAACTGAAGATGACTGTTTAATAATAATTTTATCAAACATGACCTGTTGGTGTGATTATACAATAAATAATTCAAATATAAAACCCGCTTACCAACAATCTTTTTTAATATGTAGCGCTATCGGAAACGAATGCCATCTTCATGAACTTACTTTTTTTTATTTACTAAAACTTTCTCGTCATGAGAAGAATTGCTATGTAAAGTGTGTAAAATGTATAAAAGTCGTCATATGTTAAAATAGCGTCGACAACGTCCTGTCATAATTAATGTCTCCACCGTTATAAAAGTTGACGCAATTTTAACACATGACGACTACCTTTATACATTTTACACACATTACATAACAATTGTACTCATGACAACAAAGTTTTGGTTAATTAAAAAAAAGAAAAATTAAGTTCCTGAAGATGGAATTCGTTTCCGAAAGCGTTAGGACGCATTAAAAGAGTTTTGGTAAGTGAATTTTATATTTTAATTATTTATTGACAGTTTACTAACTGAAATGCCCATCCAGTTTTTTTAGATTTCAAGCAAAATTTTTATATAGTTTTTCAGGGTTTTTTATTTTCCACTTTATTTCAACATTTGTATAGCATATTTATTCTTTATATAAGCTGAATTAATAGGATACAGCATTATTATACTTCGGTAGTTTTTATTTTATTTTATCTTACATTGTAAGCCTTGCTTTATTTTCAGTATAAGTAATATAACCTCAAGCAGCTATTATCATTAATGAATAAAAAGTTGTTTATATGAATGAAATTTATACAATTTTTCTGTTAATTAAGTATCTGTAATTATAAATATTCATCGCTTCTCGACCTCTTGGCTAAGATCAAAGTGTAGTAATTATAAATAATAGTATTTAAATGTAGTAATATTTAAAAGTAAAGTTGTTAAATGATTATAATTTTTGTTAAACTATTTCGTGGTAGATTACTTTCTTTAATTACTACATTATTTAGCTACGTTACTTAAGTTTTATACTATAGTTATTTACAACATTTATTTTTTAAGCTCAACTGCTCAACTTTGTTAGTTACCTTCAGCAGACGTAAAAATAATTGTACTTTCGTTTTATTCCTACTATTAGCTATTATTATTATTAATATTACTAATACTATTATTAGTTATTATTATAGGATTATTAAATTATCTTACATTATAATTGTTATATCCGGGTGATTCATATAAAACTCATAATTTCCTTTACCTGTTTTATTTTTTTTTTTAATGATGGTGCAACAAGCGTTTAATTGGTTTTGAAATATAAAGCATATTTAGGAGATTATTTTACCTTTACATCAAATGCTAAAAGTGTCTCCGTCCATCTCAAGATAAAGTTGAACATGTAGTTCCTTGTTCCCTGATTGTTCTATACAGTGTTACCTTGTCTGTATCATTAATTTGGCGTATAATTTTCTGTTTTAAATCATCTAATCTCAGAAGTAATTTAGTTTACATTCTTGTCTTCAGATGAATCCCAAAGTTTAGCAGATAATCCCAAAGAATAAATCTGGGTGGGTTTAAATGGGTCGATCTCGATGGTCATAAGTTCCTACAGATGATGCGGTCGGCAAAAAAATGTCCTATCAAAGCTTTGGTCTTGCGTCGTATAGCATGTGGTTCCATCCTGTTGAAAGTAATTCGGTTTCATTCAGTTGCTTTGTTCAACCGACATCAGTAGTTTACCTAAGGGAGAAGGCCTTCTACCCATTGCTGTGTGAAGAACCTAGAGATATATATGGCTGACCGCCAGCCAATTACGCTTCCAAGCGGTTTAATATGGTGGACAGGTACTTGCTGGCAATCAGAGATCTAGGCGCGGCAGCGAATTGTTGTAGAGAAATAAATTTTAATTTATGGATGTCATATATGTTTTTAGTAGTTGACTGGGTATAGGCACACCCAGTCAACTACTATATATTTGCTAAAAAGGGTAGGCACCCTTTTTGGTGTATGGCACCGTGCTTAGTCCGCTCATGATGTTAGGTAAGCTCTAGGAGCTATTTAGGATACTGGTCGTTAAACTGTTCGAGGCTCAGTTACCGTTTGTAGCACAGACATTCCGTCTTTTGCTTTAGGGCAAGCGAATGGGGTGGTGGCGGAAAAAATGCCAAGCAAACCAATTCAGTCGTTTCACAAATTCATGAATATGCAGTAATACTCTGAGATGTTCCCAGTTCCTCTGAAAAAAAATTTAATCTACTCTTCTCTCTGTTGATACTACACACCAAACTCCGACTTTCAATGGATGCGTAGGCTCTTCATGAATGACATGCGGTTGTTGTACCTACCAAATGCCATGAGTTCTGCTAATCGACATAGCCAGACCAGTGGAATCTTTTACACTTATATTTCATGTATTCCCACGTTTTAGGAAGCATTTGCTCTATAGGATAACAGACCCTTGATTCTGAATCCTGCACATCCTTTCTCTCGGATCTTTAAGTCGTTTTGAACGAGAGCCCCATGCTAAACAAAACTAAAAAGAATAAAATAAACAATTTTTGAAAAATTTTGAACCGACTCAAAAAAAAAGAAATTAAATTGTACTGAAAGGGAAAAAATAATTTTTTGACTACGTTTTCAATACAGTCTTTGAAACTTATTTTTTTAATCCAGTGCCAAATTATAGAAATTAATTGAAATAGATTTCGTAATCCGTATCTCGTGCATTTTCGTAATTCATTTAAAATTTGGCGCCGACTACAAAAAATAAATTTCAAAGATTATATTCAGGGCGTAGTGGAAGAATAATGTTTTCCTTTTCAATGCGATATTTTTTTTTAAATTTAAATTTTTTTCGTTTTGGAGTCGGTCCAATTTCTTTCCAAAAAGGTTTTCTTTTATAAACACTGTAAAAAATGTTTGTTTCTAAAAATTATGTATTTGTTTAATTATTATTACTTCTTTATATTTGTTAGTTTCTTTTTATTATCTATATAAATTTCCCTCATATCAACTGAAGATGACTGTTTAATAATAATTTTATCAAACATGACCTGTTGGTGTGATTATACAATAAATAATTCAAATATAAAACCCGCTTACCAACAATCTTTTTTAATATGTAGCGCTATCGGAAACGAATGCCATCTTCATGAACTTACTTTTTTTTATTTACTAAAACTTTCTCGTCATGAGAAGAATTGCTATGTAAAGTGTGTAAAATGTATAAAAGTCGTCATATGTTAAAATAGCGTCGACAACGTCCTGTCATAATTAATGTCTCCACCGTTATAAAAGTTGACGCAATTTTAACACATGACGACTACCTTTATACATTTTACACACATTACATAACAATTGTACTCATGACAACAAAGTTTTGGTTAATTAAAAAAAAGAAAAATTAAGTTCCTGAAGATGGAATTCGTTTCCGAAAGCGTTAGGACGCATTAAAAGAGTTTTGGTAAGTGAATTTTATATTTTAATTATTTATTGACAGTTTACTAACTGAAATGCCCATCCAGTTTTTTTAGATTTCAAGCAAAATTTTTATATAGTTTTTCAGGGTTTTTTATTTTCCACTTTATTTCAACATTTGTATAGCATATTTATTCTTTATATAAGCTGAATTAATAGGATACAGCATTATTATACTTCGGTAGTTTTTATTTTATTTTATCTTACATTGTAAGCCTTGCTTTATTTTCAGTATAAGTAATATAACCTCAAGCAGCTATTATCATTAATGAATAAAAAGTTGTTTATATGAATGAAATTTATACAATTTTTCTGTTAATTAAGTATCTGTAATTATAAATATTCATCGCTTCTCGACCTCTTGGCTAAGATCAAAGTGTAGTAATTATAAATAATAGTATTTAAATGTAGTAATATTTAAAAGTAAAGTTGTTAAATGATTATAATTTTTGTTAAACTATTTCGTGGTAGATTACTTTCTTTAATTACTACATTATTTAGCTACGTTACTTAAGTTTTATACTATAGTTATTTACAACATTTATTTTTTAAGCTCAACTGCTCAACTTTGTTAGTTACCTTCAGCAGACGTAAAAATAATTGTACTTTCGTTTTATTCCTACTATTAGCTATTATTATTATTAATATTACTAATACTATTATTAGTTATTATTATAGGATTATTAAATTATCTTACATTATAATTGTTATATCCGGGTGATTCATATAAAACTCATAATTTCCTTTACCTGTTTTATTTTTTTTTTTAATGATGGTGCAACAAGCGTTTAATTGGTTTTGAAATATAAAGCATATTTAGGAGATTATTTTACCTTTACATCAAATGCTAAAAGTGTCTCCGTCCATCTCAAGATAAAGTTGAACATGTAGTTCCTTGTTCCCTGATTGTTCTATACAGTGTTACCTTGTCTGTATCATTAATTTGGCGTATAATTTTCTGTTTTAAATCATCTAATCTCAGAAGTAATTTAGTTTACATTCTTGTCTTCAGATGAATCCCAAAGTTTAGCAGATAATCCCAAAGAATAAATCTGGGTGGGTTTAAATGGGTCGATCTCGATGGTCATAAGTTCCTACAGATGATGCGGTCGGCAAAAAAATGTCCTATCAAAGCTTTGGTCTTGCGTCGTATAGCATGTGGTTCCATCCTGTTGAAAGTAATTCGGTTTCATTCAGTTGCTTTGTTCAACCGACATCAGTAGTTTACCTAAGGGAGAAGGCCTTCTACCCATTGCTGTGTGAAGAACCTAGAGATATATATGGCTGACCGCCAGCCAATTACGCTTCCAAGCGGTTTAATATGGTGGACAGGTACTTGCTGGCAATCAGAGATCTAGGCGCGGCAGCGAATTGTTGTAGAGAAATAAATTTTAATTTATGGATGTCATATATGTTTTTAGTAGTTGACTGGGTATAGGCACACCCAGTCAACTACTATATATTTGCTAAAAAGGGTAGGCACCCTTTTTGGTGTATGGCACCGTGCTTAGTCCGCTCATGATGTTAGGTAAGCTCTAGGAGCTATTTAGGATACTGGTCGTTAAACTGTTCGAGGCTCAGTTACCGTTTGTAGCACAGACATTCCGTCTTTTGCTTTAGGGCAAGCGAATGGGGTGGTGGCGGAAAAAATGCCAAGCAAACCAATTCAGTCGTTTCACAAATTCATGAATATGCAGTAATACTCTGAGATGTTCCCAGTTCCTCTGAAAAAAAATTTAATCTACTCTTCTCTCTGTTGATACTACACACCAAACTCCGACTTTCAATGGATGCGTAGGCTCTTCATGAATGACATGCGGTTGTTGTACCTACCAAATGCCATGAGTTCTGCTAATCGACATAGCCAGACCAGTGGAATCAGGCATCATCTGTGAATCACTTTTAACCTTAACGGGTTCCAGTAATTCTTGAACAGCTGTCATCCTATACGCCCTTAGTTTAATTTTCTTCGTAGTACTTTAACATATCGAGTATGGGAGATCGCTTTTCTGAGACAGTCGCCTTAATGATTTGCTGGGTGACCGCAGCAGCTTACTCTGAACATCTACAATAACCTTAGCCAGTTTAAAAGGAAGATGTTTTTCGATTTTACTTATCTTCAAAAAATTAACAGTTGTTTCCGGCTTGCAATCCAAGTCCAGCAAATTCCTGGCTTACCTTTTCCATCACTAAGAACGAATTTGTTATCCAATAAAGTTTCCCAATTAATAAACGTTGCTCTGATGTATATTGAATTCTAAATCACGATGATGTCACTACTGAAACAATAAAGAATAAAGGATATAAAATAAGCTATTTCTTTTTTTTATGATTTACTACGAGTATTTAGAACTCGTTGTCAATGTTATCGAGTTTTATTCTTCAGAATTTCTTTATGATTCATTTTTTGGCACGAGCTTACCGAAACTGCCTACACATAATAGCAATTTATTGAAAACCTATTCATTTTTCATCGGTCCTTTATCCGAATCCAAAAAAAGGGATGATATTTGATTAAGTACTCTGTGCATTTGGAAGTAATGTGATTTATAGACACAGTGTGAATGACAACATTATTGTACTACTCTAAGTAAAAACGTATGCTGAAAGTTTATATCGACGCTTCCAAAGATAATACAAAGTTAATATAATAAAATTGTAAAAAAATTGACACCTATGCTGATTTCGGCAGGAATTATAAACATACTATACTGTAACATTATAAATGAACACAATGAAAATTGATCGCGTAAAATTGATGATTGTTCGATAATCTTCCACCAGCACCACATATCTCATTTTAAACAATTTCTAAACGATTATTATTAATTTTGTTTAAAGCTCTCCATTACAGGAAGGAATATTATTATATTAGCAACGGAAGCGCACACTCGTCGGTACAGCCGAACAAAAGTATCGTAGCTCATTTCCGGTGCAGACAAACAAACACCAGCTAACGCCAACGTTTTCTTTCGCTCTGTTATTATTTTGATTGTAATAATTCAATAACGAATAACTTTCTTTTTCCTGTTTAGCCTCCGGTAACTACCGTTTAGATAATACTTCAGAGGATGAATGAGGATGATGTGTATGAGTGTGAATGAAGTGTAGTCTTGTACAGTCTCAGTTCGATCATTCCTGAGTGTGGTTAATTGAAACCCAATCACCAAAGAACACCGGTATCCACGATCTAGTATTCAAATCCGTGTAAAAATAACTGGCTTTACTAGGACTTGAACGCTGGAACTCTCGACTTCCAAATCACATGATTTGGGAAGACGCGTTCACCACTAGACCAACCCGGTGGGTCAATAACGAACAACTGTCATCCTAACTCCTAACTTGCTGTCATCCTAACTTTGTTTTGTAAGAAATAAACAAATTAATAATTAACTAAGTTATTATTATTATTTTATTTTTATTTTTCACGTTTACAATCTTAAATGTGTACAATCTATTCCCTCAGAACAATGAATAAATCTGATGAATGTTAATAATTCCCTTGAAGGAGAAATTTCCAACAGAAGTTAACGCCTATGAAAACTGTTCATTCTGGCGGACACCCTATAACAAACAGCTGTCTACGTGATGGAGTCCGTAAAAAAATGACCTGACCACGCTCGAATCAGATCCTCCGGATAAAATGCAGAGCATACTATTCCTCCGCGGAGGATTGCTAACTGTCATATAAATGAAATAAGATTGTAGAGTAAATCTTAAATAATGAAACCAAAAAATTCAAATTTTAAATAATTGTATTTTTTATACTACCAAATTAATTTCACTCTTATTTTATTTTTTAACTTTGTATTACTTTCTTGTATGAAGTAAAGCAAGTATTGTGATCGCGAAAAATTTTGATTTTCAGATTTCAACGGAAATATCCATTTTGACCATCCCTGAATCCATTTTCACTAGTTTCGGCGTGACGTCTATACGTACGTATGTGCGTATGTATCTCGCATAACACAAAAACGATTAGCCGTAGGATGTTGAAATTTTGGATTTAGGACTGTTGTAACATCTAGTTGTGCACCTCCCTTTTTGATTGCAATTGACTGGACCAAAAGTGCTCAAAAAACCCCAAAATCCAAAAAAAAAAATGGATTTTGGACTTTTTCTTAACTGAGTAATAATCCCTCATTGAGAGCATTTCAAGGATACATCAGAAGTACTTATCATCAGAGGTACTTATTTTCATCGGTTTCAGAGTTACAGCCACATCAAATTTTAATTAATTAAATATTTGGCTCTTATAAGGGGAAGGCACATCGGTTTGAATCAGACTTCGTCTCCTTTTTTTTTAATTTAAATATATTGATTTATTAATAATTATTAATCTCTGATTGTAAAAACGTTTTTACAATAAATAATAATTCTATAATAACAATAAAAAAAAAAATCAGAAGTTGTTAATGAAATAAAATTTTATGTACTTTTCATTTAAAAAAATGTGTATATGCAATTTAATATACGTATAAGGAAGTCATGCGGTGTCCACATCAATTTTTTTTGGTTAATAGTCTAAAGTTATTTTAATGAAAAAGTTAGGACCATTTAAAAACTAGCTGTAAATTTTAAATTATTAACTATTTTTATACAAGAAAATAAATAAGAAATTTTCTAGTATTTAAATAGTATTAATTAAAGACTTATTTATAAAAAACCATTTACTTCAATATTTTACGAATCATCATTAAATTATCAGTTAAATCATTTTATCCTATTAAATTATTTCATTTTTATTTTAGACGGACAACTGAGAAATAAATATTTATTCTGGCGAATTTTCGATAAAATGATTGCCATTATTTTGTGTTTGCCTTATTTTTCATGAATCTGTAAATATTATTTCTCTACTACTTTGACTTTAAAGAAGTTTTGCTCTCCCATTTTAAACTGAATATTTTTTGAGATTAAAATAAAACCTTCTTAATTATTAAACATATATACACAGAAAGATGAAAAAAAAAAAAACGAGTGACCATCCAACCGATATCGTAAACAAATATCGATTATCACAAACAGATGATGTAAATATGCTTGCTTGGCTTTTTAAAAAAGTAAACAAACAAAATTTAGTAATAATAATAATAATAACAAGTAAAATAACGAATAAAAGGGTATGAGTTACATGTAAAAGAAAGATGAAAACAGACAAAAAGATTTTCACTCTGGAAGAGATAAAAGATTTACATTTATCAACCCCGCCCGCTCCTGTTGATCATTGAGCATCTGTAGAAGAAATTAAGTGAAAATAAGTGATTCCTCTGGATTATATTTCGGTAGATCACTTTTTCATCTCCTTTCTTATTTTCTTATCCTTCAAACGGAATTGAGGGCTCTAATTGGTCTACTATTAATTATTTTATTCGTGATTATTAGGATCTCTCTTATATTAAACAGTGCCCGAAATATTTTGCTTAATTTACACATTATTTTACTTCCATTCCTGATTGTAAGTCAATGTCTTGTCTTTATTCTGCATTTTCCAAGGTTCAAATTTAAACCTTTTTTTAAATGAGATCAATTTTATATATTTAAGTGAATTACGTACAACGGATGTCTCAAATGAAACTGCGCACCAATGTTCATAAATATGTAATTTATTATATTCAAATAGTAATGATTTCTATCATTACATTTGATTTCATCACAGGTATAATACTTACTACTAGAATTTTTATTTGACAATATAACCAGTATTTGAGCATACCTTAACACGTTTCAACGTGTCTGAAAATACACATGAAGTATTAAAGGAGCGATTATATTTATGAATTCAGTTATGTTATTTTTCAATTCATTCCAGGTTATGAGGATTGTTCTTGTAAAGAGATCATATCCTTGCTTCCCATAAATAGAAATCTACAGTTTTAAGAACTGGGGATCTTGGTAAACAAATGTATTTTAAAATGAGCCGATCTCCGAAAATCTCAGCAGCAATTTAGCCAAACTTTTGCTGGAAACCGTTGTCCCATCTTTTGTTGGAAGTACGCTCCGGCAACTTCTTTCTCATTCAGTTGACCGATGAAGGATAAATAATTTCATTCTAGTAACGAAATTTATTAGCTTTACCACATTATGATGTGGTAAAACTAAATGATTATTTGCTTATTTGATAAACAGTAAACTTCAATTTTTTCGTCATGTTATAGTTTCAAAGATTTCATGAGGAAACTTTGATAAAGTTTCACTTAGCCCTGCGATCTTAAACATTGATATCTTTTCTTTTTTTAACCTCCGGGATCACTGTTAGATAATGCTTCAGTGCTTCAGAGGATGACAAGTAGCATGTGAAAGTGCCATGCCTGACCGGGATTCGAACCCGGGACCTCCGAGCTACCACTCGCATTGACATCTGGAAAACCTTTGATATACTCACCACTACAATGAAACACATTTTCAATAAAAAAAATGCGAGCTTCAATTATTAAAACCATTATCACACGCTGGATAAACAAAAGTTTTAGTGGTTACGAAAACAAAAAGGTATTGACAACAATGAAACAAGGAAATCGGCTGTGAACAGTCAGCTTATAGTTTCACCGGTGACAATATAAAAAATCAAGTTAAATCGTAGTTTTCGATTAGGTGCAGTTACATTTAGGTCTTTATACATTTTTTTTTTGTCTATGATTATTTCGTAAACTTTTAGTTTGTATGTAGGAATATAAAATGGAAATTTTTTCGAATGAAAAATACCATGTTAATCGGGATTCAAACCAGGAACTTCGAAGGTGAGAAAATTAAGACGCTGTCACTTTACCTTGGAGATCGACTACATATTGGCTACTTATAGGCAACTGTCGACAATTATCGGCAATTGGGATACATATAACTGTTCTGACCTTCATAGGGTTCAAAGGTTTATTATTTGTCTCTTAAAGTATTTAAATCACGTTTCATCGACACTTTAATTTGCTTTGGATTTACCTTTTCTCTTGCAATACAATTGGCATTACTGATGTTTCCTGAACAGTAATTTTTTTCTATATATTCTACGAACTCTATCGATATTTCTAAGATCTCTTTTGATAAATTTTCAAAGATCACTGCGTAAATATTTTTTTCTTGAAATTTCTACACCTAAAATCATAATTAAAAAATTTAATATTTTGCGGTGAATAATATCTGTTACTGGAAAAGCCTGACGGAGAACGTAAAAAATCTTCCAACCTATAATATTATAATCTGTACTTGGGGAGGCATTATCTATTTCCTAATCTTCTATCCTAATATTTCTACCTAACATCATTAATAGAATTAAAATCTTTTTGTTTACTTGTATTTTGTTTCTGAAAAATCTCCTTTTGCAGCAAAAAGGAGATATCTTAACTGAAGATAAATAATAAATAATTTATAATAAAAATTAATTTCTAAGCGCACTGCAATCTAACATAATCAAACCTATATTTTCTATAAATTTGGATGTAATTAAACATTTTTATTACGCTACATTATCGATACTCGAAATTGAATTGAAAGTTGATATTCGAAATTGTAATCGATTTAGAGGTATTTAAACTGCAACCATAACTATTATTTTTTCAAGGAAAGTTTCAACAAAATTAAATATTCTCCAATAGATGTACGTTAAATTAAACAGATACCGTTTCTTTTTAAACATTAATTTATATATATATATTTTTTTAATAAGCATAAGTGTCTAACTTTTCCAGAAATTTAACATATTCTATATTTCCCTAAAAAGGATAAACAGAGCCTTTTATTAATTGAAAAAGATAAAATTACGTAAATGATCCATCAAATATGAATTCATTCAGAATTGACAAATCACTTATTATACAAAATTTTAAAACTGTTATGAATTAACATACAATAAATTCCTACCCGACTTATTATTAGAAAAAAATACACGCCGGAAGGCGGAGGTAGAGTTCACCGGATAAAAATATTTCCACCTTAAAATGCAGAAAAATTTTTAATTTACTCAATACGACAATGGCTGCATGTGAAAAAAATTTCACATATTTAGCATACTACAAGCCCCATCTTTTTACAATTCCAGCAACATTTTTATCATCCCTTTCCGTAAAGGATGGTCATATAAAAAATTGTTTCATATAAAAGTTTTAGGTAATGCTTAGAGGAATAACGACCACTTTAAACCGATTCAATACTGTACCTATTAAGGGAGGTATGATTTTTTTTTTTGTCTTCGATCCCCCATTTTTTCCACCTCCTGGGCCAATGGTTTGTGATATCAAAAAACTTTACTTATATAAGTTTTAGGCCCTCATTTCCAGCCCCATGGTTCGATCTTGGTCGTTAACGAAATCGATCGATATTTTGGGATGAGTTATTTTTGGGGAACAATTTAAAAGTGATTGGCGCAAAATTACGGCAGTTATCGTGTCAACAACAAAGTGAAATATATACAGAGCGTTTCATAATGTTCTTCGGAATTTCGAAAATTCATTAACAAAAAACCATTTCACTCATAAGAATAAAACTAGTACTGTACGAAAGAGTACTTCAAATAGTTTTCTCCAACTATACTAGGCAGTTAGTAAACCATTTGCTCGCTAGGCGTCAACAGTAGAGAAAATGGCTGCCACGGGAAGCGAGAAGTCGTTTTGTGGGTTAGAATTTCACTTGTCAAAATCAGTAATTTCTGTGCAACGTGCGTTTCGGTTGAAATTTCGTAAGGAGCCACCAAGTAACAATTCAATTTGTGCACGGTATAAACAATTCAGTGAAACCGGTTGCTTGTGTAAGCGAAAATCAACCGGTCGTCCATCAACCTCAGAAGTCAATGTCGAACGTGGGCGTGCAAGTTTCATTCGCAGCCCGTCAAAATCAACTGCGTCTGCAGGCAGAGAATTAGGAATTCCGAAAACAACAGCGTGGAGAGTTCTCCGTAAACGTTTATTATGCAAACCGTATCATCTTCAATTAATCCAGCGTCTTTCTGATGGAGATAAAACACGTAGGCTCGATTTTTGTTTACAGTTACAGGAAAAGATGTTAGATGGAAGGTTTTCTAAACAAGATAATTTTCAGCGATGAAGCTACTTTCCAAATTAGCGGCAAAGTAAAGCGTCATAACCTGCGAGTTTGGGGAACCGAAAACCCACACGCTTATGAAGAACATATTAGGGATTCCCCGAAAGTAAACGTTTTTGTGCGATCTCTCGTGAGGCAGTGTATGGGCCGTTCTTTTTTATGGAAACGATTGTAACCGGTATGATATACCTGGATATGTTACAATTATGGCTTATGTCTCAGCTACTCAACGACTTCATTTTCCAGCAAGATGGTTGTCCTGCCCGTTTTCATAACGAGGTTCGACAGTACCTTAACATAACATTACCTCGGCGCTGGATAGGACGTGCGTCTGAAGAAGACCAACACATTATGCTGTGGCCACCAAGATCACCTGACCTCACGCCATGTGATTTCTTTCTCTGGGGTTACGTGAAAGATAAGGTGTTTATCCCACCAATGCCGCACGATGTCGCTGAGCTAAAGGATCGCATAATCAATGCAATCAACTCTATCGAAAATGACATGTTAGAACGAGTTTGGCAAGAGAATATTATTTATTAATAATTATTAACCTATGATTATAAAAAAAATACAATAAATAATAATTCAATAACAATAAAAAAATATATATATAAAAAAAATCAGAGGTTATTAGTGAAATAAAATTTTATGTACTTTTCATTTAAAAAAAGAAAAGTGTATGTGTAATTTAATGGGCGTACAAGGTCATGTGATGTCCACGTCAGATTTTTTCATGTTAAATACATGTCTCATATTGTTTAATAATACTCCTCGGCCCGGCGTAGCGAGGTTCCTTTTTTAACTCGATCTTTGTACATTGCAAAGGATCTTTTGTGTAATTTTGGCGCAATTAAAATTTTCCGTGTTTTTTTTTTTTTTTTTTTTTTAATTTTGCCGGAAGGATCTTTATTAGGCGGAAATATATTGGGGATTTTTCATAAAATTTTTTTTCAAAATGTTATACGGGTAACAAAGTATTATTTAGAGAAGAAATTTTCACCAGCAATCCGTGTTCCTTCTTCTCTTTCTAATGCGACCTAATCCTTATAATAACAGTCACTTTTATCCAATTATTCTTTAATCCATTTTTAAGGGTAACATACGAGACAGTAAAATCCATTTTTAATACGAGATCGTTTGACTGTTACTGTACAGCACGTTTTCTGCTCGCTCCACTATTAAAATTTTTTTTATCGTTTTCCTTAGGGTATTTTATTAATACAAAAAAACATGGTAATACATTGTACTTCCTCGAAAGACATCATAAGTCACTGATATCCATTATGCCTGGAAACAATCCGTACGATATTACTTAAAATATAAAAATATACAGGGTGTCCCATATAAAACGCAACCCATCAATCACTCATCCATGAAATTTCAAAAGTCAAGCTTACTCACCTACTCGTTACTGAAATGGACTCGTCCAACATCTGAAAATCGCGGCGACGCAGTAGAACACTACCGATAGTCAATGCAATCATAACGTTCAGTGTATTGCTAGAGACAAGATGGTGTTTTCGCTAG
The DNA here is from genome assembly GCF_047948215.1 of Lycorma delicatula. Classification (NCBI taxonomy): domain Eukaryota; kingdom Metazoa; phylum Arthropoda; class Insecta; order Hemiptera; family Fulgoridae; genus Lycorma; species Lycorma delicatula. Next base: position 51,730,879 of record NC_134460.1, read on the forward strand.
ATGAACGTGTTTTCATTGTCGAGTCGTACTTCAGTACGAAATCAGTGGTTGCAGTGCAAGATTTGTTTCGCCATAAGTATCCAGATAAACCGGCTCCTAACAAAACATCACAGTATTAAGGTTAGTTGCAAAATTTAGAGAGACCGGTTCTGTTAATAACAAGGAACACAAAAAATCTGCGTCAGAGTTGAATACAGATACAGTCACTGAAATCAAAGATCGATTACTCGCCTCGCCAAATAAATCGATCAGACGTTTGTCTGCTGAAATTAATTTATCTAAATCAACTGTTCATCGGGCGACCAAACGATTACAATTACTACCTTATCGCATTCAAACGGTTTATCGACTTCTTGAGCCCGACAAAGAAAAACGGCTACAATATTCTCAATGGTTCCGTCGATTTCTGCGTGAGCCAATTAATGTTATGGATTCGTTATTTTTCACAGATGAAGCACGGTTTCATTCGGATGGCTACGTAAACAGCCAAAACAGTAGAATTTGGAGTGCTGAAAATCCCCACGTTTATCACGAAAAACAATTACACCCGCAGAAGTTGGGCGTGTGGTGCGCGATATCGCGGAAGAAAATAATCGGTCCTATTTTTTTCGAGTACACCATTAATGCAGAACGATATCAGGATATTTTATTTCAGTTCATTGCACTCTTGGAAGAGGAAGACAGACACTGCTGGCTACAACATGACGGTGCGACATCGCACTGCGCAGGTTCAACTTCTGATTTCGTTGAGGAATTCTTTGGTAATCGTGTTATCGGTCGAGGCTTGTGGCCACCAAGATCTCCAGATTTGACTGCGGCGGATTTTTTTCTATGGGTTTACCTCAAAGAAAAAGCCTGCAGCGACAAACCACGACCACTTGAACGATTGAAAGTCAATATTGAACAAGCTGTATTAAATATCCAGCCACAAAACTTTGAAAAAAGTTGCAAGAAACGCTGTAAAAAGAATTGAAGCTTGTATTCAAGAAGATGGCGGCCACTTCCAACATTTACTCTAAATGTAAGGTAATGGATGGTAATAAAAAAATTACATTTACATTTATACATGCCTTTTTATTATTTCAATACCTACCAATATAAGGTTGGGTTGCGTTTTATATGGGGCACCTTTTTTTTCTGGCACTGGCCAAATCATTCCGTTCTGTAATTTTATTTTAAATTTCACTATATTAAATTCAATTTTTTAAATCCAACAAAGAATGCGTGAGGTCTACTATTCATTCAACTACTAGATTATTATAATTGCAGTTCATATACTGAAAATGTATACTGGAATGCCTGAATTTCTTTTCAAATTACTAACATCGTTAATCTGCTGGTTTATCTTGGTAAAACTAATAATTAATAACGCCTAATAATTTGTGGACAGTCTAATAATTTTACATTAAAGTAATTGGCGATAAGATATGTGGCAATTTAAAAAGTGATATTTATTATCTTCGATGATTAATTGATAAAAGATATTATGAATACGATCCTGAAAGTACTAATGAAAAAAAAATAATTTTAAAGGATTGTTAGGAAAATTATTTCTCCTGAAAGAGACTAAGCTGTGTAATCCATTTTACTTATGTTTAGAAGCGATATAAATGAATTGGTCCAGTCGATAGCAATCAAAAGAGGAGGTGCACAACTAGATGTTACAACAGGGTCAATGTGTTCATGTTACAATGGGTTCAGGGATGGTCAGAGATGGATATTTCCGTTGAAATCTGAAAACCGAAATTTTTCGCGATCACAATACTTCCTTCACTTCAAACGAGGAAGTAAAAAATGAGATGCATTCTAAGTGATTAAATACTGAAAAATATATACAGTTTCAGTACGATGTCGGGTTAGAAAACATCCCATAGTATTCAAAAGACTTTTTTTCTTTTTTTTTTACCCGCAGGACCACCATTAGGTATTTATTGCTTCAGAGGATGAGATGGATGACAGTTTTTGTAGCGTGTGAAAATGTTATCTCTGACCGGGATTCGAACCCGGGACCTCCAGATGAAGACATTAAATTAAACAATATACCGAGGTTATTCGGAAAGTTCTCGAAATGACACCGATATGGGGAAAATAGTCACCAAATGACTATGATATTTGTGATTATGACATTTATTTAGGTTATTTGATAAGTATGATACTTTAGATGACATGTTCCAAAGACGCTTACATTTAGTCTCTTGTTTGTGGCGATAGAATAAAATAAATAGTTTTTGGATTTTCTGAAAAACGGATAAAATTGGAGCTCAAGCATTTTATCCATTTTAAAACAAAGTAGTTTTATTTTAAAAGGTTTAACCCCGATGGACATATAAAAAGAGTTAAATTCCATTTTAAACGATTTTTCCCTTCGTTTTCCAAAGTAAAAAAATGGGGGCTGGTGCATTTAAACGTAATTTTACATCCATTCAGGATAATAAACGCTCGGGATAACCAAAATTCTTTACGACCGACGAAATCGTCACAAAAAATTATCGCCGACTGAAAGTACACGAGCTTGCCTACATTGCAAACATCTCGATAAACCTTATTCACTACATCTTTTACACGATGCTTTAGATATAAAAAATCTTTTCACTCGATAGGTGCCGCATTTGTTAACGGTCGACCAAAACACACTTTTCAAGGATGCTTTTATACCGTAACGCGTCCGCTGAAATATTTCAATATTATATAACAGCAATAAAGCATGAGTTCACCCTTACATGCCAGAATCACCAAACAGTGGGTGGGAGAAAATAAAATGCGCTAAAGAAAGTGAGTACTGTTCCATCTACAAAAAGTCATGGCTACATTTTTCTTTAATTCTCGTGGTATGAAGCATATTGGTGCTCATGGTCAATGAGCATATTGACTATAAGCATATTGCTTATAGTCAATTACGTCATAGACTACCTGAAAAAAAGGCAGGACCATTATCAGGGAACATAAATCTTTACTACTGGACCGATTAAGGGTGGTTGCTATTTAGACTAAATTACCACATTTGACTAAAGAGAAAAGGGATTTTTCACTACGATAATGTCTGTATACACGTCTCAGGTTTTCTATAATCAAACAAAATCTTCAAAATTTCATGATCTACGTTTTCATATGGTTCCACAAGTACTGTACTTACCGTGTGATTCTGCTACCAGTGATTACTTCGTTTTCACAAACATAGAGAAATAGCTCCTGGACAAAGATATACCTCAAATGATGAGGTCAAATCTGAGACAACAGTTTATTTGGAAGAGTTGGACAAATCGAATTAAACTGAGGGTATTAAAAAGTTGGATAATTTTTAATTTAAAGGTATCGAATTGCAAGGTTGGAAAATAAAACAAAATTTCTGAAAAATCTTGTTTTCTTTGTTAGGTCGAGAACTTTTCGAATGACTCTCTTATGTAAGTTTCTCGACATAACTAAGTGTCAATAGCAATAAGGAAAATTGTGGTATTCGTTTCAGTATTCAAACGACAAACCTTCTACGTTTTATACATTAATATACTTAAATCACACTCACTATATTCAGACCATTTTGTTTTTGCAGGAATGCAAATATTCATATTTCTCTCTTACTCATTTACATTAATTTCTTTCATAGGTAAATAATAATTTTTATTCATTAATAAAATGAAATTATGTTATATTATTCTTTTATTAATACTAATTCATATAAATATATTACTATTTAATAATAAAATAGAAACTAACCGGTAGAACTGTATTCTGGTAACAACATTTTTACTTCCTTGTACGCTCCACTTGGCCAAAAATGTTCAAAAAAGCCCAGAATCCAAATTCTTTGGATTCTGGACTTTCTTAACTGCAGTAATAAGCCCTTGTTGAGAGTTCTTCAACTATATTGTAGGTGGTACTTATTTTCATTGGTTCTAGAGTTATAGCCAAATAAGAATTTTAATTAATGAAATACTTTCACTTATTTACTGATACTTCTTTTACTTCTTACAATGAAGTAAAAATTATAGGTATTTGTTTATCGCGTGCGCTTGTTGAAATGGTGCCGCCGGCTACTTCACACCTTTCCGCATAGGCGGTATATAGAGCGCTAAAATTTATTGAGCTTGCTCGTTTATTTATATTCTGATCGGAATGTGTCCATAGAATTTTTGTGCAGGATTTTCCTCTCTATATTTTTGACAAGAACGACCTACAGTCAAAATAGTGAAAAATGTGGTTCTTTTTTTTTGTTTGATGATATTGCCACATAAGCTTGAAATGTGTGCGTGGGATATGAAAATGTAGCTTATGAAAAATGCCTTGCCTGACCGGAATTCGAATCCAGGACCTCTGTATCAAAGACCGAGACGCTACGACTCATGCCACGCAATTTTAAATTTTTTGTTGTTTAAAAATGTCGGAATGGTAAGGCTCTTCACCTTAGTATATTAACTGAATCTAATGATTCTTGTCTATTTTCTAATATTTATTCATCATTTCACTTTGCTATTTCTTTCTTAGTGGATCTTAATTTGGATCTTTCTATTTTGCTTAGTGGATCTTAATTAATAATTGTTTGATTTTAGTTTGCATACCTTAAATTTTTTAGATTTTTTTTTTCTAAATATTTCCCTACCATCAAAGTAAGTTAATAAAGATCCTTTAGATCTTTATTTTCTTAATCTTGACATTTTATTATTATTATTGTTTTAAAAACGAGTTAAAACATGTACTATAGTTATTTTTATGATACAGCAAATTACAGTTAATTTAATCATCTCTTCAATTAAGCGAAAATTAAAATGTCAGTGTAATATTACTCGTCAAACTTTAAATAGCACAGACAACACGCTGGGCGGAAAAGGATGGCTGGACCGGTGACTTGCTTATTGCTACCTACAATGTCCTGACGCGATATCTACCTCCATTGTACTGTTAATGATGCCAATGTTACTTCAGATATCTTAAGTAGAAAGAAAAATGTTTAAACTTTGACAAGATATGTAGTATATATATATATATATATTTATTTATTAAATTAAATAAATGCAATTTATTTTCCTCTTGATTGGGTGTAACTAAATATAATAACAAGACATATTTTACTTAAAAATATTATCTTTATTAGTCTCTTGGGCTAACCAGTCAACTATACAAACTTATAAATTACATTCACTACGTTTTACTTAGAATTCTCTAAGCTTCCTCAGGTGACAATACACAATCATATACAATCATACTGAATTTTCTTGCGTACTAAGAAATTAACTGATCTACCCATTCTATATAACAATATTTTGTCCCCACCCGTATTGCAATAGATCCCCCTAATCACCCTTGATTCATCTTATCTTAGATAATTTTATGTATCTCTTTATATAACCTGATTGCTATTTTCTGTATATCGAACCCTTAATTATATAACTAGATTATCATATAATTATTATATTATATATTTATATTATTATATTGATTATATATAACCTGACAATCAGTTAATTTCTTAGTATGGAAGAGAATTCTGTATGATTGTATATGTTAATATAATTAACATATTCATTCGAGCGGTAATTATATTACCGTTCGAGTGATTAATTCATAATTCTATAGAAAATATTTTATAAAACATAACCCTAAGTTTAGAATAAAATTATTTTCACAATAGGCCATTTTCTTTTAGAATGCTACATTCTAAAAGAAAATGTTTGTAAAATTTTGCATTCTAAAATTTTACTCATGTATGTAATATAGAAGATAATTGCTGCAATTATTACTACAATAATAATTACAGAAATAATAATTATTTACTACAATAATTCTAATGCCGGTCTCTCTGGAGCGTGTGGTAGCATCTTAGACTTTCACCCGGAGGTCCCTGGGCTCGAATCCCGGTCAGGCATGACATTTTTCTTACGCTACAAATTTCAATTCGGGCTAAATGATCATAGCAGTCGATGCCCGCACAAATCATTAAGAAAAAAATATAATTATTTTATAATAAGCCTAATTGTTAATAATAGTAGTAATTGTAATTATTCATTACTAAGCAAAATTTGATTTTATTCATTACTAAGGAAATCAGAAAGATATAAAAAACTTTTTTTAAACGAATAGTAATGTATTTAAAACTTTTTTTATTGTATTGCATTTTAATTACTAAACAAGGTTGAAAAGATAATTATAACAGAATTTCATATTTTTTTATTTAGCTATTGTATGCGCAATACTGTTGTGTCAACCACAATTAATATATATATCTTGATTTTTTTTATTATTGACGTTAATTTATTATATTACATAATATTTTTATCATTTTTGGTCGTAACTTTTAATATATATTTTGTTATTTCTAAGTTACTGTTCTTTTACATATTCAATTTTCTAAATTTTTCGCGTTAATTACTACAAGCTTTATAAGAAAAATATTTATAAAAAAAAATTGAATCTTAAAATAAAATTTCATAATTTTATTTTAAGATTCAATTTTTTTACCAGTAAATATATTTATACGAAACATGTATATATTGATATTATTGTTATGTGATATTATGTACAATAACTAGACTGGAAAAAAATGAAGACGAAGACTGCTTCTTTATTTAATTTTTGGAGAAAGAGAATTAGATATTTTACCGAATACCTAGATATTGCATAGAATGTATACGTGATACACATGTATTATAACATATACACCAGTTTATATGATTTGATTTTATTTACTGATTGATTTTATTGACTAGTCAATATTATTGATTTTATTTACTGTAGTCGTTTTTACTTCTTTGTATGAAGTAAAGCAAGTAACGTGATCGCAAAAAATTTTGGTTTTCAGATTTTAACGGAAATATCCATTTTGACTACTTTCGACGTGACGTCTGTACGTACGTATGTATTTCGCATAACTCAAACACGATCAGCCGTAGGATGATGAAATCATCCTACGGATGATCATCGTAGGATGATGTTGAAATTTTGGATTTAGGACTTATAACATTTAGTTGTGCACTTGCCATTTTAATTGCAATCGACTGAACAAAAAGTGCCCAAAAAAGCCCAAAATCCAAAAACAATTGGATTTTAGACTTTATCTTAACTGCAGATATAAGCCCTAATTGAGAGCTTTTCAACAATCTATCATAAGTGGTACTTATTTTCATCGGTTCCAGAATTATAGCCAAATAAAATTTTAGTTAATGAAATATTTGGATCTTACAAGGGGAAGGCAAATCAGTTCGAATCCGGCTTCATTTCCTTTTTTTAACTTTTATTTTTAAATTTAAATATATTGATTAATTAAATAGTAACCCGTGATTGTAAAAAAAAAATTAAATAAATAATAATTCATATATACATATGTGTATATGTAATAGATTTGGTGAAACATCTGATTATTTAATATTAATTGAAAATTATAATTTAGAATTGTATTATTTTTGGATTTTCTAATTTAGTTTCTGTTTAATTTTATTTAATTATTCTGGAATTTCTGTTAATTTTATCTACATTAAAGTTAACTAAAAACTGACTGAAAAATAGACCCTCACTAGAACAACATATACACTGAGGCATACATGCTCGATCTTTAATAAATTGCAAAAGTTTCTTATCATTTAGTTCATTATTCCTCGATATTGTTGGACAATATTCTTCCTAAGTCGGAGTTGATCATCATTTTGTTTATTTGGTTTTTGTTGCCAATCATTTAATCGCTCTTTGGTTTGATATAATTCTTCTGATCTTAATTTGTGTACACGTTCTATAGTTTCAAATTTTCTCTCTCTTTATATTCATCATCCTCTCTTAATCTTTTTATTCTTTCCTTTGATAAATATTTCTTCATGTTATCTTTCTTCTTCCTGTATGATTGTTTCTTTTTTCATTTTTGATTATTCACCAAATAATTTAATAATAAAAATTGAATATTTTTTTACACCGTGAAGTCGAAATTAACATTTGAAACCGGTATACAGGAGTTTACTAAAAAGAATAGTTTAATTATTATTAACTTTTATTTATACGACACACCAGAAATCTGAAACGTTTGTTAATTAGCAACTCACAAAGATACGAATATTACTGATCTAATAATACGAGTAATAAAGGGACTTACTCTATCCTAATATGTCATGTAAGATTGTTGAATTAATAATTGTATAAATATTTGTTGTTAATAAAAACTAATATTTCAGTAATTGTGTTACTGCCCACTTTATTAAAGAAATGGAGGATCGTATCTCACTTTCAAATGAAATAAGTTTAAATGAAGTACAGCAAAAATTTTTGTATGTAATTTAATAGGCGTAAAATGAAGTCATATGATTTCCATATCAGATTTTTTTTAACCTATGATAACAATAAACTTATGATTTATTCTTAAAGATGCAGTAAAGGCGATTTTATTAAATTTTTTTTTTTTAAAAAAGACTGTATGTTGTTAAAAAAAGAAATTCTGTTTGAACTAATTAGAGATAATACAATATTAAGACATTTGAATATAGTGATTCATCCAGAAGCATTGTACGCTGTAGAAGGTTTGACAGTGATGAATCATGGAACTTTAAAAAAAAATAAAGGAATTTTTTAAATAAAATATTTGTTCCTATAAAGGACGACACAATTTATTGTATATAAAATCCGAATCCACAAAATACTATACCAGAAATTTAAAGAAATAACCGTAATTAAGAGAAGATTGGTTTTTATAGGCTACATTTTAAAGATGAAGGAATTTGCAAGAAATCATTCTCTTTTATTTAAAAAGAAAAACTGAAAGCGTATATTGTGATAAAGTCAAGAAAGACTTTCTTGACAGCAGGAATGAAATTCCGTACTAAGAAAATCGGGAATTAATCAAGAAACAATTAAAAGAAATCTCGGAAAGGAAGGGTTTTTATGAACATGAGGTTCAAGAAAAGAAGTTTTGAAAAAAATGCCAGTGAGAGACTTAAAAAGTATTATATTTAAAGGAAAAAGAGAAAGAGAGAGAGGGTAAGAAAGAGTATTGAAATGTCATCCATAGTTAGCCGAAGGAAGAAAAAATAAATCAAGAGAAAAGCACCACAAAAATAATAGATTAATTCGAATAAACAAAATTATCATTAAAATTTTACGTATTTTAGAAATAAATTTTTTGAACTTTTTGTTGACATAACCATTTAAAAAAATCTTAATCTTGAAGCAGTAGTTTTCAAACTATGTTTGAAGGACAATGATGATAAGCATATCCGGAGAAAAAATAGCTGACAACACAGTTATTGGACTTTCCAGCCACGCGGCTTTTTTCTGATGCACGGCTTACACACACATCTTAATTTAAAATATTTATCATTTTATTTAAATATAATATTTTTGTTTATTTAATTCAATAAGTTTAACTAAAGCGCGCGCGCGTACCGTATTTTATTCGCGCAGGTATGGCGGTACCAGAGGCCACTTAAAATACTTTTTACTTCCTTGTACGAATTAAAGGAAGTATAGTGATCGCGAAAAATTTCGATTTTCAGATTTCAACGGAAATATCCATTTTGACCATCCCTGAATCCATTTTTACTAGTTTCGGCGTGACGTCTGTACGTACGTATGTATTTCGACCATAACTCAAAAACGAATAGCTGTAGGATGTTGAAATTTTGGATTTAGGACTGTTGTAGCATGTAGTTCTGCATCTCTCCTTTTGTTTGCAATCGACTGGACCAAAAGTATCTTAAAACCTTTTCTTAACTTCAGTAATAAGTCCTCATTGAGAGCTTTTCAACGATATATCATAAGTGATACTTATTTTCATTGGTTCCAGAATTATAGCTAAATAAAATTTTAATTAATGAAATATTTGTATCTTACAAGAGGAAGGCACATCGGTTCGAATCACACTTCATCTCCTTTTATTTTAACTTTTTTTTTTAATTTAAATATACTGATTTATTAATAATTGTTAACCTCTATTTGTAAAAAAAAACTGTACTATTCAAGGCGATATAAAAATAACTTTTACTAGGATTTGAACCTTAGAAACTTCAATTTGGAAAATCAGCTGTTGAACAATTGATTTGCTATTACAAGTTAACTACTAGACCAGCTCGGTGGGTTATTGTTATTTCAACATATTAAATTAAATTTTTATAAACAATGGTGCACAGTTTCATTTGGAACTTGTGTTAAGTGAATTTGTAACATCTGTTAAAATAAGTGAGAATCTTGATAATAATATTATAAATAATGACTGTGACTGCTTCTTTTTTTTTTATTTAACCTCCGGGACCACCCTTAGGTATTGCTTCAGAGGATGAGATGAATGATTTGTAGCGTGTCTGAAAATGCCATTCTTGACCGGGATTCGAACCCGGGACCTCCGGATGAAAGGCCGAGACGCTACCACTCACGCCACGGAGGCCGGCAATGACTATGACTTATACTTACATTTTGTAACTATAAATTTCAGTTTTAAAAAAAATTTATAAGAGCAAATTACCAAAAAATCAAATTAAATACGATTTACTCGTATTTAATTATCCAGACACCGGTCGTATATTCTGAACATAATTTAAAACTTACATAGTATTATTTAGACTTTTTAACGTACGGTAACGCTATATAACTGGAAAGAAAAGATTAGAAGTTTTTGAAACGTGGTGCTATAGGAAAATGTTAAAAATCAGATATGTGTTTAAAGTGACAAATGAAGAGATGTTGCGGCAAATTGATGAGGAAAATGTATTTGAAAAATATAGCTAAAAGAACAGACAAACTTACGGCCATATCTAAGGCATCCTGGAATAGTCGCTTTGATATTGGATGAACAGGTAGATGGGAAAAATTGTACATGCAGGCAACGTTTGTAATATGGAAAACGGATTGTTAGGAATGTAGGATGTAGGGAGTATACCGAAATGAAACGACTGGTTCTAGATAGGGAATCTTGGAGAGCTGTATCAACCAATCAAATGACTGAAGACAAAAAAACGCTCTATGTAGCTAGGAATTAGCATTTTGTATAACTTTTGACCTCAGTTTTCAACTCAATTACTCGTATTAAAAACGAAGGTAATTCTTGTCTGGTTCTTTAATAATAACAATTAAATCATAACGTTATTTTTTCATAAAATAAATTGGTAATGCTTTTATTTAGGGTAAGGAAAGGCCTTTATTGGTAGTTGACTTATTTCAAATTTAATTTTAATTTTTTTTAACAGTGAACGTTGAATTATTAAATTTATTTTGAGTTTACTCATACTACAACGTTATCCTTGTCGACTTTTTTTCCGTATTTGCTCTGTTGTTAACATATAATTATTCGTAAACGAATTGTTAATTCTGATTAAGAAACATGTTGAACAATATTTCATAATGTTTAACATGTTTCGATGTTAAAAATGTTTAAGAAACAAAAATTTATAAACATTGGTGTACAATTTCATTTGAAATATCTATTATATTTTAAGAGAGAAACGTATAAATATCATTAAAATCGTATTGCGACTCTTATTTGGAAACTAAGATTTCGGCTGTTGCTGTGATAAAATCTACATGTATCGCACGAAAACTAATGTGGAGAAGGAAATCATTGAGGATGTCAATTAATATAACAATCGAATTTGTTCAATTATTTTTTTTTAATCTTAGAAGACCATTTAAGATATGTTAAAGAAATCTTAAAAGTTACATTTTTTTTGTGATAAAGATTGGTTTCGCCCGGTTATAACGTTGAATTAGTTTTTGGAGATTGTATCAACCGAAAGTTGTGATCAAATAAAGCGAAATTATTGAAGTACTTTTTCTCGTATTTTCTCTAAACAGCAACAAGCGGTGTGAGAGAGAAAATAAAGAGAGCACATCGTCAGCCAAAGATTATACAGCTCGTATAATTCTCAACGATCAATTAATTGAAAGATTAAATAGAAAGGAATTTGACTTGCAGCTGGATGAAGCGACAAATAAAAACAGTGATGCTCATTTCCATGCACGATATATAGATGACAATACATTGTAGAAAACCTCTCTTGTAAAAATATCATTGCATTTAGATTGATACTTTTGATACTTTTATAATAGTTTGGTGCGGAATAAGTGCAATGGTGTCTGTAACGATAGTAATCATTTTCTGACCAGGCTTTGTGGAGGATTCCAGGCTTTTATTCGAAGTAAACCCCCTAAAGTACTGTGTGTCCACAGCGTTATTCACAATGAAGTACTTGCATCAAAATATTTGAGTCCTGCCTTGAACCATGTCTACGTAGTAAACTTTATACAAATTCGGTCGTTAAAGGCAAGATTTAAAAAAAAAACTGTGTGAAGATGTGGGATCCAAACATATGTTTTTCTTGTACTACAACTCTTGGTAATGGCTTTCTCGTAGAAATGTGTTTTCTCATATTTTTGAACTGCAATAAGAAATTTACATTTTTCTTAAAAAAAAAGAGGAACATAAGTATACCGAACATTTTGTGAATGAAGTTTTTTTTGTTGTAAAACTAGCATATTTATGTGAAATTTTTGATAGGCTTTATGCTCTGAAATCTCTCCCTGCAGGGAAGCAAGATGATCCTCCATTTAAAGTCGAGTGTGTAAAATGTTAGATTTTATAAAAAAAAAACAAAAAAAAAAAAAAAACTAAAGCTATGGAATATAAAAATGAATGAAGACGGAAGCAACAAATGTTTCTCCTTATTCAAACAAATTTTAACCTTCAATGGAGTTGATTTCTCTAAAATTTATTTTTGAAGTAAGCTTATCGCAGCTTATCATCTACGTTGAAAAATATTTTTGAAATGATAATATCGATAAATTTACATGGATTCAAAATTCATTTAATGGTACTGATTCAACTGAATTTACCGCTACAGAGAAAGAGAATCTGGTTTACTAGACATGTGACAATACGTTGAAAACAAAATTTAACAGCATGGAATTAACTGTATTTTGAATGTCATTTAAATTGAATATTCACCTCTAAATGATAAAGCACAGAGAACTTTAATTCCATTTGCGACTTCTTATTTGGAAGCTGGATTTTTGGCAGGTGCTATGATAAAATCTACCTATCGCACGAAAATCGATGTGAAGAAGAAAATGAGGATGAAAAAATGTGTGATGACCAACATGCTAATCCATTCCACTAATTATTATACTCAGTTGAATTTGTTCAATTAAATTTTTTTGTGATCTTAAACGAGTTTTATTTTCATCTTACCCTTGCAAAATATAATTGGTTATTTGGCCAAGTGTACTTGTTAGAATTTGACAAAGAGTTATTTGGGAAAATCTGGATTCAGCAAGGGTGCCTAAAATTGAAAAAAATTTGGGAATGACTACAATAAATTGTGTTCATTCGTTTAGATTACCTTGATGAAAAGGTCTCATAGCTTCGAATTTACGTAAAGAAAAATAAATATTGTTTTATTTTCACTTCTGTGTGTCTGACTATATCCCTTCACTGATTTTAATTGTAATGGAATATTTTAAGTGCAACATTTTTTCTTAATCTCTGTATTTTGTTAATCTCATTGAAGATAAAAAACAGAAATCAATGGTCTTTGCTCAAAATCGTCACGTAATCGATAACTAAAAAGAAATCTAGTAAATCTGTCAAATTTCATCGTAAATATTTCAAACACATACGTGAAAACATTTAACAGGTAACTTACTGAATAAACTATGAAAAACATTTTCCATTTTACTCAATGTATGTGACGCATACGAATCAGCTAAAGTTTATTGGACTGCTCAGGGTCTCTTTTTCTGATATTAATGATGTTTTTTTTACAGTCAGTTCCTGCGTTGAACAGAGTGAAGGTATCACATGCACGGCTGAATCTGCGTTTCACGTAAATGGGCTTTTTCTTTTATTTAACCTCCGGATCCGCCGTTAGGCATTCTTCAGAGGATGAAGATGAATGATTTGTAGCGTGTGTAAAAATGCCATGCCTGACCGGGATTCGAACCCGAGACCTCCGGATTAAAGGCCGAGGCGCTACCACTCACACCACGGAGGCCGGCAATGACTATGACTTATACTTACACACGAAGGCCGACCACGTAAATGGGCTTGGCGCGCTAATATTCAACAGTATATATGGCTCGATGAAGAAAGTAATGGAAACCCCTTCTCTTCTTATTAAGGCTGGTATACAGTGCTTATTATTCTTAAAAATGGCCATACCATTTTTGGGAGTGATTTTGGACCGTGTAATATAACCTAAAACCTTTACGGATATGTCACCTTACATATATACAAATGCCTAAATTTTCCGTTTAATTCTGCGGATGAATGAGGTTTTTTCTATTTCTATAGGATTCCTACCTAAGCTTATCTCGGGTGCTTTTTTTTAATCTGTAGAAGAAATTTTATTTCAGCAAACATTTAAACCTGTGAATATAAAATCGTCGATCAATAAGGTCATCCTTTCTCAAGATTTTCTACTTATTCTTGACCCGTTTTCCTAATAATTTGGTTCTTTAGATGAAAGCAGGACTCTGTTGACTTCATGGGGAAGTTTATAGGTTCGAATCCTGGTCAGGGTTAGCGTTATAAATAATACCCTCTAGTTTTAACAAGATTGAGTTTTATTAATTTTATTTAATCTATGTTTGTTTGGATATTATTTACGCGCGAACGGATAAAATTTATTCACGACCGCAAATATCATGAAATGCATCTGTCTAATAATAATTGATAAGATTTTGTGAATACAGTCATTTTCTTTCACTAATTACCAAAGATTCGATCAATGAAACTACAAATTGAAGTTTAGTCCTTATTTTGTTTGTTTCTTTTTTAATTTATTTTTTGAGTCGTCATTTGTTAACTGGTTTTATAATAATCTTCGATTAAGTTTCCGGGAAATGTCGTACGTGACTTCCATATTCCGATTAAAAAAAGAAGAAAACTATGATTTGATCCAAACAAAATGTAAATGTGTACGAGTGTAACATGCGTAAATATCTGAAAGGGAAGTCTAAATAATTGATAATATAGTTGTCATTTAAAAAGAAACTACAACGTAATTTCTGATATGCTGGTGTTAACTCGTAGTACTACCGCGGTGAAACATCTCAGGTCTTATATTGCTCTTCTAATTCTTAGTGCTATCATAATCAAATTAAATCATTTTTTTCGGGATTGTTGGAAAACAATTAAGAAAAAAATATTCCAAATTCATTTCTATCAAGTAAATTAAAATTGAAATGATTTAAACAATATAGGGTATTACATTTAATTGCTTATCTGTAACGAATTCCGTTACTCGGTCTATCAATCAGAATAATGCACAATAAAATCTGTTGGAAAATAAATAGCGATAAAGTTTTAAGGAAGTTACTTTAGTCATAAATAATAGAATGAGATAACAGATTCCAGCTATTCACCAATGAAGGTGAGTTATAAATAGATATGTATGTCCTTTTGTTTTTTTGGTTGTTTTACCCCAATTATTTCTTAAAAATCTAGTAAAAATGGAATTAAATTTATGGAATTCACAAACAAATATGAATAATTAAAATACAGCAAGAGGTCGATTATTAATTGAAACTTATTATTAAGGATGACCGGTTATTGGAATGCTATCGAAGAAATTTTTAATGAAATACTGTAATTTGTTGTTGAAAAAAGATTCATTCTTCCATGAACCTCTCTTTCGATGGGAGTTTTTAACTGAATGTCTTATATTTTAGTCGTTGAAGAAAGATACTCATCCTTCAGTTCCTTATAGCCAGAAGTTCCTTCTTCCTTCTCTTCGTTTACTTCCGTTCATTTTTTATCCTTAATAATTCTTGATTGAAGACAATCTCTAAGTAGAGTATGTCCCGAACCGAGAAATGTTTCCTTGATTTTTATCATCTTTATCAAATTCTGCCTTCTACCAGTCTTCTTGATACTTCTTCACTTCTTATTTAGTAAACCGATTAAAAAATTTTTAACAATTAATCTATAATTTTAGGATTACGACGGAAACGATCGGCTACACTGCGATGAATAATGTTTTGATTTTCAATTTGCAACGGACGATGAAACTGTAACTCAAATACAAAATACAAATTTAAAAAAATAATTAATTTTCTGGTGAAGAAAAAATTTAAAATTCTAGCTAGTTTTCAAAACAGAATAAAATGCCTGGATCATTAAAAAAATCTTACGTTGGAAATTATAAGCTATTATTTTACAGTACGTTCGAAAAGTTGCTGTACAGTATGCTTTACAATTATGTGGTACATTCTGCTATTTCAGCGTTAGGTTGGTTGATCTACAGATTCGTTTGGCGTTGCCCAGTAATAAATAAACCAAGACATCAGTTGTTGAGTTCTAATTGAACGTGCTTCGTTTCGTTTATCAGAATCAATAGTTGCGAAAAATTTAATGGTTCTTTCGGTTGAGGAACGCATTTTTCTCGTTGAACACGTCTTTCGTAAAGGTGAGAAGTATACTGATTTAGTGAAGCACAAGTTTTCTGAAAAGTTTCAAAATATTCTTGTTCCTCAACGCAAATCAGTTCGAAATCTTATCGAAAAATTACGGGCAACAGACTCTGTTGAAGACGCTGATTGAAGTGGAAGATCACCCAGACGAAATGAACAGAAGGTATTTGATATTTTGGATGCTTTGGCCGAAAGTCAACGCGTAACTTAGCACAACAGCAAAACATCGGACTGGCGACAGCACATAAAGCTGTAAGAAAAGAACTGAAACTTTTCCCCCTGCAAAATAATGTACTGAAACCTATAGATCATGCCAAAAGACTAAATTATTATCAACGGTTTAAATTTTTTATTGTCAAAATTCCGTAAGTATCCTCGACATTACGTTTTTTTTTTTAGAAAGCGCGGTTTCATCTGGGATTAATTCATAAAATACAAGGCTGGTCGACAATTTAACCCTATGAAATTCACGAAGCGAAAATTGGAATCTGGGTCGGTATGAGTAGAACACGCATTGTCGGTTCAATTTTTTTTAAAAATACAGTGAATAGAGATCCTTACTAACTTCATTAGTTAGTTAATAGAAGTGGAAATCAATCACGGTTGGTTCCAACACACAAGTAAGTGACTTTTTTTACGAAATGTCTTTGGTGAACGATTTATTTCAAGAAATTTAAGCCTGTACGGTTGCCCGATCTGACTACTCCAGATTACTTGGAGGTTTAGCCGAGACTATTTGGAGGTTTAGTCGGTAGTGTGCACTTAATAACATATATATATATATATATATATATATATATATATATATATATATATATATATATATATATATATATATATATATATGTTATAATATATATGTATGTTATAATAACATACATATGCACTTAAACACTTTGCGGAACCTGTTAAATATAATAACATACATATGCACTTAATAACACTTTGCGGAACCTGTTAAGGAGCCCGACATTGCCTAGGCGCCCGTAAATGGGGTTCCTCCATCTCTTTAAAAAAAAAAAAAAAAAAAAAAAAAAAAAATTTCATGTAGGGCAGCGAAACAAGCAGTGCATCTCAACAGATCACGTACGATTGACGAACTAAAAACCGTAATAACGGCATACATACGAGGCACTGCACTACATCAGCTTGTGTTTGAAAACAAATTAAAACGTATGCAGTGTTGTATTGATGTTAGAGGAGGTAATTTTCAACATATTTTATAAACTATTACAGTTATTGTAATATCCGTTTCTACAAAATTATGAAATAATAATACAAAGTAATAATTAAGAAATTTTTATCATTACACTTCCATAATTCCAGTGCACAGCAACTTTCCGGGCTTACAACATTTACAATATGAACAAGAAGGTCAGATCATTTAACCGGATGTTCATATCCGCAATTAATCTGATTAATCGAGTCCCTTTATAGCATTTCTTTATATAAGATGCCGAAGTATACTGCTTTCAGTAAAGAACTTCATATCTCAGTAACATGATGCTCTTACCCAGGATAAAAATTCCTTGTTCTCTCCGAAGGTTATGAACAAATCGGTGTCTTGTAACTGGAGAGGTCATATGACCTAACTTTTAGTTGGAGGGTCTCGTGCCACATTTTCTTTGTGATTGGATCATCCTTCTCGACCACCCGTACTTTACCACAGGTCAAGGTAATGTGAATCAAAGCTAGAGATTTGGTGGATCCATGGGAATTAATGCTTCTTCGAATTGATGAAATGGAGCGGAAATAACCAGGGATTGTACAATCACTGTAAGACGAGCAAGGTGCGTCAGTGTGTGAGCGCGTGCGTAAACGGTTTTTGATCCGCTTAAGAGCAACTAGATTTTTACCGGTTTTTTTTTTATATTAATAAATCGATTTTATACGAGTTAGGGCATAGATTTGATGCGGCAGTTTTCAAAAAAATACATATCTATTTCGAAAACGGTGCGGTGGCTGCTTTCCTAAATAAACCCCGTGAAAAGTTAGAATGAATTTTTCAAACATACTTGCAATTTTAACAAACAAAATTTATATAATAATTTTAAAAAAATCTTACCAAATTCTAGTTTATTTCCTCGAGCGCTTTCGGCTATTCTGCCATCTTCAAGAGGAATATAGTTATGATTAATATTATAAAACTACCATAATTGAATTTGACACAGTTATTTACACAATTGTTATGTTAACAATTGAGAAACTATTACAATACGGACGTAGTCACTTAGACTTTAACTTTTGACGAATAATAAAATGACGATCAATTTTTTTATATATAATTCAATTATTATAATTTTAATCATAAATATATTCCTCTTGAAGATGGCAGAATAGCCGAAAGCGCTCGAGGAAACTAAACTGGAATGATAACATGTTTTTTTTTTAAATTATATATAATAGTTATTATACCAAATGGTGCCTTGTTCGAAAAACTAAAAAAAAGTATTGTTTTTTTTTAAGTCGATATCTTGTAAGCTAAAAAGTTCAAATATCATACTGACAAAGCGAATTATTGCTAAATATGGGTCTATTAATTTATCGATAATAATTTATTCCAAAAGTTGTACAATGTGGTGGTCAACTTTATCGGTT
Organism: Lycorma delicatula; assembly: GCF_047948215.1. Taxonomy (NCBI): domain Eukaryota; kingdom Metazoa; phylum Arthropoda; class Insecta; order Hemiptera; family Fulgoridae; genus Lycorma; species Lycorma delicatula. The sequence goes on from NC_134460.1 coordinate 51,749,842, forward strand.
ATATCTCCGGAGATAACAGATCGAATTTTTTTTTAAAGACGCGTCTTTTCGAGTACTTTTAAGCTGTACTTTTTAAAATTAGATAAAAATTTGTGAAGATATTCAATTGTTTGAAAGCAAAAAATTGTAAGTATATTTGAAAAATTCCCTAGACTCTCCTAATTAACCGATTTAATTTTTTTTAAATACATTTGAAAGTTTGAGTGCTATTTTATACGTGATTAAATTTTCCAATATCTAGAGACTTTATTTCAGGTTCAACACAATTTGAAAAAATCGGATTTTTTTTTTAAATCTGGATTGGAAAATTGTTGTACAAAAACCGTCAGACTGATTTTGTTGAAATTTGATGTATTGATTTCTCTAATCAAAACGTTCTTTGAGACAAAATCTGAAGGTCCTATGTGTTAACATTCGAAAAAAGTTCCCCAAAAAATCTTGTTTTTTTTTTTTCATTTTTTTGACAGTTACTGCTATTTTTGTATCAATAATAACGTATTTTTCGATTTTCAACTGATGATATTGTGTGTAAAATTTAATAATAAAACATTTTCCCGTCGATCTTTTCTCTAAACTGAACAGATATCGAGTTATCTAGGGAAATAGGAGAAAAAAAATGATATTTTTACATTTTTTAAATAAAAATAAAGTACACCTTTTTCAATTGGTGCATAACGAAATAATCATTTCTAGTGATATTCCAGAGGCGTTAAAGCAAAAATTAGCGCTAATATAAAAAGTCAAAATATGCCCATTTTAAAATAGATACGGCCTGGACCAGTGGTTACCAAACTTTTCGAGTCGCGGCGCCCTTTTTCAATTAAAATTTTTCCATAGCGCCCTACCCTAAGTAAAAGTATGATTACTTGTAAGTAAGAGATAAAAATAAATAAAACTTGTGGTTTACACGAGTTTTATTTATTTTTACTTTATTTTACTTTATTTTTATTTTTTACTTTATTTTTTCATTATTTTTTTACTTTATTAATATTAAATTAATAATTATAAATTTCTTGGTTCAATTAATTATGAAACTTTTACAATATTTCGTGGCGCCCTTTTGAAGAGGCCGCGGCTCCCCAGGGCGCCTCGGCACACAGTTTGGGAATCACTGGCCTGGACTATAATAGCTGATCTAACCTCAAACGTACAGGAGTTTTATGAATATCGGTGTATGTGATATCAGCAAGTGATCACTTACATGAATTCTTTGAAATTCTAAATTATCCATTAAAAAAAGCTTTCCTTTGGGTCTAAGCAAAGTTATCAGACTAATAATTTAAAGTACAATTAAATAGCCGAAGGTTGTGGATGAACTCATACTTAACCACCCTTCTTTCTTTCATGCAGTACTATAAAGCACATACAACAATCTTTTCGACGAAGTCCATTTTGATTATGACAAAAAAGGGAAGACGACTGAAACAATGCACCAGCCGGTTTTCAACACTCATGTCCTTACTACAAATCATAAGCGAACAACCGTGAGGAAAAAACCGTTCGTGGGCAGAGTACTTAATAACTCGGATGCCTACTTGATAAACCCTTCTTATCATCTACTTTTTAATATTATTTAATACTAGGAAAATATCCCCAAAAGTTGGGGAATTTTGGATTTTCATTGAAAACAGGAAATTTTTAAATAAATAAGAATTAATAAAAATTAAAATTAATTTTGAATGATAATACTCGTAAATGTATTGAACTCTAATAACCAAAGGTCAGTATAATGATTTTAACCAATACTGATAAAGTAACTTCTTAATAATAAATTATAAAATTAATAAAAAACCGAATTTATCAATAAATAACAATCATCAGATTTTATAAGAGTATTTGACGTAAATTGTTTACTTACATAGTGTAAGGACAGAATGAAATCGGAGTGATTTCGTAAATCTTAAAAAAACATTAACGGAATTTATTCTAAATTTAGTTATAATACTTCGATAAGATTCAGTCAGTTCTATATTAAACTTTACTTCTTCGAGTGATGCGTGAACTTATAAAATCATGTTTATATTATAAAGGTGTGTATAAACAAAAAAAATTATTTTCAAAATATTATTATGAATATGCAACTATTATTTTTAGTAATTAGTTATTCTACATATAAGTTAGACTGATTTTTTTTTAATGATAAGATTCTAGACGTGATGGCTGTTTTTAAATGGTATTAATTAAATTTCTTTTATTTTGTTACAACTAAATGTCACAGATATAGCATTTATAAACATGATTGTATATCGATTATTATGAAATGAATATCTTTAATAAGGCACATTATCGCACTATTATAATTATATATTACGTTAAAATAAAGCATAACTTAAATAATATCATAATTGATTATTTATGATAATATTTTTGACTTGAGATATTATTACGTTTTCTTTAACGTTTTAATGTCATTTAAATTTGCGATACACGGTATCATCTGAGAATGGTATTGTATCTAACTGTTGAAGATCCACCCGACATACAAGTCCACCATATCTTTCGCAGCAAGTAACAGCTCTTCACCGATTGTATGAGCTTTTCCACACTGATATTCACTAAAAAATATGCTTGAACTCTTTTTTGAGTACTTTACTCAAAAAGCATTTTTTCTTACAAAGAAAACATAATTTTCTTTGTACTTTTTATTTCTCACAATTTTCTGATAAAGTAATCCTTAGGCTTGTTTTCGAACGTTGAATGTTTAAAACTAAAATCCCGTTTCATGGGATGCTTATGGGATGATCCCGTTTAACGCTTTGGTTTGAAAGAATTTCAAAGCAGATTATAGATTGAAATCGTGGCTCATTGTTTACATCCGTGATAGTAAATCCAATATTAATGTGTTCAGGATCATATTTTCTTACAACTTTTTGTAGAAAATATGATGAATTTGTAGAAATTCTGATCCTCAAGTAGAGCTCAATGGTACATAGTTTTTTAACTGATGTTATTTTGTCTGTTGTTCTATTAAACCACTTATCCGTGTCTATTTATATTTTATGCCGACTAAACTAAATCAAATTAATTGAAACGTAAAGTATGTATATAAGAAAAATTTCAAAGATACTTATGCTCAATTTCATCAAATGAAAAAGTAACACGATAGCAGTACATTCAGATCAAATTATCAAGAGTATTAAAACACCGAAAGCAACTGTATTCTTCTATCTGTAGAATAACTAGACCGACTCGCTTAAATGTTTGAGGAAAGTACGGCAATCATTTTATAAATTATTTATGTAATACTTTCCACTTACCAAAAATCTTTAATAGTAATGTTCGAGCGCTTTCGGATTATTAATCCATTCTCAGGAACGATGATGTGTTATACATTATAATTATTTACTTCACATATCATTAATTATAATAAATTGAATTTTATAAAAATACTAGCAGATCCGGCAATGCTTCGTTGTTGCTAGATTTGAGTATATATACCATATATATATATATATATATATATATATATAGATTAAATGAACACAATTGAAAGTTTGATAAAACATTAACAAAATGAACATTACGGAACTTCAGAAATTTTAATTGGAAATAGCATATGGGTTTGGCACATATGGGTCGCACATCCAACAGAAAGGTAACCAACCTTTATTCTGTCAGGAACGGTCGGACTAGAAAAGGTCAGAACTGGCGATGATGTTGGTACATCGATGTCATTCTCTCTTCGAATAATCCACTGTACAGAGGTGACTGACTGCGATGACGACTCTTCTTACTGGTAACTCTACATCAGCCAAGTCACGGCAAAAGATCACTCCTTTGCTAAATTTTAGCATCGTATAGGGCTCCAGTATCACTCGGTATGTCCCTATAAACTTAAGAGTTAGCAGTTTTCAGCACTGTTCTTCGTTATTAACTTGAACAAGCAGGGCGTCACTCCTGAGTTTTTTAGCAAATTTTGGAGACACAAACTGTTACGATGCTCCTATTTATTATGAAGGGTGAAATCTTTTCAAAGGATTTACCTCATCGTTGTATCTCAAAACAAGAAACCGTATACAAGAAACCTTTCCAATCTCCATAACATTTTTAGTTTTCTTACCGCTAGTTAAATCCTCGGTCGATAAAGTCGGTCGAAATCTCTTCAAACCCCCGTTTTTGTTGGTTTTTTCAAGCGGACAAACAAAAACCGAAAGATTTTTATTTTGAACTGCTATACGGTTTGCACAAGTACCGGCGATATAACGGACCACTCCACCAGAGCGCACGCGTACTGGGGCTAGAGCTAAATACAACTGGGCTCACCCAGGTGCCCGAGGACATCGTTTAAGACTCATTACATAGAGCTATTCCACCCATCGGCACGATAGTTTCCACCTTGGGTTACGGTCGCACTAGAGAGTAAGAGCAAGAAGAAAAAATGTAAGATATTGTGTAATTGTGTAAGGGTATATGTTGTAATTTATGTAGCGTTCTTGGTGTAGTGTATGTGTAAAGTGTTCAGCAGCTCTGCGTGTAGAGGGAAGAAAAGCTGCAGAGGCTAGGGCCGTGGGGACGCCAACCCCCAAAGTCTTAAAAAGTAAGACTCCCCGTCGGGATAATTGTATTTATAAGAACTTTTAAGTTTGTTAGTTTCTCAATATCTTTGTCGAACCACGATCACGCGACAATATATAATATAAACAAATTCGTACAATTCAATCGAAAGTACTTGATTTTCAAAACATGCTATTTTCCAAGTAATTTTCTTATAAAATTTTAAGTAAAACATACTGAATGAAATACTGAATGAATTGAATCTTTTTCAGAATCCCCTCCAAAAAAAACACGTAATTGTTTAATCAATGGGCCAAAAATCAATGTATTTTTAATATCCAATAAGAATTAGCTGGGAATATGCATGTTTCGAAATAGCAGGAAATAACTCAAAATAACAGGAAATATTGATATTAAAAACAATCCGGTTGGAGAAATAACCCAATAACACACTAATATGTTCTTTTATACCAGTCACTTTAAACATTCTCAGTATTAATATATTTTACATATTAAAAATATAACTATTGTTACTTATAATTATAGATATAAATAATAAATATAATCAATCAAACTTAACCTACGCCTTGCTTCGATCGCTAAACTCAACTAATTAACAGCAATTTTTTGATTATTTAAATAATAAATAAATAATCAGCGTCTCGGCCTGTCATCCGGAGGTCCCGGGCTCGAATCCCGGTCAGGTATGGCATTTTCACACACGCTACAAATCATTCATCTCATCCTCTGGAACATTGCCTAACGGTGGACCCGGAGGTTAAACGACAACAAAAATAAATAAATAAATAAAAAATAATGGAATAATTACTGAATTTATTAATCTAACCAAACTTAACCTACGCTTGCTAACCTCGAATAATTAACGACCATGTTTTGGTTATTTAAATAATAAATAATTGCCGGCCTCCGTGGCGCGAGTGGTAGCGTCTTGGCCTTTCATCCGGAGGTTCCGGGTTTTAATCCCGGTCGGTTATGGCATTTTCAAATATAAAAAAAAATAATTGCAGCAATAATTACTGAATTTATTTACATATTCAAAACATTACTGTTAATTAGTCAAGGTTAGCAAGCGTAGGTTAAGTTTGGTTAGATTATATTTATAAAGTAAATAAATATAAATGGATATGAGAATGGTAATATGGTTATATCTGGTTATTGGGTTATTTTTCCAACCTAGTTATTGTTAATCTCAATATTTCTTGCTATTTTCAATTATCTCCAGGTGAAAAACTTGCAAAAGTTTGGGAAAGTTTCTAGTTTACCAGAAAAACAATTATCAGAGCATCATCATAATAACTCTCTCAAAGTAGATGTACATGAAATCGGTTGATTATGTCATAAGGACATTTTGGATTATTTTTTTGTGTTCTGAAGAACATAAGAAAGAAGTCGTAATAAAAAAGGGAATCTGACAAGGATGTTCCCTATCCCGTTACTTTTTAATCTTTACATAGAACTAGCAGTTAATGATGTTAAAAAACAATTTAGATCTGGAGTAACAGTACAAGGTGAAAAGATAAAGATGCTACGATTTGCTGATGATATAGTAATTCTAGCCTACAGATTTAGAAGAAACAATGAACGGCATATATGTAGATGGACCACTGAATATAAAAATAGGAAGAGAAATCATTACGGAGGTTGAAGAATTTTGCTATTTGGGAATAGAATTACTAAAGATGGACGAAGCAGGAGTGATATAAAATGCCGAATATCACAGGCGAAACGAGCCTTCAGTCAGAAATATAATTTGTTTACATCAAAAATTAATTTAAACGTCAGGAAAAGTTTTTTGAAAGTATATGTTTGGAGCGTAGCTTTATATGGAAGTGAAACTCCATATAAATCGATCGGAGTATCTGAGAAGAAAAGATTAGAAGCTTTTGAAATGTGGTGCTATAGGAGAATGTTAAAAATCTGATGGGTGGATGGATAAAGTGACAAATGAAGAGGTGTTGCGGCAAATCGATGAAGAAAGAAGCATTTGGAAAATATAATTAAAAGAAGAGACAAACTTACAGATCCCATATTAAGGCATCCTGGAATAGTCGCTTTAATATTGGATGGACAGGTAGAAGGAAACAATTGTGCAGGCAGACAACGTTTGGAATATCCAAAACAAATTGTTAGGGATGTAGGTTGTAGGGGGTATACTGAAATGAAACGACTAGTACTAGATAGGGAATCTTGGAGAGCTGCATCAAACCAGTCAAATGACTGAAGACCAAAAATAATGTCATAAGGCACACACACACACACACACACACATTATAAATGACACACACAGACGGTTAAACTGAATCTCCTACTTTTTTTATGTGTTAAACATAGTGATAGAAATATTTTCATTCTCTTGATAGACCTACTAGTCTTTACAACACCTACTAGTAGTTATCTAGCGTCATTTACCTGATTTATTTTTTCAAGATACAGGTTTCTTGGCACAGCATTTTTCATTCGGTCGGCGGGCCTATGAACTTCTTTATTTTATTTTGGGCCTACAAACGGTCCGACCGAAATCTTGATGACAATAATAAATATATGTATACGTTTTAAATTTAATATTAAAAAAAAAGTTCAAAACTTGTAATGTGAGTATGTTGTAGTATATTAAATATTATTTATATAAATAATGAGATTTTAAGGGTAGAGCTAATAATTTAATTTGTGTTTATCAGCTTAATAAACTAGACTTTAAATTATTATTTTGGAGTCAAAATAACATTCACGTATAGGCATCTCAACTGATCTCTTTTAGATCAGCCATCGGATAGTTTCATAAACAGATCTATCTGTCCAAATTGAAACATTTAGCACCAAAAAAGCAATGACTCAAACAGATAAATCCTCATATCTTCAAATCACTTTCATTTTTTAAAGTGACCCTGATTCTTGTTGAAAACAGACTTATATAAAAATATGTTATGCTAATAATCTAACTGAACTCATTTTAAATAAATGCTATTTTGTTTCAGGTTATTTTACATAAAGGAAAAATTAAAAGAATTAGATTGCAACTGAAATAAAATGATAACAGAAATCTTAATATTTATATTGATGTTAACTTCACTGATGTCAACACTGGTTTGTCAAGAATGTAGTGATGAATGGTTGCCTGAATATAATGATGATCAGGTAAGCTAGACAGCCGTATTATTTCTCTGAAAAGTTTCCTCTATACTTTCTATGATGATTACTGTTTACCTTTCTTAACTTCATTCTTTTGTCACATGTTGAGGCGTTTTCTGAAACGCCTCAACATGTGACAAATCCCCATTTATAGTAGGGATTTTCCCTATTTTAAAAGGGGTAAGTAATAAAACTTATTATTGTACTCGTTGAGTTCAGTAACGCGTCAACATGTGATAAAAGAATGAAGCTAAGAAAGATAAACAGTATTCAAAATAGAAACTAATGAACTTAGCAGAACAGGCAATAGTAATTATTATTTTAATAACAATTTTCCTTCTATACTTACAGATCTATATATATATATATATATATATATATATATACGAGGGTAAGTCAATTATTATCCGCAATGTAGTTATAAATTTTATTGCAATACAAATAGGAAACTTACATGTACATAATTTTTCAACATAGTCCCCTTGCATTTCAACGCACTTAGTCCATCGTTGTACAAGCTTCCTGATGCCCTCATAAAAGAAGGTTTTTGGTTGAGCTGCGAGCCAGGAATGCACCGCTTCTTTCAGTGTTTCGTCCGAGGTAAATCGACGGCCCCTTAATGCCTCTTTGAGTGGACCAAACAAGTGGTAGTCAAGTGGTAGTTGAGTTTCTGGAGCTTTTCAGCAGTGTGGGCAGCAGTACGTGGCCCCGCATTGTCGTGCAACAACACATCTTTCGACAGAAGTCCTCGGCATTTGCTTCGAATCGCAGGCTTCAGCTTGGTAGTAAGCATCTCACTGTAACGCGCACTGTTTATTGTCGTGCCCCTTTCCTCATAATGTTCCAGTACTGGACCTTGTGAGTCCCAAAAAACCGTAAGCATCAGTTTTCCTGCGGACGGTTGGGTCTTGAACATTGTTTTGCAGGGCGAATTTGGATGTTTCCATTCCATACTCTGCCGTTTACTCTCCGGCTCGTAATGATGGATCCGTATTTCGTCACCAGTGCTGATTCTGTCTGAGAAGATGTCCCGATCGTTACCATAACGATCCAAGTGCTTTTGGCAGATGTCCAAGCGCGTTTGTTTATGCGACTGTGTGAGTTGTTTTGGCACCCATCTTGCATAGACTTTATGAAACCCAAGTCTGTTGTGGATGATTTCGTAGGCAGACCGTGACTAATTTGCAGACGATGTGCCACTTCATCGATAGTTACTCGACTAGAAAACCTTGTTACGTGCACGCTCAATGATTTCCTCATTTGTCCGACTCCTTCGTCCTGCGTAACACTTGTGCGACCGTTTTTGAATTTATCAATCCATTCGTAGACACTCCGTTGCAGCAACACTCTGTTCCCGTACTGTATCGAAAGTCTTCGATGAATTTCGGCCCCTGATACACCATCCGACCACAAAAAACGGATCGCTGAACGTTGTTCTTCTTTGGTGCAAACAGAAAGCGGAGCAGCCATGGTTAACGGCAGGGCAGCGATAATGGATCTAACCTAGCAGGATCAAACCTGTATAGATATAACCATTAAACCACGCATGCGTCATCTATGCAACACGACATTACTACCAACATAAACAAAAATATAACTAAATTGCGGATAATAATTGACTTACCCTAGTATATATATATACATTTTACTTTAAAATATTACCTTTATTAATTTCTTGGGCTAACCAGTCAACCCATTAACAAGCTTATAAATTATATACACAACGTTTCACTTAGAATTCTCTAAGCTTCCTCAGGTGACAATACACATTCATACACACATCATATAAATTCTCCTACATATTAGGAAATTTAATTGGTCTACCCATCCTAGATAACAATATTTTATCCCCACCCTTGTTGTAATAGATCCCCCGAATTTCGTTGGATTACATCCAACAAAATTAATTTGTGGTGTGTGGGTGTTATTTGCTGATTAATAAATGTGTGGAATTCTCATGAATCTTTGATGTTGTATTTATTTTTCCGATTATTTGTTGTAATATTTTAACCAAAAATTTGGATAACTTTTACGTCGTATACAGTTTACTTACTATAAGTCTTATCCGATGTACAAGCTATCAAAATTTTTGGTTAAAATATTACAACAAATAATCGGAAAAAAATAAATATATCAATGATTCATGGGAATTCCACACATTTTTCCACACCGATTAAACATTTTGACAATTTATAAAAAAATATCTGAGGAATAAGTTCTGTTAATGTCCAATAGAATCGTTTATAAGTTTTAATAATTTTGAAATGTTTTATCATACTGTTCATTAAACGTACCATTGTATACGTATTCTATGGTGTGATGTTTACTTAGTCGCTTTTCAAGTTCAATTTATCAAATTTTATCGTGTAGTAATACATAAAACGCAATATATTTTTAAAGTTATCATTATAATAATAATTCAAACACAGTAATACGAGAGTCGTTTAATAATTAAAGAGATAAATAACTGTAGAAAAAAATATTCTTTATTCAATGACAATGAAACTAACACTACTTTTCAACATAATTCCTAAATACATTTACGTACTACTTCTTCTATGTGCTCTCTTATTCCAGAAGTAAAATATTATTCATCTTGTTGTTGTACTATTCTTATACTGTATTTTTGACTTTCTCATTATTGCTAAACTTGAACTTGGTTCCACGTAAAAACTCTTTGAGAGGATCAAACAAAAGTGCGAGATCGGGACTGTAAGGTGGATGCGGCAACACCTCCCGATCAGATTTTTAAATAGCTTCCTGTGTCTTATGCGTTCGGCCATTATGTTGCAGATGGTAAAATTACATCGTTTGAAAGAGAACCAGGATATTTCGTTCCTATTGCGGTTTTCACTTTATTTTATAGCTTGTCATAATGGTATTCGCTATTGACTGTATATTATTCTTCCAAATAATCGCGACAAATTGGACCTTTTTAGAGTCAAAATACCGTTAGTATCACTTTACACGTAGGTTTTACATTTTTCCTGATGGTTAGACTCAAAAGTTTTCATTCCATATTCCGACGTTTGGATTTTGACTCAAAATAATAAATCCATGTTTCACCACAAGTTATCATCCTACCCTACTAAACGGCATTTTTATGTGTCTCTGTGTGCGCCCCCCTTAGCACCAGAATGTACCGATCACTAGCGGAAAATCCCGATTCGTTAGTACATGTCTCGTAGTGGTCAGGTATTATATATCGATATACCGTATATGTATATATATATGTGTGTATATATGCGAAATATGTATCGAAGTTTTGGGAAAATTTAGTATTTTCTAACGGATTCGAATTTTCGGACGAAAACCGCAAATATCTCGAAAACGGTCGGTCCTAGCGGTCTGAAAAGTTGTTTCGACCCCTCCCCGCAACCTCAATTCAATAACCTCATCCGTCCCCAGTGGTACTCATCGGATGATAATATTTTCAACTACCCCCGGGGCGACGTTCGGAAATTGGGGAGCGGGTGCTATGGAGTGCCACCGTAATTATCTCCGTAAATAAATATATCCGTAAATGAAGATCGGACCGCTCATCCGACCTTCAAGATTCAAACGCGTAAGTATCAACACGTCGAGCGCTGACTGTTTAACGCATTGGGTACACTCTTGATCTACCGGATCTTGGTTACCCGGAAATTAAATCGTTTAGCCCTATGTTTTGATTGTACTCACCCACCGTAATACGTACAAATCCTATCTTTCGCTAGATACGTTCAAACCTGTGCGCTAGCGCAGCTGTAAAGTATAAACTTATGAAGACTAAAAAGTAGAAAATAAAAAATATATTAAAAAAATATTTAAAACACCACTCTTAAATTAAACGCACTAAAATGTAAAAAATAATTTTAGGATGATATCAGAATGGATTTGACAACAAGCTTTGATGGTGATATGTAATATTATGTGAAAGTCATAGCTTAAAATTAAAAATTTGATATTTTTGCCAGTTTTTTCTTGTGCGTGATGAATGGCCTAAAGAGTGGGGTGCAGTAACGCATAAGAAAAGATTGGCAAAAACAAAAAATGTTTAATTTGAAGCTATGATTTTCACATAATCTTACATATCACCATCAAACAAACCTTGTTGTCAAATCCATTCTGAGATACCGTCCTAAAGTTATTTTTTACCTTTTAGTGCGTTTAATTTAAGAGTGGTGTTTAAAAAACTTTTTACATTTTTTATTTTTTAACGTGATTGCTTTTATTCATAAAATAATCAACTATAACCAGAATGTAGGTACCGGAATGTACAGATCACTAGCGGAGAATCCCGATTTGTTAATATCAATTTCTAGAGTAAAATTTCTAATTTAACTTTCGTTATATCAATTTTCATCATCAAAAAAAGAATTTTTACACAAGAGGTAATCAATTTTGGACGCCTAATAATTCCATTCCGAGACGATGCCCGCCAGGGCAACCCGCCCGGAGGGCCTAGCTGCAGAGGCTTGCCATAGGCACGCCTCCGCAGGTAAGACAATTAATGCGATATTCGAAAGCGTCAATCGAAATTTCCCCTGGTCTTCCGCTACGATGAAAATCGGTAACACTTGTACTGTTCGATCCACTTATAAAACTTTTCACTATTAATGAAAATTTTTACATATTGTTTTAGTGAATTTCAACCGACTTTACGCCTTCAGAAAATAAAAATCTTAACACAGCAAACTGTTATTCTGCGGTATATGTTTCAAGCGGAGCCGACATTTTTAAATAAACAAAAGATGTTATAATAATGGCAATTCTTTTGAAACAGTTGATATTTTCTATGTCAGATTTCCGACTTGAAAGTCACACGATTTCAATTTATTCCGTAATGTAGTTATTTCACTTTTACCATTTGTCTCTTCAATTATTGAATGACCTTCGCAACAAATAATAAAATAAGAATATTATTAATCGATCATTTATTTGAAACAAACACTTAATTCTTTTCAAATTTTATAATTCATTGACGCATACATGTACGCTCACACGTATATTCATAAATAAATCTAATTTTCAACTTTTTGGGATAATCATAATCAGTGTGTAAAAAAAGTTCTTATCATCTAGGATCTCTAAAATTGTAATATTTTTGAAATTGGTGAATTTAACAAAAAAGAAGTTATTATAAGTGTCGCCCATCTATAAGAATCTATTTCCACTGTCTTTCACAAAGCTCTTATAAAAATGTAAAACTTGTAATAAACATAAAATCATAAATGTTTATCAATCTAAAGGTCACGTGCAGAATGACTTTCCAAACATACTATACACTCGTGTACCTTTTAAAAAAACACCTTTATGTTATTTGTAACTTGTATGCAAAGGAAATTTGATGTAATCTTTTTTTTTTTAATAAACCATGATATGAGAAATTTATTTTATAAGCATAATTATTATTTCTAGTAACCATTATGATTGATAACTTTTTATTTAAGTTTTTCAAACATGGCGCCGTTGTTAAAATATAATTATTATAAATATAATATTAAAAACAGCTTACCAGTATATTATTTGATTTCCTCAAACGTTTTCGGCTATTCTGCCATCTTCAGGAGGAATTTATAATAATTTAGAATTAAAATATATAAAATTCACAAGATAAAATTAGGCATAACAACTGATCGTCAAAACATAAAAATTTTTGTAAATGTTAAAATTCTTGTAAATGTCATAAGTTAAATTAAAATAATTACGACTATTTTGTAAGTGTCACAATTGTTATAAGATAGATAAATAACAGTATAAGAAAATTAGTTAACAATTGTGACACAAAACGGAAATAATTATTTTAATTTAACTTATGACTTTAACATCTACACAATTTTTATCTTATGATGATCAATTGTCTCTAATTTTATCTTGTGAATTTTATATTTTTTATATTTTAATTCTTAATTACTATAAATTCCTGCTGAAGATGGCAGAATAGCCGAAAACGTTTGAGGATATCAAGTAATATATTGGTAAGCTGTTTTTAATATTATATTTATAATACTTTTTTATTTCATTAATAATTGTTTTAGTTATTTTTGTGTGCAATCTGTATTCTATATTTTCCAAACTTTTTTACTTTTTTCTATATTCTTAAAAACAATATATGTAATTTAAAGAGCAATGCTTTCGTAATTTTCTGTTTTTTTGTTTTTCCATTTTAAAATTGCCGCTAATTTGAAAATATATTTTTTCCAATTTTTATACAATAATTGTTTCCTAATTCTATTTGTGAAATTATCATTTTTTATTCTGAAAAGTTGTATTTTTAAATTTATTTAAAAACTGCATTCCTATCTTTTATTTTATAAGAATTTTGAATTCCAATTTGTTATTTATTTTATGATTAATCAAAAAAAAATTTTACCATTTTTTCCTTTTTATTTGTAAATTTTGTTATTATTTTAAATGTCTCTATTTTTTTTTTTATTTTCATTAAGAAATTAGAAAACATACTTATCTAGTGTATTAATAAGTTTTTAATACATTTGTTAAAGTTTTTTTAACGATTAAAATTATGAATTATTAAATGAACTAATTATGTTAATTATTTAATGAACTATGTTTTGTGAAAATATTTTAAATGTGAAGCTAAGTAATGGGGAGTCCATGGAAAATGCAATGATAAATTCAAAATAATTTTCCTTTTTATTTTATTAAGTGGAGTGTAACATTCTATCTTACATAATTTTAACATCGATTCGTTTTTACCAATAGTTACAAAATATAGAAATGAAATGGTTTTTTTTTCAAAGATCTGCCTACGGTCTCTGTGTTGAACTAACAAAATTTTGTTTTTATATAAAAAGCCAAATTATGACAATTTTATTTTTCAACATTCATTTTTAACTGAAAAATTTCACCGATTTTTTTTTCTATATATTATTTAATTGCAAACACTCCAGTTTTTCGAAGTTATCAGAATGAATGTAGGAGGCTAGATTTATGTTTCTGTCTTTTGTAGCAGGTGAGAAAATTGTACCTAAAGCTGCAAAACTTACATTTCAGGAAAATGAGTTTGAAAGTTACTGTGAATTAATATTGTTTGTTACATCATGTATGTAGGATTTTCTGGATCGTCTTCCTTTTGATTTCATCTTTCAAACTTTTTTTATTTTTTCATAACTCTGAACATGTTAATTTAATTTTTTTAATGCAGTCCACATCCTATTTTTTCAAACCATTGGATCTCTGGTTATTAAAATATATATAAAAATAGTTCTTTTTTTTCAATCTGAAAACATTCCTTATAGGTGATGGTATGCCAAAAGTACATTACGATTTTATAAAAATTACTTTTATTGGTTTTATGAAATTTAACTATAAATTTTATAATGTAGCAAACATGCATGTTATCTAAAATTACTAAATTTTGCTTTCAGCCTAGGCTGGTTTTTTAATGTGTAAATTTTTTTCTTATATTTTATAGAACTAATTTATTTTTTCTTATTTCAGGAAGTTTTTGTTTGTCCAAATACTGGTAAGTTGAAGTGCAAAATCATTTACTGCATTTTTTAAATCATCGGTTTCTAAATAAGTTATCACTCATGTACAATGCAATTTATAATACAGATAAAATAATAATTTTGCTAATAAACAATAGCAAAAACAATAATTACAATTAATGTTATCCCCTCGTGATTCCACATCTCCACTTTGTTTCCTGTTAGTCAGCTCATGAAAGATTTTTCTGAAATCTTCTTTCAAAATTTAAGGTAGATAAAGGAATCTACAAACATTTCAACTTTAGGTGTAATTTGAAGTATAGTAAATAAGAATCCACGGGACTTCTTTGTTTTGAATTCTTTAAGTTATATTATACTTACTATATACTAAAGGTAAGTTATAAATATAAAACATTATAGTTATATATACTAAAAGGTAATGTTCATTTTTCTTGATTACATATCCAAAGAGATATAGTCATTCTATCTTACACAAAGAGCATAAGTTTGAAAAACGTTTTACTAGCCAAACTGAAAAATAAAATATACCCACACCCCACATTAATATGACTTATTTTTTTTACTTTATGCTATAAATGATATAAATCTTTTAAAATACGCCCAATTTGTTAACATGATTTGATAAACAAGGTTTCCACTTAAATTGTGTCTGAAACCAAAAACTCTTATAAGTGATTTGACTATGTTACTGATAATTCAGTATTAAATTTTAACAGAAGATAAATTCTTTGAATTTGAAAGCAATTTTTTTTACACAATTCTAGCTGTTATATATGTTCCTGGTTTTTCTTTTTTTTTCATTGAAGTACATGCTTTTGTCTATTTATAGATCACTAATATATGTACCTCTATATGACCATAATGCATGTTGAGATTGATTAAAAGGATACTTAATTATTTATTAGGTACTAATATACATATTTATATTTATAAATAAATTTTATATATATTTTAGAATAACTATTTCTTGGAGAAATTTTATTCAAGAGGGAAAAGAGCAATGTAAAATTTTATATTAACTACAGTTGTGATCGGGAACTAATGAATTATGTGCGGTCAAGCTGTTTCATATTATTATTGTACCCTATGCTAACCAATCACATCATATGTAACATATTTGGCCATTACATGCAGTTAAATTATTATAATTGCATTATTTGACTTCAGAAGTGTGTTAGTTAAAATTATTAGCGTTAATTTATTAACCAGTTGTACTTATTTTTCATTCTAATTTATAAAATAAACATTACTTCACATTAGAAAACAAATACAGGATGACTTTTGGACACCTGATGATTTTTAAAGGAAAACAGGTCGGTAACCTGATGGAAATGGAAATGGATGTGACCTAGCATACCAGATGCTATTTCAGTGAAGCAGTAGATTGTTGTCCACCATGGGTTCCTAATGGAAATGTATTTTAAAATGTGATTCAGTTGTAATGCAGTGATTGTTCCACTGGCATTTCAATATTTCAAGTGATACTGTCGCACCTAGCCGCAATACAATAAAGTTGTGGATAAAAAATTTCCGAATTACTGCTTCTGTAATGAAACACAAGTGCACTTCATGAAAACTTCTCCAAACATTGACAGAATCAGACAGGCAATGATATGCTCTCAACGCTCAACCAGAAAACACAACAGTGTCAGAAGATTCTATCCAACGATTTGAAATTTCATCCCTATAAAATGATGGTGGCGAAAGATCTAAATAAGCATGACAAATCAAAGCGATTAACATTTTATTGAAATTTTATTAACTTGTTTACTGATGAAATGGTCCTGCTGATGAGTGATGATGCAAATTTTCATTTATCAAATGCAGTGAACAAATAAAATCTTTGTTACTGGTCTGATATAATTTCTAAGCAGCTTTATTTGTTTCATCTTCACATTTAACTATCTGGTGTGTTCTAGTAAATTTTGTAATCATACGCCCTTATTTTTTTGAAGAAGAAGGACATCTTGTAACAGTCAAACAGCATGCTTACTGGTACACAACAATGTTACAATCCTTGCTCCTGAACTCCTTGGTCACGGGATCTAATGAATCCAGTGTAGTTCCAGCAGGATGGACCAAGATCCCGTACTACCAAAGCAACCATAGCGGTGGTTTGGAAGATGTTTTCAGGCTATGTGATTTTCAAAGGATGTGGTGTTGCATGGCTGACATTTTCTTCAGCCCTGTAAGTACGCAAATATTTCTCTGGGAATACAGTCTACAGTATACAGTGTTCATTGGTAGACCTAATAAAATTAATAAACTCAAAGACTACAAGAAGAGATTGGAGCAATCTCAGACAACATGGTGCAAGCAGCAATGCAAAATCTGCAGGACAAACTACAGTAAATAGAAAAAAGGGAGATCATTTGTCTGATATGTCATTTAAAAAATGAAATTACGCTAAAAAATGACATTATATTATCTCTATTTACATATTAAAATGTAGGTAAATTATATTTTTTTTTATCATTTTTAAAATTATCAGTAACTCTTTATATTAAAATTAACAAAGTAAATAGAGTAATAAATTTTAAATGTATACACTGATACAGAAACTCAAAAAACATACATTATAGCCTACTGAAATAAATGAAGTAGTTAAAAATATGTAAATAAGTTACCGACATGTCATCAAAGATTGAAAGGTAGAATTTTGTCAATTTATTTGGCCTACAGTCATATTGGTTTTTATTTCCTTATACGAAGTAAAGGAAGTATTGTAACCATGAAAAATGTTGGTTTTCAGATTTCAATGGAAATATTCATTTTGACCATCTCTGAATCCATTTTCACTAGTTTCAGTATGACGTCTGTATATATGTATGTATGTATCTCACATATCTCAAAAACAAGTTGCCGTAGAATGTTGAAATTCTGGATTTAGAACTGCTGTAACATCTAGTTGTGCACCTCCCCTTTTGATTGTAATTGACTGAACCAAAAGTGTCCAAAAAAGCTCAAAATTAAAGAAATTTGGATTTTGGATTTTTTTCTAACTGCAGTAATAAGCCATCACTGAGAACTTTTCAACGATGTCATAAGTGGTACTTATTTTCATTGGTTCCAGAGTTATAGCCAAATAAAATTTTAATTAATGAAATATTTTGATCTTGCAAGAGGAAGGCACATGAGTTTGAATTTTACTTTGTTTCCTTCTTCTTTTTAACTTTTCTTTTTTTAATTTAAATATATTGATTTATTAATAATTATTAACCTGTGATTGTAAAAAAACTTTTACAATAAAATAATAATTCAATAATAACAATAAAAAAAGAATATGAAACAATCAGAAGTTATTAGTGAAATAAGATTTTATAAACTTTTAAAAATGTGTATATCTAATTTAATAGGTGTACAAAGATAGTCATGTGGTGTCCACATCAGATTTTTTGTATAGTTGTAATAACGATTGGAAGTGCATAAATATTAGAAGCTGCATCTCATTACCCTCCCATGATGAAAGTTCATTTTTTGTGAAAATTTCACCTAAATAAGAGTGAAGAGAGATCGTGATATTAGTTTAACGTCAATAGAACTGATTCATTGCGATCAACAACAATTAGTAATCACCAACCTTAACTTCAGTAAAATGTGAACTTTAATATAATTTTTGATTTGCTGGGCATTTTCAAAGTTAGAATGAAGTTTTAAAGATATTCAGGAAAATTTTGAGGCATTTTATTCCAAAGATTTAGCAGTAAAAATGGAAACTACAAAACATGAGTGTAAATAATATAAGTTACATATTAGGGATCTTTAATTTAATTTAATATTATTTAACAATCACCTTTTTCTTAAAATAAAAAACATTTTATTTGATTCTTTTTCTACAAGAAACAAATAAATAAAATAAAACAAACAAATAAAACATCTATTTGAAATTTGATATTTTAAAAAATTTCAGGGAATATTTTTCGAGTTATTATCTTAAAATATTACCTGTTAATAGTGTTATAAGACACTGCTTATTATCTTTAAAACTGTTGGAATAAATAAAATTAATAAGTTTTTTGTGAGGAATAATATCAAGGAAAAATATATAGGTTACTATAAAAAAAAATATAGACTAGTTGACCTCGGTAAATTCCACCAAATTAAAAAACAATACACTGCTATATCCTTTCTAATGGGAAATATAACCACTCTGGTTTTAAAGCATTTTTATTTAAAACTATTCTTTTTATATTTATTTTATTCTCTCACCATTAACTGCAGGCCTACATTGGCTTACAATTACCGTATTCATTTTTTTTTTAGATTATAAGAAATGAGTTTTTTAGTTTGAGAAAAAATGCCAAGCCTTATCAGGAATCAAACCCAGAACTTTTCAGATGAAAGGTAAAGATACTATCACTCCATCACTAGTAGTATGTAACTATTATTAAGTAGAAAGATATTTATCAAAGAGATAGTGTATTATTGTAATAATAAAAATAATATCTAAGTTTTATTATTAAAATGCTTATATGAAACTGTAAAATATACTTAGAATCTAAAAATCCCATGTCTATTCCTACTAAAAATCAAACTCTATTCCTTCACTTATGTTTAAATATATTTATATAAGTAATTAAACACTAAAAATATTATTTTACAGATTATCCAGTAGGTGAACATCTATATATATGCGGTAGAAGTGAATACAGAGATCCATTAACAACAGAAATTATTGATAAACAAAATGGAAGATTAAAATTTACATACAATCTACACAAATCAAATTATTCTGCTTTATATGTTACTTTATTTGTAAATGAGAATGCTGATAATGAAGAAAACTGTTTTCAAAACCATGTATCAGAAGATGGTAGCACAGGTTTCAAAATACATTCCAAAAAATACATCTATTTAACATGGCAGAATAATTCACAAAATTATCCAATAAATAACTGCCAGAGTGTAAGTATAAAAAAATTGTTGCATTTGTTTAAAAAAAAAAACTGTGAAATATCTACATTTATATTTTATTTACTTTTTTCCAATTAGAAATTTTTTTATTATTTTGGTTGTTTTCTTTTGAATGTTCTGAATTTAAAGCTTAATTATTAAGACTGCTGGTTGGTCATTTAAGTCAGTTTATTCATTGTTAATTACAGTTCATATGTAAATAATTACTTTGACTGAGAACTTGGTACCCATTGTCTATTTTTGTTATATAAGGAAGAATTTATAATGTAAGGAAGAATTTAATCAATTACATTGTAATTGATTTCATTATATATCTCTTTTGATATACATGACAGCTAAAAGTCAGTTTCCCTTGTATGCAAATTTAAATCTGTAGCTGGTGAAAAATTATGGTTTTGCATTTGGTTGTAATTAATTGATAACTATTATTCAGTTGTTCAGTAAATTTTGTTTCTGTTTTAAGAATAATTGCTTTTAAATACATAGATGAGTTTTTTGCTTCACTGTGGTGGAAAAATAATACAGGTACTGCTGCTATCCATATAAGATTTTCTAACTTTGTACTATCAACCTGTTAATATTTCGATAAGATGGACTAACATGAAAGAGGTACAAAGATGGTTTACAATCAGTTAAACCTTAGTGGCCTTCAGAATATAAACTTCTTGCAAAAATAATAATAAAAAGCTCTCAAAGTCGACCAGTAAGGTTTCTTTTAGGATGAAAACATTGAGGATAAATTTACGAAAGATTCTAAAGGAATTGAAGTTTTGTATTATCCAAGATTGCTTCATACACTTTCTGAAGAGGATTTTTTGACAGAAGAGTTAAATATGCGAGGAATTTATTATTCATTGTGAAGCAGATTTTCATTTCTCTAGCTTAGTGGTGTGGTCTAATGAAGGATGTTTAAAATTGAATGGTCAAGTTTCATAATTTATTGTGTTTATTGCTAAGATGCTCATCTTGATTTATTATGGAGAAAGAACTTAAATATATCTAGAGTTCATGTTTGATTGGGATCACAAAAAAAGGAGTGTTGGGGCCTTATATTTTCAACAAAAATATAATGGTCGATTTATTCCTTGAATGCTACGAGGTATTATTTCTGAGATATAAAAAAACCTTGTGTTTGATGATCATCCATGCTTAGCACTGAGAAGAGGAATCTCTGCAATGTTTTTTTAAACAGCAGATATTTTGGATCTTTTCGTATATCTGTCTGCATAAGTTATTCCACAGATTGAAGTGATTAAATCAAATGAACTGAATGAAAAATTATCAAATACCCATTTTTGAGTAAAAATATGAATGAAATAATGTAAATAATTAAATTAAACTAAAAACAGGAAGAAAATAATTATAATCAACCTGTTTATGTAACTTGGATCACGTAGAAGATACAAGCTTATGGCTTGTATCAAGCTCATGGCTTGGTTTTGAATTGTTGATAGTTTTGTTATGTTAACTGGTGAGTTGTTCACATGAATTCCATTCACTTAGTTGAAACAGTTGAAAGTATTAAAAGGAAACAAGAACATCATATTTGAAACCTGCACATCAAATTTTTTCAAGATCATGATGTTTTGCATAACCTTTTCCTGAATGGAAATAAATTAAATTCAGAATTAGTATAAATAGAAAAGACGTACATGTATCAAACTGTTCAACACAAACTGCTTGTTGCCAAGTGTAAAGCTCATCAACAGGCTACAAAGCAATACTTAATTTTAGTAAAGTACAAAAAAAAGGTTGATATGGACCAATGCACATGCAAACTGGATCAGAAAAAAGAAGTTCTTTGTTTTATGAATGTGTCATTCTTTTACATTCACAGGCAAAGAGTTGTACGTGTTAGAAGGGCAACAAAAGAAAAAAAACATTACCAACCCAGCTTGTTCTTGAAAATCAACTAAAGATTCTGCAGAAAATACATTGAGGTTGTTTTCCATTTGAAGGTTAGTTCAGCACTAGTGAATGGTAAATAAAAAAAAATGAATGAAAAAATTCTGAAGGCAAAGAAAAGTAAAAACTTCTCTTAAAAAAATGTTTTTGTAAAACAATTTGGCCTTATATCACTATGCCACTTATGTACTCCACTGGCCAGTCAACTTCTCTGCGATTAACCCAACTGAGAATCTGTAGACAATATTTAAAAAATTTAAAAAAAATTAACTGTAATGCAAAACTGAATCATAATTCCGATGATAAAAGGGTTAAATAAATGTGTTGTAAGCTTGTTGAATTTCAAAACATGTATCCGAACTAATTAATAATAAAGGTGTACATAGTGTAATTTAGGATACATTATTAGATTGGCCTCCGTGGCGCAAGTGGTAGTATCTCAGCCTTTCATTCGAAGGTCCCGGATTCGAATCCTGGTCCGGCATGGCATCATCCTCTGAAGCAATACCTAATGATAGTCCTGGAGGTTAAAAAAAAACATATTATTATTATTATTACTAGCTACTAGGAATTTACAAATTGAACAGGTATTACATTTTTCAATTAAAATAAAATTTTATTTAATAAAAAATGAGTTCAGTTTTGTGGTATAATCATGATTCATAATGCTCAATAATTAAAAAGCGATAACAAAACAGATGAATTCAAAACCTGTTGATCAACCATTATTATATAAAATTAAATTACAGTTTCTTTTTAACAAAAAATTACTTTTCTCTTTTTTTGATGAGAAAATTTTTAATTTTAACATCAAGAATAAATTTAAACATAGTATTTTTTTCAAATTGTGAACAGAGGAGCTGCAAAGGCTTATACATGAATAGTAAGTCCACAACCGCTCAGTTTAGAAACATCATTAAATGTAATCTTAAGAAAATTTAAGGGAAAGAGATTTATTTATTGTTAAAACCCAATCTATCAATTTTTGGTTCATAAAAATAGATTGAGGGGATTTTTAGAAACAGCTGCATACATATTTTAAAGACATACTGAAAGAGATTGGTAGTGTTTTTCCATTCTTTAACACTATACTTAGATACTTAGATATTAGGCACAGGCATTTCCAAAATTCAAAAAGAAATGAAAAATTTTAAAAATGAGTGTGTAAAGGAAGTTTTCCAACTGAATGACTTACTGAAATTGCAAGATATCTGATCGGTAAATATCTAATGGTTTAGAAATTAATATCAATAAGGGCAATATTCTTCCAGACCCTTCTTTATCAGAGGAATTCTCAGGGCCATAATTATACTTTGAATTTCATTTCTCTTACTCACGCACATATTCAATAGACTTAGGAATTTATTATGGTAACCAATCAAATTTCATGATACATGCAGGGCCAGCCCTAGTGTTTTTTGCTGTTGTAGCCAAACCCAAAAAATGTCGCTCCCCAAGCTTCAAAAAACTTACAATTTTTCAAAAAAACATAGTGTTATAAAAAAACCATGTTAACCAGAAAAATTACAAATAATTGAATTAAGACAATAATAGTAATACAGATTTACGGAAAATTTTTTATTGAAAAATGGAATTTACATTTTTAACAAGCTAACGATAAAAACAAACAGTTTTAGTTTACAAACTAAAACTGGTACCTACTATTTTCAGAGATAATTTAAATATACTTTTAAAACAGTAAACAAAACTAGTACAATAATAATATTATTGTACTAATAAATAGTAAATACTATTATTTTCTAGATTCAAGTAATCAAAACATATTTTTGTGGGCTATTTATTTTTTTTACACTCTAGTTCTGGTGGTTTTGCCGCTCGTAAATTTTCTTGCTGTAGGCAATTGCCTACCTTGCCTACTACCTGGGGCCAGCCCTGGATATATGCTGAAAATATTGTCAATAGAACTTACAGATCACTGGGATTTTTTAGGAGAATGTTTTCCTCTTTCATTATCATTTGCAAGAGACATACATACAACCACACTACACAAATACATAATTGATGATACATTATTTATTTGAACAAGTGAATAGTGTATATTGTAATGGAGTATGGCAGCAGGATTTGGAACCCATATCAATGTGAGAATTATTCATGATGTCCACTAATTTGCTACAAATTCTTTAGAAGACAGTTCTACAACAGATATCTGCATTAATCAATTAAGGAGACTCTTAAGGTGTTATTTTTGACAGAGAAAAAATGTTACGAGGCTCTTAATATTACATAATACAGTAACAAAATAGATTCCCTAATCTGTTACATGGTTACAATTTTTAGATTTCACTAAGTTAGGTTTTCGTGATTTCTGCTAAAATGTTATATTTAGATTGTTTTTATATTTACTGTAATACCTATTTCATTATCAATCAAGATTTTAACAATTATGAAAATTTTAATGTTGTTTGCAGGTAATCTAGACTTATTTGACCATCTCCTTAAAAAATAAATATAATAATAAATGCAATAAATTATTTCTTTCTGTGTTATAATATTGCTAGATCAATTATATTATATTATTATATTCTGTGTTATAAGTAGATCAATTTTTATTTTGTTTATTTATCAGTAATGTCTCCTTAGTTTTATATTAATTAGCAATGGGCCATCCTAATATTATTTATACAAATCTTGTTCTTCTTAATATATAGGTTAATGGATATTCAATTTATTGATGTAATTATCATAAACCGAATTAGATAGTTTATGTCTCAGTTACTACTTACTGTATCTTAGTTTTTATAAAGGTATATATATATATATATATATATGTATGTATTTTATTACCTTTATTACTAAAAACTATATTTTATAAAAATAATGTAATTTTTTATAGTAAACTGTCATGTTTTTTTTATGGAAGCAGTTGTCTATATATACACTGAAATTTATTTTTCATAAATAGGTGAACTGCTCTCATAATATATACATAAATGTTTTATAAGTTATGTCAATAAAAAGACATTTTAGCTTTTAATTAATAATAATAATAAATATAATTAAGACAAAAAACATATTGGTTGATTAATCAATGCTTAACTAAAAGTCCTAAGAATTTATGTCTATTATTTAAAGTAGATTTTAAATCCCTATGTGTTCCTAATCCTAGACTCACGCCGGCCTCTGAGGTGCAAGTGGTAGCGTCTTGGCCTTTCATCTGGAGGTCCTGGGTTTGAATCCTGGTCAGGCATGGCATTTTTACATGTACAAATCATTCATATCATCCTCTGAAGCAATACCTAACAATGATCATGGAGGTTTAAAAAACCCTAGACTCACAATATTGTACAAGGAAAAATGATTAGAGTTTTGTAATTTTATTTGATTATTTTTTTTAAAACTGTTTTCAGAATGTCTCTGTGATATTTGACTACATCTTTTCTGGATGTTATTCCATTCTATTTAGAGGAGGTTTCTTCATTAATGATAAAGAAGTCATTGAAAACATTTATTCATGCAGGAGAATGATGGAAACAAATTATGAAAAGGCAACTCTTATTGGTGAAAGTAATGCTCCTAGAATTGCTCCTGAATTTGTATTGGAAGGCGGGTAATTTTTACTTAATTATAACAACACTAATTTGTAATATAATGTTCTTGGATGTGCTTTATGTGTATTTTAATGATGAATCTGTAATGGATAGAAAATATGTAAAAAATTACTTACTGTTACCAGGAATTGGATCAAGACTTTCTAAATTGTAATAAATATTTAGATCATAATCTAAATTAATGTGATATATTTACAATAATAATCATTTGAACAAATGTTACGTAGAATTAATATCAATAAAAAAATCTTTAATTTGGTATGAATGAAACTGCTTAGAACAAATAAATAGAGAAAGGAGATAATTTTTTTTTATTTTATCAAATATAAATTTCAAATATCCATACAACTCTAGAAGTAGAGAGAAGTATGTGAGTTTCTTTAGAAACTCATAACAGATGTTCACACTGTATATTTTGATTCCTTTCTTTGGTAAATCTATCTTTTGACAGATTTCAGCTGAATGAGCTTTTTTCAATTCTGAGTATGTTTCTTCACTTTGTTGTAGCTTCTTCTGTTCCTAGTGTCTGGTAAACATCCTTCATCTTCTTCTATCACTACTTCATTACACTATTATCCTCTTTGTTTATTGCTGAAGACAATCTCTAAATAGGATATAGAAATAAAGTTGTTTACTTTATTGTCATTTTCTTAAAATTCTGTCCTCTCCTATCCTTTTCAATACTTTCTCATTTTATATCTCTAAAAAATTTGGGCATTTATTTTCATTTATATAATACCTTACACCAAATCATTGTAACAAAATAAACTTTCCCGACTATTTCAGTTAGTGATCATATTGATTTCCACAGAAAGAATTGCATTATTTGTTACTTTACATTGATAGTCACAGCCAAGGAAAGGCTAGGACAGTCAATATAAGTATGTAAGCCTTGAAGATATAAACAAAAATAAGTTTCTTTCCCTGATAATTCATTATACAAATGCTATTCATTATGCAGCATATTGCTGTGATGTATAGTTAATAGGGCTGAATGTCACCTGTATTTCAGAGAGAGTGGCTGGCTGATATGCGGCTCAATAATAAAGGCAGTGGAAAACCATTTTAAATCTTACATTCCCTAGTAAGCTTGGCATAGAGTGCTTGTTTATTTTTGGGAATGACTATGCCATTTTCATGAGCAGTTTGATCACATGCCAGGTCACCTAAAACCATTAAGTTACAATATTCAACATACACGCAATAGTAAAACAAAAATATTTGCTCATCATTTTATGATCAATTTGGAAGAAATAGGAGCCACATTTGGACACATATTTTTATATATCTGGTACATTGTGTCTCAAAATTATGTGAGTAATTAGCTATTAGACAAAGTTCTAACTGCTGTAACTGAAACAAAAAGAGGCCAATATTTTATGAGTTTCCTAGTAGAAATTGAGAAGAGGTAATTAACTGGCACTGAAACTGAAGCATTTGGTTTTCTTTCATAGAAATAAGTTCACTGTGTGTTTTTTTTTTTTAGTAAAAAGTATCATTTACGACATGTAATTACATCAGAACCTACTTGCTCTATTATTCATTTTAACTATCATGCATAAAAGCATACTCTGCGAGGGATATGAAAACATTGCAAAATAACCAATTTAAGTTGGTCTCTCTCTAGGAATGGCTAAATTATCACATTATACTATTATTTTAAATATATAAATTATTTTTAATTATTCACAGATTTTACAATTTGATTAAATGATCTCAATACCACCAAAACTTGCATATAAATGCGCACATGTAAAAGAAAACACACACACACACACACACACACAGAGAGAGAGAGAGAGATAACCTTATCTGATTAATAAAGACTTTCATTAACACTGAAATTCATAACAAGTTATTGAAATTCAAGTGATAAACCACATCACTCATAAAAACTGGATGACTGACAAATAAACTTTATCAAAGATGAAAAAATATAATAAAACTTTAAAATTACATGGAAATTGTTCTTCCAGAAAACCTTTTAGAGCTAATTATGCGATCTGTCATTAGTGGTAATACTTGTATTATTGTTATCAATAGAATTCAGCTTAAAAGAGATTGGCTCATTTGTATGTTACTGAATATAATGAACTCAGTCTATGTTTTGTTAAAAAAAAACTTGTTTTTCATACATAAATTTTGCACTGTTAAAGTGTGCTGAAATCTTGGTTTCTATGTGCTGCATATAAAATTTTCATGTTTTGGGTAATACCTTTGTATGAGTTTTATTATTTGTGTGCGTATTCACCCAATGGACAGCAGTGAATGGATTACTATTCAGAAATGCTGCTAATTTAGGTTCAGTACCGACTTTGAAGAATATTTTCTGAGTAATTTGAAATCAAGTCATTAATAAATTTAAAATAAAATTTAACTGAGAAGGAGTTTTATTTAATATTAGTATACAAAATAACTATTTAAAAAAATATCATTAATTAATTATATCAGTAAACTTTCTGATTATTATACAATATTTTTCTAAAGATTTCATTTTTTTACAATCATGAGGATTTTATGAAGTCGTGAAAATTGTTCATTGTCATTTTTAAAAGATGCTACACAATATTTGAAATTCTAATTACATGCATTTTTATAAATATGATTAATTATAAAAACTAATTTTTTTAAAAACTATTAATTAATAGTTGTAATTTAGTTGTTTTTAATTAGTTATAATTACACTTGGTTAATGTGTTTTGATGAAAATTTAATAAAATTATACAATAACTTATAAATGATTAATAATATAACAATTTTATGAAATTCAAGAAAAATATATTCACTGAAGCATTGTAATAAAAAAAAAAAAATAATAATAAATAATTTCATGAAGTCTGCTGAAGTTGAGTTTTATGGTTAAAAGTAGTGGGTCCTAGAGAAAGTTATTTGAGCAATGAGAAATTGAATAAAATCTGGTTCAAATGTTTTTTTTAAATTATAGAAAAACTGTTTCTAAAAATATCAACATTTATGTAATCTAACGATGAATTATTTAATGACAATTGCAACCACATATTTAAGTGAATGACCGTTTTCTGAATTAGTAGTTATGAAAACTTTATACAGAAACAGATTGAAGAAGTGACTACATTTAAACCTAAATCAGGGACACAATACTCAGAATCAAAAAGTAATGAACATCAGAATATAGAGTGCTGAATTAACAGAAAATGCATTATCACGAATCTATTAAAATAATATGAACAAAAAAAAATTATGAGAAAAATGTTTATTTTTATAATCCTTTTTTCAGAATTGTTTCCTTGACTGTAACAAAGCTCGGTGGTCTTCTTAAATCACAATTTTCACAAATTAAACTTCTTAATGAAGTAAATGGCAGTTATAGCATGTGTATTGCATGTAACGTAAGTTAAATCTTTTTTTTTTTAATTTAAAGATCAAACTTTTATTTTATATCAAAACTGACACATTGAAAGTACAAATTAATAAATACATAATAATTTAATTTTTCTTCATTTCATTAAATAGCTCTATATGACAGTTTAACAGAAGGACAAAATGTTTTGCAATTTTAAAATATTTGTCAGAAACAATTTTTGAAATTTTGAATTGGGCTGTGCCAACTTCTTGGTTAAACAATCTGTTAAATTTTATTTACTTAATCAGTTGCACTACACAATGAACATGAATTAATACTAGTTAATTTTTATATATATTACATTGTTTTTTGACAGAAAGGAATACATTGAGTTGCTCTTTTACACTACCTGTCCCAAACTTTCTTATTATTATTCTATATGAAAAGAATTAAAATTCTAGAGGCTCCAGTAAGTGTTGTTTTCTCTGACAGTAATGATAATTACTGTGACCTTGTGACAATAGAGTGAAGATAACACTTATACGACAGAATGTCATCCGAATTTCTATCAGTTCAGCAATTTGACATAACAATAAACAGGTTTTTGTTCTTGAAAATGGCTATGCCATTTTGGGAGTAATCCACATCACTCTTAACTACCGGGATATCATGTCGAGTTGCCAATGACAATCATTTTGTTATGCCATCTAAGAAAATAATAATTATCCATTTAAAAATGAAATGGTCTATAGTGAACATAATGTTCTTTAACATGTTGTCTAATTTAATATTAATGTTTAAAAAGATAATATAAGTAAAAAAACTTACATTATAAGATTTTAGTCTAGTGACAAAAATTATAATACAAAACAAAAAAATAAAGCTACACTATATTTTCTCTTACATCTAGTTACTGTACTATTTTTAAAAATCTACGTAATTATAAAAACATTAAATTACTTAATAATAATTTTGTTTTTCAGATCACTGGAGGTAAAATTGGGTGCGGAAAATCAGATATAGTTAAAGAGGCTAGCTTCATTACATTGCCGGTAAAGTTTTGAACAGTTGCATTACTGCAATCACTTTTTTTATTCCTTTAAGAAAATAGTAAAAGCAATAGAGAAACAATTAAAATAATGATTTAATAACATTATTTGAACTAGAAATACTAGTTTAACCATCAGAAATTGTATTTAAATTAATCATCAGAAATATTTCATGGTCTAATTGTAATCAACAAAGTAAATATTAAATAGTATTAGGATGTGTAAAAAAGCGGTGTAGTGAATAAATGTTTGTTGATGTTATACTATTTGTTTCTGAGAAGCATCAATTATGAATTTAATGCTATTTTCTAATGGTATTTTTTTAATTTAATTTTAAATTCAGCAGTGTCTATTTATAGAATCAGAGGTTAATTACAATAAAGGTACTCTGGAATTGTTCCAGTGTTTAGGCCCTTCTACCCACAATATTAAAGCTAAAAGTTAGCTGATTTTTATATTTCGTCATTAAATTTAGTACAGCTTCCTTACTAAAATGTTCCTCACAACTTACCTAAAAATGGATTGTCTAATTGAACAGTTCATAGTTAAAATGCATATTTCTACAACCACATAGCTCTGAGGATGGCAAGGATGTTTCTTTAAGTAGTATTCTCATTCACAAGTGATTGCTTACGTTCTGTGCACCCATGGGAAAGGATCATTTTTGTCTTTCCATGAAAGAATCTTTTTGTTCGCCTTGAGGTGAGAGCCCTTGTGATGGATCAACTATCCTTTCTTAACTTCCTCCATTTTTTTACAACCTTATTTTCCGTTTTTTTTTTTTTTTTTCAATTAAGTTCTAAAGATCTTCTCCTGGGCCTAAATGAGATATGAGGATATGAGAAGTCAGAATACCTATAAAATGTAATGAAAGAGGCTTACTCACAAACTTGGTTTTATTATCTAAGTTGTATCTAATTCTGATATTTGACCTGCCTATGAAAGCTGAGCCTTCTAATTTTCTCTAACACAAAAGTATAAATATAAACATTATTTTTCTTGTTAATAGGATAAAAATGGAATGAATCAAACACGTATTCAATGGATTCTTAAAGAGGCAAAGGAGGGGAATTACACTGTTAAATTTCAATATGTAGACATAAGATGTAATACTTTTGACGATACAGTTTGGATAAAAAATATATCAGCTCAAAAAATATGCAAATACAGTCAACTAATACATAAAATGACCGAGTATAAACTAGGTAAGCTAATATACAGTTTTTCATACGAGTATGTATACATTATTAAACACTAATTTTGAGTGATAATTAAAAATTTCCCAGTGGTTTTTGGAAACATAAATTGCAAGATTAATCTCTTACCTTATTGGAAGAAATATGAGTATATTAGACATAGAAAAGCTATAGAAAGAAAGCCAGTTTTAACAAGGAAAAAACAGCATCCTTAAACTAATTAAACTTAATAGTGTTTTTTTGTTTTTTATTTATTATAAATAATAATCTGTCAATCAGCTTCTCTCTGTTACTCATCATATTCTGACTTCATGAACAAACATCATTTTCATTTTTATTAAACTTGTTAAGAAAGTGTATTATTATGAAACTTTAAATTCTTGTAAATTTTATTAGAAAAATTTGATAAAAATGCATCTCTTCTTTCAGAGGACATGGGATGAACAAGCAAACTTGGCTGTACTGTTAGGGAAATTTTATTTAATCATTAAAAATTAAGAAGAAAAAATTACTCTGAAACAGCAATGAGAAAAAAGTAAAAGACCATGTGCTTTTAAAATGTACACATTAAACAGTAAAACAACTGGTGATAAATATATCTTAGTAAAAAAAATTTCAAATTTTTAATTTTCATGAATATAAAATTTAAAAAAATTATTTCTGTTCATCCCACAAACTATACTGGCTGGATATATGCCGATTAAAAAAAAAAATATTGTAATGAATATTATTTAGTGTTCATGAAGCTTTTTATTTCTAATATCACTCTACAGAATCTTATTTTAAGAAATCATGACTTCTGCTTTCTCTTCTTTCACAAAAATTATTATTTCTATAAATATGTTGATGTCCGGCAGGTATCGTGTATTTTGGTGAAGACTTTATGATAAAGTATACCCTTTTACCATGCACAGAATAATACAAGAACAAATCTTGAAACGTTGAGAAATTGTATTAGAAAAGATTGTTAAATATTTTATAAATTAATTTTATTCTTCATGATGTTTTACTAAAATGAGAAGCAAGAAATTAAAAAAGCCATGTTTCTAATCAAAATGAGGGAAGTATACTTCTGTTATATTTTTAAAATCACATATATAGTCTAAATTTGAATCAGAATCAACACGCAAAATGTCTCGGTAAAAATAATTAATTTAAAAATAGTCTTTCAAAAACAATGTCTTATCAGACATAATTTAATTTTATTTAAATTGTATATAAATTATTTTCACCGGATGGATTTTAAATTATTGTAAATGCTTATTTAGTTAAGCTATACTTTTTACTTTATTTTTAAAAATCAAACAATTCACTAAAAATGTTCAGAAAGATTATTTTGAAGCTAACAAATAATCTATATATTTATATTCCTTATAATTTCAGAAAATCAAAATGTTATTAACTTTTCTGGTGAATTTTTATTGATTGTGGGAGATAACATAATCAGTTGATTTTTAATGAAAACCAAACTATATTTATTTTGTTTTTGTAGCTGCCTTCATCAATTGACAACGGGAAATAGTTTATAAACATAATATCTTGTAAAACTGTATAATAATATTTTCAATCATTCTTATGGGTATCTTCAATAACCTATCTGAAGATGGCTGCAAGGGTAACTGAAAGCACTTGGAAAATATTACTTTTTTTTTTAAATTTGGTTTGATCTGTTGTTGAAAAAGTTTATAAATAATTTTCCCCACCAATAATCATAAAAAAATACATATGTATATATATATATATATATATATATATATATATATATATATATATAATATATACTACATAATAGATAAAATCATATATTTAAACTTAATTTATTAATAATTTTTAAATATTTGGACAGTGCTATCTAATTAATCTATTTTAATTTGTTTCAGAAACATCTCAAGTACAAAAAGAACCAAAGAATCCTTCATCTCCATTGATCTTAGTATGGGTTTACGTTTTGTTAATAGTGTTTACAACAGTGATGATAGTGTTAGTGTTTGTGATTTTACATAAGTGGAAGAAAATTAAAAAGGAAAGTTTAAATTACAAACTTAACGACATTAGACCTTCAGATCCAAAAGATTCTTTAATAATAAAATCATTAGATGACATTAATGAAATCCAAGTACTTTTATTATACCCTCGTGATCATGGATTATTTATGAATGTTATGATTCAATTTCAAAATATACTAAAAAGAGCCAAATGCAAGGTCAGTTTAGATGTAATTGATAAAAAAAATTGAATTATTTACAGAAAAATATAAGTAACAATATATACTCAGATAATAATATATATTCAGATCTAATATCATAATAGAAATTCAACCAGCACAACAAAACATAACAACTAACAGTAATTTTTGTTTATGTTTTATGTGCTATTTTATTCATTCTATTTATTTATTTTATTTTATATTTATTCTATTTTATTTATTTTCATTCTCTAGAATAAGGGGCAATGTGTTGCGATTCTGGGTTATATCATGTAAATATGATGAGTAATTAATTCTTTTTTGCTATTGACTGGTGTATGTTCTTTTTACTGTTTGGGAATTTGAGGAAAATGAATCTTTCCAGGATCATTATATTTTAACCTATTTTTGTGTTTTACTGAGTTGAGTTCATTTTAGAAGACAACAGCAGTTGAATGGATGGTAATATAGTAAAAAATTGAAAGTGGAGAGTTACAAGAGTATTGTGCGGGATGGTTTGATAAGTTATGTATGACAACATTAGTGGTAATGACCTTTCAGTAAATTTTGAAGTTGTATTTGTTGTTGCTCGTAAGAACTGCAGTGGAAATGAATGTATTTGTTTAAATGTGTATGGGGGTAAAAGACTACTTTATGTTTGTTTCCATTAAACAAGATGTCATCTAGACAGTGGTTGAAATAGTTGATATGAGTGAAAATTTGTTATGTGTAGAATGAATTTATATTCTATTTTGCCTACAAACATGAGGATTAATAGGCAAGAATTGTGGCAAATAGTAAAGCTATGGATAGATGTTTGTTCATGTACAATTTCCATTAAGCTCCTGTATAAAAAAATAAAACTACATGCATAATATAACAAATGTTGCACAACTGTCATTCATACTTCTCTTCCAATCATCAATACATCCCATTTATATTTTAGCTGAATTAAACCAAAGAATGCTCATTGTTTAACCTGACTACTATTATTATCTTTATTCTTTTAATACTTTAATGATCTAGTACTGGGGGCAGAATGATTCAGAAGTTTAACTTAAATTTAAATTCTTAACTTATAACTATCGTAACTACTTCTTATTAAGGAGGAAATAAATTATCCAATGAAATAAAAAACAATTTTTTTTCAAAAATAACTCTTGCTATAAAAATGTTGTAATCATCAAGAGCTACAACTGTATTTGCTTTTGTCAATTTAAACTTTTTAATTTGCATGACTAAATTAAACATTATAGAGTAGTACGTAAAGAAATATAATTTTTTTTTTTTCAATTTCCTTTCCATATAAAACAGTACCTTACATTAGTTACTGATTAGAGGTAATTTATAAAAAAGTCTTTGTCAGAGATGAGTAGTTTGTAATTAAGTTAACAAAATAAATTCTAAAAATAACCTAAAAATAAAAATCACTGAACAAATAATAATACTTTCATTTTTAATGGCTCTGTTAGGTGTTTGATTATTGGGATGTTAATCAGTACAACGATGTTATTCAAGATCCACAATCATGGTTACATAGTAAGATAAGAGACAAAAATATTCAAGTAATAATAATAAAAAGTGATTGTTCAAGACAGCTACAAAGAAATCGGCAAGAAAGTAGACAAATTTGGTATTATCCTCCAGAAGAATTCGATAACTTATTTGTATTTGGTTTAAGATGTCTTGATCACAGACTATTCGATTATCAAAACCAGAGCATGTTCATTGTCAGGTAATATAACTTAAATCTATATGAAATCTTGCGAGTTGTAGAAATACTGTTAACATGTAGATAATACAAGTAATTATGCATAATACAATTATAGATAATAATAATACCTTATACATTATTATAATTTTGATTTAGTCCATTTATTGAACTAAATCAATAAATTATGTTTATGTAATAAACATAAACAAACATAATTAGTTATGTTTGATTTTGTGATAAAACAGAACAAGTGGAAACAATTTTTCAAAATTGGGCACTCATGTCTCCAATGTCCCCCTACAAATTATGTTTTTTTTTTAACCTGCGAACAGGAAAAGTGCATTACATCATATTTACAGTAACAAAATAATTGTTATTGCAGATGAAGTTTGTTTTTGGTACAGATTACAAAACATGGAAATATGTTGTTTCACTATCTGGAAAATACTTAATTAATGCATCAGTGCTTTAAATCACATCATAAACATTTATGTTCTCAAAATCTTTCTATAGAAAAATTTTTTTTTTTAATTACAGGATTTGAATTTTTGTAGGATTGCAACTGATTACACAATATATAACTAATCTCCTTTTAACATTTTCATTATGCAACTGCTATCCATAATCTAGGTAAATTTTACTTTTTGAATAAATTTCAAGCAAATATTTATTTATAATTCTGACAAAAATGTCAATTGGAAATTTTATCTCTGATTGTGATTCACTTTTTTCTTTTGACATCATTATTTCAGTAAAATGTTTAAAAATCCCAGTGTCTTTGTTGTAAAGGAAATTAAATTCATATTCTGAGAAAATTTTCAAATATCCTAAACTCAAATTTAATAGAGCCCTTAGCCTCATAAGTCTGAATTTTGGTATCCGTTATGCACAGTATTAAAATTTATTACAGTGCAGTTTATTTTAAAATGGAAGTTATAAAGTACTTGATAATGTTTATCTTAAAATAAAGTGAACTATATTTCATTTTTAAAGAATTAATAGAATAATATTTGTTCCATTTTAATGAAAGAAATATATATTTTTTTTCTAATCAGGCAATAGAAATCTTACATCATGATAGGTATTTTGAACCTATAATAAGAAACAACCTTTTTCAGTTTATTTATTTAATAAATTACATAACAATTTAAAACTTCTTCCAATTAATTTTTTTTAAATTAAATAAAATATTTCCTTTCCCAGAAACAGTATTACACTCTTGATGAGTTTTTAAATTATATTCATTAGATGAACCAGAAGTTTCACAAACTCAATTTAATACGAACAAAAATATACTCTTGTATACTGAAATTAGTAACTGATGCTTTCAAAATTTTTATTCTGTACTATTTTACTCATTTTAATCAAATTATTTCATTTTAATTTTTTTTTTTTTTTTTTTTAATAATGGACTGTAAAATAAAATGTATCTGTGAATTTCTTTCTTTATTCATTAATTTGAATACTGTTACTATTCTAGTAACAATGTTAAAATTTAGCTATGATTTCTCTTGATCCTACCAATCAAACATTGAAGCAGTTCCATTTAGTTATCCTTGGATAAGCAAACCTATCACACCTGATGTGATCTGTATAATGTATAGTTAAATTATGATCAGAATAAAGCATTTATTTGTTTACTTCTATAAAGGGACTATACTATTCCCTTTTAATAAAAGTTATTATAAAAAAAAAAGTTATTATAAAGTTAATTATAAAAAAATTATTTTAATTTAGTAAATTATTAAAGTTATTAGTATGAACATTGTTATATAATGTTAACAAATACATGTTCATTAAAAAAAAAGCTTGATAATGCAGTTATTAAACCATAAATAATTAAATGGATAAAAGGATAAATCAAATTACAAAATTAAAATATTACAACAAATAAACAGGTCAGACATAGAATTTTTTTTTTACCATACTGGATGACTGTATGATGTTTTATATACTTATTCAGTGTTTAAATACCTTTAACATGCAGGCTACATATGAAGTTGGCTTTACACAAAGAGTAAATAGATATATTTTTGTTGGCATAATAATTAAGCAATAATGTGGAGTACTGAACAGGTAGCCTTATGGAAGACATGGTCAAATGCATCAAAACTCAGAGCTCATTTCATCATTTTGAATTTCTGGGATACCTTTGTTCGGCACTTCTAGGTTGTGGCATGTCTAGTACACCTTGATAACAGAAATATTTATTTCACATGTGTAAAAGATTTATAAAGGTATTAATATATAATAATCACTAGTATACTAAGTCCAGTGAATGTGCAATCTAATACTTCTGTTGTAGAAATTTGTTCAGTTTAATTTTGCATGAAAATGTAGAATATCTCAGCATGTATATAATATTGTGCAATATGGATATTAAGAAGTACCGTATCTTTAATAATGCTTTGGTTAAAGGAAAAGAGGACTCAGACAAGTGGAAGTTACCGCACACTTCATTTTATTTAAAAAAAGAGGAATGATATAAAGGCAGTAATTATTGGGGGATTTATCATTATAGCAACAATTTAGCATTACAGCATTTATTACTTGGAGTTCATTTGTGGATTATATATTTGTTTTTAAACAGATAATTGAGAAATGGTTAGCAATGAATTGAGAAACTCATTTCATATTATTTAATTTTTAGAAGCCTGTGGTACGATACCCCTGCAAAAGCTTTTTGAGATACTTAAATATCATTGACTAAAGATTACCTAAGAGTTATAGAAAATCTTTAAAACTTACAATTAAAGTGGAAAATCAGTGTTCTCAGTCTCAAAGGGATAGCAGCAGGTTTGCTGTTTATCTCCTTTCCTATTCAATGTTTATCTTAGTGGAGTGTTGAGTGGGCTTGGAAGGGTGTAGAAATTGATGATTTCTTACTCTCACTCCTATTTGCAGATGACCAACTAGTTTTAGGCAATAGAGAGAGATGACAAATATGTGATCAAAGAATTATTGGAAAGGCAGATAGTGGGAATTAAAAACAAATTTTAACAAGATTAAGTTTGTTGTAAAGACAAAAAAGGGCAGTATCTACAAATTAAAGCAAAGAAAAAAATAAATGTATGAGAGGAATTTAAATATTTGGGAGTAATATTGAGTGATGTGGGTGATAGTCTATGAGGGATAACAAATCACATAATTCAAGGAAAATATGTTATTGGGTAATTGAATTAACTACTGTGTTGAAAAAATACAAGAAAAAATATTAAGTGAAGAATTGGAGGGGTAATGTGCTGAATAGAACAATAATGATATA
Organism: Lycorma delicatula; assembly: GCF_047948215.1. Lineage (NCBI taxonomy): Eukaryota > Metazoa > Arthropoda > Insecta > Hemiptera > Fulgoridae > Lycorma > Lycorma delicatula. Next base: position 51,788,062 of record NC_134460.1, read on the forward strand.
TAGAACAGAAACTTAGGAAATGACAAGACAATAAGCAACAAATTACGGCAGTTAAGATGGATTTTCTATGGTGAAGTTTCTTGGTTGGAGCATATTTCAAATGAAAAATACTAGAAGAATAAGAATAACTGTCCCAGTTAAGATGTCATTGAATCAAAAAGGCTTCTAGTACAGATATATACATCAGTTGGAAGATAAGCCTAGGAGAGTGTGGAGGTGGAGTTTGTTGAGGAAATGATGGGCCAGACTTCCTATAATGATGTAATGAGGAAAAAGGAACTTCATCGATGACAGGAGAGGAGGCTCTGGAATTTTGAATGTAGGAAACATCATATCTAGCTGTACAATGCAATATAATAGAAAAATAAAATAAAAAACCTATAGACCGTACTCTGCAGCAACACTGTCCCTGTTTCATTGTTGATGTTAATACTCTAAATGTAATGCTGTTATAAAAGGATATATGTTACTCAGCAGTAAAATAAAAACTAAAACATCTCATGGTAAATAGGCTATAATATTTAACATTTTATCATTTATATTTTTTGTGTTGAATTGATAAATTTTAACATTGGATAATATTTTTAAAATTTCATCGCTTTTGGTCACGCATCAAAATAAAATTGTGGGATTACTATTATAATCAGTATTGAAATTATGTAATGCATTCTCTATCAGTCTAAATTTACCACACTTTTGTTACCTGCCTTTTTGTTCACAGTTTAAGCAGTCAGACGGATGATCAGAATCTAATTTACTTAGATACTTTAAAAATGCGCTACATTTTACCAGTTCACTTAGAACTTCTGTTATTGTCTTTACACAGGTAAATAATAAACATAAGAACCTGAAAAGTTTCTGTAAAAATTTTTGATTTGAATGCAATTTACATTGACTGATCATTTTATTTTTAAATTTAATTAGAATAAAATTGTTTAATTTTTTTTTTAAATCCAGTTATAATCAATTATTACTCAGAGCAATATTAATTAATTACAATTAATCATTAATTATTAATTGCAATTAATTATTATTTAGGTTTCACTGAAACTATTCAGTATTAAATTAAGCATTTGGTTTGTTCAGTACACAATTACCTTAATTATACCTTACATTAATTTTTCGTGAAGTACTTTTGCCTCAGTCATGATTGAAATAATTCCATAAAATAAACAAAATAAAAATACTAATAATAAAAATATTTAAATAATGATAATTGTATATTATTTACAAGAGTGCTGCTATCTATTGCAGTTTTTATAAGAACGTATCCCTCAAATATTGTCTGATGGTTTGTCAATTTGAACTTTTGTTTGTATTTATATACTTAATATTTATCTAATATATTTAATTTTGTCATCTTTATTAATTTCTAAATTTGTGTTAATACCAGAAATAGAATGTTTATTGTTTATTAAATGGTTTGCCATATTAGATAAACCTAATTAATTATTTTTGTAATTTCTATAATGTTCAAGAAATCCAGTTTTAAATGATCTATTTGTCTTTCCTATATAAATAGCATCACAATCATTACATTTTATTTTATAAATCTCAAACAGATTATTTATTAATCTGTATTTAAATATAATAAAATATTTTTTTTTAAATATTTTATTATATGGTTATTAGGTTTGTATTCTGGTTTAAATATTTCTTTATTGTAAATTTTACTAATGTTTTTAATGATATTATTTGCATATAAATACTTAATGTGTATTTTTTCACTCTTTTGCTGTCTTATTATGTACCTTTTATAAGGTTATCTGGTTGTTGTGTTTTGATAGTTGTTTTTTGTAAGCATTATTAATTAAAGTATTATCATATCCATATTTATTCATAATATGTTTTATGATGTTTATTTCATCATTTAACTTTTCTTTGTAATTATGAGTGTATTTGATTGCTCTATTAATCATATACAGAGTGTCCCATATAGAATCCAACCCATCTATGTCAATAGGTATATTTAAATAAAAAAGGCATTTGTAAGTTATTAAATTAAATATTTTATTTCCAAATTTACCAATACGTTAAATTCTAGAGAAAAATTAAGTGGCCTACATCTTTATAAATACACACTTCCACCCTTTTCACTGTTTCTTATAACTGTTTTCAGAGTTTGTGGGTTGATATTTAAAACAACTTGATATTGACCTTCAGTTGTTTAAGTGTTTATGGTTTATTGCTGTAGGCTTTTTCTTTGAGATAACCCCCAAAAAAACAAAATCGGTGCAGTCAAACCTGGAGATCATGATGACCATAAGCTACAACCAATAATGTGATCACCAAAGAATTTATTAATGAAATCAGAAGTTGAATGCGCATAGTGTGATGTTGCAGCAGTATCGATCTTCCTCTTGCAAGAGAGCAATAAAATATTCTGATATCATTCTGCAGTAATGGTATACTCGAAGAAAAGAGAACAAATAATTTTTTTTTATAATATTGCACACCATATGCCCATCTTCTGTAGGTGCAACTGTTTTTCATGATATGCATAGGGATTTTCAACACTCCAAATTCTACTTTTATGGCTGTTACGTAGCTATTAAGATGAAACACATCTCGTCTGTGAAAAAATCGAGTCCGTAACATGAATACCTTCATGTGTAAATTGACAAAACGAATGATAGTATTCTAGCCATTTTTCTTTGTCTGGAACAAGTAGATGAATTGTTTGAATTCGATATAGTTGTAAATTTAATTTTTTTGACGCCTGATGAACGGTTGATTTTGGTACATTAATTTCAGCTGACAAGCATCTAATTGACTTTTTTGAAGAGGCAATTAATTGATTTTGATTTCAGAAACTATGTCTGCATTCAACATTGTCATTGATCTTTTGTGTTCTTTGTTATTAACAGAACCTGTCCCTCTAAATTTACCCACTAACCTCAAAACTGAAGTCTTTAGGTGCTGGTTTATCACAATACTTATGGCAAAGATTCTTGCACTGTACCACTGATTGTGTGCTAAATTACACCTAATGAATAAAAACATGTTGGTTTTATAAAAACACCATTTCCTCTAACATGTTGTTAGAGAGCAACATTTGCTCTCTAACTGAGCATTATGATTGTTTGGTTATGGCTATCAGCAGCAGTCTACTGCGTCGATGTGATATTCACTTGTTGGACAAGTCCATTCCAATAAACAGTATTTATACATTTATAATATCACTGAAAACATTACTAAAACTTATAACAAAGAAATATTTAAACTAGCATACAAACCTAATAACTACATAATAAAGTATTTAAAAAAACAAAAAAATAATAAGATCAACAATCTGTGTGGAATTTATAAAATTAATGTAATGATTACGATGTTATTTATATAGGAAAGACAAATATATCCTTTAAAACTAGATTTCTTGAACATTATAGAAATTACAAAAATAATAGATTAGGTTTATCTAATATGACAAACCATTTAATAAGCAATAAACATTCTATTTCTGATGTTAACACAAATTTAGAAATCAATAAAGATGACAGAATTAAATATATTAGAAAAATATTAAATATAAACAAAATTTCAATTTGATAAACCATCAATTATTTATTTTAAAGAATTTAAATATACTTATGAAATAATGCTGTTTAGTAATATACTATATTCCTTTTTAAGCGTATGAACCTTTAGGATATATAATTATATATATTATACAATATGAAAAACTTCTAAAAGATAATTAATTAGTGTCTTATAAATTATTTTAAATACCTTCATTGATTTCTATTTTTATCATCAGCTGTGTTTTTAGGTAACATAAAAAATTATCTGGTATTTAACAATTACAAGAATAAAATAGTATAATGAAATATAATATAATGTATTTTCTAATTGGATAAAGATGAATTAAATTTAAAATGAATTACAATAACAGAATAACAATCTATTACTGTTTTTATAAAATAATATTTTAATCTATGGTTTGAATGAACGTCGTCTCTTCATTCATCAAAATAAGATTCTGGTTACTGAATAAAATACATTCATTAACCCTATTTTAAATAAAAAGTGGTTAGCTAATTCAGTTAACATGTCAGAAAGATTGTTTTTGTAAGGTTTTAGAGTAAAAAATTAAATGTAATATATGTAATTAATATTTCATTTGAATATTTTATCATTATAAATGTGTTGATATTTAACTGTTTTTCTTTCAGGATTGACCCTTCAGTGTATAGAATTGACATGAATACACCTGATGTTATCGGCTTTAAAGAAGCATTTAATGAATATATTCAATTTTCTACAAGAAATCCCAATTATTTGGATGACATTTTAAAATATGAGTGAATGAAAAGTTAAAATTGAAAAAAAGTGGTGGCAATTTATTAAAGCAAAAGTTTTTCAAATAACTATGTATCCAAAATGTTCTTGCAGAAATTTTGGAAAAGGAATTTAATAGAGCATGGAGTATTATGATCAGTATTTTAAAGCAAATAATAGCAGAGGTCACAAGCATTTTCTGAAAATTATTTTAATGTTACAATCTAACATTAAAAGATGGTGAGTATGATAGGAGAATTTTATATTCCATAAATTGAGGAGTTTTGTAATTTAGTCAGTAAAATTCCAAAGGATGGTAAAAATTGGATAGTAAAAATTCCAAAGAATGAATAGTGTAAGGAAGTTGTTAAATGTGGGTTTGCGTGAAAAAGGAAATCTTTGTTCAGAAATAGAATTTGTTGGTGCCATATAGTTTTAGTAATATAATTAGAAAGACTTTTTTTAATATTTGTACGGAAAATAGCATCTTATAACAGGAAAACATGGACATTAGGAAAGCTGAAATAGCAAAGAATAAAAGCTAAGCTTTTCATATACACTTTTACAGAAGAATGTTACAAAGTTGTTTAACAAATTTAGAAATAAGTTTTACGAGAAACTGATAAAAGGAATATGTGTGAAGTATTTATTGTAAGAAATAAAATTGATACGTCACTTATTCAGTACCTAAAGTTAATTAGTTTATAAATGGAATGCAGTTTAAAACATAAAAACTCTAGTAGGAAGACAAATGTATATTTGAACATTATAACTTATTTATTACCATTGTAATTATTTAATATGAAAGAAGCATTTCTCATAGTAATAAGTAAAATGAGTTGATTTGTTTTCATGACATTCTTTTCTTAGAATAAAAAAATATATTATAGAAACAGAAATAATAGATTTCACGGGTTAGTGACTTGCTTTGAATGATTTGGTCAAAGGGTGGGCATCAGGGTATTCTGAACCCTACAAAATGAGTGATATAAACATTAATATATTTAAAACATTTATTTCTTAAAATTATCCTGCAGGTATATCTTAATCCTGCAGGTACTATATATACATCTAGCACCGTAATTAAATATGTGCAGTTGTATCTGACCCAAACACCCGGACACTATCTTAGCACCTAGCATATTTATTACTATGCTCATGCTTTTTATTATTTTGGGATGAATAGAGCTAATTTTATAGCTTTATTGAATAATCCGAGAATCTGATCTACAGTCATACAGACAAAGGGGATTTAAAATTGAGGAAAAGAACTTTCCATACTTTTAGGTTGAAAATGTCCATACTCAGTTGTATCTTGTCTTTCTCTAACTTCATTCCTTCAGCAATATTTTAAACTATTTCATCTTCTATTTTTTTCAAATGGGAGGTCCAGCTAATGCTGAGAAGCATCTGTTTGTAGTTAAATGAACTTGTAACTAGTTAGTTGTACTCATTTTAGTCATCACTTCTGTTCATTTCACTTTTATCCCCCTGCACTCTCCATTCTTTTCTTCCTTGCCTACAATTTGGTATCTGTTATGGCAACATACAGTACTCTTATCAAAGGTTCCATAATATGGTCTTGAAAACTCAATAAACTACCAGTAATAATTTTAATTTTAACTGAAATCAGTACAAAAGAACATCTCTAAAGGTCACAGAGCTGACATAGATGAAAGCACTGAATGACTAACTGTATTTGATAAAAAAAAGGTCACAGAGCAATTGAAAACATTATAAGTAAATATTATTAAAAATGATTTAAATCTGTTCATGTTTCTTAACAAATAAAAAAGTATTCATCAGAAATAAATTTTATTTTTTTTGAAAATAAATAGTTTTGTCTTCCTCTTTACTTTCTTTAACACATTTTTCTTCTTTCTGTTATAGTCTACATTTTAAATAGAAAGATGCAGTAACTGATTATTACTTACATAATTTCTAACTTTTTTTCTAGTGCTAACTTCAGACAAGTATTTGAATTTATATTTTAAGAACAACCTTTCTGTAAGATGAAAACCCTTTGAAATGTAATTAGATCATGTAACTCTATTCTTCTTTCTACTTACTGAACAATAATCCATTTTTATTTCCTAATTAAAATAATTACAAATTTCTCTCTTGTTAATTCCTTTAATCATATTTTTTCACAAAATTAAATTTTGGAAATGTTTATTTTTCTTTAATCAAGATCTCGAACATTTAGGCTCAGTGATGCCTAAATTCAAACGATAAACCCAAGAAAAGTGAGAACAGTAAATAAGATTAGGCCTATTTATTGAATTTTTCAGAAGTTTTTTAAGCAGTTTTGGTTATTTTGAATGTAAATATAAATTATTATTATTACATGTCAAATTTGTTTTAACTTCTTTTTTACACGTGTTTTAACAAGATGATGATGAGATGGATGAAATTGTAAGTAAAAAAAAAAAAAAATTCCAGATCCTTGCTGCAGATCTAAACAACTGACACAGAAGTTAGTGTGCTAGCTACTACACTGATTGTCCAGCTACTCTAATCAGTTGATTCAGTTTTCATGATTTCTGAAAAAACTGAAATGTAACTTTCACTGTTAATAAAGTCATGTAACATAAATAACATACTGACGATTTCTTTAAATGAATTGTCTCACTTACACATTTTCATCACAAATATGCTAAATTTGTCACAAATATGTAGTAAAAAAACAACTTAATTTAATACTACACAAATAAAGGACAATTTTGTACAGTTACAGCAACATTTTTAAAACATTGATACATGCATAAAACTACAGATATATTGCTGCATTCAACTGAAACTAAAAATAATAAACAATATGCCATGACATTTACAGATATTCTTGGTAACTTATGAAATATAGAAAATAAAAATTTGACAAATTCTTGACAGTTGATTTCATACAAAAAAAAACTGACAATTGTTGCTTGCAGGGTTAGTTTATCTACATGAAATTAAAATTTAATAATGGTATATCAAACATAATATTCTAGTACGTACTAGTATAGTTTAAATAACATTTTAACTAATGTGGCAACAGCCCCATTCTCATTTTTGACTATTAAGAGGAAATGTAATGTATTACATCTAAATATTACTTTTTAAATAAAATTATTGTATCATTAAATAATAACTGTAAAAAATATTATTATTACTATGATTCTTTTGTGAAATTTTGTTATCCAAAACAAATCTATGGAAATAAAAAAAGAAAAATATACATAAATGTTTAAAATGGATAATACTTTATTTCTTATACATATAATTTTACTTCACAAGAATTAATTTTTTTTTCTTCCATATTAAAACACTGTCTCGGAAGAAAAACTGCAACATATTAATTACACTTATTTTAATAGACCTAAATTATTTTTTTAAATATGCAATTTATTACTAAATATTTAAAAGATTATTTATCTTAGTTGAATATTATGATTTTATATTTAAGAAATAAATAACATCCTATACAATTTCTTTTTTTTTATTTTACGAATCACTGATTAAATTAATAAAAATTATATTGGTTCCTACAAATAAGACAATTTTTCATTTCTTAATACACTTGTAGCTTTATACTGGAATACTGTAGTCTTACACTTGCAGAATTCTATGAACTCTTTGTAAACCGTATTCTCATAATTTTTCTTCTTTATCAAGTTAAAATAAAAAAGGTATTTACTGAACAAGTAAAATATAAATCCACTCGTTATGCTTTTAAGTGAAAGCAAGTGAAAAAATGCCACTTTAGTAAGTTGTATGTAAAATCATGTACTTCATTAATTAAATGAATAATTAACAACATAAACACACACATACACACACACATACACATGTGCACATGTGTGTTTGTGTGTTATTATATATTCACAGGTAAGTACAAGAATATTAGCTATGGTTCAAGAAAGATAAAATTAGGAACCAACTGTAAACAAAATTTGGAAAAGAAAATACAAGCTCAGAGATTTTTATTATTTTCTAAATAATATAAATCTAACTTAGTTAGAATCCTTATTTTTTATTTTCTGGATTATAAACATCTTTTCCAGGAATTCCTGTTCCTTCTGAATCTCCTAACCATGGATATCTATTTGGACACTCCCTACACGTTGTCAAATACCTAAAACATCAAACAAAAAATATTAACTTTTAAACACAAGTACATGAGTTGTGTCATATAATATTTAAATAAACAGTCAAATTTTTATGACTGTACACTTTAGTTTAGTAAATTGTATTGAAGGAAACAAACTAATTAGGTTTGTTTTACGTTTTTGAATAAATAGATTAATTAAGAATTGTATGTTCTTTCTTCTGTAGTTACTGGTAAATCTTCTCTCTATGTTAGAGAAAAAATGTATAGTTAATTTTGACTATTTGTGTCTCTAACTAATGGTCATCAAGAGATGCAAATTATCTGTTAATGCATCCAAAACTTTTCTGAAATCTTACAAAGTCCTTCAGTTGTGATCTACATATAAGTGAACAGCAATGATTACTAGAAATAATATTACATTCTGCATTAAATGAAATATTACTTGTATTATGAAAACTACGTTGAGGAAAACAAGTGATAACATAATTTTGGTGCAAATATTATGCTTTATAGATATCACAGTAGCTTATAGTCAGTTGGCAATAATGGTGATTACGTGCACCCTCCTTACTATACAGTAGTATAAACAAACAATACAAAAAACATTACACAATATAAAAAACAAAAAAAAAACACTTTTTCTTCTCAAAGCTTTATCACCTGTTGTGAGCTTAAATGTAAAGAGCCGGTAATTCTAGCCATTTTTCTTAGGCCTTCCTACATTTCTACAACCTGCTGGCATATACTGGATTATTTTCTTGGAAAGACAACTATCCATTTTTTTATTTCTCTATTAAAATACATATTTAAAAAAATTGATGAATGAGTCAAACACCTACAGGAAAACAATTATGCCCTTTTTCCCTGTGCAATATAAGTATATACACACTCACAAGTATACATATTGAAATTTTGTTAGCATTTATATGCATGATATTTTTCTAATATATTAAATTTTATGTCACATTTATTAATTTCTAATATGTCTACATTTAAAAAAAAAATTCTTATTTATAAATATCAGAAATTAATAAAGATGACAAAAAATGAAATCTATTAAAAAATATTATAAATATAAATACAAACAAAATTTCAATTTGATAAACCATCACACAATGTTTAAGGGAGACAGTCTTATAAAAACTGTAACAGATAGCAATACTCATTTAAATTAGTGCACAATTTTCATTATTTCAATATTTAGATTTTTATTATGCAATAATGGAATTATTTCAATCACGACTGAGGATGCGGGATCCTGCAAAAGTACTTTTATTTAAAATTAAGGTAATATATATCTTATCTCAATATTCTGTAAAAGGTAGTTTATTTAATAGAATTTAAATAATTTATAAAACTGGAATTAATCTTTTAAAAATTCATATTATTCCTTTCTGTATTGTTAAATAATATTTTTAATTTTATAATATAAACTACCTAGTACAAATTATTGAGATAAGACATATCTTACATTAATTTTATCATGAAAGTACTTTCACAGGATCCCACATCCTCAGTCATGACTGAATTATTTAATTAAATTAAATTCATTTCGATTTTATGATACACCAACAACATGCACCAACAATTCACAAGTTTATTACAATATAAATGCTTATTATTTATCAGCATCAAAGTCTTCTCGGAAACAATTACATTATCACTATTAATGGTTAATTATTATTTGAGTAATTAATTATTTATCAACATTCGCTAAATTAATAATTTATGTAAGTAGTTTCTAATTCTCTTGAATACAAGTAATTTAAAATATTAAAATAAATATTTTATTTATTTAAAATTTTTAACATTTATAAATAACTTTTATGAAATTGTGATTATTATATTTTTAATAGTTGATTTGGCCCCCTCTCTGTTCAAATATATGTTGGTTTATAAAATTACACTATGTTTAGACATCCAGTTTATTTATATTATATTGACATTTCATACTTGGTTCTAGATTATTTTTAGTTTTTTTGAATAGCAACAGTAGTGAATTTTCCATTAAGTGTGGAAGCATAGAGACAAAGCAAAAAAGAAACATAAGGTTACTGAGATCTTGTTTTTTATTATTAAAGACCAGTTTGTCTAAAACTCATACACATGAAAAAGAATTCTCTGTGCCTCAGTAAGATGAATTGTAATAGATTTAATTTACAAAACAATCATAATAAATGAATTTGTATGAAATTTCATTCATTACCACAATCATCATTATAAAGATTTTGTCCTGAGGCAAGTCCCTTGCACCATGTCCATCTTTATCAATATTTCCAACTGAACCTTTCAATCCTTACAGCTCTTATTTCCTCTCTTTTAGATTGCCAGTATTCTTTATTGTTGTCTGGCTGCTCTTTTTTTTAATTTCTTCTAAACCCTTAACATTATTTTAATCCACACTTTTCCTTTCTTCATATGTCACTGTCAGTCAGTTTTCCTACAGTGAATTGCTTCTATTCTGATTTATTCTTCTAATTACAAGTTAATTTTTTACTGTCTATTCAATCTTCTACCTTCTCCACAAATAACTTTCAAGAACCTCCAGCTTTCTTTATTTTACTTTCCGTACTGGAAAGTACTTTTACTTTCCAGCTTTCTTTTTACTTTTTCCTTAATGTGTGTGTTTCATATATAGTGCGTATATATATAAATACTTCTCGAGAGAACTATTTCTTTCTATTGAATGCTTTGACATTGTGATTCTTGTTTTAACTCATTTTTGCTTTTGCAATCTTCTGTTAATACAGTACCTAAGTATGCATGCTGTATTATTTGTTTAATGTGCTTCTCTCTCCCAAAAATACCATACTATCTTCCAAACTTATACAGTTTATTTTCTTTTCTCCTACACTTCATCTACAAAAGAAAAGATTCATTACATACAGTGCAGTCAACATCTGTAGAATGTAACCAAAGTATTGTGGAGATGATAAATTTGTCTAAGCCCAGTACAGCAATTCACAAAAATGTAAAATGTAGTAAACTATTTGGCTATATATAAAAAGTATTGCTAGTCATGTGCTGGCCATTTATATATAATGGCACATTATATATATATTATGTGCCATATATGAGAGTATCCATGTATTTAAAACGTAAATGAGCCTCACCTCTGTGTAGCACAAAGTTTTGGTCTTTTGTACTGTTTTATACTATTTTTTACTGTTTTGGTACACTGTTTTACATGCTGTACCTCTTTAATATTGTTTTTATTATGATAAAGTGAAAACTTCACAGAAAAAAAATGTTTTCCTAAACTATCATTGCACATTAAAGTTGTACACTCACACTGAAAAGAATGTTTGCTGTAAGACTTCTTAGAAGCCACATAATTTCCAGAAATGAATGTCTTACAAACATAATAGAATTTTGTAACAATAAAAATTTTAATGCTGTTTATTTATTTACTTTAAAAAATCTTTTCAGAAAATGTTAAAACTAGTATATAACATTATTACTAATTCTCAATAGAAACAAAATCAGGAGAAATAGTTTGAGATTGAAGTTTAAAATGACATTCTGAATACTCCAAGGAAGGAAGAGTTAACTCGGTTAAATGCTGATAAAAGGACTAACCGAATTATTTTAAAAAAAATATGTTTTCATACAATTAGTTTTCAAAATGATGTAATAATTAAATGTAATAACAAAAGTGCCATGATTAATTTATGGTATAATTTTTTAAAAAAATTCTAAAGAATTAATAAAATAACAATTACCTTGTTGTGCTAAAATTTGCTTCTGGAGGTTTAAATGAAAGAGCACATTTATTTGGTAAATTACAAGGTGCTGGTGGAAAATTATCTTTCTTCTCACATTTCCATGGCTCATAAGCTTTAAGATCTTTATTGGGACGAGGATCTGTCATCCATGTCAATGCCTGTGTTACCGTTACAAACCATACATCATCCCTGAAAATAAATAACTAATAGCAAATATAATTACATAATTACAATAACACAAAAATTATATAAATGTATGGAATAAAATTTGTTTAAATTTTCTGTTTTATGAACATTTCATTAAATAACACAATATGAACTGTGATAAGACATTATAAAATTATTTAATATTTAAACAACTCTCTTTCAAAATACTGAAATCTTTTTCTTCCACAAGATTTTTTTTATTATAAATGAAAGCAGAAGGATTTCATCAAACTTTGCTTACTTAACACAAATTATGAAACACAAATTACAGAAAGAGAAAGAGAAAATAAAAACAATAAATTAATTAAAATAAAAAAAAACTAAAATGTGCCGAAAGAAGAAATTAGGTTACTTAATTACTAATATAAAGTATACTCGATGCCAATATTGACAAGCTTAAAAGATTAGCCTGTTTATTACCACTATAATAGTATTCTCAGAAACATATACATTATTAGTATTATCAATGTTTAATTATTATTTGAATTAATTATTCATCAATAGCCACTCAATTAATTATTTGTAATTCTGTTAAATAGTTTATATTCCTTAAATATTTATTTAAAATTTTGAAATTTATAAATAACTGAATTAATCTTTGCCAAGCAAGTCATTCTTCAGGTTGGACGAGGAAGTAATTGCTGGGAGCAAGTACAGTGCATGTGGAAGCACTTCAAAGTATAGGTCATAGAGTTTTGGGGAAAAAGATTTGTGCACATTCATTATTGTGATGAAAAAGCAATTTATTTTTGTCCAGATAAGGGCATTTAGCCTGAATAACACCTTCAATTGGTCCAGTAGTGAATGAATTATATGACCACCATTTAAATTCAGCTGCCTGCTTTACACCATGAAAATACAGAGGATGATTCCTTTAAAGTATAATCTATTTTTTATTGTACATCAGGATTAAACCTTTTATAATAAAGTAGTTTACAACAGCTTGAATTTTAATTTTATCCATTTTTCAGAAAATGTCAAAACTTGTTTGATTTACCTGATTACCACAAACAAGTAACTAAACACATTGTATGAAACTTTGTCATAGTCATTTAGTCGTACTTGAACCATCTCTGTATCAGGTTGAGTACTTTCTGAACGACCTCAGTATAACCTAGATGTATACAGGTTAGTAGACTACACTAAAGACTGATTCCATCTGAAGAAATAAGTAGTGGAAAATTTTGAAGAATTCTGAAATTCCTAACTGTCCATAAACACTCTCAAAAGACTTTAATATGACACTAAAATCTTAATTAACATATTCTGTGTGTAAATAATTTGCCTAAGTATGATAAACTGATAAAACAAATTTGGAACTAATAAGCTCTACTGTATAATGGGTGTAGTGCTACACACAATGTTGAACCTGAGTGACGGATGTGGTAGTGCTACTGCCTCAGGGTGCTTTAAGAAAGTTTATCACTTCTTTTTTCTGCATGGTTGGTAAAACTGTCATTCAGCTTCTGTATAATATTACAGGTGAGTAACATTACAAAAGAAAGAATTAATTCATGGAAGTAAAGGTTCAGCATACTCCTAGATACTTCAGGACATGGAATTTTGTAAGTAAACCACATCCTCCTATCATGAAACAAAGAGCACAATCTCAAGATAAAACCCAAATTTTATACTAGTTTTGCAAACCAAATAGTCAATATGCTCTTTGAATGTAAAATGAGGACCAAATACCATATATTCCTTTTGTAGAGAAGGTTCTGTTAATTGGTTTCTTAACTGTTCTAATAAAAAATTCAGTATTCTGGCAATGAATCACACAATTAATTAATTCAAACAAGTAGTTTATTCAAATTGTTTGAAATAGTAGCAATAATTACTTTTGGAACACATTTTTCTAAACTTTATTTAACTTAATCTCTAGTTAGCAGCAATGATTATTATTATCATTATTACACTTAGCAATTTTATAAAAAAATAATAATTTCAGTGACAAGCATAAATCAAAGAATAGATCAAAAAATTGAACATTTTTATTTTTCACTACATCTCCACAGTTTACAATAAGAAAATTAAAATTCTGTTCATTATACTCTTTATTTATTTACTTTATAACTTCAAACATGTTCTTAAATACATATTTATCAAGGAAAGTTAGATGAGTGACAGGTAATCAATGACGTGAGATAAATAATAACTTATAACAGAAAATGAACATTATAATGAATGAATGAATAATTGAAAATTAACAAACTAAATTAACATTACTGAACCAACAGTCATTGTGATAATAAATATTTGACATGTCTATCAAAATCATCTGTGACTTAGTTTTAGTTTAATTTATTTTATTTACACTTAAACATTTTACTTTATTACCATAAATCTTATTTATTTTTCTTCTTATTGAAGGAAAATGAATAAACTATAAACTATAAACTAAATGAATGAACTAATTACTTACTGTTTGCCAACCCAGTCAATAAATTTATGAAGACCTCTTTCAAGTTCCTTTATTTGAAACCAATTAGTGTGGAATGGCATCATGTATGGAGCTCTGTTTTGTTTATAGTATCGGTTAAAATCTTCTTGTAACCACTCAAAAACTTCTTCAGGATCATGATTGTGAAGTACACATTGATCTAAATAGGGGCAATGACCTCCTTCATATGTTTCAACGTAATGAGCATTCAAAGGTACTTCCCAAATTCCTAAAAACAAAAACAGAAAAAAATGTCAGTTTTTAATAGATTTTGATACTTTTAGCAGGATAAATACCTCTAAGTTATTGTAATTCAGTCGTGTTAACAAATTGTTATTTTTTTAACTGATCAGTATAAGTATTTAATGGTAAAAAATGTTTATATTTACATTAAAATATATTATTATAACTACTGCCAAAATGACACATATGAAAGAAAATAATTAAATTTAATATAAAATTTAAAAAATGAATGCACCACAGATTATTTTTTTAATGGCCTCACTATAGACTGAGTTATTTCAGATAAAAAATTTTTAAGGATTGTTTTCTTGCTTATTTTGTTTATTACTTGGCCAATTTTAATGGTACAGTAAAGTAAGAAAATGCAAATTATAGCCAAATAATTTCTCCAAAACTTTTGTTTAAAATATTTTTTCTTAAATTTTCACATGGAAGGGATCAAAAAATGTAAAACCTTAAAATGTTATGACTCGGTTATTTTTTTTATTGGACAGTTAAAACAAAAACTAAATTGGAGGGAATTATGTAAACTTTAAAAATCAGAAAATGTTTTTGTAAAATCTAAAGTATTTGATATATTTACAAAAAGCCTCATTTTACATTTACTCTTTCCTCTTCTGAACTGTCATTGGCTGATCTGTCTTTATCTGAACTAGGTATACTTAATTTCCTTTACTAATGAGTGAAATTAAAGCTGGTATGACATAATGCTTATCACATTGCATTGTCTCTTTGTATATTATCATTACAAAATAAGAAATCCCTAACTGTCTCCAGCATTACATCTCTTGATGGAGTAGAGCTTTTAATTCAGAGAATAAATTTTAACTTCACTTATTTTTTAATATTATAAACAATACTCACCTGGGAATGATTTAGTAGGGCAAGTTCCAGATTTACATTCGTGTGGAATTTTGTAGTCAAGGGTATATGGCCAAATAGGGAATTTTAAAGGTGGAATTCCTATTGAACTATCATAGATAAATCCAAAATCTTCTATTACCTGAAATCATTTCATTAAAAATTAGTAGAATTCTTCTAATTATAAATACAAAGATCATACAAAAAGTAAAGTACATTTCATTGTAATATATTTAAAACAAGAAATAATTAAAAATGATTTATTTGGTTTATAAATCAAAATTATTTGGTTTAACCTCATCATTTCCAAAATTCATGCCGTAAATAATTCTTTTACATTAGGAAACAAATGAAAATCATTCTGGGTAAGGTTGGTGCTGTATGAGTCTTCAAATATTCTATAACAAAATTCTTGAACCAGTGATTAAAAATTGCTACCAAGTGCATCTAAAATGTTACTGTGAAACAAGACAATGATACTTGATAATAAGCCATATCATTTGTTTTGTATCGGACAACAGACCTGGTTAATAATTTAACAATAATTTAACCATCACTCATCAATGAGCTCAGTTTGAACTTGATCAGGCCTCATCACTTTAAGTCAAAAGATGAACAGACACTGTCTTATAAAATTTTAACTCTGTTTCTTAGAGACTTTCCTCTTCAGGCTATAATGTGTAGTTCCACATATTAACTACTAGGCCTTGAGTTTCTTCAGTTTTTGAAGGAGTTGTAAACAACTGGATTACTTTCAGTAATTTTATGACAAATTCATGTTTCATAATAACACAATAATTAGGAAATTCATTCCCCTCTAATCACATAAAATGAGAAATGCAAGGCCACTTATTACATTTTCTTGTTTTCTTTAGGAGTAGTCAAAGAATTCAAACTGCACAAAATTTTATATACATAAGATGATGACAAGGATATCTGTAAAGAAGAAATTAATAAAAAGAAATTTATTATTTTAGTAAGATGGTATTAGACAACGACAAGAGTCTTGTGAAGCTCTGTTTAAAGCACATTTCTGTATGTGAAACACACTAAGACAA
Organism: Lycorma delicatula; assembly: GCF_047948215.1. Taxonomy (NCBI): domain Eukaryota; kingdom Metazoa; phylum Arthropoda; class Insecta; order Hemiptera; family Fulgoridae; genus Lycorma; species Lycorma delicatula. The sequence goes on from NC_134460.1 coordinate 51,804,967, forward strand.
TAAGAAAAAGAAAGATCAGAACCATTTAAAGTGAGGGCGTGGAGAAAATTGGATACATAAATGTAAAGAAAAATGAGTTAGTATTGGAAGAAATAATAACAGAAACTTAATCAGAACAATTCAAAGTAGGAAAACTAGCCTGTAAGTAATCTGATTTAAAATAGTGTAAAGAAGAAAGTAAGTGGAAACCATCAAGAATTTAACGGTTTAGCCAAAGTAGAGGAGAATGAAATCAGACATGGTGTGAAAGTCTAGTGTCAAGGCAGATAACCATATGATGATGAAGATATTCACCAATTATCTCATTTTAAGACATACAATTTGAGGAAATGTGCCATACATTCCATCAACAATAAATTCCTATTCCATAAGTTTCATTAGTGTTTTTTTTTTTTGTTTTAATACTTCAATCACAAGAGAAGGTTATTTGAAATTATGTTCATAACTAACATATGTATTCACTGTGTTGTTTTCTTTCTGTATATCTTCATTCCATGATCAATAATAGAAAAAAAACCAAGAAAAATTATTATTTTTTTTTTACGTAAATGATTCTTTTAACTGTAAGTAAATAAGTTAAAAATAATAATAAAGTAATATCTACTACAAATGCCAGTTTTAACTATATAACAGATCCAAAACATAAGATTGTATCTTAAAAATCATATAACAACCAGTTTTTTAAAAGCAATTGCACTGAAACTGGTTTACAACCCCATGAAATATCATACCAATTACAAATTTAAAGATGATAATTTTACCTCTTTTGTTTAATTTTGTCTATGATTAGTTTAAATTTACCTCTATAGCATAGCTATTCATTTAGTATCCTCAAATGTTTTTCCTAAGAACCCAAATTTCAATATTTTTCATAACTGTTAGCCCTCAGGTGTTACCATGTGTAGTAAGACAGTGTTTTACCCACACGATAGTGTTTTTATAATTATTTATAAGATGAAATTATGCAGGAAGAATAATTATTCTTCCTGCATAATTTTTCTTTAATTTAAGAAGTAAACAGCTTTCTTAATTCCAAAACTATTACATTTATAATTCTAAGGATACATAATCATAAGTTATTTTACTGTTTTAATTTAATTAAACTAACTTCATATTGAGTATTACGTCCAGGTTTTAAGAAAGGAGCTCTCATTCCTACAATATCACTTCTTGATATATTTGCAAAATGACGTAAAATTTCTCTCATACCAATCATTTCTCCTACCCATTCTTCATATCCTTTATCTTGCAATCCTTGTTGTAACCTATTACCACAAGAAATTATTTTAAAATATATTTTCAAAGTACGATAAATTTGCTTATAAATATATATAAATTATCTAATCCAAAAAAAATGCTATCAATAAAATTTTGATTACATTCTAATATAGCTTAATATTCTGTTCAGTAACAGAATACTGTTCTGTAACATTATCTATGTTTAAAAATATAAAAGATCTGCTACTTGTATATACTGTAATGCATAATTTGTTAAAAAAAACATTATTTTATGATGTACAAAGTCAGTCAAATAGGAATTCATAATATTTATCTATTGAATCTTTAATAACAATTATTATTAAATAATATATATTTTTTAAAATGTAAGAGAAGTATTGAGTAAGAAGGAAGGCATCAATAAATTTAATTATTTATCACATCTCATCAAGTAGCACACTTATCCATTCCTTCATGATGTATAAAATAATTAATAATTATATCAGAATTTATAGAATTTGTGTTCAATTCCAAGACATTTAAAAAATGTGAGCTTTTTATTTTTATCCCGCAATATCTTTCTTACAGTTCTAAATACAACCATAAAAATACACAAATCTAATTTGTATAATCTAAAAAAATATTAAACTGGAAATGCTTAAATATTGTATCTTCAGTTAAAATTTTACTTTAATTGAAAATGTCCTTTCACACAAAAATAGGGTATTTCTAAATTAGTTACACAAAAGTAATCTTTAATAATAAAAAAAATTAAATAACTTACAAAAATATTTGATACAATACTAATACAGTATCTTCAAGTATCATTTACAAATGTTCAATATGGCTACATTTTGTAACACAGCAGAAGACCCATCTGTAACCAATTTCCCACCAAATCCTATGAAGTATGTCTTGATCTGTGATGGCAACTGTTTTTGTTATCTAGTGCTATAGCTCATCAACATTTTCTGGAAGCAGAGGAACAAACACTCTGTCTTTAATGCAACCCCATACAGAGAAGTCCATTAGAGATAAATCAGGCGATCATGGTGGCCAGGAAATTGTTCACCATGTCTAACTCAAGTAGACATTTTGCCATTGAGATACACAACAACTGCACGATGATATTGTAGTGGTGCACCATCTTGCTAGAAAATGAATTCTGTACCCATATCCTGTTGTAATTGCGGCATTAGATAATCTTCAAGCATGTTCAGGTATGATAAGCCACTTACAGTTGACTTGGCAAAAAAGAAAGGACCGTAAATTTTGTCAGCTTACAGTACAAAAACATTTATCTTAGGTGAGTCCCGTACATACTTGGTTGTGTGATGTGAATTCCGCTCACCCCATACTCATCAAACAATATGTCGATTCACTTTATCACTGGCATGGAAGGTTGCTTCATCAATGAACGCAATTTTATTAAGATAATTATCTTCACACTCAATTTTGTTTTACACAAAATTCATCTTGTTTTTCTTTATCAACTTTACTAAAAGCTTGTATTGGTTGTAATTTGTACGGTTTAAATGACAGTCAATTACACAGTACCCTCCATACTGTAACCCTAAGATTATTCAATTATAATCCTTGCGTCCTATTGGTTTACCTGGATTACAAATGAATGTCTACCACACTTGTTTGATTGCTGCTTCAGAAACTGATGTCTACCCTGACCTGCTGATGTCCTATGTGATACACAATCTGTTTCAATGAAACGATTGTATCATGCAATAACAGACTGTCTTTGAGTTGGTTGCTTGCAATATTTAGTCATGAATTGTCTCTGAACCATAGTAGCTGATTTGGATTCATGAAACCATAAACAACACTGTGAATGCTCTGCACCGGTATATGACTCCATAATGACTGATGGAATTACTCATTTGCACATGCTGCTGCAAGAATGAGTAACGTCGGGAACTAGTGGTGTTAGGCGGAAATGAAACTCGAAGTTATACTGTGTTTAGTGATGTATCAACAATTTTATAAGTTAACATCATGACAGATGAACTTTTTCAATTGTATTATAATTTGTTTGTAACTGATATTCAGATGAGAATTATTCTGAGTGAAATAAAATAAATATAAATGGTTCAGATATAAACTTTACTTTTCAATCCTACAAAAAAAAAGAAAGTCTACTTACTATATATAAATGACATTTGTGTTTACAACAGGAATTCTACACCTATTTACAAAATTTTATCAAAAGAGAATACTTTTATTTCACAGTAAATAAATGAAAGTTAATAATTTAATGTATGATCATATTCAACTAAAAATAAACTAAAAAATATAATGTGTAATGAACAACTTTTACACCAGAATAAAAATAAGATAATATACTTTTAATAGAAAATGATATAATTCTCTAATCAATGAAGTATTCTTTTCAATGTCATGGTTTTAAAATTATGCAAAATTGTAGTTATTCTGGTAACCTTTAAAAACGACATATAAGAGCTACTTCTACAAACAAAGGTCAAGGATTAGATACCAGCAGCAAATCTTCTAAGAAATATATAACTAGAAAAAATGTGTAGAATAACACAATAAAATGTTTTATTTAAACCTTAATAACTGGTTTACAATATATTAAGATATTTTGT